>NW_021938789.1:21504081-22104081 GCF_001715985.3 Manacus vitellinus | reverse complement strand
CAGATGCATGTTTGGACTTGGGAATACAAGTCTCCCTGAGCCAAATCAGTTGTGACCATCAAAAAAACACTTAAAATCAGCAAGTGTTGATGCTGAGGTTTCTTTTTCTTAAAAGGTTTTAAGAATTAGCTGGCCTTTGAGGGTAGAAGAGCACATATGTGGAAGAGATCAGCCTTGTGGACAGAGCTGTGACAACAGGCAGCATATGAAGTTGTTTACTTCTCTTTGCAGTGCATCCACAGGGACCTGGCTGCTCGCAATATCCTCTTGTCAGACAATAATGTGGTCAAAATCTGTGATTTTGGCTTGGCTCGAGACATCTACAAAGACCCAGATTACGTCAGGAAAGGAGATGTAAGTTTCAGATTCTCTGTTCAATAGAGAATTAATATGAAGTCAGGACTTTTTTTCTGTGTTTCCCTCAAACGGGTTTGTGGAAACTCAGTGTTTTGTTAAACTGTGATACATTTTTGTTTATAAAATTCTTTCAGGCCAGACTACCACTAAAATGGATGGCACCAGAAACCATTTTTGATAGAGTATATACCATTCAGAGTGATGTATGGTCCTTTGGAGTTCTGCTGTGGGAAATATTTTCATTAGGTGAGTCACTTTAATTTTACTGAGCCATCTTTAAACAATAGAGTCTGAAGAAAATAGTCACAGTGTTCTTGGATCCTCTGTAGCATTTTCTTTTACTTCTTGAAGAAATCCTGTATATTTTTCTCTGTCAAAGTAAAATACTCAGATTTTTTTAAATTGCAAATGTAGGAACATGGACTTGCAATATTTCTTCATACAATTTCAATATGTGATGATGTGCCTTATTTACTCAATCAGTTGCTGTTTCCATCATAAGTATAAATTGTTTTCACATCCAAATATACTGAATTGTCTTATTAACACAGGCCATGGCAAGTTATTTGTTTGAAAATTAATACCAGAATTTAAGAGTCTAATGCATTAAAATTGCCATTGTATTCATTTTAGGTGCATCACCATACCCTGGAGTGAAAATTGATGAGGAATTTTGCAGAAGACTGAAAGAAGGAACAAGAATGAGAGCACCAGATTATACAACACCAGAAATGTAAGGAACTGTTCTTCCAGCTACCCACATTTACCCTACAATAATAGCAGGTGCTGGAGCAAGCAGTAAGTGATGTTTTCTTTATGCTGATATTTTAATTGGTTTTGTCCTTCTAGGTACCAAACAATGCTGGATTGCTGGCATGGAGATCCTAAACAGAGACCCACATTTTCAGAGCTGGTAGAGCACCTGGGAAATTTACTGCAAGCCAATGTCCGTCAGGTAAAGGAATTGTATTCTCTGGTCACGAAAATCACCAGCTGAACACCTCCTGTCCTACCAGCCACCACATCATCCCATAGCTGGGTACTGTCTGCTGGAACTGACAGGGAGCCTGGGCTGCTTCTACCACTCCCGTTATTGACCAGCAGTTGGGTCACTGACTTGCAGAGAATACTTGTGGGGTAAAGGTCCCAGAAGCTGTGTTGTGGTAACCAAAAACCATCTGTCCTGCCAGCAAGGGTTTCTCATGACACCATTGCTGTCTTGCCAGAGAGTTGCTGGCATAGACTCAATTCCCTGCTCTGCTGATGATTTCTCTGCATGCTGCAGACGCATTTCAGCAGGTAGCTCCTGTTGATCTTACTGTGCCAAAGATGGATATCTTAGCATATGTGAGGGTGTGGGCTGCAACACTTTTAATGACTATCCTGGAAAACAAGGATGCAGGAATTTCACTGCCTGTGAGCAACTCCATGCAAATTAATGTATTAAGACTTGTCCTGGGTGCAGGCATCGCAGTAGGAGAGCTCACTCTGACCAGGTGGGGTACATGGGTCTCTCTACCAGGTTCTCTACCTTGTAGCTTCCTTTTTATTTACTATGGAAGTGGACAAGGCCAGGGCAATAGATGTGAACCCACTGGATGAAGGACACTGGGTTTGGCCGTGTGATTCCCTATTAGACAAGTTCTCCCTTTCTATTGATGATGATGGTAATTACCTGCCCTTCCAAACTATCAGGTTCATGTACTTTGTGGCATTGGGAGTCAAACATTACTATAATCTGTATTTTTTTTCGAAGACATCAATAAAAAGTTCAGTTTATACATTATGCTACAGTATATTATATAAAAATCTACTTTTTAAAAGTTTAAAACTGCTTGGAAGTGGTTCTTATTAAGTTTCCTTCTTTTAATGTAGCTGCTCCTGCAAAGGTGTTATAATGTTCATAGTTTAATAAAACAACCAGGGTAGCACTGTTGGTCTGATGCATTCTCCACATACGTGCATGTAGCTGTTTTTGTTTGTGTGTCTCTGTAGCCTATTTAATTTTGTATTTTTTCACTGCATTCTACAGGATGGTAAAGACTACGTTGTCCTTCCTTTGTCAGTATCGCTGAATATGGAAGAGGATTCAGGTCTCTCTCTCCCAACTTCACCTGCTTCCTGTAGGGAGGAAGAGGAAGTCTGTGATCCCAAATTCCATTATGACAACACAGCAGGAATTAGGTATTTTATACGGTGGACATCCTACTGGGGCCTCTGGGTTTTGTTCATATGGGGGGCAGGGAAAATGAAAGGAAGAGACTTCAGCTGCCTGGTTCATATTTAACCTTCTCCATACAGATGAGTAGAGATTTTCTAGGCAAAAGCTAGTTTCTTACCTCCCCAAATGCTAGTGGCTTTTTTATATATTTTTAATGTCGCTACCCTTTTAAGGTATTGTATTTTCATTTAAAGAAGAAAAAGCAAAAAACACAAGAATATTTGTTGTTTGTTTTTTAAGAATCAGAACACATAAAAGGTTTTACTGGTCCAATTCAGTTGTGTTCACACACTTGTGTTGCAGCTTCCTAGAATATTAATGGTGATAGATCTATCATTAATAACCTCTCTGGCGTTTCTCCTCCTAAAGTGAAATGTTGGAAAATAGGTCATGAAATGATAGCCTAGGAGAACATAACATAAATAGTGTTGTCACTTGGTTTTGTCTGCTGCTTGCTTCTGGTGGGCTGCTGAGGCATCCACAATGGAGCAATAGTGGTGGATGCTGTTGGGTATCATGGCAGAAGTGATTCCCCAGTAAGGAGTTTGTACTAATGCACTGAAGGGGCTTATGTTGGACCCTTTAAGGACCTCAGGCATAGGATGTAAAGGAGAAAAGTATTTTCTCATCCAGTGCTACCTAAGATCAAATTCAGCCATTTAGATGCTGGGAGCCCTGGGTCGCTTAATACAATTTCAGAAGAAGGAGAACAGAAAGAGATGGATACAACCATAAGGGCAGAGATGGACTCTATTGGCAGGTTTCATGTGGTTTCCGTGAAGTGGAGCCCTCTCTCTCAGTGCTTGTATTATACCCACCAAGGTTCCCAAAGATTTTTTCGCAACAAAATGTCACTGCAGGGTGACATTTTTATGTGGTCCCAGAAAAGACTAGGTAGGGCACACTGCATTTCACATTTCAGTTGAACTTGTGGTCCTACAGCTGAACTCTCAACCCCGTGTTTTATTAATGGGACAGTTCAAACTATAAATATTTAGAAGACAAGAAACCATGGTTTAACACTGAAAACATCACACTTATTTTCCACTTCTAATACTTCCTATATGGCCTTTCCTGGTCTCCATTTCCTGTTATGAACAGAAATAAAATCCCTCTGCCAACCTTTTAAGGAGATTGAATCTCTTTTCTCTTGTCTTGCAGTGTGACAGGGTTGTGAAAGCACTAGGGGAAACCATGCTAGGACAGGCAAAGTGGAAAGGTTAAAACATGTCTAGGGGCTTTATTCTTCCATTCTGATACCTGAAAATGATTTTATAGGCATGGATCTTAGTATACAGATGGTGAAACAGATTGATCTATTCAGAAATGTCTTTTTCAATCTTCACAGAAGTACAAACTATGAGGAAAGGCTGATTTAATACAGTCTAAATCAAAGCTAAGGAGGAAAGCAAGCACAGGGGAAACATGGAGAATATAAAAGAATATTTAGATTACTGATGTAAATTAAAATCAGCGGGACCTCCTAACATCTGCCATATTTGGCTTAGAAAATAGATATGCAATTTCTAAACCTTGAAATATTGTGATTAAAAAGTAGGTGAGGTATAGAAGATTTAGTGTAAAGTGTAAAGATAATGCCTGCTTTTAGCAAGAACATAAAATGTGTAGTTCTTAAATTGTTTGATTTGAATTCTAGCAACAATCCTGGAATAAGCGATCATATAAATAATGGTAAATGCCTACAGGAAAATGAATTAACTAAAAATGGCCAGCATGGATTTGTGAAGAACAAATCAAGTCAAACCAATCTGTTTCATTTTTAATAAGAATAATTGGTCTGGAGGGTAGCAGAGAAGGTGGATTTTGATTTCATGTAGGACATTTTTGGCCTTTTTTTTTAACGGGACAATCTATTACAAAATGGAAACGCATGTCGGGAAATACTGTCAGGACATCAGCTGAGCTCTTACTGCCACAGGACAGAAGTCAGACTCCATGCGTGGCCTCTTTCTGTCTGCACACTGTTTCTGGTCCTGTTTGCACAGTGTTTGGCTTAAGCAAGAAGATCTCGTTCATTGTAGTCTTGTAGGCTGACTTTTGTCTGGGCTGAGCAGAGGCAGCACTCCCACACCTGGGAGGTTATTCAGATCAAGAGGCTGGGATTCTCAGTCCTCACCACCTTGGTAACTGTATTTCTGGCTATGCCGTTCTTTGCCTGTGTGGACGTTTAAATGCAAACACACAGGTAGCTTACAAACTTAGAAGGCAAGTTGTGGAATCATTCAAGGTCAGGCTGTCCAAGAAGGTAGATTGTCCATTAGATGTGTTTGGTCTTGGTAGCATTGGATGGAAAGTAGTTTAGATACTACTGCTGAGTAACAGGAGCAGAAGACATGGCCAGTGCAGAGTTTGAAATAACTGGTTTTGTTAAGTTTAGGAAGAGAAAATGGAGAGGGAACATAGTAACAGTTTTCAGAATATGAAAAGTTGCACCAAAGAGGGTGCTAATTAATCTTTCTGTGTCACCAGCATTAGGATAAATTTTATTTGCAGCAAGTACTTAGATTTAATATTTGAAAAACCTTCTGAAGTGTGATTGAGCACCTGAGCAGGCTCCAAATGGAACTTGTAAAATCCCTGCTAGTTTAAATGAATGTCTGTTGGAGATAGGCAGGACTCAACATAGCTAGACTCAAAGCTGGGAAATATGGCGAATGATGCTTTTAAGTTCCTTCAGTTTTGGCCTTCAGGTGGATGCAGGGTTCTCTTCTAACTCTATGGCTTTTCCTTCATTAGCTGTTAAGAACATAAATTTGTCCTGTTTTACTGCCCTGTTTAACTGGGACAACATCCATTTTATTCCATATTCACTTAGGCAGAAAGCTGAGGGTAGCCATTTTGTTTGCTGTATTAGTACCTCCATGAAAGTCAATTTTATTTTTTTTGCCCAGTAATTTTTATGGATGTCATCCTGACCATAGGGCTTCTTTAGGAGAAGAGCTTTCAAAAGAGATGTAGCACTCCCTGTCCTGATCCCCACAGTTTAAGGGCAGCAGTCTGCTGAGTCTGCTGTTGTTGTCCTAGGTCCAGCCAGGGGTCTTAGAAGTGCAGTCCAAAGGAAGAGACACATGTCTGTGCTCCAGGCTCCTCTGTTTATTGTACTTCTAAGCAAACCTTGCAGGAAGTGAAGCCCTCCAGTGTAACTGAGGAAAGAAGCTGTTTTCTCAAAGCCATTTCTTAGAATTTGCTCAGAGATCAAGATTGTCAGGAGCAAAAGGTCAGAAACATGCCATTTTCTAGGCTGTTCATCCTTTTCAATAAATGGATATTTGAAGGTTTGCATAATATGTTTTGACAAAAGGATTAACTTTTCTGAAGAGAGATAAAAGGATTCTGATATCATTGTGCTGTTTGCAGCCAAGTCGTGGATAGTGGACACAAAACTTTTGTTTTGTTTTCTTTGTAGTCAGTACCGACAAGGTAGCAAGAGAAAAAGCCGCCCTGTGAGTGTGAAAACATTTGAAGATGTCCCATTGGTAACTACTGTAAAAGTTGTTCAGGAGGTGAGTTTATCTGTTTGTACATATTTTCCTTCTTTTAATATCTTTTTTCATGGTTTTAATCCTTTTCCATTTAATGCATTTCTAATATCTTTGCAGGAAAACCAGACAGATAGCGGGATGGTTCTTGCATCTGAAGAGCTGAAGACTTTGGAAGAGAATGATAAACAAGTGAAAATACCCTTTAGGTAAGGCTCAGGGATATGATCATAGGATTGAATATGATCTTTTACCTGCAGTATGTTAGAAGACTGATTGGTTTGTTTAGAAGAACAAATCTTTTCTTAATGTACTTTTCAAAACAAAGAAAGCAAAATTGTGCACTGTACGCCTGGTCATCCACATTTGGTACCAGGAGAGGAGAGGTAATGTAGCTGTTGGGAGCATCAGTCAGCACTCAGAAAGGACTTGCTGCAATAGCATCAACCACCCCTTGGAGGTACTGAATTGATGCACACAACTGAGCCATATTTATGAGGGCCTGTCTGAACTGGTAAAGAGCTCTTTTTTTTGCTTGCTTTTTCTTTCTTACTTTTTTTTTAATAGCTGACTCTTGAGTTTGCAGGATGTACCTGGGTGTGTTTTCAGAGGATTGTACAGGGGTTTCATTGTGCAGTTCACAGGAAGCACAATGGTGTTCATGAAGCTGAAACCTCACGTATGCTCTTTGAGAGCTTCTCAGGAATTTTTTTTCCCCAGGATAACTTCACTGTGGACAAAGATATACTGCAGTTACAATTGCACCACTGCTAAAATAAAGCCTCTAAAAGTTTTCTCTCCATTTCATCTGTGGTCGCAATCTAACTCCTTGTATCATCATAAAATTAAACATCTTTTCCATGTGTTAGTGAAATTAGGACATATGAAAAGGTCTCTCCTTACAATCAAATGCATGTTTAAAAAGGCTTGAAGCCAGGCTTGCTAAGTACAGCATTTTGCTTTGGTTGTTGCCGTGATGGAAAGCAGCTGCCATCTCCAATCTCCCACCTACCCTTCAGAAGACAGTCTCCACAGCTCTCTCAGTGCTGTTTCTGCTTGTCTTTTTTTAGCACGCTGGTGCCCAGCAAGAGTAATGAATCCGTTATGTCCGAAGCCTCCAACCAGACAAGTGGGTACCAGTCGGGATACCACTCGGATGACATGGACACCACGGTGTACTCCAGCGAGGAGACTGAACTCTTGTGTGTGCGGGAGGCCTCGCCCCCCCTCTGCCGCGCTCATGGCCTCGCCTACGATGGCCCCGCGCCTCTCACCCCCCCACCGCTCTAGGGGCAACCTGGCAGCTCCAGATTCCCCTGGGATGTGCCTTCACTGCCTGGCTGGTAGCATTCAGGTTTGATGTATAGAAAGACGGCATCCTTGGGACTAAGAAAAGACACTCATTTTTCCTGAAGAGGATGCAGAAGCAGCTGGCAGCAAAACTGTGCTGTGCCGGGCTGGGGGTTCTTTTCTAAAGAGATGCTGGTGGCTGAGGGTGCCACAATGTGTGTGCTGTGCCAACCCTGTGGCAGAAGCAGACCCTGGTGATATGTCAAGCATCTGCCTAATGCAGGCAGCATCACAGCATTCAACTTAACTGTTTCTACTTGTACGAAATAATGGCACAGCCCTGCTTTTAGTTTTGGTTGGGTTTTTTTTGTTTGTTTTTCCCTTTTGTGGCTGGACTCCAGGAAGGAAACAGTGCGGCACTGGCTTCTTGTTTCTCAGAGTTATTCCTTGCTTGTACCTTCACAAACAAAAAAAGGAACATCCAGCTCAAGGTTCTGGCACCCACTGACGGCCTGAGACTAAACATAGGCTCGGCTAAATATAGGTCAGGATGATGGTCTCTGTCCTTGGCAGAGGAAAAAGCGTTGTTGTACAAGACCTCATGAGCTGCATTTGCTTGCAAGACTTGCATGGTGAAGTTGGTTAGTAGGGACAAGGCAGAGCATTGAGCCAAGTGATGGAACACAGGTGGCAGGGCCTCATCTCTGAGGATGGGCCTGCCCCCCATCATCCCCGGCACCCTTGTCACATGCCAGATGCCTACCTGCTTCTGAGCTAGCCTGAAATTGCTGCAGAAAATACTCTCCTCCCCCCAGATCACCAGTTGGGTAGCCTCTACAACAGGTAGAAAAGCAAATGTAATTTACCTTAGGACCACAGGAAGCTCTGTCGTTCTGGTGGGGGATCCTAAGGGCATCCTACCTTCTTGTCTCATCCCCCCTCCCTCAGATTTAGGTCTGACTCATTCTCTTTGCAAACTCTAAGTCTGTTTGCAATGGCAGAGATATCGGTTTATGTAGCCTTGGGAATTCATGACTGGTTTCATGGCAGCTCTGATCTTCTACGAGTGGTGAAATTGTGCCTAATTGTTGGACAACTTCTTACCTGTGCTCTTGTAGTCCCAGAACTTTATTGATAGACACAATGCAGACTACAGGATTTTAAAATGTAAAGCTATTTCTACTGAAGTTTTTTTGTATTTTTATAAGTATTTTTTTGTTTGTACTTACTAAAATGTCAAATGCTGGGAACTATAAATATAAGGCATATACAGTATTTATAGCCTCTTTATGTAGAAATAAATGTAATATATTAAAATATAAATATATATTATATAATGGATATTGTACTATTCACACTTTGTATCAGTGTTCTGTAGCATTGCAAAGGTCACAAAATTCTTTAATATCTAAAATTTTCACTTTATTAAAAGGGACTGGAAATTTAGAGTTGGGGGCTACAGTAGATCTGTTTGCTTTTCTTATATACTTTCTATTGACAGGGAATATTACAAAGGACTACTTTTTTCAAGTGTCATTTAATGAATCTAGTTTTTTATAACATCGTCCAGGTCTATGAATATTTCAGTGGATATGTGTAGTAAAGAAACTTCTGTGACTTTTAGCAATTGGGAATACCTTTAGAGAAATGATCAGAGGAATAGACTGCTTGTACAGGATGAATCTCCTCCGAAAGAGTTAATTGTGTTCAGTTAGGAAATGCTTGATCTAATTGTATTGTGGATTTTGCCTGGGTAGTGGCAGTTTCCCTTAAAGCCTTATCCATCTTTTCCCGCTTGTGTTTCTTCTAGCTCACAGCTTAAATATTGTCCCTGCTCTTGTGCAGTGAAGTCCTCCTTTATTTAAAATCTGTACTTAAAGCTCTCACCCTTTCCTTCTGTTTCCCACTTTTTGACTTTCTCTTCTGCACTGTGTAGGTCTTTGTTCTCAGTGCAAGGTTGTTCACTGTTGGGGTATCAGGACTCAAAGAATTATAACATCTTATGTTAAAGTGCAAGTGAAGTTAAGCCACCAACTGCAGACTTTAATTCTGCTTCTCTTTATTGCAGTTTGAAATGAGACCTTTGTAGGCTACTGCACAGTGAGAACAGTTATCTTGGAAGTGGGAGATCTCACTGCTAAACTCTTCTCAGGCTGAATATGTGATTAATACCTTCTACACACAACATGCATCCCCCAAATACAAGGCTGTGGGATATCAAGCTTCAGATGTTTCTCCATTCCTTCTCCTAAATCTAAAGCATTTTACAGCCAGGAAATCAGGAGCTGGGAGGTCAGGTGGAAAAAAACGGGAGAGGCTTCCTAGGACTTCTGTAAGGGCTTTCTAGGAAGGACTTGTATTTTCATGTATATATTTGACATTTTTCTTGCTTCCCAGGCAAAGGTCTAGCCAGTAGAGTATGCTCAACAGACAACGCTACATTCTTTAACATCCCCCCTCTGCAGTAGTCTTCAATATCTTTAATGAAACTGTTCCTCTATGTATTATTATTATTATTATTATTATACAATGGGCATAAAATACTGACACTGGCAGAACCTTGATGAGCCACCTATTAGTGAACCCTGACAGTGAGGTGGAGATGGAGATCTGTCATTGATATCTATCTGCCCTAAACCTGGACTCCCCAAGGTTTGGGATGTTCAATTTAAACATCTCATTTTCTAGTTTTGGTTCCTCTCTGGCTTGGTGTAATACAGGATACATGCCACATACATGGAGTCAGATGCTTCTCTGTGTGTTTGCAGTACTTCCAAAACAGCTGTCCACTGTAATGCAAACTGACGAAGTTGCAAGATAGCCATTTCAGACAGTGAGTTCTCACTTATAATCCTTGTCAGCCAGTGAAACTCTCTTGTGGGTCCAAATAATTTTAAATATGCCTGGAAAATGTGGGAACTAACATAAACCTGCTTTAGGAAAGGAAATTAGCTTCTTTTTAAAAAAAAACTAAAAACAACCCACACCATATATTCAGTGTCAGGAGCTAGCAAAAGTTCTATAAGTGTGTTCATATATTTGGCATCCAGTAACACAATTCTTTTCTTAGATCACAGTCATTACATCCTTTAAAACACCTGGGCTTTTTGTTGTATTCTGAATACAGCACGTTCAGCTAAACCCTAGTCATGACACATCTGCCTTTTAGATGCTTTAAATTCCAAAAAGGATATTTTTAAGGAAACAACAGACGTATAGTGCACAGATTTGCAAATGCCTTGCAAACCAGTCCTAGCTTTATCTCCATTCTCCAGCCATGCAGTCAAGTGCCAACATTTGGATCAGCATCCTTACCTGTGAAATCCAGCCTGGCTCTGAGCCCAATGAGCTGCAAATAGAAGGGACACTTGTGAGATTATGGATCCAAACATATCACTCCGAGCAGCTGGGTAGGACTGGGGAGAAGCAGTGACGGGATTGACTCATCTTGTTCAGAAGAACTGCCAGAATGAACGGTGATTGCTGGTGCGTTTGGACATGGAAACAAGCAGAGCCATGCCAGAAACAGGCAGTTTCAGGGCTTGAAGATGACTCATGCCAGCTCTTATCGATGTAAACACAGCCCACCTGAAGAATGCAGGGGCGTTCAAGTATGGTAGGTAGGTACTTCTCCCTGCAAAAGATACTTAAAAAGTATCTCATTCTTTGCATGGAAATGTCTTGGCAAATCCAGTCCTTGCCTAAGTTTTTCTTATTAATGCATCTCGAATTGCAAGCAAGTGCATTTCACACAAAAATAAAAGTATTATGATGATACTCCATGTCTTCTGATATGGTTGTCCCCAAAGATCATGTCGGGATTTTTGGGACAGTGGGCTTGTTAATTCTAAAAGCAGTATGTGACTAAAACGACTACAATCATAGAACTGGTGACATTGGGGACAAACATTTCCTCCTAATGGCATCTCTTTTTGATGGTTCTAGGGCTGCAAAACATGCTCCAGATATAAAGCTGAAATTCACTATTTTTATGCGAAACATTCCCAAACCATGAATCATCTGAGGTTTCCCCTCATCACTGATATTTGAGTACACACCCTGTGTTACCTCGCAGTATGGGACCTCACAAAACAAGAGCAAGGGCAAGAAAAACAAAGTTAATGTTTGCTTTTTCTAATCCACAAATTTATTAGGGACAGAAGTTAACCAACGAAGACCTTTTATTTGGACTTCAGCCCTGGATTTTTATTCTGTCTGGCTGAGTGTTGCATTCTCTGTTGTAATATATGTCCTCATCTTCTCAACCCCTGACATTTGGGCTGATTAAGTCCTAAAAGGTCATTGGGAAACATAGCAGGAGCTTGTAACATATGGTGCTGATAAACATCTCAGCATCAGAGATAAGGAGCTGGTCAATGTAATCTTAGGAAGCTCAGGTTTTGTTGCCATAAAACTATACACATTGTAAAGCCTAATCCCTACACAGCTTTAATTAGCTGGTAAACATATCAGATTCATGATGAAGGGTGTTCTGCTTACCTAGATGTTATTCACTGACTGCCATCGGTTGGTTAAAATGTGAAGTATCTCTGCCTTGCAGCTTGTTAGGATGATGTGTTATGGTGAATGATTGCTGCTCTGGAAGTTTTGGGATGAGGGTGGCGGAAGTGAATGAATTTGATTTCCGGACCCACCCACACAGCCTCTGCTGCCAGGTAAAATGGCAGTGCCATGTGGTTTCCTAAGTCCTGGTCAAATAAAAGACTTTCTTAAAAGGTGGAATATATGCAATTAAATTTAATTCTCTCTTTCAGGGTGAGCTGAAGCTGTTCAGCACCCTGCAGAGCTGTTTCCCTGGGCTCCATGCCGCTCCCTCTTTCAGTACAGTCATGCTAAGTGTTGTTATTAGCCACGGTTTCACAAAAGCAAGTGGAAATGTAACTACTTTTATTTCTCTTGCTCTGTTTTTACACTACAGTCAGAGGCATGATTGCAACACATTGTAGATAGGCATAAGGTAGTTTTCATCCTGCCAAGCTAAGCAGCAGTACCAGTGAGGGTTTGGCACAGAATTGCCCCTTGATAGTGGGGCACACAGCAAAGTCCATGCTGCTGGCACTGAGCTCACCAGCAGAAACGCAGCCTCAGGAAAATCTCTATATGTGCTGAAGTCACACTTCAACTGCAGCATCTCCGCATTTGGGAGTAACCACAGGGCTGCATGTCATATCTGATTACTGGAATTTCTTGCACTTCTGAGTGGACCCCACTAACCCA
Source organism: Manacus vitellinus (assembly GCF_001715985.3). Classification (NCBI taxonomy): domain Eukaryota; kingdom Metazoa; phylum Chordata; class Aves; order Passeriformes; family Pipridae; genus Manacus; species Manacus vitellinus. Next base: position 22,091,475 of record NW_021938789.1, on the reverse strand, counting down.
TGATTATACCTGTGTCATGCACTGCAGCAACAAAGATTATTTGTCATGTTTCGTCTTTTTGGTCCCAGAATGTCATTCCTATAATCTCTTCCCAGACTCAGCTGAGGCTGAAGGTTGCAGACTCCAGGTCTATGGACCATGGTTAACTCTGCAGCTGATGGGAACCAGCAGGCAGTGGTGGCTTTGGGTTTGGGACTGGCACTTTGCCTGGGCTTAGCAATGCTGTGTTGCATGGAGCAGAGGAGAGGAGTGAAGGGCTAAAAGAAAGTTTTAATGATTGTGTATGTCCTTTTCAAATATCCATAGGTCCTTATACTGAAGAGTTTTGCTTTAGCATCAGGAAGCAAGGAAGAGCAAAGGGATTTTGCTCATTAGAGACCTTTGAGTTGCACTGTGGGATGAGAAGACCAGCGCTGCTTACTGCTAGTTACATAGATGCTGCTTTATATTGCATATTTAATGCAGAAATAGGGCTCCTTTATTCCTAGGAAGGATAATAACTAAAGTTTTCTGGGGTTTCACTTTCAGACTTGCAGAGTGCTCCATTTATTACTCTGTTCACCATGTTCAGGTTATGGTTTAAGAGCTGATCAATTGGGCAAGGCAACTGAACCAGCAATGGACCCTTATGTTTAATATCCGTCGATGGCTTTTCCTCTTACTTTTTGAACTCATGTATAACCCTTAACATCTGCAACATCGCGCAGCAAGGACTTCTTCCGTGCAGATTTCAACTTGATGGCCCAAGTTATTTTCCAGTACACTGACCAAGTTTTCCCTACTCATTTTCTCCATCTCCATGTTACTTAGGACTTTATGGACAGCTATACCCCCAGTTGCTTCCTTTCAAGTCAGAGTATTCCTAGCCCATAGTAAAATCTGTTTGCATCTCCCCAAACCTGTAAACAGGGCCCCTTGCTGAGGTGACATGTCTGGCATGGTTCCCAAGCAGGTCTCCACAAGATGCCCGGCTTCCTTTGGGAGGAAGGAGTGTGTGGGACAGTCAGCAGAGGACCGTGTTTTGTCAACCAATTTGCGTGACGGATGTACTGCAGCATTGGCAAACATCAGTCAATGTCAAGATCTGACTTTGCCGGCATCTTCTTAGTGTTGCTATTTTTGGCCAGTGAAAAGTTTCCGGGGATTGGGCTGGGCTTGTCTCCTGTATGCAGCATTGTCCTGTTCCCAGGCTACTTGCTCTGGCTCCTGGCTGGCTGCTGGGAAGGATAAGAAGCAGAAGGCAGAGGTTGTATGGGTGAAACACAGCACAAACAGGAGCGCCATTTACCACCATGAACCAGCAGAACAGAGGGAACGCAGGGCCTATCTTATCAGTTACTTGCTGAGTTAAGACTCGGGGGTATAAAAACTCTCTTTAAACTCTGAGTAATACCCATAAACAGAGCTTTTAGGAGATAACTTCACCAGCAGAATTTTTTTGGTGCACTTATGTGTAGTTTTATATTACAATCAGAAAGACATCTTTATATTGTCTGATAAAGTTCTTAAACTGGCAACAACTATTTAGCATTACAGTTTGGTTAAGTACTAAACCAGCAGGGAACATGCAGCTAAAGTGATACAATTATTAATATATTTAATGATATCAGAACAATGGCTTCAGCCATTTCGAGCCTACTCTTGGGCTAATGTTCCTAATTTTTCAGGAGAATTATTAAGTTTTATTAGCAATTTGCATCTCTGTATAATTATATGGCTATTAGAGAAATCAATATTATATTACGTAGAGTCCCTTAATAGCTATACTGTTTGTTAAGCCTGTTATAGGGCCAGCTTTGAAATCAATTAAAGAGAGTTTTTTTAATTCTGCTGAAATTGGGCTTTGCATGATGAGATAGATGTCTTAGACACTGAAGAAAAGGTTGCAAAATCTGTCCTCAGTCCTAAATCCTTGCATTCAATTGAGAGTTTTACAAGTAAATTGAAGAAAATCATTGCTGTATGTTTAAAAATCTTCTCCCCCCCCCTTTGTGACTCTGAAACTTCATTAAAATTCCTGACCACTACCTGGCTTTCAAGCAAATTAAAATATTCCTATAAATATGTATATTCAAACCACTATGCCATAAACACAATTGTCTCTTACTGCAAAAATTCACTGATCCAAGGTGAAGAACGGTTTGCCACATAAGTCTGTGACAGATTCCTCATCTGAATCGATGAAGCGCTTTTCATTTTTCATTATATGATACTTTTTCTTTTCTAAGAGCATTTCCTTAGATAGGTTTGGGCATATGACAGTCAATCAGAGCTTAAATATCATGGTAAAAAATGCAAGATATATCAAGGCAGCTTTCATTTCATGAGCTGTACTTGCAGTATACATACTTTCAGTGTAGCTCAGCCCAGCATTTCTCTGACACTTACTCTGACATTAGGTGGAAATGTCACCAGAAGAGACTGCCCTACCTTGGCCTAGAACTCTCAGGCTTAATCCTTACCCCAGGTTGTGTGGGGGTTTTGTGCTAGCAAAGGACAAAGCTGACTGAAAACAAATTGGGGTGGGGTTATTCGGTTGATTGGTTGGTTTTCTCAGGTTACTTTGAACTCAGACAACTCCCAGGATGAAATTTGCTGAGCACCACAGCTGCATGGCAGCTGTAGGAGGGAAAGCTGTGGGTTCTGGCAGTGGTGGAGAGGTACAGCTTCATTTCTTCCTCCTGCTAACACTGCTTGTGAAACTAAAACCATTGCAGCCCTTTCCTGAGGTAGCACAGTGAGTCTGTGTGGCTGTGAGCTGCAAATGTGGGAGAGTCACCCTCTGCTCCCATCCTGGGACATTTCTTGAAATGGTAAGGCATCTTTCCCTGTTCACTATGTACTGGTTTCTTCTTCACTAGCTGAAAGGATTTCAAGCAAACTTGGAGGTATTCTTTCAGATGTGTAAAACTCCTCATCAAAAGAGCTCTTTCCATTTCTTTTGGTTGTGTTACAGATAATAAGATAATACAGAGAATAGATAATACTTTGCTAGCTACTCACATAATTTGTGTCTCTCAGAAAAAGAAGAGTTGTAGGGAAAAACTCTTTTCTACCTCTTCCAGCATAAGAACTAGTGAGAGTGAGCTGCAAATACATTAATATAGTTTTCATCCATGCTCAGTAAACCTGTGAAATTCTTTTCTAGAGATTGTTAATATTTACATGGGTTCAGAAAACTGTTGAGCAAATTAATGGAAGAAGAAAGCATTCAGACATATTAAAAATATAAGACACCATCGCAAGTTCAGGAAATCTCTGAGCTCCAAATTGTGCGAAACTGAGACAAGGTGTTTGTGAGAAGATTTCTGTGTGCTTATCCTGCTCCTGTAGTGTTCATTTGGCTTCCACTATTGACTGCTAAAGCTCCTGGAAGGGTACTTTGGTATACTGTGATATGACCCTCCTGATGTTTTTAAAAGTGAACTTGTAAGCTCTTATAGTTATTGTCTTGACTCGTTAATTCTCTGTAAGAGTTACAGTTTTCAGGCTGCACATAAATGTGTGTTTTTCAACGTACACCTAGAGTGTTCTGCACTGAGCACCATATAGATTGGTAAAATGAATTCTGATACATTGCTCTAAGTAGTCCTGAGCCCTCAGAAAATGAGTGTTTCACCAAAGAGAGGGTGAAAGGGCAGTGGATCAGACACCATACTTTGCATGAATGGCTGCAGCCTACAGTTTGATTTCAGTGATGCTTCACTGCCACTGTGTACCAGCCACACACCTTATAGCTCATGCAGCAGTTGTTGAAGAGTCATGTAGCCTCTGGGTGAGAGATTTTAGGCCCTGATTTTTAGCCTTTTCACTGCAAATAAACAATGCATTCCTGACATTTCAAGTACACAAGCAGAATATCCTCAGCTCCATCAGGCTGCTGACAAGTTGTACAGAGGAAATCTACTACAGCCTCAGGAACTGATGAGTTTCCTACTCATTCTCGACAAATTGACTGGTGCTAAATATATATATCCTGTATTTCCACACAATCTTGGTGAAGAAGGCAACCAGTTTACTCTTTTTTTTTTAAGGCGGAAAAAAACATAGGGTGAATGTAAAGCAGTAATTCATAAAGGAAAAACTAAATCACATTTTTCTTATGACTCCATGCTTCTAGCTCAAAGTTCACTGAGCACAACATCAGACTATGCTCAGCAAAGCACAGAGAGGGAAAGCTCATTGACACCACGGGGGTGCCTGTGTAGTTAGCAATTTTACAAGGAAAAACTTCCTGGAGACTAAAGCATGGAAATGTCACATAACTGCTAAAAATGCTGTTTACTTTGGTGTCTTTGTATGTTGCCTTGTGGCATCAACCTTTAAGAGATAGTCAGATATTCTGACAAAAGATAGCTAGACACAGTGAGCTCAGTCCTGCAGCTGGTGGGACTTATACATCCACAGTTCTCTGCAGACAAATAAATAAGTGTCCTGAATATGAGCCTGGGCAGAAAAGCCCCATCAGATTTGCAGCTTGGTATTTGGTGCACATGAGCACCAAATACCTGAGAGTGCTGCTACAGCTATGTCAATCCGTGCAAAGCATATAGGTGAGGGATCTGGATGCAGAGGTTGTACAAACCATGTGATACATACAGGTAAGAGACTTTCACAGGATCATAACACAGCATTTAACCTGTCTGGCTTCTTCCAAACCTTTCCAGTAAGACTGAAGAAACCAAATAGACAGCCTGTTAAAGCTGTCCTCTGGGAAATCCAGCTCCCTGCTTCAGCTTACACCTCACTATCTGTATCCTTTTCCAGCAAGCCACTGTCTCACTATAAGTCTTTGCCCATGAGAGGTATGATATGAGCTTGTAAACTTCTACAAATATTGCTGTAAGTCCTGAGGCCCCAGGAAATTTCAGAAAAAACTTACTTTACTCCCCCTTTTAAAATATTCTACCTTAAAAGTTTCAGATTAGACTTTAGGTGTTAACTATTCAGATAGGGTTTTTTTCTTCTTTATTCTCTTGCTTCACATACACACTGACACCTTAACATTTCAGTCCTCCCCACCATCTTTAGAGCAAGAATGTATAAATCTGGTCTAGCTTTTCTTAATTTTTGCTGGGGATAGATGGAGGTGCAAGCAAGGCTGTGATTGGCATTGTCAAAGCAGGAGCTAATCAGCCCCTGTGAACAAATGTTTACTGTTCTGATAGCAAAGCAGTAGGGAAAACTCCAGTTACAGCTGGATTTCTCTCAACACAGCCCTCTGCAGACAAGGGCATGTTAAAATAAAACTTATTAGAGGAAGCATATGCTAACATTACCTGAGGTTGAAGTAGAAGAGGAAAGCAGACAGGTCTGCCCTCTGAGCCTGGAATCAGCAAAGCTGAACTGGCCATGGATCCTGCTCTTGTGGTCAGATTGCTTAGTACCTAATAAGTCACAAACTCCATTTGAAGTCTTTTCCCGGAACTGGACTATATACAAAATAAAAAAAATGGAAATCTAGTGGACTCAAATGGTTAGTTAACTAAAAAGTTACTGCAGGGGGCAGGAAGGGAGGACAGGCAGACAGTGTGATTACATTAGAATGATTTCGTGCCCAGGATCTGCAAGAAACACCAGGGTGATGTTATGGAAAACGTTAAATGCCATACATATCATGCTACAACCATTGAATACTTTTTTTTTTTTCTTCAGAGAGTCCAGGGAAGACTTGAGAGTTTTCTCTGAAGTTCACTGGATTTTTTCCCTCATGTAAACCTCCTCCCTATGAAGACCATAATCCTGCAAAAGGAACTATGTGAAACTGTCCTCATTAAACACAGGAGTATTGCACCTTTGATTTTAATCCAGCCAATATATTGCAAGTTGCTGTCTCTGCAAGATCTCACAAACGGTGCAAAGAAAAATCATCTTTTACTGGTCTCACAGTTTCTGAAGCCCATGGGACAGTATCGGTGGAAAAAACCAAGGCCAATTAGACAACAATAACCCAGGCTTCTCCCTACAAAACAGCAGTCCCCTCCCAATGCAGCTAAAGGAAGCAACAAGGCAGATGAGGAAGGTAAACTTGGGATCTCAAAGGAAAGAGTCTCTGGTATTTATAAAAGTCAGAGGTTCACACGGAAACTTTGTAACAGCAGTGATCCTCTCCAATCTATTTCAGGACACACAGCCCCTTTTCCGCTATAGTATTTGACTCCTTAGTGCTGTAATATTTCTCCTCTTTCTTTTAACTCTTTAAGTGAAAAACCTTGTACTAATTTGAAACCATATCAGCAGCTAGAATACATGAAGTGAGAGCTGAGCACTAAAATTCATTTCATGAATAAAAACAGAAAAAAACCCAAACCACATCTTTAGCATGTGAACTGTAAGCAACAAAGCCATTTGACCCATCATGGTCTTCTGTGATGAACAAACCCACATCATGGAAAAACAGAAAGGGAAATTGGCTGCAGCAGATGATGTGATGAAGCGCAAAGAATGCTGATGCATGCTGTGTTTCAAATGTTAATACCCTCTGAAAGAACAGCATGGACTGTGTTCAGTGCCTTCATACAGGATCATGGGGTAATTCAGTTTGGAAGGGCCCGCGGAAGGTCTTTGCTCCAGGCTCCTGCTGAAGCAGGGCCAGCTCTGAGATTAGATGAAAGTGCATTTTACCACCCTCTTTGAGTCACTGATGTTAAACACAAGCGTTTCCAAGACAGACACCTGTGGTACTCCACTTGTTACCAGCTTCTAGGTGGAACGTGACCTGTTAACCCTCATAGCCTGATTATCCAACCAGCTTTTCAGCTATCTAGTTATCCACCCATTCAGATTGCAAAGTCCTAACTAGGGATACAAGAACATTGTGAGCAGCAGCCTCAAAAGCCTCACTGAAAGTTCAAGGCAAATGTACTGCTCTCCCCTCACCTGCAAAGCCAGTTATTTTATCACAGAAGACAGTCAAGTTGATCAGGCATGACTTACCATTCATAAGTCCATGCTAACTGATACCATTCACCTTCATTCCCTTGTATGCCCAGAAATATCTTCCAAAAATACTTGTTTCAAAATTTTCCCAGGCATCAAAGTGAGACTGGTCTGCAGTGCCCTGGATTGAATTCCTTTTGGCCTTTTTTGACCATGTATGTGTAGCATTTGCTTTTGTCCAGTCATTAGAGAGAGGCTTCTCCCAACTTTCATAAGGGGGAGGGGAAAATTTGGTTTCAAAATGTTCCTTCAAAAAGGAAAAAAATTGCTAATGAATATTGCTCTTGACTGTAGGAGTTTTCATATCACAGTTAGTCCAGGCCTCTCTAGTAGTCCAGACCTTTCCTGAGTCTTGTTAATATAAGCCTTTAGCTTTTCTCAACAAATTGGTTTGAACTTTCTAACCTCAAAGGTTAAGCCTGCTACTCAGTGAGTATCTCATATTATCTGCCTTTATAAACTGGAAGAAGGCCTGAGTCATCCCAGCTGTAGATGTTTGCTCCACTCCTGGCAGGATTTTAAAATTGCGGGTTACACCTGTTTATCATCTGGAATGAGAAAAGCAACATGACTCTCTCTGTAGCAGCCCCGTGTTTATCTGACACCTCAAGCTCAGGATCATGAGATCCTCAGGAGACCACGTTTCAACTTGGTATCCTGATTTGTGGCCTCTAATTGTTTGTTTTGAAAACAGAACTGTCACCAGCATCCCTTGAAGACAGAGCTCTGGGATTTAACTATGTTGTAGCAGTCACTTGATATTACTGCTAAAATGAGAGAGCATATTGATGTTAATTGAGGTCAGCATCTGATGTGTTTTAATGACTTCTGATTGCTGCCATTACAACCATTATTACTACTGCTTACTTTTCTATAACCTTCTTGCTCATCCATTAGGTAGTATATCAGTTAAACAGGTTTCTTCCAATCATAATGAATGGCAAATGAGGGATAATAAGAAAACTTCTGCTCCTTGAGATTAATGGAAGTGTTATTTCACCAGCATCATATTAAGCTAATAATGCTGAAAGACATAGCATTTCCCTTCTTAAAAAAAAAAAAAGAAAAAGAAAAAAGGGAAAAGGAAAAAGATATGATTATGCACATAAATCAGTTATAAAACTTAAAAGCCACAATTCCAAAAAGGAATAAGAGAGAGTGAGACACCTGTCAGCACCATCACCTTGAGTAATCATGGCTTCTGGTCTAATGGTAAATACTTTTTTCTGCTTTGACTTTGGGAAGATATCTCAGTTTTTGGATGCCTGAAAATAATAACAGGGCACATAATTTACAAGTACATTCAGCTGTGGTTGTGTCACAAGGAATCTGATACATAAGTAGTGTGATATGTTGGACAGAAATGCTGGGGAGTGTCATACCATTCTAGGCCACCTCAAACAAGATACTGAGATGGTGAAAGAATGAGCTAGCATGGGCTAACAGGAACCTTCAACAAAGACCTACAAAGAACCAAGATGTCCTGCATCCTGGTGCAGCAACTCCACTCAGCAGCATGGGCTGTGACCAGTTTTATGGAAACAGGGAGACTCGCTGGATGGGAAGTTGAACACAAGCCAGTAGTGAGGAGATGCTGAGGGAGATGGGTTTGTTTATCCTGTGGAAGCAAAGGCTGGGGAGATACAACTGCTCTCTTCAGCTACCTGTTGTAGCATACCTTCTTGGAGGTACAGTGTAAAAGGATAAGAGGAAAGGGTCACAGTTAAGAGCAAGCGGTATTTCAGATGGGTATAAAGAAAAGCTTTTCAGCATAAGCACTGGAGAATGTTGCTCAGAGAAGCAACTGTGCAGATTTTGCAAATTTGGTGGAGAAAAGGCCCTAAATAATCTGATCTAAGTGAAGTTAGCCCTGGTTTGATCAGAACAATGGACCTGATGACCACCAGAACCCCCTCCAGTCCTAAGTTATTCTATGACTCAAAGTGTTAGGTTGTACTGGAAAAATATTTCAGCAGAAAGCTTTCCATGGAGTAACTCTGCTCTAGTAAAAATGAAAATATTTCATATGTATTTTTACATGAAACTGGAAAAAAATCTCAGAAACACTTTTGGACAGCTCAAAACTGACCTATGATGTATTATTTCAGTTGTTACATTATCTGTATACAATTTTTACTAATCCATACTGTAAATAGATACCTATATGTGTATTTTCTATTGTAACACTGAACTACTGTGAAAAGGAAAGAATTCTATATTATCAAATGACTGTGAAAAGGTCTGGTTGATGTTTCCAAAATTACGCCGTTTGGAATACTTTCTGCAAAACTTTACATACTTATAGTTATTTTCTGATAAAGAAAAGTTAGACTTTCCTGAAAAGGAGCGGATAGAAATTTTATCATCTATAAATCACATACTAACTATCAGAAGTGATAAAATGTATCACAACGAATACATCCTATTTGTGTGCTGACTCACACAGAAGCTGCCCATCTTCTTGTTCAAGAAAGAAAATTTGCTGTGTTATCACTTGTTGCTTTCAATTCTGATTTCTGTATCATCTGTGTGATAAAAGGTATGTATCACCAGACTGAGCCAGGGAAGAAGAAAATCATCATTTAGCTTTGCACATCTTTTGGTTGAAGTTGTTTTAGGGATTACCTTTCAGAAGGAAAACAATTTTAGCATATAAACCCCTCTGGCCAATGTTTATCCAAGGCAAAGCATGAGGACACAACTTAGGTGTGTATAAACAGTTAATTTCATGGAGAATTAGTCTGTATTTCGGGGACCAACAGGCAGCAAGGTACAGTGTGCTGCAAGCTGCCACTGAATCTCAGAGTGCCTATGACAAGAGTTTTAGTAGAATTTGTAATATTATTCAGAGTATTTATCTTTGTAATAATTTTTTCTGCTATGATATTAAGTTTTTACCTTCAACAACACTCAGCAACAGCTGAGGTAACAGTAAATAATATTTATCCTACTTATGATTTTTAAGGCTAAGGTGCTTCTCTGGAGGCTCTGAAGTCAGTCTGTCATATCAGGACCTATAGCAATATATTTTAAATAGAAATATATTGCACAAAACAAATATAAAAGAATCAAAACAAAGTATAAAATTTACCATATAAGTTTTGTGTTTCAGGCAAATTTAAAATAAAACTAGGAGCTGACTGGCTCTGCTTCTGTGTGATATGGCATCTAAAATGAACAAAAAAGTCAACAAGAACATCAGGGTTGTTACTTCCAGGAAGCAATCTATTTTTAATATTATAAATGCTTTCCTGTTTTCTTTTATCCAAGATTTCTTCAGCGTGTATGAAATTCAAGGGTTTAAACATTTTTTTTTCCCTTGGCCATGGTATGCAATCACAGAGATCAGCATTTGTTATTTATTTTAAGAAAGCCTCTGCACTATATCAACTGAGAAGGGTAACATTTGTAGGCTTTATGGTTCACATGTGTCAACCTTGTCCTAGGTGAAAAGCTACTACTGTTAGAAAGCTTGTGTACTGTGTATTCATCTAGTGTACGTGGGATACATGTTCTGAGACTGAGAGCAGCCAGGATATCAACTGATCTGAAATTAGATTATCCATGTTAGTATTTTTAGTTCTTATTGAATTGGAAGCAAAATGAGCTCAAAAAGAAACCATCAAATGGCTCCAACTGAGATCAGTGATAAACAATGTTTTTTTCGCACAGCAAAAAACAGAGTAAACACAGTCCAGGTTTGCTCTGGCGGCCATGCTTGTAATACAGCAAGAACATCCTTTTAAATTCTTGTCCTGTCTGCTGCTACAAGCAGAGAGCAGTGGGTGTTAGAGAGACTTCAGGCTTTATGCAATCTCTGTGGTGGCTGCAGCACAGTCTGGGGGTGCCAGGGGAGCAAAGAGAAGTATGCATATGCACGCCTGCATGTACAGCAGGTACTCATATAAGTGGTTGGCCAACACATGGGGTCCTACAGATTAGGAGGAAAATCCAGTGATGGAGCTGATTGCTTCTGTTGGATAGTGAATATCTATGAGAAAATCACATTCCTCGTTTTAATTTGACAAGAACTTCAGCCAGTAAAGCCAGTCAAGATGCTGGTGTTGCGATGCAGCTTGATAATCCCCTGATTTTACTTTGCAAGGTCCCTTTCTCAGTAAATGGATCATATAACAGTTCCTGAAAGCTGTTAGCTGGTTTTGCTAAAAATCGCTCAAACCTTGCACAAACCACTTTTATAAATAATCTTCATGTTTGAATTTGTCAGTGTGTTATACTACTTCTGTTCTTTATTGCAAATTCAGAAGCTGTAATGCTGTCCAAATGGGTTTTTGAGTTCACCTCTTCACTGGGTAATGAGATGTCTGGTTTTCAGCCTCAGTCAGAATCCCTTAGACTCCAGATCATCTTATAAGTTTTGTCTTATGACTACACTGTTTGCTATTCTTATGCAATGTGTACTCAATAGTGAAAAGTCATTATATAAATTGTTATTTATGCATCCCGACTCAACCTTAAAGCTGATTTGCCTATACTCAATTGCTTCCCCTCTTACTCATGTCCACTTCAGAGAGTGATCTGTATTTGTGATGCTCCATCCTCTTCTGTCTTATGACCATTTCTTTATTTCTGAAGCAGAATTGTTGCCCATTGTAAAATGAGTTTAATTGTTTTCTTGTTCTTCATGCTTTGTCGTGAGTCATACCAGAACTGCTGATTCTCAGCAAGACACAGACCTGGAGTTACAAGGCTCATAAAGATCTGCACCCATCTTCCTTGTTAGCACCTGCTTCCTTTTCTAATGCATTAGTACAGTACAAAATGTAAGTAATATGGCAAATTCCAGGGCCATTCCCAGTCATCTGGCATCCATCCACTGACCTTGGTCCACAAACTGAAGACCAGGTGAAAGCCTGTGAGTTGGTTCATCGCCAGTTTACCCTAGAAATCCTTGGTAGCTTTCTTATCCGCTAGGAATACATGACTTCAGTGGTCCTCCAGTAGCTCAGGTAGAGTCATCCATTTCCCTCCCAACCCTAAGCCCCCATGCCTTTGTCTTCATTCTTAGCTGTTTCCCTGTGTTGCTTCTATTGCTGGCTGTCTCCAAGCCACGTTCTGATGGTCTGTACTCAATCCAGATGGCTCAGACTTTTGCAACACTAGGAGGGAAGCACCATTCATGCAAGGGCATTGATAGGCATTCCTGCTTCTGTTAAACTTCCAAAGATAACAGTGAATAAAGATTAGCAGATTTAACATCTTTGGGAATGGTCTAGATGATGGAACAGAGTGTACACTCAGCAAGTTTGCCAGCAGTACTAATCAGGAGGAATGGCTGATACACCAGATTATTGTGATGCCGTGCAGAGAGACCTGGACAGGCCAGAAGAATGAACTGGCAGGATCTTCATGAAGTTCAACAAGGGGACATGCAGAGTCCTGCACATGGGGAAGAGCAACCCCAGGCTGGGGACCAAAAGTCTGGAAATTGATTCTGCAGAGATGGCCTTGAAAGTCCTGGTGGACACCAAGTTGAACATGAAATAGTTCAGCAACTTCCTGGACTGCACCAAAAAGACTGTCTCCAGCAGGCTGAAGAGGGAATATTTCCTCTCTACTCATTGTTGGTGAGACATCTGGAATGCTACGTCAAGTTTTGGGCTCACCAGTTTAAAAAGCACATGGATACACTGGAGTGAGTCTGGTAAAGGTAATAAAGAAATAAATAAGGTAATAAAGAACTGGAGCATTTCTCATATACGGAAAGGCTGAGAGAGCTAAGACTATTCATTCAGCCTGAAGTCTCAGTGGGATCTAAGCTACATGTATACATACTTGATGGGAAGGAGTGATGAACAGCGAGTCAGGCTTTTCTCAGCGGCACCCAGTGGGCAGAAAACACAAACTGAAACACAGGAAACTTTTGTATTGTGAGGCTGACTGAGCACTGGTACAGGTTGCCCAGAGGGGCTGTGGGGTCTCCATCTTTGGAGACATTCAACACCTGATTGGGAGTGCCTGTGGGCAACATACCCTGAGCAGGGGAGTTAGACTGGGTGATCTCCAGAAGTCTCTCCTATCCTTGCCCCTTCTGTGATTCTGTGATCTTTGAAGTATATGAAGTGGGATGATTATGTCTCTCCCCCTTTCCAGGGTTAGAAACAGACTAAATCCCAGCCATAATAACAATAAAACTGATCTGAGCCTTTATTCTTATGGATGACTTCTACAATATCCTTAAAAACTTCTGGTTTCTTTTGGGAAATATTTGTGTTTATTTCCTAAATCCTTGTAGGAGGTCCTTTCTGCTAGCAAGAGCCAAGTTGGGCAGAGGTTTCCCAGTGCGTCTGTACTTTTAGTCCCTGTCAGGCAGGCTGCTGTCCCTGCTTTTCCAAACCATGAGTGTTGCAACTGGGCTTCCCACTTTTCCTAGAGTTCATTGATTTTGTTCCTGATTTAAAAAAGCATCACAGGCAAAATACCTTTCATATGCTATTTTTGTGAAGGCTTAAAATTCTGTTTAAAACTCTGCTAAACAGGTTCTTCTTTAAATGCATAAATCATGGACAAATTTTAAGGTATGTGAGAATCTCTACTATTTGGTCATTCTTGGTTCAGTAGAACCACAAAGTTCTGTTACCTTTCCACAGTAAACCAGCCAGTTCTTGACACTAGCTCGTACTAACTGAAGCTCCAGGCTTCCCAGGAAGATAAAATCAGGGGATGGAGTCAAGTATCAGATATAATCTGATTTATCAGGTATCAGATATAATCTAATTCTCTCAGAGATACATTGTCCCTTTCCCCTGAATTTTCTGAATTCAAATAGGAAAGAAATCAGATCTTTTACCTACAAGTCCTTTCTCAAGTATATGACTCCACCAGACAACTTAACTGCTTCTGAGGGCAGTGAAATGAAACTTCAGTGTCTACTGTTCTTGTATCTTTATTAGTGGCACCTCTCACCTTTCTGCTCCTTTTCTCCCAATATCAGTTCAGACAACCTTTGGGATTGCATGTTTGTCACTTCCTAGGACAAACACAGGAAGTGAACCACAGAAATAGGTGAATGCTCTGGTTAAAGCCTTCTGTGGACTCCTGTTTTGCTAGTGGCTGCTTTGTCCTGACTGACTAGAGGAGTTCAATGGCTTCTTTATATTTTTCTTCTGTAAAAATAGACAAAATTTAGGGAGATAATCCAACACAAAGTAAGGTTTACTTCAGTATCATGGACCTGGGTTTGGCAGACTCTGGACTTGGTAACACCCAGATGTCACAAGTAATGCTCTATTCCTCAGACCTCACCTACTTGTATAGTACCTGACAATTCCCATAGAGACTGCACTTTCAAACAAAAAATCACTAATGAATAGATATACAAAGCATTAATGATTAGCACAGATTCACTCCAAACAAAAATACACAATGTCAGTTATTAAGCAATAATATGGACTTTTTTCTCATTTCACCACTCAGAAACTTACACTGTAGAAGTAACCCAAGGCTCTAGCTGATTTCAAACTACTGACCCTGTAACTGTGAAGATGTTAGGCACTTACAAGAGCTATTTAATACAAAAAACTGCTCTGCACTGGCATTTGCAAATGAGTTTCCATGGCTGACATTCTCTGCTGTATGCATTAATTTATAATTCCTTCACTTTCATTATCTGCAAGTAGTGATTTTTCCGTTACATTTATAAGAGTACTGCCAAAAACAAAATAAAAACCATGAAACAACAAGTGGCCATTGGGCAGGAAATGAATCACTCTGTCTTTGAGTGTGCTAACTACAGATACTGCAAATATACAGAACCACTTTGAAAACTTTCCAAGGACAATGCTCTGTTAAAACTATAATGTGTATTCTGATGATCTGGATGTATTATTACACAGCTCTTTGAAAACAAAAAAATGAAGTGCATAGTAAAAAAAAATCTGTAGATGTGTTTGGATGAGAACTTTTGTTTCAAATGGGCTGACATCTACTACTCTCAAACAGCACTCTAGACCCAGATCTCTGTTCTCCTTTCTAGCGTGGATTCAGCAGAATGAGAGTAAAGTTAGTTCTTGTAAGAGAACTGTCTTTTTTTTCCTGCACATCAGTGTCATCCCCAATGGTTACTGCAGTGACATGTTGACATATTTTGCCAGAGAATGTGTGACTATTTTTTTCTAAAAGGAGAAGTAAGGGTTTTTTCCATGCCCTACTCTGACACTTGGCATTTTTCAGGAAATTTCTCTGGTCGTTGGGCATCATATTGACATTTTACATAATATTTCCAGCTTGATTTGCTTGACAGTATCCCATTTGCTGCAGAGGGCTGAAGATACAGAGTTACGATCAAAGGTTTCTAGGAACCTTTTCAATTTCCTCTACTCCTACATTGTAATCAGAGCAGAATATTTAAAGAAAAGTAGCAAACCATGGGCAAAATTTAATGCTAACTCATCCTCATTGATTCAATTTAAGTGATGGGAAACACCAGCAGTTTGGATACAATCCACTACTTCCCAACATTTTACACCATGTCATATGTAGATATTATGTTTATTTCATTATCTTTTTAGGCATGTGCAGAGAAGCATCTAAAAATCAATAATAGGTGACTCAACCAAGGGATAAAAAAAAGCTAATCCAAGTAGAACATCTGTAGTTCATTTTGAAAACATCATAACAAATAATATAAAGTGTGAAAGTTCATGTAGTTTTATTTGTACAGCCGAACTCGGATCAAACTTGCTGTGTTTCTTTTCCCTCAAATTACAGCATAGAATGAGGTTTGTCACAACCATTTGGCCTTCAGCTAGACCTGCAGCTGGATCAGCTCTCAAATGCAGAGTTGCTGGAGAGTTGTTATTTAAAAAAAAAAAAAAACCAAGAGAAGAAAAAACCAGTAAGTAACAGCTGCTACATACTCATAAGAAAATTTTAAATTGAGATATTTTGACCATGTTTTAGATACAAGCATGGCAGCAAGAGTAAGGAGTATGCAGTCTTGGTTGCTATTTCAGACTACTGGAGAGGCTCCCTTCCCCATTCGGTTGCACGTTCCTCCATCACACAGAATAAGGAGCACTGTGTACTGTGCAGCCTGGGTGGAGATGGCCAATCTGCCATCACACACACCAGCTCAGGTCAGATATGTCACCTGTATCCAGCTAGCACTCCTGGCTGCTGTGAAGGATGCAATTGATATGATGCCTCAAGGACCTTCCATGACTCCTTTGTAAACAGCCTGACTTTACTACTCAGCTAGACAGGGTCATTATCTCACTTTAATGATTTGATACATGTATGAGAATCTCAAGTTTCACTGAGGGGTATTTTCATGGAATCTGATACTTGGTATGTGGCCAGTGTGAGGACTGATACACCCATGCAGGTGGGATGTGATGTGCCATCTGCCTCTGAGTGCTGCTGGCATGAACCCTCTCACCCACAACATCTTGACGACCCAGACAAGCAAGGATCTGTCATGCAGCATGTTCACCTCCACTGTTGCTGCATGGCCAGTTCTTCTTCTGAGAGTGCTCCTGCCTCAGCAGTTCCCAGAAGGGTCCAGCATTCATCTGAAGTCAACAAGATGTGGAGAATTCATCTAATAATCGCCCTTGATCAAAGACTCTGATCATATATATGATGGCTTTGGCTTCCAGCTGCCAGCTCTTGCTGTGTCTCTGGACCTTAAATTTTTCTTCCTGTCAAAGTAAATTCAGCATAATCAAACCACCTTTCATTTCTCTATTCCTCTTTCACTGCAACCCTCTTCTGTACTTCCTCCTGCAACGTCACTCATAAAATGTGAACACATTATCTGCATTGCCTCTGCTTTATACAGAGAAAAATGGTCCTCTGATGCTTCTGCCTTGCATATGCCTTCAGAGTTCGCACTAAATCTCTGTGGTTGCTACAGATCAAGTTTGGGGTTTTTTTGTGCAAAATAATTCCTATGGTATTCAAGGGTACTGGACTACCTGACCTCAATGCAGTAAAGCCAGGTCTTTCCTTCATCTTATCTGTTGAGTTCAGTCCATGGAAAAAAGACACTAGCTTCAATCTGATGATGCTGGTTGGAAAATGGACTTGTGTAAAGATTTTAGATATAGGGATTGGGTCTTAAGCTAACTAAAACACTCCAAAAAAGATAAAACTAAATATTATTTCTTGAAATATACAAATCTTTCCTGACCCAGAAAGAAGTATTTAGTGCTGTACATAAGACTGTAATGTGATTCTAGGAGTAAAACAGTGGATATTTACTAAGTGATGTAGTCTTCGAGTAACAACAAAGTGGAGGTTATTAGCTGAAATCTCATCTCCCAGCAGAGCTTGCCTTATAGGTGTGCTGAGGTCTGGTGCTCTCAGCAGGGATTTCCCTGCTGGTACTACAAAAGGAGAAGGAAAGTGGATAGAAGGTGGCAAAGGTACACAAGCAGGTACTAAAGTGGAATTATCTGACACTGAGAGAGGGGACTAAACAAAGCTATATCTCTGCTGTGCTTAAGCCCATGTATACAGTGCTGAACACTCACATATGAATTTGAGTATGTATACTCAAATATACATATTCATATACAAGAAGGAGACTCTGAAGAAGTCATAACAGTCTCATACCATTGCACACGTTGATCTCCTGTCTAGCTTTGTGCAAACTCCAGTGCCTTCTGCCCTCTCAGAAACCCCTTCTTCACACAGATTGCTCCAGGGATTTTATTTCACATTTCTTCACTCTGATACAAAACATCAAAACTCTTCTTAATTAAGTCATCACTAACAGATATTGCAGAATGCAACAGGTAATAGGCATGAACCTAAGAGAAACTCTATCTGGATATGGTAACCATAAAGATTTTAAACTTCATAATCTGAAGAAATGTTTCTTTCTCAACCAGATATCTAAGGAATGCAATGAAAACCTTTGATTCGTAAATTACAATTAAAAAAAAACAAAACAGGTACCACTCAAGGCTATAATTAATTTTATTAGCAAATATTTGCATCAGGAACTTTAATGAGCTTCTAAAAAATAAGCCATTTATGCAAGCCTGTGTAATTCCTTTTCATAATCTGGATGCATAGAGATAAGAGTAGACAAGCCCCTGAAAAAGAAGAAAATAGAGAATTTATATGGTGCACCAAGAGACAGGAAACCAGTGACAGCTTTCAGAGTGAGATGACAAAGGAAGAATAGCAGAAAAGGAAGATGACCTTCCCTAGCAACAGTGATTTGGATAAATTGATAAAGGTGTAGTTCTAAGAGACCAGTAAAAATACAGAAAGATACCTGAAAAGTGACAAAAATCTAAGGAAGTTTTTAGTAGCTTAATATAGCATGCTAAAATAAGAAGGGCGAACTCTGTGCCAAGTGAAATCAAATCCTTCCAGAACTAAATTGCCTTCATGCTAATGCTTTTTCTGAGCACTGATACTTTATAACATAGTCCAGAAAGTTCCAACTTCAGTGGATCTTCTTCTACCTCTCTGATATAAGTAAAAAACTTACAAAAAATGGAGTTGCATTGTTTCTTGTTTAAAAATTTTGTATCAAAGCCAGGTTACTAAAGTTCCCGAAACCCAAACTGCAGTCAGATCTTCGGGTGTTCTTGTACCACTCACTGCTTGCTCCTGTAAAACTGATCATACATGGTATTAAATTACTAAAATGTTCTGATCTGCTAGTACTGTATGGACCATGCTATAAGATCCACATGGTCATAAAATCATAGAATGGTTTGGATTGCAAATTACCTTAAAAATCATCTGGTTACAACCCCCCCCCTGCTGTGGGGAGGGGCAGCTTCCACTAGACCAGACTGCCCTGCCCTTGAACACTTCCAGGAATGGGGCATCCACAGCTTCTCTGGGCAACCAGATCCTGATCTCCTACAGCAGGCAGTTCTTCATTCTTCCAGTCCCTAATTTTACCTTATGCAGTTTGGGCAATGTGGCTGGTGAAGACTGAGAAAAAAAGTCATTAGATGCCTCAGTCCTCTCCACGTCCTGGTAACCAAGTCTGCCATTTCCTTCTGGAGTGGGACCATGTTTTCCCTAGTCTTCCTTTTATTGTCAACATACCTGTAGAATCTTCTCTTGCTGCCCTCAATATCCCTGTAGAGATTTAATTCTGCCAGTGCTTTAGGTCTTCTAATCTGATCCCTGGGTCCTTGGACAATTTTTCTGTATTCCTCCCAGTCTACCTTCCTTGCTGCCACTCTGTGTAGGCTTCCTTCTTGTGTTTGAGTTTCTCCAGGAGCTGCTTGTTCATCCATGCTGGTCTCCTGGCTTTTTTGCCTGACTTCCACTTCATTGTGATGCATTGCTCCTGAGCTTGGAGGAGGTGGTCCCTGAATATTAACTAGCTTTCTTGGGCCACTCTTCCCTTCAGGGCTTTGTCCCATGGTACTCTAGCAAGCAGCTCCCTGAAAAGGCCAAAGTCTGCTCTCCTGAAATCCAGAGTAGTGAGCTTGCTGTATGTCCTTCTCACTGCCCTGAGATTCTCAAGCTCCATCATTTCATGGTCACTGCAGCCCAGGCTGCCCTTGAGCTTCACCTTCCCCACCTTCCCCTCCTTGGTGAGAACAAGGTCCAGTATTGCACCTCTCCTCATTGGAGAAGGAATTTATCATTAATATATTCCAGGAATCTTCTGGATTGCTTATTCCTTACTGTGCTGTCTCTCCATCAGGTATTGGGGTGCTTGAAGTCCACTGTGAGGACCAGGGCTTGTGAATATGAGAGACACTCCTGTCTGCCTATAGAGGGCTCTATCCTCTAGGTTGTTGTGGTCAGGTGGTTTGTAGCAGATCCCCACTATAAAATTACCTGTCCCTGCCTTCCCTTTAACCCTCACCTATAGGCTCTCAGTAGGCTCCTCATCCATCCCCAGGCAGAGCTCCATGCACTCCAGCTGGTCATTGACATAAAGGGCAGCATTCCCTGCTTGTCTCCCCTACCTGTCTTTCCTAAAGAGCCTGCATCCCTCCATTCCAACAGTCCAGTCATAGGAACCACTCCACCATGTCTCTGTGATGCCAATAGGATCACAGCCCTGTAGCTGCACACACTTCTCTAACTCCTCTTGTTCATTCCCTGTGCTATACATGTTTTCCTAGAGGCTTTTAACTTGGGCCTCCAATGAAGCTGACTTTCTGTTTGGAGTGGCACTTAAATGCTGTTAAATCTAAGCAGGAGAAGTTGATCACCTGGGGAAAAAATTTAAATAAACAAGAATAAAATAAAAATTGACAATACTTAACGGTCAAATTATCTATGGCATATTAAGTCAGTAGTTAAAGACTATTTTCTCATGTATTTTAACTAGTTTCTCATGTATTTTTACTAGTCCAAGTTTATATTGCAGATGAATACTTTTACATACTACATCAATAACATTTAATAAAATATCTAAAAGCTGTTACAAAGCACAAAGCATGTACAATCAAAATACCTTTGCATAATTGAACTCCTTAATCTAGAAGAGAAGATCTGCAATTCCTATATTGCTTCTCTCTATTAAAGGCAGCCTGGAAGCATTCTCACCACCGTTGTGTCCCTTTGCTGATTTTATTTCCCGAAGAAAAAGGAAGTGTGTCTATCAAGGCAAGCTTTCCTCGGGGTTGCAGAGCCATCTAGTGTCGGAAGGACAAGGTTCTCCCATACATAATTTCTTTCAATTTACTC
Organism: Manacus vitellinus; assembly: GCF_001715985.3. Taxonomy (NCBI): domain Eukaryota; kingdom Metazoa; phylum Chordata; class Aves; order Passeriformes; family Pipridae; genus Manacus; species Manacus vitellinus. The sequence continues at coordinate 22,070,892 of NW_021938789.1, read as the reverse complement.
TTAATGCCCTAAATGTTTTGTCATTCCATACTTTAAAGACTTTATCACCATTTTTCAGGCTCCTTTTTTTTTTTTCCTCTGCATTACCTTCTTTTCCTTTTATTTTGAGTCTTTAGAAATTGGGCATGAAAGGACTACCTTATACCTGTACAGAAATGATGGTAGGTCCAACTTTCTGTGTTTGTTTCTTCCTTAGGATAAAAAGGCTGAAGGAACACAAAAGAAGGAAACATAGGGATGGAGCTGAGCCGTTGAATCCTCTGCAATACCTCAGGGTCAGTGATACCTAGGCTAGCCCTAGTAGATGTTGGTGTGGTCTATTCCCTAAAAACATGCAGAACATCCCTATTCGAAAGGTAGGAATTCCATATTCTCTCTGGCTAGCCTTTCCCCTGTGGTTGCTCATTTTCACTTGGGCAGTTTTCTCTCAAGTCTGGGTTCTTGCAAGTTTAGTCTTTGCCTTGGAAAAAAAAAAAAAAGAGGTGCTGTCTTTGTTGTATCATTTACCTGTTGGCAGATGTGCCTCCTCTACTACTCTTATTCTGTGCAAAGCAAGTGTAAATCTTTTGGTGTTTTCCTGCCTGGTTGTGTTTGTGAGACCTCTTTGCCATGCTTTCTGTTGTCCTCTGAGCTATCTCATTTTCTAACCCTTACTCTAACACTGATTATGTTTCATTTGTATATGTGGTGGTATATGTCATCCAATATGACCTGCAAAAGATAGGCAGCTCTATCCTACACAAGATAACACCTCAAAGGGATGCCCTTTATACTCAATCTAGCTAGAGTAGATTTCAGTGATCCACTTTGGAAGCGATGAAGAAATACATGACAGACAAGCTGCCATCCAAGACTAGAGGATACATAAATAAACATAAATAAAGACCTGAAAGGGTCTGATGATAGGAGGGATATAGTTTCCTAAACATATGAATATCCATGTTAGATAAAGAGAGGCATTTACTAACCATGCCTCTGTTTAGACATCTGGAAATAATAAACCCAACAGGATTTTGAAAGCAATCTGATAGAAGGTGGGCAACCTCGTATTTCCATGGGCATGGTTTATTTTTAGGTTGGTTTCCTATGAAACAGAGTGTCTATGATCACACTGTCTGTCTCCCACTAACTTCTGAACCTGCCAGGCAGGTTTTATGGAAGACTAGCAACCTCAGGGATATGAAGTTCCTGTATGTTCCATAAAAATCAGTCACTGGGAGGTGGAAAGAGAATCAAATCAGTCATTGAATGAAATTAGCTGTTCTTGGTACAGTTTGGTCAACCAACTGAATAATAAGTAGATACAGGGCAGACTGTAAATAAATACATGTATGCACGTTGCACACAGGCACAGCACAGCACTGGCTGCTGCCTTTTGGGGCTGTGTTGTGTCCAGCTGCTAGGTCAAAACTGGTTGTCCCAGGGGGAAATGGGAATATGGAACAGATGATGGCACTGGAAAGGGGAACTCTTACTCACAGAGTATGAGCTACAGTTGTTGCTGGTGAGTGGAAGATGCTGGATCCTTTGCAGTATATAAAACATCTATTTCTTTCTCTGTTATTTTACCAAAAGGCACAATTTGTTTAAATAAAATATCTTAGATTTGTCTTAGCTTTTGTTTGTGTTAGCTACCCAGCAATCAACAATTATATTAACTGGAGATTACATTAAAAAAAAATCACATTTGCCTCATCTTAATATAAACAGTGATTATAAAAACCTTCTGTTCACAATAGCTTTTAGGACATTTTAGTACCATGGGGACGGATGTGTTTTCCGACAGACAACAGCTTCATAGATGAAATACATTAGCAGAACTGTAAAATGAGAGAAACAAAGTGGTGTTTTGCACATCTGTCCTCCACAGGCCTTGCCTGCCCTCCTTGGTGCACTATGCTGCACAGGTTCTCTGGCTGATGCAGGTCACTCCTCTGGAGAAAGGAGGTACTGCGGAGGTGTCAATGACCTTGGTAATATAAGGTTGTGCCAGAAATTGCCTGACAGCATCCACCGGTACATGGTAGTATCCATTCACTCCAGGCTTTTCTTTAGAGGCTGTAGTTTCACTGGGTTATTGGGACATAAGTGACTTACAGCTTTTCTCTTTTTTTTGTGGATTCCTGACTTTTCTGGCTAAAGTGATATAGAGAAAGTATTCCTATATCCTTCCATGCTTTTTCCTTCAACTAAGCTTAACCTGTTGCTTAAGAAAGATTTAAGTTTAAGACCAGAAAACAGGGTTAAACCACAGACTAGTATCTGTAAAACCCTAATGAAGAGCTGCTTGTAATTCCTGGAAAAGTGTATGGGTTACTACAAGAATATAAGCAAAATCAATATGTTTTTTTGCTTCTTATTCTTACCTATTCTTGATGCTGTGACATACATGAGGTAAAGTGAAATTTATCAATATAAAATCTACATTTCTGCACATGGTATGTAGCATACACACATGGAACCCCATTGCACCTTCTTCAGTTCTCTGTTTATAATGTGACCATGTAATGCCGTATGTGAGCATTCCCAACTTTCAAAACAGATTAGAGAAGGTCTTGCTTCATCTTCCTTGGCACACCTACTGGGCAAACCAGCGGTTGGGAGACCTCTGCAGCCAGCAGCACTGCCAGCTCTTGGCTCACTGGTATCGCCCCCATGCTGGTGAAGCTGGAAGCTCTTGTGCTATCCAAACTAGAAGAAGTATTTGGATCAACATATGAAATGTCAGCAGTGGTCAGACAGTGTGGGTTATGTTCACTGAATGCTCTGCCCAGCACAGGTGATGCAGGAACTGGTGGCACAGCAGATGCCTTTGTAGACCCATTGTTGGTCAGTTCCAAATTCGTCTTTACCTCCCATCTTAACAAAGCTCAATTCAGAGTTCTCAGTGGCACTATCAGTGGCCTTCTCACACTGCTGGAATATGCAACCATTATTAAAGACCAATCTTTGATGAATCCTGCTAGTGACTGCCCTGTGGTCTTGTGCTTCCTCCCTCTCAGTAGCCTGTGTTTCATTCCCCTTAAACAACTTGTTCGTCAGGTCACAGTTCTGATACAGCTCCTCTCTTAATTGATATTTTTGGTATGTCAGATACTTTACTGAAATCATAACAGAGCAAATCTGCTGGGAAAATCATCTGTCTTGTCAAAGGAAAATACTGCATTAGTGTGGCACTACCTGCCTTTCAATGAACCCACACTGCCTTTTCCCTGTTTGCAGCTTACCTTCATGTCTTAAATTACAGTTTTCTTCTACCAAGTGACAGCTCTTAGGAGAGTAAAATTCCTGTACTCAAACCAGGCCAGCATCAGTCATCTCCCCTCTTGTAATGAGTAAGGTTCTTGAGCTGGAACAAATTGTGATATTCCTAGTAACTACTAGCACTTTTGGTCATAAAAAGGAGATAATTTATCAAGAAGAATCTCCACCAGTATCATAGTCTGATATGCGAGCATTTTTTTTCTATAAAATAGAGGCATGTAGCACTAAGAAGTCTTACCTCCACTGCTGGCTGGACTAACCCATCAATTTATGTGCAGCAAAGAGGTATGTGTAAACATTTTTCTTTCCAGCAACAGTGGTTAGATGAAGAGCTAAATGAAATTTATTCAGAAATGAATATTGGAGATATCTGTTGAAACATACTCAGTATGTGGAACAAGACATTGAGATAGTGGTAATATAACCACTGTTCACACTACCCAGTACCACGTTCCTACCTCTGCAAAATGGCAGGCTTTTTGACCTGTTTGCTGTCACTACCAGGCAGTAAGAGCCTGGTGTGACCATGGGGGTGTCAGAGTTTCCTGTGAAACACATTTGGTTTCAAGGGAAAACTGCTTGGTCCATTTGAGGTCCTTGTTGAACCACCAGCAGCAGCGAGTCAGCTCTGAGGCACATTTCCATTCCAGTATCATACATCTCTGTACAGAGACCAGAGCCAGTGTAGCCAGGATGGCAATTTGCTCCTCTGGATGTGTCCCAGAGGCAGGGATTGCTCCCTTTTCTCTGCTACTGAAGTTTGGGTCACAGCCATGTGATGCAAGGAAGTCTGATTGGGTCATGTGAGATGTTCAAATGTTGTTTGGCTGATGGAAAAGTCCTGTTTCCCATGAAAAGGAAACAATGAGTGGACTATACAGTCTTTAGTCTTGTGCCCTTGTTCTCTGTGGGGTGGTGTAAGGTTGATAGCAGATCATTGCATTTTTATTAAAAAGCCCAGCACATTGGAAACACCGTGTTTTGTCTTTCAAAAAATGTCTGCAGCAATTCAGCAGCCCCAAGCAGTGGGTATTCCCTTCTCCCAATACACTGAAGTGATTGTTTTCTCCATAAGCATATGTAACCAGAACCCTGAGTCTCTCTGAACTAATAAAGAACTATTGACAGTGTGTTTCACTGCCATTCTTCTGTAGCTTTTCAGGTGCCACTCTGCAGCAATGTGATAAACACAAGCCCTTGGAGACTCTTTCAACTTTCCTACATGTTGTAGCATGTTTTGGAGATCTAAAATAGAACTGCCAAAACTGGCAGTGAGGCACTGCCACTGCTTCTTCTACATTGCAAACTTTTGTTGTTTGGTGAGTTTTGTATTCCCCTTCAGTATTTTTTAAGCAAATAAACACTTCTCAAGCATTTAAGAGCTTCAGTAAATACAACAGACTAGAAGCTTGGATTTTGAAATGCTTGGGTCAGTAATCAGGTTGTTGTTGTATACAACGGAGAAATAAGAGAGAGATGAGTTTTACCTGACTTTAGGTGCTTCAGAGGCACATCTACATTCCAGCTTGGCAGCTAAGCACCCTTTAGAGTCAGCAGAGTTAGTGAAGTACAGAAGGCAGTTACTCTTGCCTAAAGTAGTCAACTAGATTTGCCCAGATAGATTACGAGAGCTCAGTTGACAAAATCTCTGGCAGGATGAGCACCTTGGCACCAAATTCAGGTGCGGGCAGCTACTTCTGGGGTTGATGCCTAATGTTAGGCAAGATGAACGTGGTCCAAATATCTAGTACCTCCTCAAGGTGACCAGGTACAACTGTTACAAGAATAGTAAAGAAAATGCTATTAGAAATAATCAAAACAGTGCCAAATGAAAAGGTTTTCAGAAAGAGACAATTTCTCCATTGCTCACTGACAGGATTAGGAATCAGAGGGACTGAGAACAACAACAAAACTCCCAAGGGGCTTAAACAGAGGAAGCTAGAAGACTGTCTCAACATTGGAATCCAATTATTTATAACCCGCTGAGAAAATATGTCTCTCCAGCAACACTTGTGGCATGCCCTCACTTCAGAGTCTGTGCAGGGTGAGTGACAAATTAGGGCATCTCCCTAAAGCAAAGCCCACTCTGAATTGTAGTGCCACGCTGATGAGACCCATGTTGGTCTGGGACCACATTCACCAGCTCCCTGGACTCCTGCTGATCTGTTGCTCCAAGAGGAGGTGACCAGGAGCAGGGGAGGGGAGGGAAAAGCAGATGGCACTTGGGCGGCATCACCTGTGATCTGGGCACAGGGTTATAGATTCCGGGGTGGGATGAAGAAAGTGCTGACCACTAACCACACCAAAGCCCAAAGAGATTATCCAGTGATTGCCCAAAGCACCTGTGTGGCTCCCAGGAGCAGCTATACTGATGTGCAGAATACTCAATAACAGTAAAGAGGAATTACGTTTTTCTCTTCATACGGCTGTACTTTTCTTAGTTGCTTACTAATTGAAGCTCACCCTTCCTTGCACCTTCCTTTCACAGGGCTTTCAAACATAAGCAGGAATCCCTGCTGCCCTTTCTCAGAACTCCATTTCTTTTTCTTTCTGTCTCTGTTGATTATGTGACCTGCACAAGACCTGAATTAGAGATGCTCATGGTCACAGGCTAATAACAAAGCTGCTTCTTTGCATCTTTTTTTCTTAGACGTACGTAATTTGTGCTCTGCTTTTAAGAAAACAAACATACAAAACACCAACAAACCACAAGTTGCATATATTTATATGTGTGTGGGTATGTGTATGTGTGTGGGTATGTGTATGTGCATGTGTGTTTGTGTATTCTGAATCTGGAAACGTTCTTCCTTCATTTCCTCTCCAGAATTTTTTACATCCTAGCAAGAAGTAATTTAAACATTACTAAACTGTTCATGATCATGGAATTCCAATATAATTACTACTGGCCTGTACAAAATACAGATCTTTACATACATAACTTCTTTTTGTATATGGCATAAAATGAAAAGTATATCTTAAACATTATTCTGTTCTGGGCGTATTCTGTTTTAAGAAACAAGTGGAATCAGACAGACAGTATTAGCATATTTGGGCTGTTGTTCTAAGCAGTATCAAGAGATTTAATTAAGGAAAAATCACCCTGTATTGTGAGCAACACTGGAGTATGGACAAACTTAGGCAATTCTTTGATGAATACTGCCTTGTAGGTTACAAATGTCAGATGTATAAATAATGCTACCTCGTGCTCCTTGAAGCCTTGTTTCTCAGCGAGAAACCTCCCTGAGGGAAATGCTAAAGAAAGCAGTTCAAAGATTTACATAGGTCAGAATGTAAATCTTGAGGGAAGTAACAGATTTCTCCAAGCAAAGAAACAAGAAAGGGAAAACAGTGGCTTTCCTTCTTCTGACAGGGAAAAACAGGTTAAGAGTCCTGGTGGCTCCTGCCAAGTCCTTGCGCCTGCTGTGCTCTAGACAGTCCTGCCTTTCATGGGCCACAGAGTAGTGCCCATTCATTATTAGAAGAGAATTAACTTCTTTTCCTATTCATTTTTTCCTTTTGATACTATAAAAACTGTCTCGTGGGACAAGCTAACACTTGGGGTTGCTGTATCCTGCCAATAATGGTCAACCAGCTGCATTTAAAAGCAGCAGCAGTAATACCTTGTGCTTGACTGAGCCTTCTCTCACCCTCACAATAGTTATCAGTCTCTGTAGCTTGATAATTGAAGTCAGTGTTCTAGAGACAGAGTGCATTGCCAGCCCAGGAGCCATGGGTCATGGCAGCCAGATCTCCCAAGAAACCCCTGAGGCCAGTGGGGAAGGAGTGTTGTGACACTGACAGAGTAAGATGTCATGTGTTTCCTGAGAAGCCCTTGCATCTTGATGTCTGGGCACTTTCCCACACAAGACACTTCAGTGGAAAGTTGATTCATATCTGTTTACAGCCAAACTTATACCTGTAAGGCAGATGTATATTAAAAAAACAAAAAAGCTTTGGTTGGAGGGGAGGGTTTCTATTGCAATAGCAAAATGTTGACACTTTGATGGTCTACTTGCTCTGAAATCTTCTGCTAGTGAAATGAGACAGTGGGCGAAGAAAAGAGGTCCCATTCCTCCCCAGAGGACCAATGTTTTTTGTGATGTCAGGCTGCTGAAACCGCTTTTTATCAGTTTCATATCCCCCAGAGATGATCAGGGCTGCTGCCAAAACACAGACTGAAGTACTCAAAGTAAAGCTTAATGGGACTTTAATTGCCAGAATGAAAATTATCCCCCAAACCGTGCTCCCCAGTCTGTGTGCAGTTGGATTTGGACTGCACTTCTAAGGCACCTCAATTTCCCCCACACACACTAAATGGGTTGGTCAAGGTCTGCAGAGTAAAGTTTGCTGCACGGGGGAGTCTCTGTTGCTTCATTTCTGGAGCAGGCTTGGCTGGTAGCCCTGCAGTGCTCTTGCCTCCCTCTCGTCACCTGTGCACAGACTAACCATTCCTCTGCTCTCCCACAGTCATGCAGAGCCTGAACTCTGTCTTCCAGCTCGCTCTCTCCTGTTTGCTTTTAATGCCATCTGTGTCTCCATCCCTCTCCATACTTGTGAAGCCTGAACCTACTGCGTCTTCATGGCAGACAAAAATGCACTCCATTCCTGAAGGTGTTCAAGACCAGGGTGGATCGGCCATAAGGAACCTGGTCTAGTGGATGGTGTGCCATCCTATGGCAGGGGGCCTAGTAACTAGGTGATCTTTAAGGTCCATTAGAGGGCAAACCTTTCTATGATTTCTGTGATTTCTATGACAGTACAGGGCAGTCCTCTTCAACTAATAACTGGGAGATGTGCAAACCTTCAGCTCCTCAAAGCACAATGAGGAGTTTCTTAGGTGCTTTCCAGTGTTTTGCTGTAACCTCATAAAAACTGTCCCAGGAGCGTGCTAATGCCCTTGCACATTTCACAGGCTCCAGGCAGGGGGATTTTGCAGAACCTCTTGCAGGTTTCACAGACTGCAGGCAGGGGGATTTTGCAGAACCTCCTTCCATGCAAGCTCTTGCCACAGAGAGGCAGTCTCTGCCAGTAAGACAGAAAGAGGGAGGGAAAAAAAAAAAAAGTCAAGACAATGAATGGGAAAGAGGAGCTTGGCAGGAAGAGTCAGTAAATGGAAAATAGGGACCTTATAGTCGGGATGTGGGGCTGTGCCTGACCTGCTGCCGGTGCGCCCCTGCGCTTTCTGCTGTGGGTGGAGGCAGCAAGCACATAAGCGAGGTGTTTTAGATACAGTAACAAAGTTAAGTTTTCCTGACCTTTGAAGGCAAAAAGTTTTATCTGGCGTGAAATGACAGCGTTGTCTTCGCACCAGTTGGTTCTCAAGATCGTGACGGCAGTGGTACCTATCTTGATGGTTTCTGTGCCCTCTCTGAATGGCTCGGGGGATTCCTGAGCCCACCTTCTGCAACCAAGGGACCTTGCTGCTGAAGACCACCGTGTTCCAGCATAGTGGACAGTCAAATCAGAGTAGAAACAATAATTTACAACAGATAGGGATTTACTAGAATGGTGAAAATCATACATAAATATTGTCCATTATATTACAAGACAAAGTTGAGGATTTGCTCTTTTTTTCCTAACTAAATATAAGGACCTTTGTTTCTTTCTTTTTTTTTTCTTACTGGGAACTCTGTGATATCAACATTCCTGAAGACTGAAGTCCTTAGCTTTCCACCTGCATGTCAAGGATGTTTTTTTATTAAATTCCTAATTGTATCAATAAAGTTTATTCATTGTTTCAAAGCTACTAGTAACAATTAGCATGCTGATGATCTCTGATTAAGAAAAGAAGGGGGTTTTTTCCCCCCTAAGGTAAATAAATCAACTTAAGAATTATCCCTTTCTGCAAACAACAGCTGCACAGGAAAAGGAAGACTGTTAGCCATCTTTCACTGATGCACTAGGCTGATCCAGTAGATGCGTTTCAAGTACTCTGCGGCTGCAAGTTAATATATCCTACACTCCACAGGAAAGAACCATGCAGGAAAACAAAAAAAAGGCAGAACAATTGTGTGAACCAAGAGCCCCATCTTATTCTGAAAACATCTGTGCCTCTGAACGTTTCATTCATTCATTTGGTTTATTTGGTGCAAAAGCTGCCCGAGCATTAGCATTCTGTCTCTGTAATAATAGAAAAAGCAAATGTTGGTATAGAAGTCCTTTGCCTTTTATTTGATAGGACATGAACTCAGAAAACAGGAACTGCTCAGGAGCTGAGGCTATACACTGTATGATGAGATTTGGTATGGGGGAGGATGGCTGGGCGTGCAGTGCTAGCGTTATGGAATGGATAAAGAATGCCAGTAGTTTTGAAAATACTGGTTTACGGAGAGCCTTTGTTCAGTACAAAGTACAGGAATGCTGGAGAAAAAGACTGCAGGGGTGAAAGAAATAAATGGAGAATGAAATGCAGACTCACAAAGTATGGGATGATTTTGGCACAAAGCTTCCAAAAAGCCAGGATTTTACCAGTCTACATACCATAGTTTCCAATTTCTGACATGCTCAGCACAGGACTTCTGCTTAGGTGCTGAGGAGTATTCTGTAAAGGGTTAATGGTAAAGAGCAACTGCTTCATTTTATGTAGATAACACAACAAAGCCTGGAAATGCAAATGCGTTCAGAAAAAGCCTTTGAACAGGTTTTTTTTTCCTCTGAAAGTTGTTATGTTATGGAGATTTAAGAAAAGTCCTCACTGTTTATTACTCCAGACATCAGGAATGGCTGACAAGTTTATATAAAAAATTCCGGATCTTAACATTTTCCCAGTTGTTACTTTTCCTTTCCTGCTGCTTCATCTTTGCAGAAGAATCGGATTAAAGTGATGTATTTTGTCGCACTTTTTCCTGCAGTGAATTAACCCTTGGCCAACAAAGACATGGAAGACAGCGCAGCTCTATGGAAATTAACTTGACAACCCATAAATATGAGAGCCTGTTTTTCACCGGATTTCATTTTAATAGGCATTAACAGGGGTTTTGGGTTAAGTAAGCAAATGGAACTAGCCCTAAAACTATAATTTTATTTCATAGCCCTTTTCACAGGGATTAGCTATCAGTTTGAAAGGCCTGTGAGGCTTCATCTAGCTTTTTAATTCAAAATGTACTGAATCCATCACAATTCCCTTTTGCTCCTAAAATGCTACAAACAAGTAAACAATATCCATTGTGGATGCTAATATATCTTGGTACGTGACAGATTTTTAATGAGAAATCTGAGGTTGGAATGGTGCAAATCTGCACTGTTCTACCAAGGGTAGAGGCTGCTTTTTCCCAGAACTTAAGTTAGAGAGAATCTATTCTGCAATGATAATTTTACTTTAAAAAATGTCCAAAATACACACAGGAGTTTAAGGAATAGCTAAACCTGTTTCCCCTTCTTGCATATTTTAGGCATAGTTTGTTCCTGGGCTGAACTTGAATTGGCTACAAGCTCTCCAAGTTGGGGCACCAAGCTTGTGTCACTCAGCAAGTTAATCAAAACCAAAGTGACATCTCACTATCGACCTTGATGCTATCGTTCAACTCATCCTCCTGCTCATTTACCTTACCACCCCAGATGTAACACAACTAACAGCTGGGTATGAACATGAGCATTCTGTGCACACTTTATTTGGGGGTCAAAGAGCACAGAGTAACCACGGTGCTGAAGAATCAACATAAGTGGTTTTAATAATCATTTCTGACTGAGACCAGCATATGGAAAATTAAAATAATACTTTTTATATGTGCTCTGACAGAAGTCTTCCAGACCAGAGTAAACATAGAACTTCCTAATAGGACAGTCAGGACCTCCCTGCAGGAGTTCCCATTGGGCCCACAGCTGGTGATGGTGGTACCATGCTGCACGGCCCCAGCTCTGCACAGAGGCACCAAACATTGAACACTTTGATTCTGAGCAGCTTAATGGAGTTGTACCACACAGTGCCTAGCATACCAGAGAGCAGCCCCTTACTTCAAGACAGCCCTGTTAGGGTGAGGTTCACACTGTAAGTGGCACAGTGACTGCATCCTCCTGTGACCAGGGAACAACCGAGGCTGGCTGGTTATGGTCAGAAGTCAGTCAGTGCTAATACCTGGTGTAGGACTGTACTGGAGGCTGCTTATAGTGTGCTGCACAGATACTGCTGAATCAGGCTGAAGAATGGTGGTCAGAGCGTGCTGATACCAGAGCACGTGACAGGAGGATAAGGCATGTAGCACTACCATGTCCACTGACACACAGTTCTCAAAGTATTGAGCAGAAGCAGTTGGGTAATTGACAGAAAATTGTTTTCCCAAGGATTTACAATTCCTTTTCATCTGCCTTCATACAACTGTTTGTATAGAAATTTGTGAAGAGTCTTCTATTTATATGAGTAAATATTATTAATAGACAAGTGAATGTATTGACACCAACAAACAGGTTCCCAGAAGCATAAGCATGCTCTCTCTGGAAGTGACTGCTGTGCACCATATACATACCCATTTACTTGATAAGAATGTGATTAGAGAAGCAAGATGTAAACATACAGGCTGGCAAATGATTGTCATTTATGTGTCCTGGTCAGGAAGGAAACCAGCTATTTTTAAAACAGGAATTTATAAATAAAGCCAAATGTAAGGCACACTTTAAAGAGGATGAGGAGGAATCAAAGATACACAGTAGCTTTCCTGCAAGACACAGCTTATTCACCACCCTGGTTATAGGCCCAGATCCAAGTAGAGCAGAGCCTTTCTAACATCCATTTAATGTGTCCTCTGCTCTTTTAGCTAATAGCATCAGCACATCAAAAAAAGTCTACAGAAATACGCAGGACGGGGCTTAGCATTTCTGTGTGGCTGTGTTGCAGATTTCTGACTCATGATCAGCAGAAGGGTGGAGAAAGGATTTATCTGTGTTTCTGCCTCACACTTTCTTTGATAGATTTGATAGACTTTGATAGACTTCCCCTGTCTTGTGACACACATGAACCTGAGTGTAGTTCTTCACATGTTGAGCCAAGATAGCAATTCTTCACTTTCTTTCTTCTTTTCAAGAATTCAAAAAGATCCAAAGGAGTTAAATTGTCCTAGCAAAATCCCAATGCAAACACCTGTGCCTTATGGCTCATTCAACACTCTCAAGTCTCCATCTATACACACCTGGAGGATCCTGCCCTGCAATCCCTGTAAGAAGGATGTCCTTTGGGAATGTACATACACAGGATCCTTGGGTGGGCATGTTGTCTGAGAATCAGGAAGCAGAGAAGCTCAGTGTCTAGAAAAGTTTGTGCTTCTGTGCTAAAGAATAGGAATGTAAATTGTGTATTAAGCTGTTGTATTTAAGATCTGAGATCTCAGCAGAGGGGAGAAGGAGGAGGAGGAGGTTGTCATGAAGAAAACAATACTTACTACCTGAAGGTTTCTATTTCAAAGCTTTTTCAAAAATGTTTTATGTGTTATTTGCAAAGTTGTATACTGTGTAAACATGAACTGAAATATTTATTAAGACACTGCATCTCCCTCTTGGCTTCCTCTCTCAATCTGCCTGGAACTATTTTATCAGCTTTGTGGGGTTTGTGTACAACAAACAGCCCAGAGGCGTAATTTTGTGCAGCACTTCTCAAAAAGCTATGACCACAAGCTGTGCTTCAGCAGAGTGTGAGGCTGGAATGTAGCAAGATATTGCTGTTTTCATATTCCTATCACATGGGTATATAAAGCATGGGGGCTAAACAGTAGCTAGTTATTAAAAATCAATTTACTCCAGAATTTTACTGGATTTCAAAGTGCAAATATCTACCATCATAAGTAATATGAAAAATATTTAATTTTATTGTAAATCTCCTCATACATGGACTACCTTTTTTTAATTTATTTTTCCTTGGAGCTGCAGTTCCTGGAAAAAAAGAAGACTTGGGAATATATTGTGGAACTATTAAAACATTTCTGGACTGATAAAAAGGACACAGATTTGTATTCTTAATTTCCTGCTTTGAAACCATTTTTATGATTTCACAGCTTTTATTAGTGAATTCACTTATTAGTGCATTTTTAGGTTTTCCATTTCCACCTGCATTGACTACATGTCAAAATTACCAATTAACAGGATACTTACGTTTCAAGGTAATTTTTTTGAAGTCTTAATTTTATTCTCTGAATTAGTTATAGCCAATAGCATAAGGTTTTACTGGGGCTTTTCAATGATTGTATTTTTAATATCTGTTTTCAGTAGCTTAAAAGACCATTGAATTTCAGTGAGTTTGGAGACGTTATTTTCCAGTGTGGTAACCACCTTCTCTGAACAAATTCTGAGACAGTCTGGGAGAAGAGAGGAAATATTTGCACACCTTACTGAAAAGAGATGATGTCCCTAAAGAAAACCCATTGCCTTCATGCTTTGAAACAATGGCTTACTTTCACACATACAACCCTGCTATCTTTAAATGGCATTATTAAGATGGCAAACTCATGCAAATGAAAGGTCAGAAATGCCAGAATTATATCAACATATGTTCTGGAAGGTATCTTTGTGTGTTGTGATGTTGACCCTATGAATAGGATCATGTGCTATCTCTCTGTAGATGCTACATCTTATCTATGAAGTTGCTTTCACATGACTCAAATACATCTGATTTAATGATAAATACCAAAATAGAGGAAGTAAATCTTCTCTCTTTTCTTCTGCAGTGCATTGGACATCCATTTTCATTATTCTTACAAATATCCAGTAGTGTTAGACCTTCATGTGTCTCCATTTATTGTGAAATCACAGTTGTCTATTTAACACCGATAGTGACATTTGGTATTATAAGAGCTGGATTATTCCAAGGTAAGTAAAATTTCTTTCAAAGCTATTCTAGTTTAACATTGGTGATAGTTCAGGGAGAGGTGGGCCTTGGCTATAGGCTCCTTCAAGGTATTTCTACAGCCTCAAAGGTCCTTTGACTCATGTGCCCTCCACAATTGTCTCCTTTAGACAAGGAGCAGGCACCGCAGCCAGTGGTGAGATATTCTTCCCCTTCCTCTGCACTCCCAACACATCACCAGCCTGGCAGCTGAGCAAAAACTGCTGCTGCACAGGAGGTGTTCAATGGTCCTATGCCTGTTTTTTTCTCCAAAAGCAGTCTCAGGCTGATCACCAGTCTGAAAAGAAAACTCAAAGCATCTTAATGCAGAAATCGCAGGAACTTCATTCAAAGCCAGTCTGAAATGCAGTGAGCCCCCCTGTCTCCACGTTGTGAGGACTATTCCTCTGCATGTGCACACTGGTTTTAACTGTACTTCTTCACAGAGGACATTTTGCTTACCTTAGTTAAATGGAAAACAAATGCCAAACAAAAGATTCTTGCAGAGCATATCAAAAAATTCCACTTTCCAAATGCCTTTTGATTAGGACAAGAAATAGCAGCATAGGAGACTGAGGTTAAACTTTATTCCTTACATTCTACCCATGCAATGAAGGCTGGGCTTCGCGAACGAAGTGCTGCAGTACTAATGAGGGAGGCTGTGGAAACACCATCCTGAAGCCCTCAACCTGTGGCACTGCCTGGAGTTGTTGTGACCCGAGTGCAGGACCCAACACTTGGTCTTGTTGAACCTCATACCATTGGCCTTGGCCCATGGATCCAGCCTGTCCAGATCCCTCTGCAGAGTGTTCTTGCCCTCCAGCAGAGTCAATACTCCCACAAAACACTTCCACCTCTCACTGCTTGGTTGTCTCCTTCACTGCCTGTGCATCTGTGGCTATCATGTGGCACACTTAAGCCAATTACACTGTGCTCTTTTGTGTTCAAGTGCATTCAGCATCCACTACTCTACACTGATGTGACTGAGTCATCACTATTGGAAACACAGTTCGGAAGAGCGAGAGAAGTCCATCTCAATTTGCCTGAAAACTGGACTGATAATCTTCCACAAGAAGAAAAAACAAAACTCTCTTTCAGGAACTGAATTTCAACCTTTCTTCCATCACACTCCATCATCCCCATGGCCACTGTGACACCTGGTAGTGTAAGGAGGCATAAAAGCCTTAGTTTAACTACTGCACTGTGCAAACAAAAGACACTAGTGAAAAAAAGAATAGCTAACAGGTTTTCTAACTCTTTTAAGATCTCATTTTAAGATTTCACATCTAACAGAAAAAACAGTGAGAATGTGGCTCACACCGTCTTGAGGGGACAAATGAGCTTAGACAACTTGGCAGCCAATGAGCAGAAGACAGGGAGTTACCGAGCAGGACAGCTTGATGCCAAGAGCAAGCGGGGAGCTGATGTGCCACCAGCTTCATCTGAATATTCAGGAAAGTAAGTTAAATGGTGACACCTTGTCCTGGCACATGTCCTATCCTCTCCTGTAAAACAAACCCTGGCACACAGCACATGTCGTGTCACTTGCCTTTTTCTCTTTTGGAGGAAGAGCAAAAAAATTCTGCACATTTGTGAGACATCTGCACTCAAAGCCACAATAGCAGGGTATGTAGATGACTCTACCCTTTGAAAAATAAATCCTGGGGCATATTTTTATGGAGTGGTTTGTGCCCTGCCCTTGCTAGACCATGAAGACTTAAGACTAGAGTCTAAGGATTAAGGAAGAAGCATTGCACAGACTGAAGGTATCTGCCAGACTAGGCAAAGATTTCTAAATTGAGTAAAATCCAGTGGTGAGATTTCAGAGATTTAATAATGCTCCTAAAATTGCCTATGTGAATTTCAGGGCTGTTCATGGCCTGGAGGAAATGCTTTTGAGGACCAAGGTGGTGTGTATGAATCAGCATTTCACACCTACCAGAGAATTTGAGGGGGGAACTGTGTAAAAGTGGGATGCATTTGGGAAGCTGCGGGGCAAGGTGGGAGACATTAAGAACAGATGGAGGAGTGGCTGGGCAGCTCAGAGGAAGGCTGGCAGAGTAGCCTGGCTCCTTTTTGGAAATAACTCTGAGGTGTAGGTCTTGGTGGGGCAAAACAACTCCTTTGTTCGTGCAAAGTGAGGGCTGTGGGGAGGGTGGCAGCTTTAGAGGAGTTCACCTAGACCTAAGTCCCCTTTCCCCCAATCCACTACTTTCTCTTGCAGATCTGGAAAGTGCTTGGCAGTGCTGTGTTGCCTCTCACCCAGCTCACCTGGGAGAAGTCCAGTCAGCAGCCACTGAAACACCTCCTGTAAATCCTCCCTAACACCCTCTGTGCCCACGCACACCCCTCAGTGCACCTCAGGCTGCCCAGTTGGCTTGTGTAGTGGCTTGACCCTGTGCAGGACACTCAGTCACTGGAACCTGCCAGCTGCACAGCAGCAGCTGCCAAGCCAATGTGGCCACCATTAACAAAGTAGACTGAGCTCAAGAGCAAAGAGCATGTTTCCAAGGAGGTTATTTGGCACTTAGTAGTTTGCCTCTCATGTGACAGTGTTGGTCATGGTAGCAGAGACTATGCATTAGCCAACATAAAACACAGTGTTCCACTTGCAAGTTACAGATGAAACCAGAACAGATGATCAGAAAGAAAGACTCCTCAAAACTCAAAGGTCATGTCTCTAGCTTGATGGAGAAGTTGGGTTTTCTCTAGTGGTTGGTAAATATTTTTCTGTGATGTATAGATTTTGTGAAACATCATGAAACACTGGGTTCAGGCTTCCCCTAGAAATTTATCCCTCTGGCTCTTTATCCAGGCCAAATCCAGGCTGAGGAAGTGCCCATGTTAATCCATTTAAGAGGGAGGATCACAGCAAACATCTCATGACAGCAGCTGACCTTACAAGAATGCCTCCCTCACTATAGCAGAGACTTGATATAGATCCTTGAACTTGCAAAACATTTGTCATTTTGAAATGCTGCATGGGGACAAGAGTTCACAGCATCCTTGGGATTCTCAAGCGTTGTTCTCTCATTGCTCTTCAACCTGAAATCCCATCTGTTCAGAAGAATTCAAGTGAATGTTTTGCAGTATTTATTTTCAAATATTTGAGCTGACTTGGAGAAAGCCGGATCTTTTCATTTCTATGGTAGACATTTCTCAATGGAAATAGAAGGAAGTTACTGTTAAGGTAAAGAAATAATTGTTTTCAGTGGGTTAATAATAAAAACAAATTGCATTCAAGAGTTTGCATTACCAAATCCTTCAATTAAGTATATAGAGAGAAGGGTTATAGAGCATGGCTCCAGACTGGGACAGTGATATAGCATTATCCCTATTCCCTCTCTATTACAGCTTTTAAAATGATCTGCAGACTGCACCTCAAGACAGCTTAAGACAAAGGGTCTCACAGAGCCAGAGACAAGCACCATGTTTTATCACTGCAAATTCCTTCTGTCCCCTGCCTGACTCAACTAGATGTAATATAGACTGGAGGCCTAATGTTCGTGTACCTTCTGATATCTTTCTGACTGTATAAAGGGACTGCAAATGGGGCATAAGTGTAATATAGACATATTATAACCTCACTTTTCATTGTCCCAGTGGAGACTTGCTAACTTCGAAACTCGGGCCCAGAAAGTTCACATTAATTCATGCATTTGTTGTGTCTTGAAAGTGTAAAATGGCCATTGTACGGCTGAAAATACCAGTGGCAGCACTGTAGCTTCATAAGAAGAGGCAAATAAAGAATTCAGTGTTCAGAAAATACCACAAGGGCCAGTCTCGGTGAATCTGCTGATCACCATAGCGTCTGTCAAGCAAAGTCTTCTCAGAGGAAAAACATCTGTGTTTGAGACTTCTCTTATATCTGACAGCTCAGGAGGTGACTCACACACTGGAGGGGCTGATGTTGAGTTAAGCTGGCCAACTTTGGTCAAAACCAACTCTGAGAGCAGACACACAAGTGGGAAGAAAGAAAAATGGCCCCATTGTTACACTCGTGCCCAGGCTGGGGCCAAGGCAGCAGGAAGGCTTCTTCCACTTTCTTTACCTCCCCCAAGAAAACCTGGGTTCCGTATGTTTTGATTTCCTTAATTGTGGACCAGCCAGTGCCATGGGGCTCCATGAACATCTGAGTCTGCACATCCTAGGAATCAGTGGTGGGCAAAGGCAGACGGTAACCGCTTACACCCCACAACTGCTCTAGCAGTGGTGCCCCAGGGACCATGGCACTTGGTGATTTGGCGTCAGTAGAGCTAGGGCGTGTTTGCATTTGCTGTACCCCAGCCTGTGTTACCTGAAGCAGAGAGGAGAAGGTCCGTGATGAAAGGAGACCCAAGTGGTCAGCATAGAGTGAGGGAGCCTTCTGAGGTCTGATACTGCTCCCCTTAGAGCATCCATCTCTCCCTCCTTAGTCCTCTGCACCAGAAATGTTCACAATTAAAAAGTGATTCTTAAAGGCATGCAGGCTAGTTCTGCTGTAGTAGCAACACATAGATAACTTCTATTTATCTTCTTAATCTTGCATTAATCCAGGAAAGTGTGTTTACATTTAGGATTTTTAAGTATCATGCTTCTCATGTGAGCCTGATTTTTAATTATATCCTGAATAATTCATTCTAAAAGCCTCTTTATTTTCTTCTCTCCAGTTTAATTAACCTCTTGGTGCAGTCAGTGGGATTTTACCATAAAAGCATAATGCATTTTATGTTAGTGCATAACTTATGCTGGAAGAACACAAGTCCAGCCACCAAAGAGTTAATAGCAGGTTCTGACTTAATGTCATTTTATTATGGATGATTAATAATAACAGATCATTTTCTTTATATGCAAGAGCACTACCTCAGGTTACCAAGGAAAGAGTAGTCATCCTGCCCAGCACCTTGGCACGTCTGCCATCTCGTATTGAGGCAAGGGTGGTATCCTGCATTAGTTTTTGATGGAGTTCTCCCTACCCTTGCCAAAAGGCTGAAAAAGGCTCCCAAATTTATGCTGATCCTCTGCCAGAGCTTCAGGTGATAAATATTGGGGGTGGTACAATTACAATGTCAGGAGGCTCTTGACTGATATATGTCTTTGGGTTCCCAGGTAGTGCCATTTTGAATTCCTACCTATGTACCTCATTGACCATCCCATCCAAAGACCTGGACTTTATCAGCAGAAAAGATCATTTCTCCTTTGTGCTGTTAGTTGGCATTGATTATCAATAACTATGTGAGCTAAAGCTCTTTGTTCAAGGAGCCAGACTGCTTTCTGCAATGAGAAATCTTTTTTACTTTGCAAATAGAAGTTGCTATAGCATGGTAGTGGACATGAATGCCCATGTATGAGATATCTTCTTATTTCCAACATGTCTTCTGTTCCAGGGTTTCTAACTGCCATGTCTTCCTGCAAACTCATCTGCCTAATTTTTATTCTTTCTCTTGTAGAGGTTAAGAAATGTGATACAACAGTGAACAAGGAAGTTAATAAAATTGTCCCCAGTTCTGTCACCTGGCTGGGGACATCAAAGAGAATTGTTGCTTGCTCACCCCACCATGATACTTTAACTGCAAAGCCAGGTTTTCTGCAAAATGTCCTCTGTGTCTGCAGCTATTTCAGGGGGAGAAGACCCTCCTGGTGCCATTTATCCCATCTCTGGGCAACTTTTTGTATCTTTTTCTCGGTAGAGAATTATACTTGACCAAGTCATGCTTGGGTACCTTTAGCACAATATATTCAAAATGGACTAACCAAGCATCACTTTGGTCCTGTGGTGAGGGATGACACAGGGGCACATCAGGCTGTGCTGGGCCAGGACCCAGAAGATGTGCAAAATGTCACAAAAGCAATGATCTCTGTTTTTACCTGGGCTTGTGAAAGATAGGCCATTGTTAGATAAAAGTCCATGCCCACAGATTAAAGATTGAGCTTTTTAAATAGGTAAATGATTAAGCTCTTGCTGGTTTGGTCTGGATTAATTAAGGCTGAGTCTTTGTCTGCAGAAAGTGACATCGGATTTACACCAGCTGTGCAGCGTTTCAGGAAACAGAGTCTCTCATGCTGCTTTATTTTTCCCCCAACTATGGTCCAGGTTCAGATTGTCAAAACACCCAGTGGCAGTTATTTGCTGTTAATTATTTGATCCTTTCTTAAGATCCTCTTATGCAACTGCTTCATTATGCAACTGAACAGCAGCAGGTTGCCACACAGCCGGGGGTGCGAGGAAGCCGGCCGCACCTTAGATAAGTGGTGGGGGTTGGTGCAGCAGTGGGGCCGGGGGCCAGGGGCGCTGGGCCTGGGTGAGGGGGGCAGTGCTTCCTATGCACAAGCCACACCAGTGCTTCAGCTTCCTGAGCATCTGCAGCTCACGGGACAGGCAGGCCTCGTGGCTTTCCCAGTAAGGGCCTTTTGCTTCCTTTCCACCCAGACAAAAAAATAATAAACCATCTGCATCTTGCAACGGGGCTAAACTGAAACCACCGGGGTCAAGGGGTTTCTCTTCTCCGTCTCTCCTTGTGTACATGCGTGTGTATGCACACAAATACACTCAAAAGAGTGCAGCGTAGCTATGATCTTCTCTGGTAGTATATAATTTTAAGAAGAGACAGTTCAGTTTCTACACTGTGTTTCTCAGTTTGAAATCTTTTGTAAGTCTCTTTACCAGATTTCTTAGACTTCTTTCTTCAGTGCACAATGCAGCTCAAGCTGTAACCAGAGGGGCAACTGCTGCCTTTATGAGAGAAGCAATTACTCTAAATTATTTTGATCCCAATGGTTTCTGAAGACATTTGATGGTTTTGCATCCTGGATTTTTCTGAGTGTGGATGAAAAGCCAATGCTTTTGGAGTCTTTGATATTACAGATTGCAAAATGTCCCCCATACGACCACAGGGACTCAGAAAGGAAAAGAAATTGCACTCTAGTGGCTCCATTCCCTGTGATTTAAGGGAGCTCAGAGAACGGATAGCAGAAGCCGAAGCTGAGCTGCCTTTTGCTGCTCAGGCTCTCAACATAGGGCTCTTTCACCTTGCCCTGGAAAGCAGCTGGCGGTGACACCCCAGCTAGAAATGGGGAAATCTTCACTGCTTGCTGTCAGGTGCACTGTCCTGGCATGTAAAGCCTGGTTTGCAGCTTATTTAAGGAGAAGTTTGAGGGGTAGATTTTATCTGTGAAACCTGATGTGGTCCCCAGGCACTAGCTCCTGCCTTGATCCCCATAGGAGACCGTGCCCAAGCACTCCTGCTGGGAAGCAAGTGTTTTATGGGGAAGGAACCAGTAGATGGCGTCTTTAATAGTCCCTGGCACTTGCTTATCATGCTAATCTGCCCCAGCCTGAATTTATGCCTCTCAGCCCCCGCTCTCCTGTGGGGAGAGGAGAGCCTAGGGGACAGGGGCAATGTTTTTAGCCATAGGCATTTGTCCAAGTATGTAATGCCAGGGTTTAGTTTGCTAGGTTACCTATATGCTTAAAAAGGCATTTTATTTTATATCTTTTAATACTTACCTTTTATACCGATGCACATTAGCTCAAAAAACTAGTGTCCTGTATCCGGAGCTTCAAGTTAAGAAAGTATTCAAAGACTATTTGCCTCTGAGAGTTTCAGTATGGTCCCAAGAAACAGTTCTCTGAGAAAATAAATCAGAAGTTTGTATTTCTAACATTTTAAGTAATTTTAAAATTTAAGGAAGTGCAAAATTTAAGGGACAAACTCATTGTCTCAGACCCATTAAAAGCTGAACTGTGATACACATATATATAAAGAAATACATATTTCTTTAATTTTTTCCCCTGTGTAATCAAGTAAACATTGTGCAGCCGTAATTCAGTCTGGTTGTGGTTTTGTCTTGTAATAAGGTGCTATTCTTTTCCACAACATCGTAGCATTAGAAACATATACCAAAAGTATTGCTTAAATGCTAGCCAATCTAGATTGCTTGTTCTTGTTTGTTCCAAAGCTTCATTCTCAGCCGAGAAAGCTAGATTTCTGTGTCCCAGTAGATTACTATTATTATTTTTATTGTCAAACTTATTGGTGTTGAATGAGAAAATATAGGAAATGCAAATAGCTTGTGGGCTTTACAGATTGCTATGGAGGAAATTCAATGTACAATCTGTCCAGCTGTAACTTGCTATGTGCTGAAACCTTTATATGCTAAACATATGGTATATGGTTTAAGTCTCCTCATGCTATGGATAGCACATCTTTGAAGGTGTGACTTTAAAATGTTCCTTTACTTGGGAGGCTTACCAATGCGCAGCAGCACTTTTTGGGCTGATGGTCATTGCTGGTCTTTATCAGCAAACGGATTGGGGAGGGGGACAGGCTCAAGCCCTGAATTAGGGGTGGTTTACAGGGTGCAGGGAAAAGCCTATAGCCTGGGGACTGCCTTATAGGAAACCTCAAAAGCTGAGCAGAGCTATTGTTTACATACCAAAAATGTGAATTTTCAAGGGAAAAAAGACACTCAGAAAGTTTTTATTGCTGAAAGGCAAGTTTTCCTTACTGACGCATTTGTGCCAGCATAAACACTGCCGTGTTGTGTATTCAGAGGTTTTCCAGATCACCCCAACATGAACCTGCTTGCTGAATTTTCTAGCTGTGGATCAGCTTTCCAAACTCTCTAACTACTCCATGCATCTCTTTATGGGATAGTGTTGCAATGTTACAAGAAATGTCATCTAAAGAGAATAGTGTAATCCTCCACCATAAATTATGTTAGTCAGTCTTCTGGAAAGCTGAATTGCCAAGGGCAAAACATCACCTCTCTGTATCTGTCAAACTGGAGTAATAATAATACTTACCTATATCACAAGGGTGCATTTAGGATTAATTACCCCTTCTCATGCCAAGGATGAATTTATCCCATGGTGTTTGGTACTGCCACCCATTAGTGGTAATTTGTATAACTAATTATTGTGATGCCTGTCTGCCAATGTTTTCACACACACACACACACACACACACTCGAAAGCAACTTCCTTCTAGTAGACTTTTTGGCACTAGTAGAAGTTCTGAGCAGATCTTTTCCAGCTAGGTCTTGCTCATGTTTTCTTTATCTTTAAAGCAATCTTGACTGACGAGTTCCCAAGCAGTCTGGGCTGTTTGTCCATAAGGCACAAATATTTCCTGCTGACATTTTAGGACACACTTTTAACTATCTTTTAGACAAGGAAGCACAGTAGGATCTAGAGAGATCAGAGAGACAAGGCTGTGAAATTTTCTTCTAGGTGGTGACATCAGGTTATAACATGCAGCTCAGTGAGAAGACTGTATTGCTTGGTTGTGTCAGGGCTGAGGTAACTCATTTCCCAAAATTAATTGGAATAATAATTTCCATTTCCAAAAGTCATTTACAAACTGACTGAAACGTTAATGTTTAAGGGATTCACCTCCCACAGCTTCAGTAGTATAAATGTCAGCTTTGTAAACTTGAGTGATTCCTCCCATCACAGGGTAAGCATCCAAGGCAGGTGAAAGAGTCTCTCTGTTGACTGAAAAATAAACTGGGGCAGGAGCTTGGCTAGGATGCCTAACATTCAGACAGCCAAAATTAACTGAAATTAAGACACTTTTGAAGATGAGAATTAGTCTGTAAAGTCACTGCAGCCCAGAACATCAAAGGTCAGTGAGCACCTCACTTGGGCTCTTTTCCCAGCTCTGAAAATGTTTTCTCTGCATCACATGAAACTCTGGTCTCAGAGAAAAATGGTTGCCTGATTGTGTATCTGAACTTATGAATACTATGTCCTGTATATAGCACAGCACACTATACTGTTTGCATTCATTAAATCCTTTTCCACTGGAAAATTGGCTCTCTGGCTTCGGACATGCATGACACAGAGGAAGGATGTCTGTAATCACTTACACAAATGTCCATATCCTTCTGTTCTTCCTGCTCCTTCTTTGCTGTCTCTTATGCCCAACCAAACTGCATCTTAAACTGGGAAATGACAAGCCATGAAGTATTTTCAATCAGTTAGAATTACGTCTGGGTCTCGAGTATCATAAAAGCCAGAAAAACTGCATTTACTGAAACCTTTTTCTCTGAAAATGTATTAATAATGTATGATCATACTTTGTAGATAATGCAGTAATTGCTTGCTTGATTATGTAGCCAAAATACTCATTTTCAGAGATGCTTGATTTTTGCCTGGTGACTGCATTTTGTAACATTTTCAGGGCAACAGATGCTCAGCTATTTGTTCTGGTTCAAAAAACAGCCCTAAATTGAAAGTGAATTACTGTAAGCCTTCCACAGACATCTAATTTTACTTTAAAAATACATGCAGCCTAAATGGTTCTTATACTCAGGAGGGGAAAATCCACACACAAAGCCCATGTTCAAAGAAGTCAGCACACTACAATTAGCATCACACCCTGCTAAAACAGGCGAATTACACACCCAGAGAGTACATATTCACACACACACACACACATGCAACAACACGTGCTGTCTTTCCAATCTGGTTTTTAAATATTGATTCTCCTTCTGTGCTCCTATGTGAGAGTATTTTATGTATGTTTTTTAAGTATGTGCCTATTTCATTAAATAAATAAAGGTAACTAAATAAATAGACACATAAATAAAAGTAAGTAAATAACTAAATAAAAGTTAATAAATAAAAGTTGTGATCTTGGATAGGCTGAAATGCATTTGGAAACCTGTTTGGGTAATGATTTGGAAAGTAATGGACTATGCAAAACTTGACCTCTAAAATGAAACCAATCCAAACATACATCTATGGATAACAAAACAGTAAAAAAAGTTTTAAAAGCAAAAATAGAGAAGAAAAGGAAACTTTGAACTGACTGTTTCCACCAACTGTTTGGGTTGAAAAATACCTTTAAGAACATCCAGTCCAACCGTTAACCTAACACTGCCAAGACCATCTCTAAAACATGACTCTGAGTGTCATATCAAGTCTGGTTTGCTCATGACAGTAATTGTTAAGGAATCATCCTGTCTTTGTCTCAATGGATAAGATTTTCCATCTTATTTTGTTGCCATTTGTCAGTACCAATATGACCAAGGCTTGGTGAAGGTCTCAGTTTACAACTTTGTCCAGACCAGCTTTCTTTCTAAGTGCGTAGATGTGTATTTGCTGCTCAAAGTCATGTCTGTAGATGGATCTTTCCCACGCTGGTCTGGTGCTGTGCAGCAAGAGCACCATGGAGAGCACACTGCTTGTGGGCAAAGCTCAAATAGAGAGGGCATCCACTCTCATGCTGAAGTGCAGCACAGCTGGTATGTCACCCGGTGAAGCTGAGCCTCCCACTGTGGCATGGCTGCCCCAGGAAGAGGGAGGCTATTTGCAAATCTAATCACACTATGGGCTGTTGATTTTTTTGCTGAATTCTGAAAACTTCTGCTCTTGGTTTTGCCAGCTACTTTTTATTAAACAACAAAGTGTTTTAATTTTTACATAGATACGGGTACATTGTTTTCTATTTTATTTCTTACTTGCTCAAGTGTATTTTCACCATGTCAGGCCTGCGGTAGGAGGCAATTTAGTGCTTGGGAAGAGAGTTGTGACCAGATGTAGCCAGCAGTGTAAATGGACTCCCTTCTACTCAATCCCACTTATCAGATCCTCATTCAGGGTGTTGCAATTAGATGAAGTAATGTCTGAGACTAAAAGAGGGAGAATGATCTTTTCTAGGAATAGTTTTGTAAATAAGACATATAAATGAATACAAAGCAATGTTGCCCTGAAGAGGAAAACAGAAGAAAGAAGTGGCGAATCTGGTTAGTGAGAGACTACTTAAAATCAGTTTCTAAACAGGAACGTGGGGTGGAAAAGGGGAAGAAAACATCCCAAAGGTATGATTGGTCATGGCATGCAGACTAAAGATAAGCATCAAAAAGAGAATCTGTGCTCAGCAGATGGAAGAGGTTGGTGCTCAGAAATTACCTCATAGGTTTCGGGTGGGAGGTAAGGAAGAGACATTCTCACCCCTGCTCCTACAGGCATCTGTCCCAGCCTGGTTGCATTGTGATGCCTCCTTCTAGTGCTGTCCACTGTGGACATCAGAAAGATCTCAATAAAAATGCTAAATCCTGGGAGACAAAGTTAAATAAAATAAGAAAATGTAGACGCAATCTACGTGTTTATCAACCACTCGATTTAAGGGGTAATTCTGTAGTTACTGTGTACCTGATTTCAAATGTTAGAATATAATTAATATAGTTAAAAAATATTCCTTGAATTATCTGCCTCAAATCACAGCCACAGGTCGCTGTTCCATGAACAACACGCAAATGTAGGTTAGGAAGCAAACCAGGAGGCAAGAGCTATGATACTTCTTGATTTCAGCTTGTTCTTCATACCATGCAGCACAAAATCCTACCTGCTCAAGGACCAGATGTTGGTTTGTGTGCTGTCTAAGCATGAACTGAAACCTTCTTTAAACAAAACATAACAGGAAGTACCTCTGTTTCAATAAGGCCCTTAATGGAATGGTGCAGACAGTGGTATTAGACCTGTTTTATTTAATATATTTCATTATTCATGATCTAGAATTTTACAAAGTAGTCAATTAATTGTAGCTGCAGAACAAACAAAACTGGAAGGTACTTACTATGTTGCTGCCAGTAGTTAAACTGTTTCTCTGCCAGGGATATTTTTTTCCTTCCAGCCAAAATTAGCTATGCAGTTATCCCAAACTGCTCTGTCTCCTTGACCCCAGAGTAATTCCTTCAGGCAGTGGAGCTGGGTGCCATCCCCATTGAGTACCTCTCAAGGGAGCTTTATGTCTGCTGGTGGTGCCTGTGCCAGACTGTCTCAGGAGCTATGTGACTGTGCCTCTAGCTGTCTTGTTCAAACTGCACAGACAAAATAACACAGAATCCATGCCTTCCAGGCCCTTAGCACATCTAGCCTATCTACTTTTATCCATTCTTTATACTTCCTCCCACATACTTCTGTGGTAGGGCATGGAGGAGAAGAGCAGATGTGCAAGGACTACAGGTGGATGCTGGAAAGCACTGGTAAGGACGAAAGGAAGAAGATGCTTTGGCAGTAGCTATCCTAGTAACAGTGAGCATCCTCAAAAGCAACCAGTTAGTTTAGCAAGTTGGATCTCTGGGCAGCTGGTAAAACAGTTTTCTTGATAGAATTCTCAAAAATAATCAGATCTTTTTTCATGACGAAAGGCCTCTTGACACTAAGACTAAAAATGCTTCACAAAGGATAGGTGAAAGAATAATGTGAATTCTAAAGTATTTTTTCATCTTGTAGAGTCTCCACAGTTAGTCTGTCATGCATAGTCATGTCATAATATGCATAATATGCATAAGTCATAATGCATAGATGTAGAGCTGGTTGCCACAGCAGCCCTGTAGAGCCCACCTTCTACACTTGGGTTAAAATGTTAAAATCTATTGCAAAAGAATTATATTAAGTCTGTCTGCTTGGAAGTGATAGACTTTCTGAAGCTATACTGATGTTCAGGAATGGTCTTTTCAAGTTCAGTATACAGATAGTCAGGAGAGAGGTTTTGGGCATTACAAGATAACATGAACCATATTCATATGGTGTTTATAAAATACATTTGGTTGTTATTTCCCACTGCAGCAGATGGCACCCAAAATAAGAAATGACCTGGAACCTCGTTACCAACTGCATCAAGACTGTACAAAACTGCTCAGGGAAGTAGGAAAATATTTGACTGATTTTCTTTTGAAGAAGGCTTTGCTTACTTTTGGGCTCTTGAAGAGAAATATAGTGGAAGAGATTCACCACAAATATCCATCGTGATACTGGAGAGTGTGGAAAGTTAGAAGAAATACCCAACCTCATGGTGAAGGGTACCAAACATCAGTCCCTGCCTTGGGTTAAGAGGACACATGCCCACCAGGAGGCAGCTATTCCCAAGGTGCAGGTGATGAGTGACTTGTTTCCATCCTCCTCTGAGGCATCTGGGGCTGTTGTCCAAGAATGCAATGCTGAATACTAGAATTCACTTTCCAGGGAAACAGCTGGAGTTTCAATAGATGATCAGCTTTGAGGCTGGATCTGCTCACGATTTGAGTCTTTGTTGGGTGTTTGACACCACAGATCCCACTGTCAGTATGGCTCTTACAACAGCTTTATTGCAGGGTTCCTTCACTCCTGCAAACTGTTGTTGTGTTGGCTTTCCCCTTCATGTGAGTTTGCAAAAAAGTCTGTCCTGGCCTCCCCACTGAAGGAAGGAATGACCTCCAGCTACACCAGAATTCATGAGAGGTACAACTGCCTCACGAGAGGCTCAGCCCAGCCCAGCCTGTTGGCTCTGACATAGTAAAGTTTGGCTTTCCTCCCTCCACTCCTTCCCACTTCTTGATTCACTGAGTAGTTCCATATTTTGGAATTTGAATCTAGACAAATGTGTGCCAGTGTGCAATTCATATCTAATCTTTCACCAGAAAAATTACTCTTTTTAATTTAAAATAACCATCTATTTGATGGTTGAGCTCTTTAGTAGGTTAGCTGGAAGAAGAACCATCCCAGAGAATAATAATAATGCTTCAGTGTAGGAAAGCTGATTTTAGCTTGTTTTCTAAAATTTCCACTGAGCCCCAGAGGCTGTTTTTTTGTCATGGTGGAGAAACAAACCAGTTTTTGTTCAAGTTCCTTGTGCAAAGGAGCAGATACATTTTCTTCTCCAGCTGATATGCTGTAGATCAGCTTTAACCATATTTGTAGGTATTGCTGTGGTTATGGTGGTATGTAACCACAGATTACAGTTTGGGTGCCAAACAACCTAGATAGCTCATCATATGACTGTAATGATCTCATGGCATAGTACAAATGGGGTCCATGATTCTCTGTGCCACATTGTTTGCTCTAGAACTGCCTGCACACAAGTATAAAACTGCAACTTTTTCATATCTGTTCTTGCACTGGAAGGAGAAGGCTTGGGTGGGCAGGCAGGGTGCACTGATACTTGTCCACAGCTCTAATTTGTGCTTATCCGTGGGCTTATGTGTATATTGGGCTCTGCTTCAGAGAGGCTTTCGGTATCAGAAGAAGAAACCTTGAAAAGACGATGAGTCTGTATGGACTCTCTGGGCTGGCAACACCAGCCATATGTTGCTCTACAAGACTTGCAGGCATCAGGCCAGAAAACATCCTTGGTGATGTTATTTCTGAAAATATTTCTCTTGTCATATAAGTGATGCCTTGGACTGTCCAGATACTAGATGGTAAATAAAAGTATTGAAATTCTTACTTTCCAATTGGTTAACAGATATTCTTTTCATCATTTGTAACAACCCTGCACTGTATAATGCAAAATACTTTGATGTTCAATCAAGACCCTCGTTTTTCTCTAACTCTGAACTAAGGGCAAAGTATGAGGAAGCAGATGTGTTGTTTTCAGTCTGAATTATTTTCTGCCACGAAAAACATGACAAAACATGGTTCTCCTTCCAGCCTTCCCATTCCCTCCTCTCCTTCCCTTCAAGGGGAAGGAGAAATGCTCCTTGCTTTCAACAAATGACAAGAGTAGGTCCAAGTCACTGTCACATGGTCCTTCACACAGGCAGTGCTCAGGGCAGAGCTGACAGCACCACTCTGATCCCAAGGAGGTAGATCCATCTACTACTTGTGATTAGAAAAGTGCCGGGGTGGTGATCGGCACACATGACCATCATACGGCCTGGGGATCCTACGTAATTGCAACAATAGCTTACAAAGATGATTAAAAGGAGATTTGTTCCTAAAACCATTTAAAGAAGAGGCCAGAGGGGCTTGGGATAAACTGCTCTGCCTGCCCTGGCAGCGCATTTGCCTGCAGGACAGTGATTACTGCAGCTGTCCTACACCAACACACACACACATTACAGAGAGGGAGCCAGAGCCTCCCTGCTGCTGGAGAGGCCTTGAGCAGTTTGCCCAAAACCAGAATCTTCACCAGTGTTGTACTGCTTCATAGAAAAATCAAAAATATTGAACATGGCAAAAGCTGAGGCTGGCATGGCAACTTTATTAAGGAGCAATTAAAAAAAAAAAGTGAAGAGGGATTAACATATTTTTTTCATCCCAGTTGTTTGGGACAGAGAATGTAAGGCAGGTAATATGCTTCCTGTTGAGATTAACCAGCAGAGTAACAGAGGCCATCTGAGAAGCAAATCCTCTGGATTAACTCCTATCACTCCTGGAGAAATTCCTGTCCCCTGTCAAGTGCTGGTGGCTTCTTTGCAAGGGGCCAATGTGATACAGTGCAGATGTTCTTCTGTACCCTAGAAGTGCCATACGTGGCCCCAAAGAGAAGCTGGCGGGTGAGTACTGCTGGGGATGCCCATCCTTGTGGTGGAACCCCAGCAGTCTTGCTGCCTGGGGTCCTACTGGTGCATCCCATGGGAGACCACACAGCAGAGTGCAGGCAATGCAATACTACCTGCATTAACAGGAGGGATCTATTTTTATGATTAAAAAGATTGTTTTGTTTTTCCACTTCAGTGCCCAAAATCAGCTTGGTTCTTTTTCCTGCAACCTTACATGTGAAACCCAAAGAACTGTTGCCACTCAAAGGAGCCTGAGAAATTCTAGGAAATCTCTATGGAGATAACAGTTAATGGCCAGAAGTGATGCAGCAAAGGTTTGGTCAGCCATGTCCTCTGGGCTCCTGCTGGGGCTGCCTCCCTCCAACCCAGGGCTCTACTTGTGAAGAGCAACTCCCCACTACCAGATTCAGGTAATGCCCCAGGCCTCTGAGTTCTCCAGCAGCTTAACCATGAACTTTTGAAAACTAATCATAAACCTTGGGTTTTTGATATTTCATGGAGGAGGGAGGGTTACCAGTACTGCTCATATTTTTATATTTTTTTCCATGCCCCAAAATGCCAGAAGCTCTAAAAGAAAAGAATAAACCTTCAAAAATTAGATGACTAATTGTAGTGAAGTGATTTGATTTTATCCTACTTAATTAATTTCATCAATATAGTTCCAAGTATTCTGACAAACATGCTCTACAAACATTTGTTTTCATTGTTAAAAGAGGGGTAATTTGTACTACACACTGATGAGTACTGATCTATAAGGAAAGCTACATGCTGTGGCGACCTGATGGTTGGATAGTGTTAAACCTGCCACACAAACCCCTTATCTGATATTGTGACATTGCTTAGCAAGGAGTGCATCCTTAAAGCTCAGCAGGCTCTTTGGGGTCTGCTGGTTTCTACTGCCTGTCACAACCCAGCTAAAATGATTTCCAGAACATGAACAGAAAAATTAAATGACTGGACCTATCACTACTAGTAAATAATCTCTGCTGCCTGGTTGGCAGCTGACAGATAATAATTCTTACCAAGAAGAATGACCAATAATCAATTTATGAAATATCGACAATCTTTCAGAAAACATAGCCTCAGAGCAACTTTTGGACACAAAATTACTAGTTATAGCATAATCTTTTAAGAAATTAGTGCTCAGGAAACACAGCAATTGAAAGTCATCTGTAACCATTACTCACAGTTACAGAAGTTTCTGGAAACCACAACTGAACTGCAGAGTAGGTTATCACATTTTTATTACAACTTTAGCTCTAAACCAGAGGCTAAAGTCTATGCAACTGCTCCTTCTCCTGTGTTGAGACTTAGACATCCCCACAGGACAAGTAGGAAGTTTCCCAATCCATGTTCAGGAAGATGAAAACGTTTCACTCTCTTGGTTTCAGCCTACAATACAGTAGAATTAACAATGCTGTTGTCCAAATTCTCTGGTGATCACTATGAACATTTTTGTCCAGGGTGTGACTGGTCATTCCCTGGTGACTTAGCCCAGGAACATCATGTCTCCATTTACATCCCCAAAGGCCCATATGGCATACAGATGTGAAAAAGAACCAGAAACAAAGAAATCTGGTGGTGGTGATGCATATGATAGTGGTCACTAATTCCACGTATACCGCAGTGTTTCCATGATCTTTTTTCTTTTCTCCCACAGAACCTATAGGTATTTGCTTCTCTACTTAGTAAAGAGGATAAAAGACAAGTCACTCCCTAGTGTACAGCATAAGGGGAGGATTTTCTTTTCTACTTCTGGCTAAGTGCATGTTACAGTCAAGATTCTCCAAAGGGCCCTAGCTGATTGCAAAATCACAGAAGAGTTGATGTTGTAAGCCAGGTCATCTGGCCCAACTCCCCTGCTCAAGCAGGGACACCTAGAGCCCATTGCCCAGGACTATTTCCACATGGTTTTTTAGTATCTCCAAGAATAGAGACTCCATAACCACTGGGACAATCTGTTCTAGTTCTTGGTCACCCTCACAATAAAAAAAAAGGTGTTTACTGATGTTGAGAGGGAACCATTTGTGCCGACAGCCTCTGGTCCTGTCAACTGCGCACTGAAATCAGTGACAATGATTTCAGTGTCACTGAAAAAGGAAAGAGCCTGAATCAGTCTTCTTTGAACCTTTCCTTTGGATACTTGATCCATGATGGTCCATGCTAGTAACATGGTGCTGGTTGCTTTTTATATCTGGGCACAAAAATGCTTTGAAGGACAGATAAAATACATAGTAAATGTTGTCCTGATGTGCTTTTCCATGTAAGCTATTGCTTAGAATGGCACAATAAAATAATTTGGGGGAAATGGGCTGTGTGATCATGAGCAGGGATAGAGGCAGTAATCATTGTGAATATTGTAATAAGAAAATAGAGTAAGATTCTTTCAGAAAGCAGAGATGCCATATCCTAGGGTGTTTCAGAAGGGGAAACATTTCAGGAAAATAAAATTAATGATGCGCTAACCAAATAAATACATAAAATAGCTCCTTTGGCTATGCTAAATGAGAACTCACAGATTATTTGTACAATTCAGCTACTGGAATCCCTCAGTATGAACTGAACTCTGCTTGAATGGGGGGGTGGACAAGACAGGAAAAAAAATGAGTCCAAATCAGACACAATCTTGGTATCTTCTGAAGCATTGCTAGAAACAATGACGGTGCTAATTGGGACAAAACCTGCACCTCCTGGTTCCTGGCAAAATTAGGTTTTAATTTCCTTAACTAGTTTTAACAAACAGAGTGAAGACCTAGGTGGAAGAAAAAAAAAGGGAAGCTGTTTAACAAAGGAAACTAAAGGAGGAGAGCTCTTCAAGGAGGTCTGCTGACAGAAATGTTTAAGGACCAAAACAGCTGAGGTTAGTCTCTCCTGTGAAATAGCAGGGGTTTTGGTATCTAGAAACTTATGCTTTTATGCTCTATATCTACTATTAAACCATGCACCAGCCAGGCCTATGAAAACTCTTATGCAGCACATGAACAAGCGTGAGTAGGGCACTCACAGATTTCAAACCTGGAGTAACTAAAGCAGGGGGTCTCCCACTAAGACACAAGGTACCTGCTCAGCAAGAGAAGTATCTCATTTTCTCTTTATGACCTCCCCTCCAAAGGGGGGTCTGAAGCAGCACCAGTTATTTCCTGCTGCCTCCCCTGCAGTGCTGCACTCGGCCAGCCCAGTCTGAGCTTAGTGCCAGGGTGCAGGAGGGGACAAGAGCATGTACATGTGTTTAAGGAAGGGGGGATATTCAGTATCACTGCAGCCTTTGAGTGCCTCCAACTGCCTCTGCAACCAAACTCTTAATAACACTGAGATATCTTTGTTTTAAATACTGTTCATGACACATAGACTGCATCAACAGACGGCAGGATCAATCTTCTAATTGCAATTCTTTCCAGAATAAAGCTGCATCCAAGTATTTGTCCCATATATTCACAGGTAAAGAACTTACATTAAGGTTGTCTGGCATATATTTGCAAAAATGTTTCAGAATGCCAAACTTGACCTGTGTGTGGCCAGACACTGAGATTTTACTTCACCCCAAGAATTTATTAAGACTTACATGAAAATAGTCCATCTTAACATAGGTAAACATCAGTAGCATTTGAATATGTATTTACAGATTTATTTGAACTTTTCTGAACTGCAATTCTACAACTGAGCAACATATCCATAAGTGTTTCATAAACTTTCAAACACATTTTTATACATATAGTTTTTGCATATATATATATATATATATAAAAATATTTTTGAGACTCAAGGACTGAGAATAGTCAAAAGGACATTATTGCTACATTTCCATATTTACAAAAACAATGCATAAACCCACTCAAAACACCAAGCCATTGCAAAATAAGTTTCAAAAACCCCCAAATTATAAAAATATAAATTTCAAGAACGAAAAAAAACCAAAAAAACCAAACCTCTTTCAGCTAAGTGTCTGTAAAGTACCGAGACATCTATAACAACTACTTTGTCTACAATTGCTCTGAAAGCCATGTTACAAAAGAGCTTTTATAGCATTAAACTGAAAATGCTCAACAAGTATGCACAAGAGTGCATCCAAACAAATGGCTAACTTTGGAAAGGTGCAACAGCCTAAGTTCAGTGCAAATGGCTAATTTTTGACTAAACTCTTAAAGACAGATTTCTGTAACAATAAACCAAATGCACAGTCATAGGAGGAGCATGGTATTCAATGTAACCCAAAATATACCACCAGTGTGTGTATTTACAATTACCTTGTATTTGGGCAGTTAGTTATACTTTGAATTGCATGTAAACTCAACCAAAATCCTGGTAAAGTAAAAGTTACAGAGTGCTTAAGTGCATTGTAAATAAATAGGTACTCAGCTAGTACTCTGCCTCTGATGAATGCTTCTCTCAATGCCATTACATATTTCTAGGGGTCAGAAACAAAGGAAGAAAAGAACTAGCAGTGCTCCTGATGAGAATAAAAGGGGTTAGAAAATACTTGAGCCCAACCCTAGGCTCAACAGATGCTGATCCCAAAGCCTCCTGTGTGTCAAGGAAAACTGAAAGGATTCTTTTGTTTATCCCATTTATAAATTCAGCACTCCCCAGTTAGACTCTTCCTTATTACCCTCTCTGGACTACCATGGAAAGATCAAACAACTCAGGGTGGGGAAAATAGCCCTTTCCTGTTAGCACCATCCAAGACTGCCTGCGGGAAGAATTCACCTCAGCAGGACAAGATAAAGAAAGGGCCCCCAGGAGAGAAATTTTTGGCTCTGCTCTGACTTAGATAAGATGACTCGTTAAACGGCCTCTCCTCCAAACACACAGTTTATTGGAAGCAGCCCTCCTCCTCTATTTTGACCAATTTGGCAGGGCCACTAATCTTTGGTGAACATTTTAGACATTACTGTTAGCAAAACAAACATCAAAGCCCTTGGGCTCTCAAGACAGGAGGGCACAGGAATGGTTCAGGCTCCATGGTGGAGTTTTATCCTGGGCAGCTTTATCCTGGCAGGGAATGCGTCAGTGGGAAGTAGTGCATATGTCCGTGGAAATCTTGCAACTAGTTTGCAAGGCTGACAGTGCAGGTGGGAAATAAAGATGAAGATCCATACTCTTTTTCCCTTCTCCTCTGGTTCAAACCCCAGAGCTCCCAGGAGGGTTTCCAGCTGTGCAGATCAGCTTTGGAAGGGTCTTGGTCCATTCACCCCTCTTTCCCAGGTACATACAGTGCCCTCACTGGCCTCCAACCTATGATACCTGCCAGGGAAAGCTTCTCGGGCTCGACTGGATGTGGAAAGGGGTTTGCAAAGCCATTAACTTCATATTTGTTTATTTCTTAAATTCGGCAAAACAAGATTAACTAGAAAATGACTGTATGCATTCCAGGCACAGATCCAGAGAAGGATCACTGCAATTTTGGTTTGATCTACATTCATCTCATTCCATATCCTGGCTCAGGAATTCTTTTGTTGGTTGGTTTTTCCTTCACATCTGGCTCTCTACTGCAAATACACACAACACAGCAAAATATATACAGCTTCAGTTAACACTGTAATGATGCCTGTAACCGTGCTCAGCAGATTAGGTTTATGTGTAACAGTACATGGTAAAGGACAGTATTACAACAATGTTTCAGCTACACAGTGGTAGTAGTGAGTAAAAGTAAGAGAAAATATTGAAGTCATTCCTCTCTCACCCCCTGCACAATACAAACAGCTCTGAGCTTCTCTTCTTTAGAGAAGCCACTCAGACTTCTTCACGTACCAGGAGAGGCTGAGTAGATGAAGCACTGCTACCCACTGAGTTAATCCTCACTGAGTGATCTGGAGCATTTCCTTGACTGGAAGGTGGGGTTGAGAAGTTGGCATAAACCTGCAGAAGCCAAAGACTGGTGTCAGTACTCTGCAGACTGCTCCCTTCATGCGTTCTTGGAGAGCTCTCCTTTCCTAGCCTTTCCACACTACACACCGTCATGGAAGGGTTCCAGCTCAGGCATTTCAAATCAAAATAGTTTCAAAAGGTCTTGGGCTTAACTGCTCTTTTAAAGAAACAAGAATCTTAATCTCGACAACACCACAGCTTCAAACTGCACGCCAAATTTCAACTGAGCTCGAAAACACACAGTTCAGGTTATTACTAAACTCCCCCAGAAACCTCACTAATACTTCCTTCACATTCTTGCTTTTGTTTTAGTAATGTCTGCACCTGCCAAAAATACGCTACAGGATGCAATTGAACACCAGCAGCTTTCAGTTTCCTCTTTTCTCAAATTGTCAGGAAGCCATGTACTCTGTGCCTAAACAAGGCATCCAGAAGGTAAGGAGAAGCTTTATTTTTAAACCAGGTTTTAAAACATACTTTTTCAAACCCCAATAACACACAAAGTTATGGAGAGAGAAAATCCAAGTTTTTCATGTGCCTCCAATTTTTCTTTAGACTGTTTTGTCCAGTTAAGCCACTCAGAATAGGTTTTTACTCAGGAACGGTCAAAAGAGCAGCAAATACAGTTTGTCATAACATACCTCCAAGGTCATATAAATAGAACTAAGGGAAGCAAGTGAGAAGATGCAGAGGTGCACCAAAAGCTCCACCCTTTCATCCAGAAAACATTTATAATAAAGTTAAATATACTTCATTTCTGTTTCCCAGATTAATAGAATTTTTCATAGGTCGGGATAAAAGAATTTATGTTGCAAATGTATGTACATACATACAACATGTATGTAGTTACATGTTGTAACATCAAAATTGTTGTGACAGGTCTATTTTGAGTGAGAAACATCAATCATACAAAGAGTCTCCTCCAGCTGGTACATTTTTGGTGTGGGCTTAGACAACTACTGCCTAATAACACAGCTAAGCAGAAGTGAGTAGCCCAGATATCATTCCTACAACTCAAACTGACAGTACAAAGCTACATAAATAACACTGGAAATAAGTGCCTGGGCTCTCTGCTCTAGTATAACATCTTGTTTGAAACTGCTTGATCCATAACTTACCCGGGGGGCATTATCTGAAAGCTGCTGCTCTATCATCTGTACAATTTGTTTAAATGTGGGTCTTTGTAAAGGATCAGCATCCCAGCAGCTCTTCATTATATCATACCTGTAAAGATACTGAAATTAAGTACTGCTCATGGGGAAGTCCTTAGAGCTTTTATCCTGCCTCCATTATTATTTTAAAGAAAAGTGTGACCCAGTCCCATCTTCTTTAAACAACTTTTAAGAACAGGAATGGTGTTGCTAACACCTGTGTTTGTGACAAGGGAAGACTAAGTACTAATAGGAGGCTCTGGACACAGTTTTCTTTGACACCTTGCTAAATGCCAATCCATTTACAAAACAGTGAATTAGGGGTAGCTAATAAAGAAGATCAGTAGCCAGTCCTCTTGCCAGTCCTTCTTGTCAGGAAGTACAGCACAAATGCAGATGCTGTACAGTCTGGTGATACATCTCACTGACTTATTTATCTGAAGTAAAA
The DNA here is from genome assembly GCF_001715985.3 of Manacus vitellinus. NCBI lineage: Eukaryota > Metazoa > Chordata > Aves > Passeriformes > Pipridae > Manacus > Manacus vitellinus. The sequence goes on along the minus strand of NW_021938789.1, from coordinate 22,033,106 downwards.
ATGTTTAATTATGTACTGTGATCTGTCAGTAATTTATTGACACAGAGCAGATGCCATGAAAAAGTGATCAGATGGCACAAGGCATGAGTGTATTTCATTGCTTCTAACACATGCATGTATTCTGCTAGTTAGAGTACATTAATTACTTAAAACATGAAAAGAACTTAAAAAAAAGATAATGGGGCAGTGCAATGAACCTTAATGCAAGAATGCATCATTACTGATGTTTAGATGATTAGAGGTGCTGGTTGCTTGCTTACATTTCAGGCGGTGCACACTCAGGGCTAAACATCCTGTATCCCTCCTTGATCATTTTATAGAACTTGGAGTCCACAGGTATCCCTGGATAAGGGCTGCTTCCTGTTGAGAAAGCAGATGAGCAACATGATTTCTGCATCTCCAGTAAACCCCAAAATGAAATAGATCTGAAGTACAGATCTTCAAGGAGCTTACCTAAAGAAAAGAGCTCCCAAAGCAATATCCCATAAGACCACACGTCACTCTCAAAGGTGTAGACGCAATTGAAAATACTTTCGGGTGCCATCCACTTCACAGGAAGACGAGCCTTTCCAGGGAAAAGGGAATGAATTAAGACAATGGACATAAGGCAGACAGAATTAAAAAGATAAAATTAACCTTTTCTACTTTTTATGTGCTTTAAATGCTTGTAAAATAAGGAAGTAGAAATATTCAACAAAAATGAAAATCTTAACAATGTAGAGTCTCCAAGTGCTGCATCACTACTGATCTACCTTTCTGTGGGTCTACCAAACGAATGTAGTTGCTTGCACTCTGATTTCTTGGACACTGTTGGATTCCCTCTGTCTAGTTAATAAAGGGTATCAGGAAGTCGGAGGAAAATAATATAAATGACTGTGACATGGTTCTTCAATCAAACATGCGAGTCTGCTTTCGTGGACTAGCTGCGATAGGCACATAGATGAGATTCACATGGTTGAGACACTTTGAGGCTTTAATCAACATGAAAATAAGGGCCTGAGACATAAAGGCCTGCTGGGTGACAGCACAAGAGCAGATATCTCAAACATCTGAGGTGCCATGGACTGACTCAAGTGGAATGTGGCACACCCCTTCGGTGATAGATGCTCAGGTGTGGGATTTTCTCTCTTTATCAGCTTGCCCAAAGCCAGGCCACATAAGCTTCAGTTCCTTTGTTGTCACATCCCTAACTAATGACCAGCTGCTGAACACAGAGCCCTCAGCTGGGCTGAGGAGGAGAGTTGCCTTGCTGGATCTTCTCTTCTTTGAGAAACAGTGCAAGTGAAAGCATGCGTAGTCTGAAGGTAGCAGCTGGCTGCACCCATATGACACAGACTAAGAACAGTAATCCAAGCAGCATAAATCAGTTTGAGATGCAAAACACCTACACTTCATACGCACTTCTCCAGCTTAACCACAGAAAAGCTCAACTTTCTTTTGCAGTAGGATTCTTTTTACTGCACTAGCCCTTTAAAGAGGACTTCAAGTGCTGCCAAGGTAATCTGCATCACTTCAAAGTGCCTTTGTACCCCTCTAGAGGTTTCATCAGTACTCATGAGATTGGTACTCTTCTACATGGGAAGTTTTAAACTTTTCTCATCAAAATATAGTGTCTTGTTCCAATCCTGTTACAGAGATTGAACTATAGCTACAAGTTAAAGATGTATTTACACATATGAGGTTAAGATCTCTGTATGGAATCAGAGAAAACTAAGGTCTTTTTGCCTCCCTAATTTATGCCCTAATTAATAAATTCACACTTCAAAATTCACTTTCTATTGTCTGAGTGATCTCTAACAGAAAAGAATGGGCTGCAAACCCCTGATTATTTAGATATTTTTAAAATATACTCAGTAATGGACAAATAGAGCAATGCTCAGAGAAAAAGTTTTCAAATAATTATATTTAGGATTGGGCTACCAGAATATTCCTATGACAAAACTTGCAATTATTCACAGAGCTGTAACTTTTAGTACATTCAAATACAATAGAAAGATTAGACATTATATTAGTGCAGCAAAAACATCTCTTCCACTACAACATATATTCAGATAGCAGTACATGTTTGCCAGTATAACAACATGCATATACCCAGGGTTTTGTCAGCACATTAAGTCAGAAATTGCCCCTCCTAACCTTCCTGACCAACACGGATATATGCCACAACTGGGAAATCCAGATTTCCATTTAACTAAGAAACACTTTTCTTTGTCTGTCAAGATAACAGGAACTCCTTTAACTTAAAACAAGTGGATAAAGTATCATATATACTTACATTTCCTTTGACCACATAATTTGAGTCATTCCTTATATCTCTTGCCAGGCCAAAATCACAGATTTTTGTAATTCGACCATGAGTTAGAAGAATATTTCTTGCGGCCAGATCCCTATGAATGCACTAAAAAAACAAACAGACAAACAAACAAAGCTATTTTATAATATCTTTAAATGACTGTTCCTTGGTTACATGTTTATTTAGCTATATAAGTTACTGCATTATGCATTTTATGGCAAGCTGAAAGCCATGTGCTAATAAGCTTACTCAGATGATTAAACATTCTGGTGTAGTATCTTTACGATCATGACATTGATCCATGTTGTTGAGGTTGTCTATGCATTTATTTTAGAAAAGACCACTTGCAGTCACTTTGAATTTTTCAGTGTTCCACATTTTCAGCTAAAATATAATGTATTTTCCCCTCTTTTTTATCAAAATCATCATTGGCTTACTTCCTAATAAAGAAGAAATAGGGGAAAAATGTGGTTTGTTTCCAAAATAATTCCAATAGTCTATTAAGTAACTATTGTGGTTGAGGGGAAAATCCTGCAAAGCTGAAAATAGGGAAAATTATGGTAACAACTTCAAAGCACACAAACATTAAACTGAATTCCATTTCAGAAATACTTCTTTGGAAAACCTGAATTACTAAATACCTAGAAGAACTTTATAAGCAGACCTAAATATTTGAAAATATTGGAAATTTTCACATTCCAATGTCTTTCAGTGGACAGTCATGCATTCTGTGACCTAGCTAGCTTATATTCCAGTTTTCACTTGAGAAGTGGGCATGTGTTAATAACTCCAGCTACAGAAGACTGCCTGAGTTTCCCAGAAGCTGTATTTTTTTGTATGCAACTGGGGAGTCCCTGTGTGTTTGTTAGAGAATGGACATGGTTCTCTAACAAAATGATTTCTTTCTCCGTCTGGAAAGGAGAGTATTAAGCTTCTGCTTTACTAATGGCATATAGTACACAGATGACATCTATCTAAAAAACAACTGAAGATAGTTCAATTTTTCTTTTTTCCTTGAAATACAAAGCTTTCAGAATTCCCTATGAAAAATGACTTAAAATATCAAGAGTTACACAAATCAAGCTCAGAAAATAACTGCAGATTGCATAAGCAACCTGCAGTCACTTTAGCATGCTTACACAAGGAACTATTTTTAATAACAACTACTGTCTCAGAGGACTCTTGTTCAGCTCCTTATGCAACATATTCTGCACTTTGCATATGTAAGGCTGAGAACGTAACTGCTCTGAAGCAGGACGGCGATGAAATGGCCAAGCACCAGTATGACTCTGCCTTGCTTCTCCAGAATCAGTGCAGTTTGCATTGAATAAAGACTTTGTCCAACAGAGGAAGCCCTGTCTTGTGATTAAGGCACCATGTGCTTAAGGCAATTACCCTCTCAGAATAAGCTCCTACACCAGCTCCTGCATAGCCTTGATAGGCAAGCAAATTGCAGAAGTGCAGCTGGGTACTCTGCACTGCTGGTCTGCTTGGACCCTCCTTCCTCGAGGACTTGAGGCGATCTGAGGCACCTTGTCCATCAGCCCATGCTACTCTGTGTTACCTAGCTGGAGCTAAATGCATGTACATACACGACTGAAGAGGACCAAGCAGACTAACATGTTAGCACACTGCAACTTAATTCTTGATATCGTTGTCAATTCTGCACTGCCAAAGCGATACTGCACATTACTTCCCAATCTCAAGGTGAAGTGAGGTGACGTTACATTCATTATTGCCTTTGCTACTCAACACCACCGTGTCTGTTTGTGAAAATGGAAAGACTATGAAGAAAAAGTCTTCTGGGAATGATATATAGTGAATCCTGGGGCTACTTCATAGGAAAAAAGAAGAAATACAGAATATGTGTGCTCAGCACCAGATGTTCTGAATAGTGAAGGATGCAGAAGCATGGTGAACACCATTAAAATCTGTAACATAACACGTTTGCATGTCAGGCCTCTTTTGACCCTGTTGATAGATGAAAAATAAACTAAAGAGAAGTTTATGGTTTGGTTTGGAAGAAGGAACAGTGGGAGGAAAAAAACAAGTGCAAAAGCAAGTTTTACTGTGCACTTTCCTTGCAGCAGAATCTGAGATGCATTTCCCAGTAGTAACACAGGACTCCAGGATTACCTTTCTTTCCTTGAATTGACTAAATTTGGGGTTGTATTTTTCCAAGGTGCACCTGTAGTATTCTGCGCCTACATTAGTTACAGTGTTTACATGTTAAATGGCATTTTTCCAATACGATGTGAGAATAACCATTGGAAAATCCTAATTATGCTGTACTTAAGACTTCTATTCTTTATAAATCCCTTTCTGTTATACAATACCTCTCCTAAGAAACCCAGAGAAATGTCTATTATGCTCAGTGTAGCCAAAAAAGATTAAAAAGATTCTTTGTGGGTCTCTCAGCTGATTTTATCTTTCCAGAAAATTAAACATCGAGACATCTCCTGTGAATTAAGCCATACTTACAAAAAAAGCACATAATGTGATAGCTCCCCTGTTTATGGCAGTATTCTATATGAGAGAAGTAGCAGGTGCAGCATTGTTTAAAACTCATGCAAATAGATAGTTTTGCACTGATTCTACTAGCCTGAACTGTGGATATACAATAGCACTGCTTCACATTGACTACTGTGCACCCTATATTCTGTTTTATGGGATATAAAACATCACTTTTGGCCAATAAGCACGGTATGGAACTCCACCCTTAGGTAAGCTTCAGGTAAGAGAGAGAGTGTACCAGTTTGCAGTGCTTGTTGAAAAAAATATAGAAATATTTGGCATTTAAACACATGGATCACATTGGAACACCGAAAGTGACGCTAAAAAAAATAAAAAAATATATTGGTTCTGTCCAGCTCTGAAAAATTCTTAACTTACATTTTTGGAGGCAAGGAAGCTCATGCCCTTTGCCACCTGGTAAGAAAAGCTTAGGAGATCTTCAACATCTAGAGCAAGTTCATCATCTTCCGGCATAGAAAGGGTAACATCCTGATCAGCGTAGGATCCTACGGAATATAAACAAAAACAGCTTTTGAGTTGAGCAAGTGCAATCATGTAGAAACATGAGTTGTGTTAATGTTAAACACAACAGTTATTTGAGTAAGTACCAGTCTAGAGTCACATAAATAGCCCATCACCAAAATGCAAAAAACAATCCTGATACTCCATTTAAGTGTGGAGAAATACAACACACTGTAATTTAGCATATTGTTCTTTTTCAAACCTTCTCATACCAATTACTGAGTTTTAATTGTCCCCATTCATGAGACACAAGTATGATAAACCTGAAAAAAATCTCTGAAGCCCCTCTTTCTGCACTCCCACCAGCAAACAGAATTCCTTGTCACTGAACTCACCGGACTTCACAGGTCGTTTTTTATCAGCCTTTGGTGGGACTGCATATGACACTCCTGGTTTCATGTCCATGTACTCATTGGCAGCATCACTGTAGAGGCAGCAGATCAAATGAAACATAGTTTAATGAAAAAGGTCTCAACAGCCATCCAAACAAAAAGCCAAGGTCACGCCAACCTTCTGAATATACTGCTTTACAAATCATCAGTAGATTGGAAACTAATGGATGGATGGGTGAAAAAGATGAGGAAATGCCTGTACAGAAAGAGAGGTTTGACAATACAGTTAATGATACATCTCAAAGTTTGGAGTTTGGCTCAGGTGAGCAAACAAAACCTTTCACATGAATACTGTTTATACAGATTTCACTCTCTATAAAATAACATCCAGATGTTTCACAGGATCTGCTAATGCTTCCTTCTTCTGTTTAGGCCAACTTCTACCAAATATTTCAGCAGTTCAATTGGCAATTGAAATGCGGAATAAAAACAGTAAAAAATGTTAAATGCAGAGATTCCCAAGTTCCATAGGGGATTCATATGTATTTCAAAAAATCAGTTGAGGCTTGGGATAGCCATCTACTACATTCTTTTAAGTCTAAATTTTCTTATTGCCCTGTATAATTCGAATGTACAGATTTTCATACTATATGATTTATAAATAAGTAGTTAGGCACCTTTAGAAATGATGGATGTACTTTGGCATTTTTCACTTCATTGTCACTAGAACTCATATACTTCCTTAGCCTGACATATGTGTTTAGTTTATATCCAATAAATGCATCCAGAGAGCTAACATGGAAAGTTTTAGTTACCATCAGAAACATCTATGATACACTATTCAGCAGGTACAACTTTACAGTAAATACAAATATGAGAATTTGGTAAATAATCTGCTGTTAATAACTCAATTTATAAAATGTGCTCAAACAGTGAGATTCCTTCACTGAAGAGGGCACACCTCCAATGGCAAATCACAGTTTTGTGTTCATCACCTCTGGGGACTCAACCCCTATGGGGCATCCCCAGCTATCCGTCTATTGCCATGGCACAAACAGTACTAAGTTACTGGGAAAAAGGACTTTACCATGTCCTATGGCTCTGCCTGGTTCTTTTGTGTCTGCCAACAAAGTAATGGGCCCACTGTGGCAATAAATAGACTAAGAATGGGCAGGTATTGTAACAGACCCTAGGTTTTGGTAAGTTATTTCTCCCTCACTTTGCAAAGGGAAGGAAGTCTGCTTGGAAACGCACTTGGAACAACCCTGGGATGTTGCATCTAAAATGCAGCAGTTAAAAATATACAGATGAAGTAACTGGAAGAAAAAAAAAACTACAAGAGCAATCTCAGAATTGTGATAACGGGTTGTTTCATCACAAAATGTAGTGAGCTGTCAGTAGTAGCCTGCCTCAGACACTGTAAGGCACTGGTTTGATTTTGTAAAAGCAATTTCTGAAGGCAGAAACTTGGTAGAGCTCAGAGTACTAACATCCCAACACTGGAGGAATTGTAATTCATGCTGCTAAATGAGCACTGGCAGTGTTAAATGGGAACAGCAAACACAAATACATACGAAGATTGGAACCAAGGAAGTGCATAAAATAACTGCAGAAAATTTGATAAAGAAGTAAAACATAGAGTGTATACAATCCATTGCACTCTGTTAGAATAAACCACCCGCTGTACAAATTATCTCTTAATTGAATTGCTTCCTTGTGCAGCAAAGAATATTCAAAGCCTGTTTCATGAAAGGTTTCTCCACACTTCTTATCTCTAACAAACTTTGATATCTCCTCCTTCCCAATCTTCTAAAAACACAAGTACATTTCAGCAGGTCATACTTACGCTGCAGGCTCTGCCTGATGCAAAAGGTTCTCATAAACTGCTGTATCTGCATGTTCTTCATGTTTTGGGCAAATAAATGAATCTCGCTTCCGTCTAAGAAAATTTAAAAGATCACCATAGCAGCAATATTCTGTAATGACCAGAGTGGGACCTGTAGATGCATGTAAGGTTTATAAAGCTGGTGAATATTGTTTTCAAAGCAGTAAACCCTACATAAAGATAGCATTCAGTGAAGCACACAGGCTGGACTATTAAAAAAAAAATCACACTGCCTAGCACTGTCTAGACTTGAAAAGTTATAGAAATGTAACCCAGCATCTTCCCTTTCACAAATGAACAACTATGGTCCAGCTAAAGCTGTGTCCCAATTAATTTTCTGCCCCTCAATAGCGTTACACTGTACAAAAATTAAACAAATAAGTCTTTTTCTCTTTCTTTGTGTGATAATGTTTCTGGCCAGACACATCTGTTTGATTTTGCTCACTTCCTGAAGGAAGTTATTTGTTCCAAACGTTAAGAGTAATTCAAGCTTCAAACATTAATCCTTTTGATTCACTTGTGTTTACAGTAGAGCTTCACACTCCTTCAGTAATGTTTTGGAAATGATGTAGAGTGTTATATTCTGCAGTATAATAGGAAAAATCATTCAAACAGAACAGCCCGCTGCGACAGAGAACTACATTGCACAAGGTCTTAGAATATTAAAATGAAATCAGAAAAGAGAATCAAGTCATCTTCAGCACGGATGTTTATAGATCAAATATGTGTCTTCTGAGTGAATGATTCCAGCTATGGATCTTGAATATGCAATTGCACTATGTGTTATTTCATCTCTAAGTTTATTCTGTGCCATTGTTTCCTAACCTCACTAGTTTATTTCCATTCTTTTGCAGTTAAAAACTATAGCTTTCACAATAGCAAAAACAGTGTTACTGGCAGGATTTTCTTACAGACACCACATTTTTTCAGCTGAGACACATACACTTAGGCCAGTGAGTCTACTTTGTTGACTGCTTGAACAAAATTGTTTCATTCTATTTTTAAATCGTTAAATGTGAGAAATGTTTTGCCTTTGTCTAAAACTGAATTTTTACAAGCTCCTTTTCTTTGAAAAATTAAGCAGAAACTTAAAGAACATATATTTGAATAAGAAGCAACACCATCTTTCATATTAAAATGCACAGCTATTAAAAGTACAGGTCTCTATCATTCTGTATTAACACTTCAGATGTTTTCTAGCTTTTATTATGTATGAAACCAAACGTGAAACATTGTTGTGCAATATTTTATTCGGAAAATTATTTTTCTCAACTTTCTGCTGCTTAGAATTTGTAACTTTAGTGGTGCCTTAGCAGACACATTTGCAGATTAAACAGAAGACTGGAAGACTATACAAGAGAGGCCTGTTGACTTCAGCTTGGATACCAACAAGACACCAGTTCTCACTAATGAGAAAGAGCATGTGAGAGAAAAAATTTATACTGTACACTTTGTCATATCTCAAGAAGAAAGCACACAATGGTTCATATGAAAGAGAATAAAAGCAACCTTCTTGTTTAGCTGCAACTACAGCGCTCTTACTACTGGTTTTAGGATGAAGCTAAAATCTGGATTCACTAAATTACAGGTGATAGTCATGATGATCTGCAACCTGTCTAAGCATGGAATGTATTTAAGATTTCTACACTTATAGCAGCACCTTGGATTCTTCTTCACAAGGTTCATCCTCCAGGCAATAAAAAAGGAACAGAAATAATCAATAATGTGTTGATAACCCCACCTCCAATAGTGCAAGCTCCAAGTAGATTCACAATATTAATGTGGTTTCCAAGGTAACTCAGCACTTTAAGCTCTGACATCAAGGCTTCTCTTTCTGTTAAATGGGCACTTGCTGCAAGGCAAAGCACAATGTTCAGTACATAACACACCGACCAGATAGAAGAGAGAAAAAATTGGTGAGTATACTACAGTAACTTACTTTTCAACATCTTTACTGCTACTGTCATAGCAGCATCAGATTTAAATAAACCATAAGCAGTGGCTTCAACAACTTTTCCAAAAGCTCCAGCACCAAGGGTTTTACCTAATAAAGCAAACAAAATACTCTGTAATGACTTGGAGTACTTCCTCCTGAAGGCTCGACATTTTATTTTTTGATATAAAGAAGCTATTGCAGACGCGCCTGCTTGCTTTTTGTCCCAAGGTAAGAATGAGCAATTATCACTATCTGCATTATTGCACAACATCTTTTTGACAAAACCCTGCTGTGTTTGACCAAAGTCTCCTATGAGACCTGAAGATTTCACCTTGCAGATGAAGTTAAATAAACCTAAACTAACCAAAACTCAAACGGTTTCTTGGAAATTCCCACTTGTGATCGTAAGGAAGTTGTGTTGGGTCTATGTAAACATAGTTGTTTCCATTTATTTCCTCAACAACTTTCCACTGAACTTCGTACTTGGGTTTCTGGAAAAGAAAGAGATTGGCTGTCACTACAGAAGCCTCCACAGGCAGCTCACACACTTTTCTAACTCAGGTAGAAGGGCTTCAGAATTTACCTGCAAATATACATACACCAGGATCATGACTATGATACACATCAGTCCTGCAGCGACTCCAAATGCAGTTAGTAAAGGGGTAAAAAGGGTATGGGTACGGATTTTCTCTGGAAAGAAACACAAAATTCTGCTTAAATACTGAACAAGAAAAACTATATTAAAAAGATACAGGTGAAAACCTTTCCTTAGTTCTTTTTTGTGAAACACAGTTTAGGGTTTTGACTTTCCCAGATGTGTTTCAGGTATATCAGAATGTCTTTTCTGAATGAGCTGTGGGAGACGGAGTTGGCACAGAAACCATCCAGTCTGATGCCTTGGGAGTCTCAGCTTCATCAATTCAGGAGGTGTGACACCAAGATCAGTTAATGCAAGGGGTCTGCATGATCTCAGTCAAATTAAGTTAAAGAGAGAAGTTTTTTTTCTGAAGTCCTCATTTCTTCTCTTCCCCTGCGCCCTCCCCCGCAAGTGTAATTTCTACAGCACAGTCTTTACAAGTAGAGGTTGTGCCGAGTAGCGAAGGAATACCATTCCAGTACAACCCATCTGCCCCAAATCTGGCGTTTTTGTTTGTATGTTGTATCTGGGTGTAAGAGAGTAAAAACGAAGCAGAACATTTGGTTTCACAAAGAAGAGTACAGTTTTACACACACATTTCAAATCATCTAGGTTCGAGTGCTTTCCCCCACAAACCCACAAATACTGCTAAAAAAACTCATAAGCCTTTTTGCAGTATGTTGTTGTTACTTCTTTTACAACAGCAGGACCCTTGAGCTCCAGGTAAGTTTGGGACTGCATTTTCCCGAGACATTGTAAAAACCTAAAATAAAATGCAATCTTTCCTTGAAAAAAAAAAAAAAGTGATGGCCTAAATAGTCAAAACAGACAATGACAAGAAAAGGGAGAGAGAGAAGGAAAGACAGGGTAATGCTGTATGTGGTTTGCCCCTGTGTTGCACAGACAGAATAAAACCAGCTACCTACTGCACTGCAGATCTGGAGCCATAAAAGGATGGTACCACAATATTAATTGAAAAATTAAAGCAATGTTTTGACAGCCAGAGCATGTAACATAGTGTGCTATCATACACTCGGCCACAGTACCGTCAACTTTCTTATGGTAAAGGTAAACCACTTAAAATCCTTTTACAGAAAGAGCTGCAGGACACCCTTGTTTTATGGTCTCAATCACTCCAGTCATTACCTTTAATAGCAAAGTTGAAGAAAGCAGAGCTCCTGTCCCCATTGCTGGAGGCCTCGCAGCACACAGTGCCGGTGCTCCTGAACATGCTGGTGTTAATTGTGCTTTCAACCCGGATTCGTTCAAATGATGGCACTGATGAATTTGTGTAACCACTTTTGATAAGCATGGGAGATATTGTCGGTGAATCAAAACACCTGGGAGAAACAATACTGACAGTTACCTGCCATGGATTGCTATCTGGAATGCCAGACCAACAGGTAACTAAACAACACTGCTCTAAAAAGGGATTCATCTGAAGCTCTTATCCTCCAAACAGCCTACTCATGATGTCACACTGTCTTTATTGCAGTGGGAGAAATTGATACATAAACCCAGCCTGACCCAGCTGGAGACCATGATGTCTTTGCATTTGCTTTTGGTTAGAAATACCTATAGGTCTGAAACTTCACTATGGGTTTTATACCATTCAACCTGCACCTCCAACTTCAGCTTCAAGCAGTTATGGTCTATTACCTATTCCTGAAAACTTTCCCCAAGCATCATCTTATTACAGAAAAAAAAAAAAGTCCATGATGTACATAAAACACCATCAAGCTTATATGCAGTCAAAAATTAGCCAGCTCTTTTCTTTTAAGATGCTGCTTCTCCTTCATATATCATGTATTGATAAATGAAGCACACATTGATACATGAGCACACATTTAAGATTTTTAAAAGGGTACTGTTTAAAACAATTAATGAAATAACAATTATTTCAGACATAAAACAAATTACACAGGTAGGAGGGAGACCCATGACTTGCTAGTATGAGACCTACAGCTATGGTGGAAGTAAACCAGAACCTTAAAACTTGCTTCACAAATGCTCACTTCACAGTGAAACTCTACAATCTTTTTAAAAATGCAATGACTAAATATCAGGTTTTATTCATAACAACTCTGGACTTGTATACTTGTCATATGTTTCATGTGAATGGAAATCTAATTACATTATGTCTTGAAAAATTACTTCATTACACGATAAAACAAATTATAACAACCTTATTCACAAGTGATTCCATGACTGGCATTCAGTGAAATTGCATAGAGAACATGTGTCATTTGAGGCCAAACTGATACAAACCATAGCTAGCTTGCAGCAGAAAGTTTGCCTTTTATGCAGCAGAAAGTGTTGGTTATTCTCCTTTCAAGGACAGAATGGAAAGGAGGAAAATGAAATGTATCCCTGCCTTCTCACAAACCATTGCAAACAATGTGATACAAAGAATGATGAAAACAGTGATGCAACGTTTGAACATAACTATTACCAAGTCATTTTATGTTCCTAATTTTTAATTAGAAATTGAGTGTGTTGCACCTTTGGAGACTCCTGTTTACTTAACTCACCTCTGCTCAGTTCCTGGGCTAAAATACCAGTATATGGTAGGGGCTGGGAATCCAGCTGCTACGCACTGAAGAACACCATTGCCAAGTATATCCAGAGTGAGAATTTCTGGTTTTGCTGCAATAAACAAAAACAAGAGTCATCCATTAGGAGAACACAGAATTTGCACTACCATTTGCTCTTCACCCCAGCAGCCTGTGTGCATCATCATCCATGGAATCGCCCAGGTGAGTAAGAGCTCCTCATGCTCAAGGATGTCCAGGCCTGAACCAGTGTCCTACAAAAGCTGAACATTTGTGAAAATATTAGCTCTTACACTGAATGTTTTGGCTGGATGTCAGAAGAATACTTTATCTCCCCTGAGTATTTGGTTTGATGAAAGATCCTAAACCAGCAAAGCTCAGAGATTAAACAACCCAAAGAATTGTGTGCTTGGAACAACAGTGCAGTTCCCGTTTCTGCACAGCATGACTTTACCCGCCTGTAAAAAAGGACAGTTTCTCCACCGTTATAATTGTACTAAATCTGTCAAACCACATCCCTCTTACATCTGCCCTGTGTATTAAATATTACCACCGCAGCCAGAAAAGGAACTACAGAGCATGGCAACCAGTGCAGACCCCATCCCACAGAGGACAGACATCCTCTAAGATATTGCTAATGAAATGCCCAACTGCCTGATTCTCTGAAACACTGCATGTAGAGGAAACTAATATTTGGCAGAATGTATCAGCTTTCTAAATGAGAATTTGTGATTGCTCTGGCAGTTTAGAAAGCAATCCATTCAGCCGATGCCTTCTGCCACATCCTGAACAGGACTTATTCCTGCAGTTGGTTCAGGAGCTGCTGTTTCAAGTACAGGAGGAAACCAGAGCAGTCAGGTGGACTTCAGAGTCATTAATCCAATGTCACAGGCTTCAGCCAAGGGCACCATCAATAGAGCAAGATGTTTTTCCTGGTGAAACTTGAATTAGAGGTTTTATTTCCCATAACTACCTTAGCTTCCTTGCAAAATCACCCAAACAGAAGCTAATGAAAAAAACTATAAGCAATGATGCTGCTAACCTGATAGGTACAAGTTAAGAGTCCATTATCAGCTAATACAGCTTTATAGAAATGTAAGATGAACTTCTAATTCTATAAAGTAGTGAAACTCTATAGACTGCAGTGGGAAAACACAGATTTATTTCAGGAAAAATCTATGTACAAAGACTGTATGGTGTTCATTTTTAATGAATATTCTACTCACTGATTAAATTAAAAGCAATAAAACACACGTATATTCTCAATCACATACCATCTCCTTGTGACTTGTTACAGGAACCAAATGTTCTTTCATTTCTAGATCCACATGTGTTTTATGCAAACCACCAAGAACAAAACATTGTCGTAAAATGTTGAGATTGATTTTCAGCATTATTCATTTGGTGAGAAATTTTCTGAGAGCACACAGCATCTCATCCAGCCTCAGTGCTCACAGAATACATGTAATTCACATTTCTGAAACTCCAATCAAAATGGCTGGATTGTGAAATTGTAATTAGCTAAACTATTACCCATGTGCTATTTGCTTACGCATATGCTATGTTTTAGGCAACATTATAGCACAACATAACTCAAGAAATGAGAGACATGACAAGTCAAATATAAGAGGAGTGTGAGCATTAAGCCCTGGTAAAAATATTGTGCGAGAGTTGGTCTGCATCTAACATCTTCTGACTTTGAGTGAGGGAAACAAAAATGCCCGTATTAGTCAGGCTCTTTCCACTGTAAAAACCTAGTGCAATAAAAGCCTGTCCACATGGCCACAATCTCATGTGGACTTATCCTGCAGCAATGGAGGGAAACAAGAGGCTGTGCAGAGTTAATGCCTCCAAAAGCCCAGGCAGAGTGGTCCAGCCTTGGTGGTATGGGAAGCTGAGCTGCAGCAGCCTCTGAGAACAGCTGACCTAAGAGCAGTTCTACCTGTCATGCACCTGGTGAAGCACTTTGATGTGGCAATTAGCATGATCAGCCTCTCTCCACCAGCACTGAGGGCTCCCAAGCTTCCCTGGCTCAAAGAAATTAAGGGATGCATTTCACTTGAGGCAGCAAAGAGCCCCCTAATCCAGTACCCAAGAGGACTGAGACGGCTGCTACTGCTGTCCTCCAGGCTGTGCCTTTGCCGGCTCAGGCCACATATGTGTCTCAGCACCTGCACCTCGTTCTGGCAGCCAGAGCATCTTCCTCAACCACCAATGTAGGTGCTCCAGGGGATGCTGGAGCAAAGATCGACTAGCTTTTGCAAACAGATGCCAAGCTGTCACCAAGCATCTTCTTTTTAAAAGGGATTTTACTGTGCTAGATTTTATGACTTTCACTGCCTTATTACCCCTGCTGTCAGACAGACTCTTAATGACTAGACTTTGCTTATTGTTTTGGCTTTAACCCTTTAAATACTTAACCCTCCATTACATCACTCAGCATATATGCATATTGCTTCTGTAATTGGTCATTAAAAGTCTTAAACTTCTAATTTTACTAAGTTTATTAGTTGCTTTTCAGCTTTTATTGATTCTATTGATTAAATGACCCTAAATGTAACAAAGATAATTTATAAGAGGTCACTGGTATTTTAATTCAATGTACTGTATCATGAATTTTGCATTTAATTTCTTTTTATTGTCAATTTCCCTTTCTTCATTCTTAACAAAGTGAATGTCTAAAAAGCAACACTTAATAGGTATTGTCAGTCAGCCCACACAAAGAGAGAGTGCTTTTCTTCTGGATCTACAATTTCTGGATTGGAACAAATCTTTTTACAATATCATGGTGACTCCTCATTTTTTCACTGCTTAGTTCAACAAGAGGAAAACAGCTGAACTTGGCTTTGTGTGATCTATAATAGCATGACCAGTTTTCTCTTTGCAGCATGAGCCCCAACTGCGTAGATAATATTTTGTTGACTATAATTAAGCTCAGATATTATTTTGCACTAAACTCAGTTACTACTTGGAAGGTTCCTCCGCTAATTGCTAGATGCACCATACCTTGCCACTCTGGAGATTTCTACAATATCTTAATTGTAACTGAGTACAGTATGCTGCATATCAAGCTGTAATTTTCTTTTTGATTCCTAATTTCAGAGCTCCTTCCTTACGTACTTTATGTCACATTTACTATGAATTACTATACTATTTCTTAAAGCAATTTAGTATTATTTCAGACTAGCATATGCAATTGCTAAATATGTTTAAATCCAAGCAAAGTATTTCTGCACTGGGTTTTTCATGTCTTTCAGCAAATGCTTTGGCATCAACTTTTGTTTATGCGAAGACATTCTCTGCTGATTATGTATCCTGTTTTACCTGTTTGATTACTTTCTGCTGATTACTTGCCCAAGCCAGACGTGTAAACATCACGATCTACATCCAAGCAATTTATGCAAAATCCCTGACAACGATGCCAGGTCAGGATGCACCATAAGATCAGGATACAACCAACCCACATGTAACTTACCTTTGGCAATTACTCTGCTATGTCAAATGATAGAGTATGTTGTCATGTAGTTTGTCTCTCATACCTAAATGATGAGCATTTTACAAGCCAGTGAAAACAGGTTATTTTTGTTAAAAAAAAAACCCTAGAAAGACCAATCTATTTATCTCTTCTTTTCAAGATGAAAAAAATGTTTGCAGAAGCTTAGTCAAAATGCCAAAAGAAACTCTTTTTTAGTCAAGTGCCTCAAATCCATCTACTTCAGCAATGGCTGCAGTCCGCCCAGGGCCACAGCACATGGTAACGTGCTCCATGGGACTGCTTAAATGTCCTCAGGGCATCCCAAGACTGATCTTCCTACTTACAAGACCAGTAGTTGAAGCAAGAAGGAAACAGACTTGCTGGTTGTACAGACAAGCCATTCAGAAGAACTAAACTGTCTATGCTCCCTCTTGCCTTGTCCATCTTGCTTCACCATCTTCTTCCTAGTCTGGTTTTCTAACCATGATTTACAGGGATTTTCAGCTTTTATCAAGTAGCGCATACCTCAAAAGCAGCAACATGGAGATCTGCATTGAGAACTGACACCTGATGATGACAAAACTGGATTTTTTAGGTTATTTTTGGCTAGGTTTTTTGAGTTCTTGTGCCCAGACTATGTCCAAGCAGCCTGCAGAGCCTGGGAGAGCTGGGAGAACCATGAACAGCCTCTCGCTCCAAGTACATGTATGACATTGTGAGTTGGAAAACACTATCCAACTTCATGTGAACTAACAGTTCCACAGGTAATCTGGAATTTCTCCCATTCCTTCACAGAAATTAAACTTCTGGCTCAACAATTTGCTCCATTAATCTGTTAAATACTAGAATTATCCCTTATGACTGTAACCCACACTCATGCACTGAGACAAAAGACATCTGAGGTCACCAGTGCCCTCATCTCAGAAATCACAGCTAGGAAACAGAAAAGGTACAATAGAAATGACAACATTCAGAAATGAAAGAAGAAATGCCATGTTCTGAAAGGAGCTCAAGTGACATTTCTGACCCGAACTATGTCACTGCATAGAGATGCTACAAATGTTGATCTTCAGTGACAAATGAGAAGAATTCGGAAATTAATATATAGGACTTGATGCATTTGTGGAAGTCTTGATAGTCCTCTTCATAAAGCTATGCCTGGAAAAGGACACACTGCTGCTAAAGCATAGCAGCAACACAAAACTGCATTTACAGCACATTCATTTACTTTCTATACAGTTCCTCCTGCTGGGCTCAAAGGCATCATTGCCTACCTCGCCCTAGTTTCTCCAGTTTGCCTGCAGTCCCCTCTTGGTTTAATTTTCCTTAAGCCTAGCCTTTAGCAGCTGCCAATATCTGTTTGCTGAGAGCATGAAATGCTCTAAGTGGATGCTTCTGCTAAGGACAGGGTTTTCTGAAGGTTTCCTTGATTTACTTTTGAAGTTTAGCTTTTGTCTTGAAGAATGCTATTTGGAACTGAAGCCAATGCTCTTTCTTAATAAGCACATCCCAAAGATGACAGCACACATATTTGTAAAGCTATGCAGATTTCTCTAAAGCAATGGTAATTTATATTATTATACAGAAGTATTTAGATGCCAAAAGGCATTTAAATGTTAGTAATTCCCCTGACAAGCATTCAAATTCAAGTCAAACAAATTAAGAACAATTAATATCTTTACTTGGTTGACAAAAACGCAAATTATAATGCCTGTATATCCTGCTCCACCTCAAATTATAAAAGGTTTATGTTACATACTTATTTTTGAGATCATGTTTCCAGGTGCTACAGCTGTTTTTTTTTCTGTATAAACTACCTAGCTGCTCTCTGGTAATCTCTGGAATATGTTTGCTAGAATGTAAGGTCACGCTGGATACTACACGGATTTGTGTAAATACTCTGCACTTTTATATCTTGACATTTAGTTTTCCAGCATGTGCTTCACTTCAGAAAGCCTCTCATATGCTGAACCACGCTGTGACATCTTGTGCATATATTATGCTGTATAAAATACAATGATTGTGATAATGAAATATTTCAGACTGTTCATTTTACTTACTTTTCACATAGACATTAAATGTTACAGAGGAGCTGGCATCAGAATTGGACACAAAAAATGTGTAAATGCCTCCTTCTGTTCCTTTTAATCGTGTAAGGTGAAGTTCACTTGTATAACTGTAAAGAAAAAAATTAAGCATTACTAAGGCACACAGCTTGCTGCACGGAAGCTGAGGAGGGAATTAATAGCGTGTCATTTTCTGCAGACACAGTCCATGCAAACACTCTCATCATGCATTACAACAGCCCTTGCACTTCTAATACCCACAAGTTTTGTGACTTCCAACATCCAGATGTGTGCCTGGTGATAGCTCAGCACCTCAGACCTCATGCAGGCACCACCACCTATTCCTCTTCTCACTGAGGAGGGAACCATATTTACAATCTAGACCACATGTGCTAGGTGCTTCACTGGATTTTTGGAGGACCAGGGATCAGGGAAGAACAGTGCACAGTAGAAATAAAAGTATAAGCTTTTATCTAGAGCACTTGGGTCTGCTGAAGCAGCAGAGGGAGTTTCTGCACACAAACAACTCTAAATTCTCACTGTTGCTCATTGGACAGGAATGTAGGTGAGTCGTGAGCATACAGCATGTTGGTCCTCAGATGGTGTGGTTAGCTCCGTGCTATTCCACATCGAGGTTAGCAGTCTTTGCACCAGTTACTGTGGCAAGCCACATGTACTAAAAGATCTTCTATAGTAACAATTTTCTCACCATCTCCACTTTCCTCTTTCCAGAACAGACTCTAGTTTGCTGTTCCAAAGTGAAATCAATAGCACTTACAGTCATGCGTATTACCTGTTATTACCCACGCTCCTGAACTTGACATTATGGTCTGAGGAATTCTGTAATGTTTCATTCATGAACATCCAGACTTCTTCCTTCGGTTTTGGATATGCGTCATATTCAACTGTTAAGTTTCCATTTTGTCCTGCATTTATATCTACTGTGGTATTCATTGTTGCAAACAAACGGACAAATCCTTTAGCTGATGGTCATAAGAGGAGAAGAAAAACAATTTCAAGGCCATTTAGAAGATTGACAATACTCTAACCATGCTTAGAGTACTTCAAGATCAGTGATCAAATATCCAACTGTGTAACAGAAAACCTTATCTGCAAAGCAGAACTTGAACCCTCACCTGCCAAAACCAAGGCCAATAGCTATATATGTAGCAGTGAGACACAGGACTTAAAGCAGCCTTAGTGCCTTAACATCCATAATTCCATCTTCTGCTGACAAATATCCTCTATTTGCTTTTGGAAAAATGCCAGGACATGTTTGATTCTACTCAAGTATTTATATTTTTCCAAAAATCAGAGTTGCTAACTGTCTGGTAAAAAAGAACTAAGAAAAAAGCAAGATAAAATCATTTATGACAATATACTAAAGTTTTTAATGTTCTTTGTCAAGTGTAATTAAGAACAACATTACAAATGAAGCTATTCAAAGCTGTAATTAGAGAAAAATGTGCTAAGTCCATAGGCCTGGATACCAATCGTCTTAAACTAAGGCATTTCTGTACATCTGCTGCTGGGTCTTAATCTTTTATTTGGCAGATACCATGTACCATTGTGCAGTTCCGTTCCAAAATATCATGTCTAACAACATCCTTGCTGTAGCAGTTTTAATTTCATTAATAAAGTCATCAGCTTCAGGATTTACTTTGAAAAGACAAATTTTTCCGTCCTATTACACAAATTCATAAGGGAATTATCAGTTTGATGGGCAGATTGCAATTAAAAGGAAACACATTTACTGAGAGCTTGAATTTAGACCTAAAATCAATCTCAGATCCCTGCTTCTTCCCACTCTTTAGTAATCAAAATGCTGGGGCCAGCTGGGCACCCGAGCTCAGGAAAAGCAGAGCCAGTGGGGCTTGGTGAAAGCATATGGAGCTGCCAGAGCACTTGACAGGTGCTTTGGAGAAGAAAGGATGAAGTAAATTCACAGTAGGCAGGTATGCTCTAAAATGTCTCCTTCACTAGAAAAGAGAAAAATGTTTCAAATCTGGAAACTGAAGATTTGTAGTTCCTTTGCAGAGCTTTTTTCTGTTATCTGTATAAACACAGGATCCTCTATGCAACCTACATTCAAAATCAGACACAAGAGCTTTCACATAAAACTTTATTATGATGCTATTGGTCCCTGGAATGCAGTTCTAGTAACTGTCTACAGTTAGATAAATTAACTGCTAGAAAAAGTAATTAGGAAATTTACCAAAAAATACACATTATTTCTTGTAAATCTTTTGGCTAATGTTAAAGCCACAGTGATTTAGGATTTGATGCAATCCCAGGATCTCTCCAGTACACACCATATACCACTTCCCAGGACCCTGGGAGCTTCACAGCTCAGGTAAATATAATCAGTCTGAATGAATGGTGAAAGGTATCCAGAAGTTGGAGCTTAAAAATTTTAAGTCAAATTTGAGAGTGTGGGGGGAGAAAAGTATCTCAAAAAGAAAAGATTCCACCTTTTCTCTGGCATTTTGTTATTAAATACAAAGTTACTAAATAAAAACTTGCTACTTTCTTTTCTACTTTTTATAATACCATCCTTTATTTTAAACCCCAGACTTTCCAAAGTCAATCCTTTTTAAAGCCACATTTGCATACGTAGTAGTACTAAGAATTTCTGCAGTCAAGAACTTCCCTCTTCTTATAATAGAAGCTTTCACATTGATTCCCTTGGGGAAAAGATTTTCTTTCATACTTCACACTGTTTCACTCTTTTACATATGAATGTAGTCTCTTCTGTAAAAAAATGAGGAAAACATCCCTGTAGTTCTGAGCCCTACCCCCTCCAACGGCAGAGCAAGGTAAAGGGCACTTAAAACCTCTGTGGCTTTGCTGAAGATCTGACCCACATAAGTCAAACACTTCTGTTTTCTTTATGTTACCAGGGAAAGCAAAACAAGCATTGTTGCAGGAGTGTGTGTCTGTGAAACAGAAAAACGGATTTGAAAGAAAAACAGGATCCAAGGCTACACTTCCCTCAGTTACTACACCTTTGAATGGTACGGAACTGAAACAGTTGTAGCCAATTACACAGACCAGAATGATACCATTAACATACCAAGATGTCCTTAATTGTACTTAATTTATCAAATGAGCAGCTTTAAAATTCAAAAGGCACTGTGTGTCATCCAAGTTAATATATAGCAGACTCCAAATGCACCTGTTATTAAACAAGAGGAGGAAGGGAGTTTTCTCACTGTTTAAGGTCATGATCCAAAACATGTAGATGTGATGGATAGTGGGTTTAATAGGGGGGTGACCTCTGGAACAATTTCATGCCGTCTGTGCACATCACGATGTTCCTCAAAGCATCATTTTAAACAGAGGTACAAATATAGCTTTTACGTAAAAACATTGACACACTGTCAGTGAAATTTCCCATCCTTGGAAGGCAGGTATTAAAGACGTGTCTTGTGCTTGTGCTGCCAAATTACTCAGGCACAGGGACAGCACTAGGCAAAAGTAAATCACTTGTTTTGTCAAAACTGGATTAAATTTTAAATTAAACCAGGAAGGATGAGACAAACCAGAGAGATGGAAACACTGTTGGGTGGTTGTTCTAACATCACTTTCCAATAACATGCAAAGGGTTACAGAAATCAAAGTAGTCATACACACCACAACACTTCCTGAGCCATCCCATATGGTACCAGTCAGCAATAACCTTTTAAGAAAAGCAACTTTACTCACTGAGGTTTGGGGAAAAGGAGAAAGAAGGGAGGGAAGACTCCCTATTGTTCCCACTCTTCATCTCCTGCTCTTAGAAATGTTAAGATTTCTACAAGAAGCATTTACCTAGTGCTTTCAAGGTTACTGTGGCATTGGTTTTTCCGAAAGGGTTTTCTGCTTGGCATATGAATTCTCCAGAATCATTAACTCCCACTGAACGGATGTTCAATGTTAATTTCCTTTCGTATCCATAATCACCCAAATTTCTGCTTTTGCTTGTAACAATCTGTCGGTAAAAAACAATTAACAACTAAAACACTGTGTATGCATCATCTTTCCTAGATAAATTAAAAATAGAAGTAATTATAACTTTGCTATATTAATATTCATAACTTTAAACTGGAATAATAAGCCAGCATGACAAACCTGTCACTAGAATCTCTCCGTGCAAAACAAGTGTGTGATCAGCTGCCTTTGGGAGATAATGTTCTCTCTCCTAAGTCCTATCCCCTCCTCTTATTGTTCTTTTTTTTTTTCTCCTCAAGCTCCCCTGTAAGGCCAGAACGTGGGGTGGGGTGAGTGTGGGGCTGTGCTCACCTGCCTCAAGAAAGCCAAAGGGGGGGAGACCAGCCCAAGCCAAGAAACTAAAACTCTAACTTCTTCAAATGTTTCCATTGCGTGATGACAAGGGTGTTGTGCCCAAGGTCAGGCCCAGCTTATTCTGGATACATTTCCAATATTGATGAAGGCGAGGAACCAACAGAAGGTTTTATTTACACTACCAGTGCTTCTAGCTGTAGGACTTAATGCAACGTGACCACTGGGTGCTGATTTTTCTAATGCTCAGAAAGTGCAGTTCTTATATGAAGTTATTGCAACTCTGAAGTGTGGTTCACCACTTAAGTGGTGCCTGAAGTTCACTGACTGCTCAAATAGTTAAAATGATTATGTAATTCTGTGAATTACATAAGAGAATTTAAGGTCCTGGGGCTTCATTTTAAACTGTGTTGTCCTATGTCCCAAGGCCACAGCATCTTCTGATTGCAGGCATGCTGCAGAGCCCTGCTGGCAGCAAGCTTTACACAGCATCCTTCCTCTGGTACCCACTCTGACACTTGGTCCTTAGCAATATATACTTACTACTCTTAAATGCAATTGGAAACTTCATTCTCTTAAGTATAACATGACCCTATGAATACGCATAGAAAAAATTAATACTTTGATGTGTTGACTTTAGTTTCTGTGAGAATGTTTGGTATGGTTGGAAAGACTGATAAAATTTACACTGATTAATCCAAATGCAGACCTGGACTTGTTATGATTTTCCAATTGAATTATTTCAATTCTTGGAGCCTCCAAGAGCTTCTAGACAAATTAAAGTTTCTCAATGCAATTTTGATTCCTCCTGAGCTATAATAATCACAAGAGACGTTTATGTAGTATGGATGTGCTTGTTTATAACAATTCTACTAATTTTCAAAAGTGGCAATAACTTCAGTCATACACAGAAGAAGCGTTTTTTTTTCCTCTCATCTATTCAGGACAAAATGTAATTCTGAATCTACTTAAATATGAAATTTATGTGTACTCTCTCAATACAAAATTAATTTGATAGTCAGTATTTAAAAGACAGCATCTCCTGCTATTTACTAGAAAAGGCAGAAAGGTCAAACTTATTTGGTCAAAAATACTTTCCTTGTAGCTTTTACTCATAAAGCGAAAAATGATAAAGCACAAAAACTGAAGGGAAGGCCTCAATTTCATCACATATAACAAAGCAAAGGGAAGGGAATGAGAGAAGAAATTAAGTTCTCAGATGAAAGGCTTGCAGCTGACCTTGGCACAGGACCAAAAATGGATCTGCATGTCCCATGCCGACTTCATGTCACTTAGAGCTTCTCAACCTTCAGAGCTGTGAGCTGGGATTTCTGGAGCAGAGAGCACTTAGCAAGAACAGCTTTGCCAAAGCTGGTGGATTAGCTAAGCATGGCATTCCCAGCCCTTGGGAATGGGACTCCTGTTCATTATGTGCCCAAGGCAATGGGATTTATCCAAATATCACATAAGTCTTTTCTTCCATACACATGGACTGAGAATTACGTATTCTGCTCACTACCATTAGCAGTAAACGACCAGCCAATTAGCTGGTGGGAGTTACTGAAAGGTCTTCACAAGGGTTTTTAATTTATTTAAATTTCAGGGTATACCCAGAAGACCTAGAAGCATTCTCAAAAACACCCCAGTGCCTGCTGCTCATTTCAAAGACAGAGCTGGCAGCATGCTGGCTTACCCCAGAAGGGGATCTCTCTGCTCCTCTTCTGCAGAATTGTTGTGCTGCTGGTAACTAACTCTCCTGGAGCACCTAGACTGTCAATAATTTAATCTGGTGATGACAGTCAGTAACCTCATCTATCTCTGGCAGACAGAAGCCCATTCACTGGTTCATTTTTCAGAACTTTTCCAGTTAGTGAGGCACACCATGTAATTCAAATGAATTAATCATTCCTGTGAATGCTTACTACTATTCCTGTCACACACAACCCCATGCTAATTAGCAGGTATTTTACTGTTAATGATAACAACTAGAATACGTAATTTGCAGTCCATGTGCTGATATTTGCAGCTCCCATTGATTGCAATGTGATGTGTAGGCACTCCATGCTTCCATATTTAGGAGGCCCAATAGAGGTCACCTAAAATTCACATTGAAGAGCCTAATTTTAATTTCTCTTTGGGAAGAGAAGCCTGTGCAGATGCTTTTCCTCCCAGCTGTCCTCATGGGCACAGGACTGTTGTTGCTCCCTCATCAGTCTGTGGGATGCTGGATCTTTGTAAATGCAACAAATCCAAACTGACACAGCATCAAGTAGCCAAGACAAATGTGAATGTCTGCAGAGGGTCTGTGAACTGTGCTGAAGTATACATGATAGAATTAAAGGAACTTACCCCACTTTTGTGAGAAATCCAACTAGCTTGTACGCTGCTATCCACATCCGTGATTATGCATGTAACTTCAAATTCTTCCCCTTCTTTGAGAAGCTCATAGCTTTTTGATAAGGTGATGACAGGAAGAGTTTTGTGAACTGGAAAACAATTTAGAAGCATATTATTTTTCATTAGTTCCAGTGCTTCCAAGGGGGGATAAAAATCAACAGTCATTAACTTTCCAATAAAATCAAGGCTCTGATATGTATTCAAATTTTTCTAACATATTACACAATTGTTCCTTTACAACAAGCATATTTCTGCTTCAACCTCCCTTCAAACTACACTTAAAAGTTAGATAGGATTTGTTAGAGCATAGTAACTTGCATGAAGAAACTTGAACGATACTGAACCATCAATGAGATGATTCACTCCATGACAGTGATTAAAAGGTAGCACTACGGAACCGAAAACATGGTAAGGATCAGTCACTCAAGAACAGTGGCCTAGCACTAACTGCAAATTTTAATTACAAAACATTACAGCTGACAGAAAGTACTGTCTGACAGGTCCCTGAAAAGCTCCTGATGGAAAGCCTAGGAAGAACAGGAAAAGCTCAAGGACTTCTGCACACCTGCCTCTGAAAGCACTACAACCTCTGCTTATGGTGATGGTTCAGAGTTTGCCACCCAAGGAGTAGGTGGTTACAAGTAGCTGTGGTCTAGCTGTACCCCTGTTCTGCTACTGGGTGTCTTTTGTCAACAGTGAAGTATATCTGAGGACTGTGTGTTTCTTGTTTCCACAAAGCTCTTCAGCTCTTCCCCTGTTCCCTTCATGCTTTGTTTTTCTGTTTTCTTCATCCTTTCTTCAAATTTTCTTTTATTAGACTCCAGTGAACTTCCCACTAGGGCTTTTACACAGGATGACTCACTTTCAAACTGTGAATGTAACATATATCAGATAAGGTCATCCAGACTCTTTTCCTGCCTCTGACACAGGTTTTGTAGTTGTCTTAGGTAAATTGTACGAAACTTAGGAAAACACCAGGCTTTTCAGGTATTAGTACTTTAATAATAATGTTTTCCTCATGTTGCTGTAAGTGGTTACAGAAGAGAAGAAACATGTTGCTCTCTTCAGATATAAAGGCTCACACAAAAATGCACACCAGCATTCAGCAGTACCCAAGAGACAGGAGGAAGCTGGTGCAGAAGACATTCTGTGTTCTCATCTGTCAGAAATATCTATGGACATCCAAAAAAACAAGCCCTAAGTCCATAAAGCCCCTCATTGTTTTGAGGTGGGCTGGACATAAACTCTACCTGTGCTGTTGTAGTTGGTGTAAGTCTGAGTGCACCTGCACAGCTCCCTGTTTCATGGATGCCTGTCTTTCTGCACCAGAAACTCAGATCTGGAGGTCTGAGTGCCACGGTTGTAGCTACAAAAACATTACCCAACAAAGGGTCTCCAATGCATTTAAATGTTGAGAGAAGGAGAAACTGGGAGTTTTACCTTTTTTACCTTTTAACTCAATAAGGACTGAACACTACCACACGGTAATTACAAGACTGAGAGTGATAATGCTGTTGATGGATTTCAGCAGATGTTTCCACTTACTGCAGGCTTCCCCCCTGACAGAAAACGTGGGCAGAATGCCGAGGTGCCCCCAGCCACCTACGGCTGCCCACCATCAATGGGCTGCTGGCAATGGTGCCAGCTCAGCACTCTTCCATCTGAAGTCACCACTGTATTGAGCAAGTACAAGCTTTTATCCATTAAAAAATGAAAAAGTCCAATACTACAACTTGCACCCTCCTTTGTCAGAGAAACATCAGTTATGTCAAATAGCTGGTTTCTTTCTTTGGACACTACTGAAGAAACAGATGAAAAAAGCACTTGTTACAGAACAAACAATAGAGACAGCAAGAATGGACTTGATTTTTGTTTGTCGAAGGCAAATGCCAGAGATGCCTGCACTGACTCAACTTTTGTTATCTTCTCATTAATTGAAATTTTATAACTCCTTAAAATTCACTACATCAGAATTTCCAAATCACCAAGAAAAAAAGACTTTTTAAATTTGCCACACCAAACTCCACACTTAAGAAAGTCCCCACTGCTCAAGTCCTTGCCCCACCACCAAGGAGCATGTCACTGGGCAGGTCACAGAGCCCCCGCCATGAAGCAAACAACAACATGTGCCCTCATTACACCATGGGGCAGCCCTCTTTCTCCAGAACTCCATGCTGCTGATGGCCTGGCCTCAGCTCCCAACACATGGCACAGTGCAGGCAACAAGGGAGACACACACCAGCTCGCTGGCCCAGCCCTCCTTTGGCAGCAGCCTTGGCAGCACCACTGGGATAGCAGCGCTGACAGATGGATGCTATAGGAAGCACAAAGCCAACCAGCATAGCCCCCATGTGCTGCTCTCCTTTCAGTAACAAAAACCCAACCAGATACCTGAGCAGAAATGCCCTTGCAGCCAAGGCAATCTCCTAGTGCACAGCCTATGAGTGTGCCCAGACAGGGGATGCCCTCTCCCCAGACCCCACTGCAGCCCCCACATCACACACATGCCTGAGCAGAGACACGCTCTCAGCTGTGGTGAGGAGTGGCTTCATTCCAAGGGCCCAGAGCTACACAGACAACAAACTCATTTACTTGCCCCTTAGGAAATACCAAGCCAGCCTGGCTTGATGAACTGCTCCCTCCACTTTCCTCCTGGAGGTATTTAGACAGCCAAATAATGACACACAGGGTAAGTGTACACAGGGTAAGTGTACACTCCAAACTACCCAGACAAAACCAGCCTGTAAAGTACTGCAGACAGGCATTGGGCTTCTCCTCCTTCCCAAACCCACCGAAGCACCCAACCCTAGGGCACAAGAGTGTGTGAAGGTCAAGTGTAGGCTATCACCAACAGGTTTGCCAAGCTCACTGGTGCATGTAGCAGCTCAGCCACAACACATTCCTCATCACGATCTAAACACACAAATGCTGTTCTGATCATCTTCACTCCCAGATATGGAAACAAGGACCTTCTCCTTCCCCAAGTTCTGCTTCACCACCAAATCCCTCTTCTTCAATGCCATCAATCAGTTCCTCCTGCTGTCACTTGTGGGCGACAGACATGTGAGTCAGGCACTGAAATCTCCATCTTGCTTGCACAAACCTGTCCAAACCTCAAGGCACAGTTTTGTCCTCAGAGTTCAACAGCACAACCCACATTTCTCATAATGATGAAAAAACCTCCTGGAAATCACCAGGAACAGAAAACAAAACTGATCATGGCCAAACCTTCTCAGCACATCTACAAGCTAAGTGTCACGAGATCAATCTGTGCCCCAACACAATTTGCCCAGAACAAGCTTTCTAAGCTCATCACTTTCCTTTGAACAGTGGTGAGGTTTCACAGCCCCTTCCATCAGCTTCTGGAAGGTGAAGAGTAAAACCAGGTGCTGTATACAAAGGCAAAAATCCCACGTTACCTGGTCTCACATTCAGGTAAATGTTCTCTGATATCTTCTCAACTCCATTGTGCTTGGCCAAGCACTGGTAGCAGCCTTTAAATGACCTCTGGACGTTCTTTATAATGATGCCTTTCTGGGGATTGGGAATGAATGTCATGTTTTTTGGGAGACGTTTGCTGTCACACTTTTTCAGTGTGAAATCCGTAATATTTGGATCTGTTAGCGGGCACACTAGCAGGATGTCACTGTCTTCTTTTCCGTAGATCAGAGAATCAACGAGGAAGAGCACATTTGGATCTGTGGAGAAACACAAAGATCTGTCAGAGAAGCTGGCATTGCACAGGGAACTTCTGATGACCCTAGAACTCTGCAGTTGGGCACTTATATCAAAGAAAGTTTTACTTTCAGACAGTAAAACTGAGTATTGCCCAATTCACGTTTACCAAGAGACATTAAATTTAGTCTTAAAAGAGCAGCATGAGAGGAGATATGCAGTAGCATTCAATACTAGACACACTAAAGAATCATGTGCACTAAAAATAATCTTACTGCTTTTATATTTGGAGATGGAGGGGTTTTTTGCCTTGTTTACCTCCAAAATATCCCCACAACAGTAAACAGATTTTCACAGACCATTAAAAGTAATTTGCTTTTAGCTAGTGGCAGGGCTGTAAGGTTTCATGCCCACAGGAGGATTTGGAAGAAATTTATGAGCAAATGGAAGTTGAAAAGCACCTAGATTATGGTTTTCACTTCTGTAAAATACATAATCTAAATGAACACACACTGCTACCAGAGGAAGCATCAAACAACTTCTCTCTTTCTCTCCCCTCCTTGAAAGCAGGGATTATTTTTAGCCTCCTTAGAAGAAAAATTGGACATACAAACAGCATATCTGATTGAAAAATCATCATGCAATCTTTCACAAGGTAACTTTTCTAAAGCATTTCATCTTAGCCAACCACAGCACACAAACATACAGTACTTTAAAAACTTTTACAACCAAAGTTGGAGCCCGTGATAGGTCATGACCTTGAAATGCAAAGAACCTGGCAAACACAAAAATAAAAGAATGTGTGATGACAAACCCTCTGTAAAAGCTTATTTCAGATTCCATCTGCCCTCCCTGCAGAGTAGAATGAATTAGAAACACAAAAACAGAGGGAAAAGTTTTCTTTCTTTTTTGCAAACATGCTTACAACTTGAATGATTAGAGATCAACAAACCATGACTTAACAAGGAAGACTAAGAGAATTTGGTTTTAAGATTTTGGACAACAAGTACCAGGCTGAAAATGAAGCATGGGATTTTACGTAAGCAATCTGCTAAGCTGAATGCTGCTCATCACTGAACAGAGAAGTTACTGGCCGGTTTCTAGCTTAGAGTGAGGGTGTAGCTTCAACCTCATTTTACACTACCACCCAAGATGCCCCCACAAACTACAAGTTTTGAAGCATCAGTCTAGAACTAAAGTAAAGCATGTCCAAACAGAAAATGTGACCTTTTGCACACAGAGATACTTAGATAAATGCTATGACTAGATGTCACTCCTGAGCTGGAACAGGATGGATTAGAAAAGCTCATCTAAATGTCCCTGCTAACAGAGACTTAACTGATTGGTTTCCACTCAGTCCACTTTTTCTCCAATATGGACAGAGCCAAGATATCTTCATTACGCAGAAAGTACGGCTCCCCAGGAGAAAGAAGAACAACATTTTTTGAAAACAGAAGAAAGAAACAAAGACCTGTTTTGCTAACAGCTGAAATTGTGGGGAAGGCCTTAACTGGGGCAAGCAAAATTGTTGAGGTTCTCCTCTTGCATCTTCAATCCCCCTCTAGAAGGGACATATCACAGTGAAAAGACATGAAAAGATTTCCTGTAGGGAATCCACGCACAAACAAAGCTGCTCATGGTCATGTTCCTCCTTTCACGGATTTCCACCCCATGTACATCTTGGGTTTTACTTGCTTTCTGTGCATACCACAGGTTTCCAACACAAGATATGGTGGAGCTAATCATTGCTTGCATCTGAAAATACTTGAGATCAAAATTAAAAGATTTTTCTCTCTTATGTAGGTGTTCGAACTAACTTGATCTTCACTAGTCTTGCTTGGATCAGAACATAAACTGCTTCTATAGACACAACACAGGCCCTTTCAGCCAAAACAGAAAGGTGAAACAGGTAAGCACCCATGGTTTGTCAACACTGTGTCACTCTTGGTCACAGAAACATAGGAAATTTAGGTTTAGTAGATCCAGAAGAATGTGAGGTATAAACAGACGCCATCACTTCATGTGTCACTTGGGACTGTGCAGGATCAAGGTTCTTGGTCCTGTTCTCTCTTCACTTTCAGCTTTACAAGTAGAAATTGTATGGGGTGCTTGTGGCAATGCCACAAGCAGCAGAGCACATGGCAGCATCTTATAGGTTATGTAAGATGTCATTAAGCCAGAACCTATTGCAAAATGATAGCAAACCTCACAAACATACTTATTTCACTGTCAGAAACTTGTCAAAGTGAAGCTTGTGCAGTTTTCAAACAAGGGACACAAAAAAATTAACAATGTATTGCATGAAGGCCACACAACTTCCCTGATGCTATGGTGGAGGACTGCCTGGTGTCCTGAGATGGAGGAGTCACTCTTGTAACGGCAGGCAAAAACTTCTCTATGATCACAGCTCTCTGAGATAATTACCATGACCTTCAGGAAAACAATCATGGTAGATAAAGTCAACATTGTTTGCCACATATAGGTAAAATACATGTCAGATTACTTTTAGTCATAGTCTCAGAGAAACATGCATGGCTATTTGGACAATTGACGAGTGGTTAAAAGAGCATTCATTGTTAAAAGAATGCTGTGTTGCCATCTCCCTGTCTTGGAGAACAACCTTGCAGTAATTTACAAAGGACTGGCAGGGTTCAGAAGAGGCTCTTTGAGACATCCCCATTGGACACAAAATGCTGTCTCCAAGAAAGTGGATGCTGTAGGACTTTTTTCCATCAACAGCGAAGGAAGACCACTAGAGCCATGTGAAGAAGAAGCAAAATAACCACTTTCCTTGGAAAGTAAAAGGGAATGCCAGGCATAATAAACTGTCAGTTTGAGGGCAGTTGATGAAGCCACAGATTAGGAGCCAAAACCAGAAGAAATCTGAAGAAAACACTGCAAAAAGAAGAGTATTAAAGGATTGAAAAAATGTGTCAGAGAAGAAGCACTTTTTTTTCTTGTCTGAGATGTTTCTGATCAGTCACAAGGTATATCAGAAGCTGGAGGCAGAGGAATCATTTCTGTTTGTTGGCTGAGGCCCGAAGCACGGCCTCAAAAAAACCAAATCCTTTAGGCTAACTGCCTCACTAAATCAAAAGCTTGGGACCAAGCCTTATATGACTCTATACTGATGGATGGCGTGTAATTAAAAAGACATTTCTACATATTGCTTGCTTCCTCACAGTACAACTGACTCATACAACAGACTCAGGTCACCTGGCCAGAGTCTAGAAAGACAGCTTTGGTATACTTCACAACAAAACAATGGGGATGTACAGAGGTACTCATCCAGAACTTTGCTCTGGTGCAAGCAAAGCCAAGAGTGAGGTTTCTTCCTACTGGACAGGGAAGAAGACTTCTTCTATCACACTGCGTTCTCCCTCTGTACTTCAAATTCATTCCCTCCTCCAACATTTATTGTCCTATTATTTTAGGAATGGGAAAGGGAGTGGGGAGGAAGCAAAAATAATGCCTTCATTGATATTTACCTTTAACAAAAACATAAAAAGAGGTGACAATACTCCCTTTGCTTCTGCATATGTATCTGCCTATGTCTCTGACTGTTGCATTTTTGGTGTACCACTCTTTCTCATTAGAACTCCTTGCTTTTGCCGATGGGTCTGAGTTCTGGAAATTCCAAGTCACGGGTCCCTCCTCATTGCACCTCAGCCTTAATTCCTCCCCTTTATTCACAACCACTGAAGACTCTTCATGGGGCAGTGAACCACCTGGGAAAAAAAAAAAGCACAAAACAATGCCTGTCAATACAACAGTCTATAACACTCCATTTTTTCTGCAGCAAAGTTATCATACATATAGTTGCATATGTGCAGTTAATATTTTAGGAGTTATTTCTTAAAAAATACTAAGCTGCAATGGCACTGTGCAATTCTACAAACACCTTTTGGTTAGTAAGGCCTTTGGTACACAGAGAAAATAACCACTGCAGGTGTAAACCAGCCTCTAAAACACCTTTTGAAACTAGTTTCAGATGCACCACTTTCTGCAATGTTTTGGCTTTTGAATGACAACAGACCCAAGCTATTTAAAAATTATATTCAAGAACATATGAGCCAGATTCTACATGGCAGCACTTTTAATCATTCTTTGTCATTTACTCAGTGTGTTGCCAAGAACTATAGTCTCCTTACTCAACAGTGATCTTTTTATAACTGCTTTCTCACGTATTCAGAAGCTCCACTCACACTTAGGTTAGCAGTATCCAGTTTAATGAAGGCATCAGTATACGCTTTCCATACTTGCTTATTTCTTTACCTGAAGTTCCAATTCATCATTTCTTACATTAAAAAAAAAAAAAAAACATGCAAAATATTTAAGCTTCCATCCCAATGCTACAAAATTAGTTTCACTGCAGCAACAATCTCCCAGTCACAAAAGCTGCTCTAAATGACCATTTAGCTTCTTTTTCACTGAACACACCATAACACAAAGTTTTAAAAGTTCTCACGAAATAAAGCTCTGTAAAATTAGTAGCTCTAATTCACCATTCCCAACCACTTCCCAACTGACCACAGGGAGAAAGGAGGACATTCAGGGTTCTCTCGTTCCACTGTTAAGACAAACCAAGCAGGGGGTTGCTGAGTTAGCACACCCGTGATGTGAAAATATTAGTGAACCTTCAAAATGGAGTTCACACCAAAAAAACAGATAAATTCTTACTTTTATGGACCTACTTGTACACCAGAAGAACATATGTAAATGTAGAGGTGATCTTGCAGGAACAAACCCTTCCCCTTTCAGAGTAGCTCTTTAGTCCTACAAGTAATCCTTAGCCTGCAGTAACTATGCTGCTAACTCATGTCACCCAGTTGTACAAGACTGTACAACATCCATGCGTAGTAGTAGTCATGCCAATGAAAATACTACTTGCATGCAAATACACACTCTGCAGCTCCATTCAGAGGCTGAATTTCCCTACCCACACAGATAACAACAGACGTTCAAGAAAAACAATTGGATAATTAGCTGGGATGAGGTTATACTCTCCAGACTTAATTCACTCATCTCACAGCTTTAGTTGTTCTTAAAGTATATACTGGATTAAGATCAGGTCAGGTAACTGCTCCTCATCCTGACAAATCCATGACAGAGTAGGAAGCAAAGGATGGTAGACCACCTGTGGAGTCTAATAACTTTGTTTGTGGTCTGGAAGGAGCCTTCATTTTCTACCCATCTCCTTCAAATTAGAATTTATTTATCAGTGCTTAAACTCAACTGGCAGTCATTTTTCCAGTGTCACCAGAAATTTTCCACATGAGTTTCACTAACCCTGCATATATGCTTCAATGACTGAACACATAAACAACCACCCTAGAAATAAAAATTGCCAGAAAAAAACAAGTTTTAATTTCAAATCTTGTCCCTCAAAGTGGAGGTGTGAGCCTGAGCTGTAATACAGCAGCTCAAATGAGAAGAGTGAAAGTCCAAAGTCTCAGAAGCACAGGTCCCAGCCAACAGCGGCTGGGCAGGAACAAAAGCTGGAAAAATCCTTTGCTCTGGACGAAGAGGTGCCTGACAGCAGGGCAGAGGCAAGAAGACCTCTGATATGCAAACCCCTCAGATCAGAGCCAGGAACTTTGGCACTTGAGAAGGAAGAGGGCAAAGACCTCTAAGAAGGTCTTATATATGGCCATGCAGGCTCTTCATGGGGATGTCTTTGGAAAACTTCTCTGCTGCTTCCCACAGACCATAGAGCACTTCCAAGAGAAAAATCACATGAGCTACATAAAACAGAAGTGCAATATGGTGTATATCTAATCTGGCAGTAGCTTCACAGACAAGTCAGGGAAGGTTGAGAAAGGAGAAGATCTGGATAACCTTCAATGGCACCACTCCACACCTGCAGCCAGCAAGGCCTCAGCCTGGGGCCTGCCAGGGAGGTGCACATGTGGCTGGACTGGGTTGGCCCCACTGCTCACCCCCTCGAGGAGCACAGTCCTGAGAAGGTCATACAGCCCCCACCATGCAGCAAACACCAAAGTAGCCCCTCATCACACCATGGGGCAGCCCTCCTTCACCAGAACTAGGGGCCATGCTGCTGATGGCCTGGCCTCAGCTCCCAACACCTGGTATGATGCAGACAGATGCTCTCAGCTGTGGTGAGGAGTGGCTTCATTCCAAAGGCCCAGAGCTACACAGACAACAAACTCATTTACTTGCCCCTTAGGAAATACTGAGCCAGCCTGGCTTGATGAACTGCTCCCTCCACTTTCCTCCTGGAGGTATTTAGACAGCCAAATAATGACACACAGGGTAAGTGTACGCTCCAAACTACCCAGACAAAACCAGCCTGTAAAGTACTGCAGACAGGCATTGGGCTTCTCCTCCTTCCCAAACCCACCGAAGCACCCAACCCTAGAGCCCAAGGGTGTGTGAAGGTCAAGTGTAGGCTATCACCAACAGGTCTGAAGAGTAAAAGGGACCCACTGGAGGTTGCAGTGCAAAGATTAATATAACTGACCTACTACATGAGGATGGATCTGTCCAACCATACACATCACTGTGTTGTGCGTAAATGCTGACAGGTTCTGCAGACACTATCTCTTCCCCCCATGAATGTTGGCTCAATAGTCCTATAAATACAGATCGCTTCATGTCCCTCTCATGCACAGTACAGTATTGCACAGCTGGACTGGACATGTAATAGCCATGCTTGAGCTGGGGGGGAACATTTCTCAAAAACCAACACCACTTGCATGCAAAAACACACTCTGCAGCTCCATTCAGAGGTTGAATTTCCCTACCCACACAAATAACAACAGACGTTCAAGAAAAACAATTGGATAATTAGTTGGGATGAGGTTATACTCTCCAGACTTATTCACTCATCTCGCAGCTTTAGTTGTTCTTAAGGTATATACCGGATTAAGACCAGGTCAGGTAACTGCTCCTCTTCCTGTCAAATCCACCACAAAGTAGGAAGCAAAGGATGGTAGACCACCTGTGGAGTCTAATAACTTTGTTTGTGGTCTGGGTTTTGAAGGGAGCCCTTGATTCTCTCCCCATCTCCCTCAGATGAAGATTTATCAATGCTAAATCCAATAGACCAATCCAATCCACCAGCGCCTGTTTTTCCAGCACGATCAGAGATTTTCCACATGCGGTCCACTAATCCCCTGCACAAACTCACATGACTGAACATACGAACAAGCATGCCACAAAAAATAACTGCCAGAAGGATTAGAAAAACAGAATTTCACATTTTTGTGGAACGTTTATGACTCTTACCTACTCTTTCCCCTAGCTCTCATCCTACCCATTCAGGTTAGGAGTTCACAATTTTGCAACACTTATTATAAGGACTATCTAGCAAGTTGTTGGAAAGTTTTTAAAGGTGGTAAACAACGCAGCAGGGCATGACTTCCTCCAGAAGCACAACAAATATGTTATGTACCGGAGTTGGGGAAAAAATGGAGAAGAGGGAACAAGCACACTGTGGTGAACTATCACTCATCTTTCAACATGACTTTGCTACGGTTCCTTGTACGCAGCCTATGAATTCTCAGCAGAATAATTTACAAATGGAATTAATGCCTTCTGCAAAGAATTGCCACAATGTAAAGGGCTTTTTTTCCTTTTGCCTTCTACACTGCCAAGAAAACTATGGCAGTGTAAGGTCAACAGGTTGTAAATGCAATGACTACATTTGCTTTGTATTATGCACCTAAATAGCAGTCTGTCTTTAAAAAAAGAATTAAAATGGTGTTTACAAAGATGAGAATGACTTTGTACCTTCTTTTTGGAGGAATAATTAAGCGACAGAAATCTGAGAGTTTAAGCATCAACTCGTAATCCAGTGCACTAATCCCCACAGCATGTGTCCATCTGCTCTCCATCTTTTCTCAGACTCACATCTGACACTGCTCCATTTGTACGGCACCCAAGTGATAGGGCTCTTCCAGGCCCACTGTTGCTCTTGGGCACTCCAGTGACATCAACCATGTAATCATAACCATGACACTAACGCTAGTAATTCAGGAATCGGTTGTGCTGGCAGGCTACATGCCTGGGATAGTAAGAAATCTCAAAGTGCCAAACCCCATGGGATACAGTGCCTGCTGTCTCCTACCAGGGCTCTATGTTCAGCCCAGGCAGGACCATGACTTTACCAGTCACTAGTGGGACTGTAAACTTTCTGAGTAATGGGATGGAGGAACACACCGCTATGTCTCCCCTGAAGTTTCCCAGGTGTGGATGTGAATCCTTACTCTGTTATCTGACCCATACATGGGCATGCCTCCACCATCTCTCTATCTCCTTACAACTTGGAAAAGGAGGTGGACTGCTACTTCAATATTCAGCTGAGTGTCCCCATCTCAGTGAGGGGGACACCTGACCACAGGAACAACTCAGGATGAGGAGAAGAGAGGAAACCCATCTTCTGCCCACATGGTTCCTGTGGACTCAAGTGGGTTCTGTGATCCCACTGTCAATCACAGACTGTGGATCCCACTGCAAAACATCCAACATTCCCCATACACTGTATAGCCAGAGTACCACACTGGGGCTCTAGAGGACCCACTAGAGTTGTCCTCAAGGGCAACTTGCAGGTGTAGTTATTATATGCTAACAAAAATAAGCTGAAAAAGGAAAATATTTCATAATTAACAATTAAAAAAAAAATCACACAAACTGCCAAGCTCAGAGTTGGACAGCCCAAGATCCATTTTGGATGTATAAATTTTGTGTCCTACTGCTGAAAAGATTCACTTCCACCACTCTAGCTTCTCCTTGTAATACAACAAATTTGAGTTAAAAACTACAATACTGGGATCACTTGTGAACAAGGCTGTGTAATCAAAAAAAAGAATATATGGATATATTACAAGCAGCTCCCTGAGCCCTAAAAATGAAGGGAGAGGGAGGAAAGAGAGGGAGTACAGCAGTTGTGACTTCTGCATGCAGAAGGAACATCTGGAAAACCAGACTCAAGGAATTAGAAAATCAAACAGCTCTATATAATACTGATAGGAAATGCAGGTCAAATTGCAGGGATATGATTAAGGACAGCAGAATGTTCCTGTAACAATTAAGGGATGTGCAAACAAAAAAAGCTCTGACTAAGGAGTGCACCATCCTGGGGAAAAAATATGGTTTATGCTGGAGCTTTTCGGCCTCAGCACAACACTGCTGTAGCACGGAAAAGCACATCAAGTGTAAGTCCACATCACACTCACAAGCAACTAGAAACCATCTCCAGCTGCCAAGCAAACAAAGGATGTGGGACTGCCATGGAATAAGATGAAGAGTCGAGCACTGTGGATTTTATTCCCAGCTCTGCCACAGATTTCCTGCACAACCTTAAGCCCTAAGGTTAGTCCCTCTGTGGCAGCTTCCTCTTTCAACTCTTATCTAAACATTAAAAGGAACAAGAAGTTTGTGGCAGCTCTATAACACAAGCTTCCAGAGAAAAATAAAGCAAAACAAAAACCCCTGTGCCTTATCCCACCCCCATCCACATTAAACTCATCTCAAATATCTCCCAAGACAGAGGCACAGCACAGCTTCACAGTACAGCCACAAACTGCTCACATCCTGTACCAGCCTCTCTGCCAAGCCTATGGGACTGGCAGCGCCCTGACAACAGGTTCATTGCTGCTCAGCAAGAGCAAATCCTTTGCCCTGCCTCCCCCAGGGCTGGGACACATTGTGAGGGCATGGCAGTCTCTTCTGAGCTTCTGCCTTTTCCCCTTGCAGTTGCCATAACCCCCATAGTCATCATCATGTAAGCTGTACAAACACTGCACAATGAAAGCTATGACCTGGCTGTGACCTGATCCTGACCATGATTTCTAAAGCAGTTAATGTTTTTCTGTGATAAACGCACAGAGGAGCTAAACTTCAAGTGACAAAATGTCCACAACTTTTGTGTAAGATGGTGGGGATTAGATACAATTGGAGAGTGCCTATGCATTCTGAGCACTGGGTTCATTTCAAAGGCTATCACACAGACCTCCCTCACCGCGGTTTCTCATCTACAACAACATAAGAGAGCAGAAACAAGAGATATGCATTATCAGTTAAAGTAGTAGCACTGTTGTAGATGCAAGAGTCCGGGGATATCAGCAAGACATGGCTTGCAGGGAGGTAATGCTCCCTTTCAGCATACCCAAACCTCTTAGAAAAAATGAACATATTTTCAGACACACAAGTCCCCTGCAGGTCGGAAAGAAGAGGAGAAGCAAAAACATCTCTTTTACACAAGTGCAGAGGTTCTAGCCAGAAGCCTGCTCATTCTTCTCTATAGTATTTATATATGTGTCTAATTGAAGACTATCGCCCTTCCAACTCTGCCTCTTATTTGTTAAAGCCACTAAGACACTTGACATATGCCATGATGGACATGAATGTAAAACCCTTTCAATTATATTTTCTTTGTCCTGTCATTTCATGCCCCAAGGAAAAAAATAAAGCGTCAAACTTGCATGTTAATTGCACCGAAACAACTTGAATTTAGTCTGATGTATAAAATCTCCCAGATTTTTCAAAGCAGAGATGCTATCATATGCTTACTTGTTTTGTTCCGCTTCACTAAACAGACACTCTCCCTTATGCTAGATGAAAAGTTTAGCAATGGCAAATGTCAATTTTAAATGATTTGATCTGAAAGCTACATCAGAACCCATTTCAGCCAGGCTGCGGGGGAAAAGGTAGATAGTAGTACAGGCTCTTACTTCATAAAAGAAACCATCCATGCCAACACCCATGCTAGTGTCTTCCTCTAAGACATAGTCCAAAAAAAAACCAAAGACATGATTGTCCCTACAAGCATCACAGACTCTCAGCATATATGAATGACACAAATCCTTGCTGACAAAATGCTGACCATCTCCTCTGCCCCAGCTTCATTTCAGAGACCAAAAAATAACTGTCACCAGACACATATTTAAGGGTCTAAGCTGATTAGGTTTCCCTGCAGAACTGAGCAGTTTGTTTCTAACCCATCTAACAGGGCCAGTGCTATCTGCTGACCAACAGACTCTTCAATGCTGTCTTTCCCAAGCAGAAACACCAAGCTCATGAGCTTGTGCTTGCTCTGAGGTTTTGTATTCTCGGTGCTTATATGTTACTAAGCAGAAAACCAGGGGAGAGGATTAATGGGGGCTTTGATTTTTAACCAGCTGCATGAGGGCAACCCCTGTCTTCTCATCCAGCCTTGCCTGCCCCCTCACTCTGAAAGGAAAGGGGGCAGAGGAAGGGCACTGTAGAGGGCAGAAGGCAGGAGCTCGCCAGCCCAGCACTCAAAGGCACAGCCAATCTCACTCCATCTGCAAGCAGCATCAAGGCAAAACAGGGATCTCCCAACATAAAGAGCAAGTGTGGAACCAGCCAGCT
Source organism: Manacus vitellinus (assembly GCF_001715985.3). Classification (NCBI taxonomy): domain Eukaryota; kingdom Metazoa; phylum Chordata; class Aves; order Passeriformes; family Pipridae; genus Manacus; species Manacus vitellinus. The sequence goes on along the minus strand of NW_021938789.1, from coordinate 21,993,186 downwards.
GATTCCAATCCATGGCAAACCTGAGAGAGAAAGTGGCAGGAGGCTAGAACAATAGTTGTCTTTATCATCTGTGGAGGCATGAGCATGGAGAACCGGAGGCAGCCAGACCATGGCTGTGGCTGTGAGACGTCCCCCTTTGCAGTGATGCCCCACAGTAAGCTTTCAGCTCCCCAGTCTGGGATTGCTCCTACAGGGACCTCCCACAAGAAACAATTATGCCCTGGGAGGGCACTCCACAGAACAAGTAAAAGGCACTTGGTGCTTACCCCTTGCAGAGAAAACAGCTCAGGTGACTGAGCAGACACCCAGCTACACCTGAAGATAAATTATGCAGCCCTCTGAATGAGATATGGTGAATCAGAAAGAGCCAGCATCAGAGACAGGTGGCACGAAGACAAATCCAGCCAGCTCTCCAGCCCCCGCACATCTCACTCTCCAAGAGAGACATTCACAGGATCTTCAGGCAGGATAAGCATGGGCACTTGGGCTGATCCTTTGCTTGTGGGTAGAAGCCAGCACATCCTCCTGGAGGGCATCTTGCCACAACAATTAGTGATGTAGCTAGGAACACTTTGCTTCTGTACTTTGGAAGCAGGCTTAGCAGAGCAGATTCTGCACATGACTTCCAAAACCACGTGAGAGCTGCCCTGTCCATGTAAGTGCAACACCACCAAGGCAGGGGGCTGGGGAAATGCAACTGCACCTTCCAGAGACAGAGATGTACCTTCCTTTTCCCCACTCGTTTTGTTTTCCCTTGCTGGCATGAGGAAACTCCAGCCACGGAAACAGGCTACTGTTCCTGCCTGCCAAGCAGGTTGCCCTTTCTGACAGGCATTCCTCACTCTGCTAATAGAGGAATTCATAAAAGGCAGACACAGAATATAATACAATTTGAGTTTAGCACAATACTGAATGGCCACAGCAGGATCAAACACCATCCTCCTTTCCAAGGCTGAGTATGATACTTTCCTGAATCCTCTTTTTCTGGGAAGTCATGGCTTTGGGGCTTTTTCTGTTGTTTTGAGGCTTGTTTTTTGAAGGAGCACCATATGCACCACAGCAGTTCAGTCTCTTATCTTGAAGTCATGAGCTACAACCTATTCTATATGATTAATTTTATTATACCCCATTGATGCACTATGGTCTCTCATACTTAAACTTCCCACCAGTGAAGGAATCTACAGGCAATGCACTAATGAACAAAACTGAATCCAAAGCATGACTGACCCATGTTTTTTTTTTAACTTGAATGGCCTATGCTTAAAACAACTACCTGATAATTCTTATTCAAAGAGAAATACAGGACAGCTAAATATACAGAAGTAGGATTTGCAAAAAAAAAAAAAAAGAGCAATTGTTTTCCACAACACTTGTCAATATTGAGATTTATACATTTAGACTGATCTCTACTTCTACTGAATTATTGCCTTCCTTTAATTTCCAAAATTACTTATTAACCAGCTGTTCCCACAGTTATTTTTGTCAGCTGCTAGACACATAAATAAACAAATTATAAAATAAGTGTGGAGAAAGACTAGAAGGAATGAAGAAGCACGCTAATGCATAGTGTATTCATATTCAACTGTCGTGCGCCCCATCTATTCCTTGAGCGGCTCTTTCTTCTCACTTCTCTTTGCTGACATTTTCATTAAAAGGTGCAGTATCTTTCAACCTCCATTTTGAACAAATGTTCCTTGTAATGAGCAACAGGGGCTCAAAAGCATGTTTTCTGAAAAGCAGTGAAAGGTAGTTTTAATGAAGAGAAATGAGAAAACTGGAAAACTGGAGAACAGTGAATCGTTTTGCAATCTGAATTAATGCCTATTTGGAAAAGGTTCAACTGAGGAAGGAGATGTAAGACTTCTGGCAAGGCAAATTCTAATTATTTCAAGTCTTGGCAGCATTTTTATTGAATTGTAGCAATTTCATTAAAAGGTGCACTAGTAATCATCTACATAAGGCCTCCGGAGGGGAAAATATACCAATAATTGCATAATTATATTATCATTGCTTGTATGATGGACCACATTAAATACCACACAGAGGAGCACTGCTTTTTACTTTCTCTAGATATTTAGTTCTGTACATTTTCCTAGAAGATTACAGAATAAAAATGACTGCCAGATTAACAAACACGTTCACCAAATTTTGTAGAAAAGACACAGCTACCTTATATTCATAATACTTTGTATTCTCTTTTCACTGAAAAAAATTGACAAATTAATGTAAAAAATATTGGGTTTAGTAATAAGATGCAGTATTTATATAGTTCCATTACTGAAATACAAGTCATTGCATCACATGTCATACAGGTACATGTGTCTACTTAGGAAGCAGGTTTTAGAATATTTCCATATTTTCCTATATAAATTAAGTGTATCTATCCAGAGATTTCCAATAAGCCTGCAATAAGTTAGATTTCCTTTGTCTGACTAATGCACAAACTTTCCCACTAACTAAGATGTTGGTAAAAAATTCTTGTAAAAGTGTTGTTTTACAGACAACACATACCAGAACAAACAAACATTTTTTTAATGAGGTACCCAGTATTAGAGAAGCATCTTTGTACGTGCCTTCTGAAACTGTGACTAGGACATCTTCTGGAGGAATCTTTGGCATGTTCTTCAAAACCTCCTCGGGTGAAAAATCTCACCTCAGACACCACACTAACACCCAGAAACATCTGTCACTGATTTTGTCTTAGAAATGTCTTAAATACCGAGACTTGGGTATATTTCTGACAATCCATTTCATTTCCCCAGTCTTCTGGCAAGGAGATGTAGAACTCAGCTACTGAACTTCATCTCCAATGTCAGCAGAATTCCCACTTGTATTTTTTGCTTTTAAATTGTATTTTAAATTGTATTTAGTTTCTATTATTTCTTTTTTATAAGCCCTATCAAAAACTGCATATACATGGCATATATATAGCTAGCTGCTTATTGAAAAGTCGTCCTCCCTCCTATTCCAGGAGAGATATGCAGAGGACATTGCACTGGGTGCAGCCTGAGTATCTGCCTAAGCAGGGAATCCCATTTCAGCATCACTTCTGAATGTGTCTAGATTATGGAAGGAGACCAGAAATACAGGGTTTACTTCTGCTCCTTCCATTTGACCTCTTTTATTGTGCTGCATGCCTCAAATCCTAGGGATGATAATATTAGCACTACTGCAAAGTCAGCAATTTTATGTATAATACCTGGAAGTTAGACATACTATGGAATAGGAAACTTCAACAGCTTGTGTTACAATGAACACTATCGGGACAAAGCTTTTATTTTGTAGAAGATAACATAATTTCTTTTCAAAATTAAAAAGTTATGCTCATCCAGGCATAAAAATCACTTCCATGTCATACAAAATAGCAAACAAAGAGGCAGCAAAAATAGAGAATCCATCAGTCACTGAGCAGCACAAAATAAATGCCTCAGTATCAGGTCCTAGTGCAGAATTGCATACAAATCCTACAAACAGAATCACTTCAAGTAAAAACACACTATTAAACCACATATTTAATTTAATATTACATTAAAATTAAAAATATAGCATTTTTATAATGCACATTTTCCTTTTAAAAGGGAAAAATATTCAACAGTGATTCTGAAAATACAATTACATAAATTTAAACTTACAGCTCCTCTTATCATTTAAAAAAATAAAAGAAAAAATTATTCAAGTTATACTTGCTGCCAACATTTTAAAAATAATCAAACTACTGGATTCATGGAATTCAGTCGCTGACCACCTATAGGGAGTGATAAACCAGCCTTTGGCATCTGGAGTTTCCTAGCAGGTGCAGAGAAAATATTTTCTTTATTTCAGTTCATTCAGTACCACTTAATTAAGCAACTAGACCACTCAAAGGGGAGCTACTGATCAGGAGTTAAGAAAACCTCATGAATGTTTCCTTCCATTACCATTCTAAGAATAAAAAGAGGATGAGATGGACTAGTTCTAAAATTTTTGTAGCATAGTGATTCAAAACCACCAGTTTTGACTACAGATAGGCCTTTCAGATGTTAATTCTTTATTTCAAAACATTTCTCAATGAGTTTTTTCTTCTGAATTGGCTGGCTTCTATGTGGTACTATTTATCTAACGGAAGAACATTTCAGAATTCTTGTTTCCTTCATTGTAATCGATGCATATCATCAGTAAAAATCAATTATCTAATACAAGAAATGTCAATACTTTCTATTTTCATACTAAAACATACACATGAAGAATGAGTGTATATATAACAAGCTACATAATTGCTTAAATACAGGCACATTGATTAATCAAAGTGTAACTAACTGCAAAGGCTATATTTAATTAAAACTATCTCAATGGTAATAAAGGAGGTTAAAGCTTTCTTTACAAAATGATTAAGTACAAATGCAAAACAGTTAAAACGAGGCTTACTGTTGGCTGATTTAAATCATGATTAAAATCAGATTTACAATGCTTTGAATCAAATTGGAGCATGTAGTATGGGGGAGGTAACTTTTATTGAAGTGGTAACTATATTTCTCATGTGCAGTCAGATATCAATTTTACACATTGTAGCTGGAGGAAATGAAAACCAGTCGGAGAGGGCTAACAAGAAGAGGACGAGGAGTTACAGAAGATACACTAAAAGAAAAGGCTAGAAAAGGTTTACACAGAAAAGTGAAGTCAACAGTGTTACATTGTCAATGTGTAAAATATTATTATAAATAGCACAGTGATCAGAAGTTCATTCTATCCAATAGACGGGGGGGAAAAAGGATGCACTTAAGCAACCAGCAAGGGAGATAAGGTTAGGTATTGGAAGAAGCTTTTGACCTTTAACAACTGTGTGCTGGAAAAAATGCGTGGTAGACTCTGCACCACAAGTCTGCCTTACAGCCTGTTAGACAAAGTCTAAATGCTCTGTTTTACTACAGGGAAGAGCAGGGGATAGACCAGATCTCTGCAGGTCTCCTCCAACCTTACTCCTACAGTTCTGTGGGAGCTTCCCAAGACTTGCCATGTCTCTTAGAAACCTGGCTGCAGGAGGCAGGTGAATGCATGATAAAGCCAGATTTCATTCAGCAAAGAGTGAGGTTTCCAGTCCTGAGGGCTGTGGACAAAACCTTGGACATGTGACATAACTGCTGCCATTAAGCCCTGAACAAAAAACAGATTAAGAGAGCCAAGAGCAAGTTTTAAATCTCGTGATACCCTTCAGCAGGAATCTAGTCAGTTCTGAACCGTCTAGGTATGTGAACATCCAAAATATTTCTATTACCCAGCTCACTGAGATGTTTCCTCCCCCTTCAAAGCATGCAAGCTCTGAATGACAGGTTATAACCAAAAAGCTTGATTTCTTTTTCCTGTGTGACTTTTGCACAAAGCCTTTCTGTAAAAGAAGTCCACTTCATGTCATAGAATCATAGATTGGTTTGGGTTAGAAGGGACCTTAAAGATCATCTAGTTCCAACCCCTTGCTGTGGGCAGGAACACCTTCCATTAGACTACATTACCCAAAGATCCATCCCAACCTGGCCTTGAACACTTCCAGTGATGGGGCATCCACAACTTCTCTGGGTATCCTGGTCCCGCATCTCACCACACTCACAGTAAAGAATTTCTTCATAACACCTAATCTAAACCTCCCCCCTTTCAGTTTACCCCGTCGTACCACCACGTGCCTTTGTAAAAAGTCCCCCTCCAGCTTTCTTGTAGGGGCCCCTTTTGGTAGTGGAAGCCTTCTCTTCTCCAGGCTGAACAACCCCAACTCCCTCAGCCTGTCTGCATAGGAGAGGTGCTCCAGTTCTCTGATCCCTCATGAGGAATATGTTCACCCCGCATAAGCAGAGGAATACTGCTTAGCTTAAAACAATTACTGATGGGAAAAGAAAGGAGATGCAAGACTAACCTGGCATTTGCCAGGTTCCCAAAGAACATGTAAGAGATGCATCTCTCTGATTTCCCTGCCAGTTTTCATCTCTTATTAACTTAAATCAGACTGTGCATCCTCTTTATCACTTAGATTTACAACCGTCAATGCATAGTTGACCAGAGAATTCTTTTCCGTATCAAATATTTAATGATCATGTTATGTGATCACAGACTCAACTGTCAAGATGGCATTTAAAATTATAGACATTTAATGCGGTCAGCACACCCCACACGCTCCTCACCCCCAGCGACAAAAAACCCTGTAGCTCATGTTATCAGTGATGCTTCATTCTAGTTTAATCTCCAGGATCCACATGGAGCATCCCAGGAGTTGCATAGCATAATAGCAACATTAGAAACTTTTCTGTTATTTACATGCCTGTTTGCTGTTAAAGCCAAGAGCTGTGCTGCTAAAAAAAAAAAAAAAAAAAAAGTATTCTTTGGACATGAAAAATTGTCATGGGTTTACTCTGGCTCAATTTTTCAAACCCCCACAAAAATATCATTAAAAATCCATTAAATCTGAAAACTTATGTTTTCAGAATAAATCAATATAATCCCCTAGAGTAAATCCACTGAGAGAATAACATTTACTGTGCTTTCTAATTGGTATACCCTAGAAAAGAGGAGTCACATTCTCCCTTCAAACACAGATATTTACACTCTCCTTACGCTTTTATCACTAACGGCAGCAATCTTGGCCAGTGGACAAACAATACACTTCAGTTGTCATTAGGTTTGGCAACCAGCCAAGGAGACTGCTAACACACATAAAATTACGTTCATTTATGACTGTTTGTAGGATTCATTGTCAAAGAGGGTCCCGTTGGAAAAAAATCTTTCTGGTTTCCTAAGAGTCACTGAAAAAGCCAAGCAAAATGCTTCTGCAGTAAAATAATATAGAAGAATAGTAGTAATTTTAAAATTCCTTTCATTTCAAGGTTTAGTAATTTCTATGTGCATTCTCTTCAGATTTTTTTAATAAATGTGCAAAATATGTAACACACTGAAATCCAGTGTGAAATCCACCACTTTTAGTAGATGTCTTTACCATCAGCTCTTCTCTCCTGCCTAAGGTTACAATGAACACCTTAAGCCCTGTTATGGCTGAGAAGTCTGAACCAGGGAAGATAAGTTTCTAAAGGACACAAACATCAGCAAGGGGAGTGGGGAGTAGTCAGAAAGACATTCAGAAATTTTTAAAAACCAAAGTTCTATACTTAAAGTGAGAGGGTGTTTACAGTAAATATAATGCATTAGGATATCAGACCTCATTTCCTCTAGCCATTCTCTGAACAGCTGAAAGAGACTTAAGGAAATGAGTCAAAATCCTGGAAGATGTTTGTACTAGATGAAAAAGAAAACAACATCTGTAAAATCATGTGTCACAACCATACAGCAAGACAATGTGCAACACTTGATCTCTGCAAAGGCATTCATCTTTGTAGACAGAGAAAAAAAGTTGAGAAGTGGCTTAACCTTGAGCAATTACTGCCTCTCTTCTACAAAACTGATGAGATTATATCAGTCGTTGCGTGTTGTAGATAAACATGTATGTTGTTGAAACTCTTTGATGCCATGTCGTTCTCTTTTTATCCAGAATTTGTTATTCCTTACCTTCAGAATACACCAGGGTGTTTACTGTTCAGTCTAGAAAGCAGCTTTCCTTCAAACTACAAATGTCTAGTATTTGGTATTTAGTTTGACATCTCCAGATATGCCTTAAAAATCTTTCTGATAGCTCGCACAATCCAAATTATAGTTCAGACTGAAATCAAAAGACTATAAACGTATCATTAGAGTCTCTCAGAACGGACCAGAGAATGAAAAGGACAAATTACACTACAAGGACCTCCTACTGACTTGAATATGACTCAGATGTTCCTCCCAAGACCTGTCCTAGCTTGTGTTTACATGTGCTAAAGACATATCCCTTCCAATTCCACCTGTGCCCTGGTGCAGCATACCCCTTCTAGAGGTGACACAGGATCCTGTGATTAATTCAGGCACCTGCAAAGAAGCATTACTGTTTGGACAATCAGTGATAGATTTCTGGGAGAGCTGAAGCAGGATGGAAAGCCCACGGAGAGCCAGTAAAACTTAACAGTACTACAGCTGCTGTCATCTGTTGACAAGAGGCTCTCTCTGGCAAAATAAGCACATGGAAATGCCTCCAGTCTCTATGAATGGTATTTAAACAGGATGCAAATAGGAGTCTCACTTCTTGCCAAATTTGTCACATTCTTTATTATAAAGCCTGAACAAAAATCACTTACGCACTTGCTGGCAGAGGGTTCCCGGTTGTAACGCAGGAAAAAGAGTTGAATATTGAGCAATCTTTGACATTCCCATTCCTCTCCTGGCAGTGGCCTCGGGCCACATTTCTGTACAGGAGAATCTGCACTTCCATGAGGGAGGGTGGAAAAGGAGAAGGAGAGAGCAGAAATGGAAACAAGGGAGTAGGGAGGGCAGGATATTCAGATGGCTTGAGGGGGGTCAAGGCAATGACTGAGTGAAAGCAATCAGAATCCTCATCAGATTCAATCTTCCTCCTTCAAGCCTCCTCTCTCATGGCTGACAGGTAGCAGGAAGCATCACAAAAACATTCTTCCCTCTGGGCACAGGGAGAGTCTCCTATTACTCTGTAGCTGACTGAAAAAAAAGGTTGCACTGATGGATGCTGAAAGGAACCAGGCCCAGTCTTCCATGACCACAGGATGGAAATGCCAGAGACTCTGTAAGAGTACTGGGCAGTGGGGGACAGGGCAAGCCCTGAGAGAGGACAGAAGAGGTAGACAAAAGATCATTCCAGAATATTGCATCAAAATGAGGATTAGGCAATTCCCAAATGGAAGGAAGTGTGGAAGCATATGTTAGGATGCAAGAAAAACAAAAAGTAGAAAGGGGCTATGGACAGAAGAGATGAATGGTTTACCCTTTGAGAAGCTATGTTAAGCTCTGTTTTCTACATCCTCCTTCCCTGTTTGCAACCAAAGGAAGAAGCTGTTGACCAACAGCCAAAGAAAAATACTTAATATAAACATGTATACTGATAAACAGGATAGGTCTCAATAGGGAATGTGGGAGATTATCCTGGCCAAGTGTCTGCACTGAGGCAAACCCAAAAGTAACCCAGGATCATGCCAGCTCCAGAGCAATCCAGAACAGCAAATTAGCTCTGTCCCGCCTGCCACTTCTGATGTTCCCTAGGCAGTTGCAAGGACAGGAGTCATCACTCTGATACCTCCTCCAGCAGCATAAAACTAGCCCGGAATACTCATACACTCACACATCTGTGTGATACGCAGATGAGACGCATACATACCCAAAGACAGTTGTCTTTTGCAGCAGCAAGTAATTTCTGCCTACAACACGCTGTGTTTTTGTTTACACAAGTTTGTTTGATGTACCCCTGAGGTGAAGTCTCCCACAGGTTAAGTGTATGAATCCAGAACAACAGGAAGGATCATGACAAAGGTTCCCTCCTTACCTCTCCAGTACTCTGGAACTTGCATCTCTGTCTTCCGGGAGATGCTGCCAGTGTGACCTGTTCCCCAAGCTCTCTTTAAGGACAGTCTAACCATATGATGAAGGATAACCTTCAAGTGCAGGTAAGAAATAAATGAAGTAAAGAAAGTTGGCAGGTATTGATCATTTCAATATTTTCTAAATTTCTTTCTAGGAATAGCTCATTGGTAGGTGACTTTCCCACCCCCGTGGCCACAGCATTTTGCAGCCCTATGTGGATATTTCTTAATAGGAAAGTCCAGATTTTCAGATATCACACTCTCGTTCAGATTATCAATGAACAAAAGGGAGTAAACACAAAAAGTTACCTTAACAAAACTATAAACAAAAATATTCATAAATTAGTGAGTGACCCCCTCACATCCCTAAGTAAACTGCTTACAAAAAGAAATATAAATTGTCACCACAGTTAGTTCCCGATGTTTTAGTTGTATTTGCTCCCAGCAGCATGGGCAGAGGCTGGCGGAGCCCTCCCTGACTGTCTCACACAGGGTGCTCTGCAAGGCTCCTCTCTGCTGGTGGCAGCAGACGTTAAACACCTAACGCCGTGCATCGCTTCCCTGGATCCTCAGTTTGCTCTGAGGTAAGTAATAAAATAACCTTTCACGTTATCTGCTTTCAGACTTATATGCCCAGGGCCAAATTCCTCCACGGGTCTAGCACCGACCTCCTTACAGCACCTTGCTCTGGACACTGCCAAACTCCTCGTAAGCCTACAAACCAGGCAAGGAGTTGCACGGCGACTCCGAAAGCCATGTGCAAAGTTGCCCTGCGCTACAGCCAGATGCAGTATTTAAAAATCAGTAGCCCTGTGCGCCAGGGCTGTCAGGTCAGGCAGGTAAACCCCCTTTTTAGCAAGGAGTGGAAGGGAACCTCCGACACACCAAAGTTTTACCACCGGCTGACATCCCGCGATAGTCCGTCAGTGCCAGAGCATACCGGATCCGATGCCCCGTCCCGCGGCGAGCGCCACACCTCGGGGCTCAGCGCCCATCAGCCCGCCGGGGAGGCTTCACCCCGCCGGGCGCGCTGGACACCTGACGGAGGACGCTCGTTCCTGCCCATTGTTCAACGAGCACTGAACCGCGGGGACATTTTGTACCGATCACCAGATAGTTTATTGTCAAAACAGCCCGGCGGAGGAGATGGGGCGGGGGGAAAGGGGGTGGGGGGTCCCTGCCTGCGCCTCTCCTAGCCCCAGATACCCGCGCATAGCAAACAAAGGACTTTATTTATCCCCCGGCGGGGCGTCCAGCAAGGGCAGCGCGGGGCGATGCTGGACACAACCGTGGGCTGCCGCTCGACCTCCGCTGGAAAGGGGCCGCCAGCGCTGAAGTTTTCCCCGCGCCGCCCGCGCCGACCCCGGCCCCGGCCCCGCCGGGCTCCGCGCCCCCCGCGCCCGCGGCTCCACCTGGCGGGGAAGAGGCTCAGCAGCAGCAGCGCGGCGTGCGCCACTCCCGGACGAGTTGCGCCCTCCATGCCGCCGCCTCCACTCCACCAACCCCCTCCGGTGGGCTGCGCTCGCACCGCCCGGCGTGCAGAGATGCCCGAGCCCCCGCGGAGGGTGCCGATACAGCCGGCCCCGCCCGCTGCCCCCCGCGCCCCCGCCCCGCACCGCGGGGATGGGCGCAGGTGAGCAGCTACCCCCACCCCCCGATGGAAGGGGAGCGCCCCGGTTTGCTTCGTTTGGGCACGACATAGAGATCCCTGAACAAAATGATTTAAGAAAGGAAGACCTCAGTGGCCACCACACAGTGCTGTGGTGAGGGAGAGCTTGCTCTCCTCGTGGGGCAGCATTCTGCACCGCCGAGCCACCCCGAGGGATCGGGGCCGTGGGTTTGGGAAACCCAGGTGGCAGTGTGGTCCGGAGGAAAGTGGCAGGAAGCGGCCAAGCTGGGGCCTGGAAGCGGAGGGAGCACCCCTTAAAGGGCAGGTACAAAGCCATTTGCCTAGCTCTAAAATCCTCACTGAGAGTTCCTGGAGATGTTAACAGCAGATTCCGTGGGCACCGAAGCTGTCGCTTCCAACGTGGCTTGCATTGCTGAGATCAGCTGAGCCCGCTCTGGGCTGCCACCTATTAAGGGTCAAAGCACCTAGAGTGAGACTTAAAAGTATATGCTGTGACACAAAGGGAAGACTTGAAAGAACTGACTGATTTGGTATGGAAAAGAGAAAGCTGACAGGGAACTTAAACATGGAAAAGGTTCTTACAAAAAAGATTGTGAGCAATTGTTTTTCATGTCCCTCAAGGGCAAGATAAAAAGTAATCCATTTAGTTCTCAGAAAAAAAATCACTTAAGTGTAAGGAAGGCACTTGCAAAGAGAAAAGAGAATTTAGTCTACAAATGCATTGCGGAGAAGAGGTTGTGGAATCCCACAGAGGGAGTTTTTCAAGCACCAATGAGACGACTGACAAGGAGGATCTGGGAGCACTCGCTTCTGTAGCTGCAGAATTGGAGTGGAGCTGCTCTTCAGGCAGAAATAACACAAACTGCAGAAACGTCTGGCTTTAACACTGCTTTTTCAGTTAGTGTCACACACTGCTGAGGTGAAAGAAAGGTATGTGAGTGACCCAGGCAAAGGAGTAGTCCATGCATTGGCCAGCTATGCTCTGCCCAGGTATCCAAAGACAGCACTTGAGCAGGCAAGTGGGCGAAGGACACACGGACTGTCAAAAAACCCGTATCAACACTTCTGGATGTACAGAAATATGTAGGGAACACATGGCAAAACCTTCACCCACGGAAAAGCATAAATGTAGACTTCTTGAAACATGTCAGTACAGATCAGAAAAGTTATTGAAGGTAAATTATTCATTTTTTTTCTTCATCTTTTTTCCTTTTTCACTCCTGTCAGTTTTTTTCCCAAGGTTAACAGCACTGTCCCACATGGTCCAGCATGAGATGAAAGTCTTGTCTTATATGTTTAAAATGGCTCTCTCCATTTCTTTACTCTCTTTCATCTCTGACAGCCAGTCTCCTTTGATGGTGAATCCTTCCTCTGCTGCAAAATGGAATACTTTTTTGTTAGCGCACCAACAGTTGAAAACTCAAATAGTGTTTTAAAATCATATTTCTTACTAGGTGGTAGTCTCATCAAGTTAATTCTAGGGAGGAGAAAAATAATACTGAAATACTTAATTTTTTAGTGAACTACAGATTTTCCAGTTGTCTTTGGTTTCTGCTTCTGTAGGAAAAAAAAGCAAGCTAGAAATTTTTATATATATACTTGGAAGATTTACAGTTTAATTTCTTAAAGATGCAAAGACAACACAGAGTATGCTATGAGAGGTTTCCACTGAAGCATTATCAAGGAACATGTGATGTTGTTATTGTGACAGGTTTCTCCCTGTTCTCCTTGATTAGTGCTTTTTCAGTTGGTGGCCTGCCTTTAGGTCCTGCACATCCCTGATCACATGAAGCCAAACTCCGCGTGGCCCTGCATCATGTGCCTTATTTTCACAAGCATTAGCTGAATGTTAGATCTCAAAATCAAAGTGGCAACAATATTCCATGTGCTTTGCCTGGCTATAAATAGCTGCAGTAAGTGGGAAACAAAGGTGAATTGGTTTGAACCTTGCCACTTCATTTACTTTTAATAATCATGGTGATAAATGGAGTTGCCCTTTCCAATGTATTACATTGAATGCTTTAAGTTCTTTTGTCTATATTCTGTTTGGATTATAGAAGAAAAAGAAAATTTCTTAAGCAGCGGAGGTTTCTCTTAGGTCTTTTTTCTATCTTTGTCCAAAAAGTGTAAGTTTAAACCAGAAAGGTTCTTCTCTGGCTTTGCAGCCAGCCCACATGTTCCTCTCTTCGGTTCTCACTGTGGTACCGTTGGCAGTATGTTAGGACAGGTAATGCTGTCTCCCCTCATCGTCTGCTGGAGCCAACTTGCACTAGGCTGATATTTGGGGAGGTGTGGAACAAAAGGAGAGAGAGATCTACAGACTTTGGAGACAATGCATACAGATTTGGAGATAAGAATGATAAGCTTGGAGAAATATGTGAAAATATATTTGAAAAGTTCACTTCAGCTTGAAATCCTGAAAGTGATTTAACATTTATGGACCAGCTCCTTTGAACAGTCAATTCGAAAGATTGCTTTTAAACATCCATGGGGCTGCTTACTGAAATAAGCATTGAATAGATCAATAATATTGGTAAGATTCAGCTAATGTCATCGAACAACTGGTGCCCTAATGAAGGACTTGTTATTTGTGTATCTGAATGGAAATGCATTTGGAAATTGGCTAGTTTAGTGGTTTCAAACAATTTATTTCTCAGAGCTATGAAAACCTTTTTTATTCTAAATCTTTACAGCATAAATAATCCGTAGAATCTATTCTATATAAGACACAACATTTCTAATGAGAAGAGAGAAAAATGCACTTCTGATACAGCAAGTCAGTGCCAGCTAGAATCCCTCTTGATAACCCTGTGATAACAATGAGGTTGTACCTTCCTTTTTTTAAATTGCAGATTAATAGATCCTAGGCTGGAGCACAGCTCTTTCATGTAAACTGGCAGCCCCAGCAAGCCAGACAGCTCCAGAATTAACTCCTCTGTGATTCCTGAAGGCTTTGAGAAATTATGAGAGTTTGAAACATATATCGATTTACCAATGTTGCTGTAAAACCTATCTAATCATTGGCATAAAAGTTTGTTAAGTTTTTTAAATGTGAAAAGCAGTTAAATTTCTGCCTTGTGCAATCATCTAAAACAGCAATTCTGAAGAGTGGCTGTTAGGAATGTTGTATGACCACTGTGCAGAACTACATAGTCAGCATCTGCTGTATCTTGATTTTAATCGAGAAAACAGTAGCTGTGAATTTTCTGAGCCTCTTCTTTTATTAATTAAAAAAAAAATGCAAAATCTACTGGTCTAAACTATTGGTACAGTTGAACCTGTTTTCTAGAAGGCTTGACATTTTGGGACATCCCATTGCATTTATTTTATTAATCTATAGTTTTCTGCATCCTCACACTGACATGTTAGGGTGGGTAAGCAGAGAAAACTGGTAGTATTTGATAGGCATATGTCTTAAGACTTCATCTGTAGATGGCAGGATTATGATGTCTTACATGCAATTTAAGCGAAGCAGGGATGACACTAAAATAAATGCAAATAAAGTGGACACCTTTATCTCATTCCACCTGGAATATGAAATCTTCAAACTGAATCCATTCAGTCTTGCTAAAGTGATAGGTATCTCTTATTCCCTTTTAATCCAATTGTGCAGAATATTCACTAAATCCCATTGTGCCCGTGATCCTAAATCGGCATTGCCATCCTAGTTAATTAAAGATTTCCAGCATCGAATCTCAAGAGCCTAGATAGAGTTGTCATTGAAGCTTGAAATATATGCTGGTTTTAAAGACATCTTGTATTATCACATGCATAGCACACTATTGTAAAAACTGTTTTATCAGTATAAGCTTAAGTGGAAAATAAAGGCTCTAATCTTCTTGATAGCATTTTTTTTGTTAGTTTATAGCCTGCAATCTTACTAAGAAAAGAGATTTGTCTTTATGAACTGCCAAGTATGGTTCTTGCCTTTATCACTTGCAGCTTTGTTTTTCAACAGGCCACTGTTGAAAATTTACTCCGTGCAATAACTTAAATATTTTCAAGTGCTGTTTTGTCTTCATTTTGTTGCTGGTTTTTTGTTGGTTTTTTGTTGTTTTTTTTTTTTCCTTTTTGTTTGTTTTAAAGGAGTTCAACATATGAAAATAATTGTGGAGAAACAGCTGATGTGGCTTCCTCAAATGCATTCTCCCTTCCCAACTTGCTGTCCTACCCATCATTTCCTGGCTTTTGCACACATGGCAGCTTTGGGCTGCAGACCCAGAGAGCCTTGTCCTTGCCCTCTCTGCCTGCTTCCAGCAGGATATTAATGCCTTAGTTGCTGAAAGCATATCCAGGCTCTTCATCTTGTGACAAGAACTAACTTTGCTTTGCAGTTCATAAAGAGTCCTTCTGTGTTTTCTCACAGTGCTTCTCCATATCTGAAATCTAAATAAATGGCTAGAGAGGAGCTTGTCAGGCATTTTTCTTCTGAGGTGATTAAAGCCACATGAGTTCCAGTTGACTCCTCTGGCATTTTCTGTTAACTGTGCTATTTTGGGTATAAATTTAGGGATCAAATAAGAAGAAAACTAAAACAAAAGCAAAGGAACTCCCTTGATTGAGATGATTTATGTCAGAAGTGTGATTTAGAGAACAGTGTTTCTCTTGCCTCTGTTTTCTGAGTAGATAAACTGAAAAGCTTGGGTTTTTTATCAGGTCCTGTTTGTCCCAATGCCTCTCAAAGTATTTTTCTTTAGCTTATTTTAATTTAGCATTCTTTAGGTGTATCATAAATTGCATGGCTTCCTTTTTGCTTTGCAAGGTATCTTCAAAGTTCTTTAGGTACCGTTTTGTTTCTATCTTTGTGCAGTTTGCAGAAATCTGTTGGTTCCCCCTTTTCATCTTTATGACTTGTTACTAACCTGGGTTGTACTTTATGGGCAAGTAGTCTTTTTTGATTCATTCTGGCACTGCTTCTCTCACATGTCTGTCCTGGAGCCCTCAGCCTTTGTCAGGGGAGCATCATATGAGCCTCTCACTCTCTCGCAGAGTCCCATCTGCAGTGCCTGCTCTGCATGTCTCCTTGTACAAAGCAAGGTGGATTTGTCACAGCCCTGCCACCTTGTCTGGAACAAGGATATCAGTGTTTGGCCTTAAAAGCGGATGTTATTTATTTCAGAGAAGACAGTTCTTAAAATAGTAAACAGGCTGCACATGTGACCCATTTACTATTTTTCATAGAAAAACCCAGAAGTCTGGTCTTCCTAATTGCTTCTCCACAAAGCTTGTCTCAGTTTCTGCTCAGTTTAGTTTAATTCCCAGGATGGCCATGGGCAGCTGAACTTACTAGAGAGCCAGACACCTTTCAGTGTCTATGAACGGGTAACTTCCATAATTGGCAAAATCAGGCTTGCAGTTTGCTGCAAATGGCTGAAATAGCCACAGAGGTAACAGCTTCTCCATTGCCTCTCACTTCTGCCCCTGCAACCTTTTCAAGTAACCGCTACTAAATTAAAATGTTGATGCTGTTGCCCCTCTCTATAGGGTAGGTAACCCTTACCAAGGCAATGTTGCAGTGTCTTAGGGGACCGCACAGCAGGTATGTGTGTATTTAGGCTTTCATTACTATCTGACTTCACAGTTCTTGGTAACCAAAAGTCTCTAAGAGATTATTTTCCTGGCAGCTATCTTGTACTGCCAGAGGCCTTGGGAGCTTTTTTTTTCAGTTCTGTATATTTGCAAATGCAGTGTATGTTATAATCCCCAAGCCCACAGTGCTGGTAGACATACACACCACTGGAAGAGTCAAGGGTCATCAAAGGTCCATCCCCTTTAGGAAGGTCATGCCCATCACATTTATTATCCAAACCTCAATTTTTTTTTCACCTGTAGAAGTTTCTTTTTCAGTCTTTTTGGTGAGAGTTTTCAGACTGAGATGGTGCGATGAGATGGAAATTTCAGTGTGTAGCCTGTTACGTAGCGTAAATGAGCTTTTCCTCAGTGATAAATGCTCGCTGCCTGGCCCACTGGGAAGGCCTGGGATTGCACCTTGATAAATTTGCATTTTGATGACTTAGTTTGTCCAGGCTGGATAACCAGTAAGAAAAAAACAGTTAGTGAAGATGCCCAGTAGTAAAAATGATAATATTCCCTATGAGACAATATTATAAAGCCTGCTGATATTAATGAAATCATCTAGATTTAGAAGGCTTTTGAATTTGGACCTTAAGAGGTGATGTTATATTAAATAGGATGGATACTCCTCTATTTTTCTCCTCCTGTTCTAAGTTTAAGCATATTTAGTAGGGCCATATCAGTTCAGTATGCTCAAATTCAGACAAATTATTTTCAGGATAGGTTTTCTGAGATCCTTTTCTTATTTTATCCCAGTTCTTTTAGGGAACTGATGTTGAAATTATGATTACTCAGGTATGCAATTTATCTAGGTGTTTCTGAACATTCTTCTCTATATGTCTGTCTGATATGCAATATAAACTCCTTTGGTGTAAAAAAAAAAAATTCCAAAGACCATATCTCTTTTTGTCCTCTTGTGTTAAGGTTCCTCTTGTGTGTTGTTTCTGCTCTCAAATTCAAGAGCACTGGTGGAAAACCCCTAGTCCTAGCTGTGGACCATGCCAGGCTCTAGCTTGTGTACAAGTTCCCAAGCTCAGATGACCCTGCTATTAGGAGGTGGCCTCCAGCGGCTGCACCAAGTTGCATTTCAGAGCTCACCAGCACTTTGCACCTGCAGTGGAAAAGCCCTGATATAAATCTTACACACATTTATATCTCAAAGTCAGGGTCCTTAATTAACGGCATATGGAGCAATCCCCTGCTGTGAAAGGCAGCTGCCTTGGAGGAGAGAGCTGTTGTCACTGGCAGCACACAGGACTCATTTAGAACCCAAAAGTGACCAACTAAAATAGAGATTTTGGATTCTTTGGGGTTCAGATAGAAATTACAGAGCATCTCTTTGCCATCTGCTCCATGCTGGAAATAATGCAAATGTAAATGTCAACTTTGCGTCCTATGAGCTCATTACCCCTCTAGGCCTACAGCCTGTCTTGCTGAGGGGAGGTGCATCCACTGGGACACGGCTTTCACAGCTGATAGCATGGTTTCTGTCTGCCTTCATCCTGAACTACTGCTGTGTTATTCAGGCCTGCATTTGTCACATGGGCTTGTGAGACACTGGCTGTGAAATAGGCTTAGGAAGTTCCTGACTCTTCTCTCCCTGATTCTGTCCCCTTCTGAGGCACTTTAACTTGCTAGCTCTTTGTTTTGCTGCCACAGATATTTTGAGCATCCACAGAAAAGGCTAATTTTCACCCCTAATCTAGTTTCTGATCTGTTTTATTGTGTGACTTTGCAAACGGGTCTACTGCCGAACTGAGGGAGGAAAAGCAATGAGAACGAGCAGTGAGAAGGAACTTACACTAGCTTGCTGCTAAAGCCAGCATCTCTCACAAGTAGACAATTATATTTTACAGGAGCCAAAATATAAAGTAAATGCTATGATGTCTCTATCTGAAGCCAGGTGTGAAGGTACTTACAGGTGATTTCCCCATTGTAGATGGACTCCGTAAACAGCCAAGGTGGTTAAAACAATGGAAGGTAGCAGCCAGCTCCTCCTCTAAGTGGATATCTTAGATTATCTTGGAGCTGTTTCCCCTGCCTCAGGTCATCTGGCTGATTGTTCTGTGCCCGGTTCGGGCTACTCTTGCTCTGCCTTTATTTATCCTTATATTAAATGTAATACAAGATGTTGGTTATAGGTACAATCTGTTAAATGCATGATCTCGGATGTGTTACCAGCTCTCTCTGTACAGCCCACATATGGCCCATTGTTAACACAGATGTCAGCCCAGGAACAGCTTGCTTATCTTGCTACACCTCAGAGAGCGGGCAGCTCTTCCCTCCCAGATTTTGCTTGCGTTCCTGCGTCAGAAGTCGATCATTTGTTTTGGGGCTTTGGAGATGAAATTAGTATAGCAATTAGGATGTGGCTGTGGCAAATGTCCACTCAATAGTCTATTGCAATATGCACGTGGTTTATGACAGTGACAAGAAATCAAAATAACACAGCAGAGTAGCTCTTTTCAAAAGCAAATTTAAGAGATGCTGTTTGCTGAATCTGAGTCAGTCTCAACCTGGGGTTAAATCTTAGGGCATTTTTATCTATAGAACTTTGATGCCATGTTAATAATACTCACTGCACAGCCACTGTACAGCTGATAAGCAGAAACATGAACAAAATTTTGTAAATAATACTTAGAATTTTTCTTTCATCTACTTTCACGGGTGACTTTTCAGTTTCTCTAACACAATCATATGATCAAGCATATGTCATTTTGACCCTTGAAAGCCTGGAATGAGCATGTCAGGAATGAGCAACTCATTCCTATTCATAATGCATAATGAGCATGCCTGGAATGAGCATGTCAAGTTTCTTTCCAAACATTTCAGAAATCCTGCAAACAAACACCAGAGATGTCCAGAACTAGCAACACATCACAGTCCTTGGGTTAGTTTGGCTGATACTATCAGCCATTTATAAAACAGAAAACTGCAGCCTATGTTCAAAGCAATAGCAGGGTCCTGGATCAGCTCATCAAATGTCCATTCATTCTGTATTCATGTCCTACTGCTGTGTGATCAACTACAATGGATAAAATGTTATTGACTGACAGCCCATTGAGTTTGGCATCTCTTAGTTCTTTGATGAAGACAGGATCTCTATTGAAATGAGCCAGCTGAGGTTAAAATTCACTTGGGTCTAAGCTAGACAACTAACTGCTTTCTATATCCAGTACAGAAATGCAGACACCTCTGGAGTGACAGTCACCCAGTTGCAGGTGGGATGAACTGTCTTCTGGAGATGTCTGCCTCCTCCTCAGAGGGAATCTAGAAAACTCATTTAGACAGATATCTCACTTTTTTGTGGCTGGAGTTACGTGAAAGTTGCATATGCTGTTTAGTCTCAAAGATTAACAGGCGTTTCCTGTTAACAACAATAAGGTGGACAAATAAAATCAATGAGTTTCTTCTGTAAATAAATCCAAAGCAAAAGTAACAAAATATTTGAACATGGAGACTCAGTACAAACACACATCTGTCTAGATCTTTATCACTACCAGCTATGTTTCATATCCCTTTGCTGTTTTCAGCTGTGACTGGCACAGTCTTAAACAGGTCTGCAAGTTTCCTTGCTTAATGGAAAAAAAAGGAACCTGCAACTGCTGTATGGCACTGGGATTCAGAAGCCCCCATTGCACTACCCACTGAAGAAATTTGGTGAAGTTTCTCTGTGCCACAGTGTCTCCAGGTATGAAGTGCACTGCCTTTCTTTGTGTTCTGTGGCTAGCAAGGGCAATGTAAGAGCTAGGTATTAGCCTTCCAAAACAGTCACTGAGCATTTCCAGTGTGTGCTAAATTCATTTCCAGTATGTCTTGTGGTATTTCAAGTGGGTCTTGTCAGCTGAATAATACAGACTCCTCCCTGAAGGTCCCCTCCTTTCTTTGCATCAAAACCAACATAGCACAAAGGCTGCGGGTTGTAGATGCCCTCTCACTGAGCTTCCCACTGAAACCTCCCACTGTGCCTTGCCTGAACAGTCATCCTTCCATTAACAATGATGTGGAGTGATGACTATGTCCTGATGGAGGCAGCAAGCCCAGCAACTGTATTTGTAAGTGAATTCCTCCCCTAATACACACTGCCACACTTAATTCTCTAGGAGTGATTGTAACCCAGTGAGACAGGGTGTAGCTGGGTGTTGGTAAGCTCGATCAGCAGCAGCAGTAGGCACCAGTCTGAGGCCTTCCACATCCCTCCATTTCTGTCATGCCCCACCACTACCTATTCTCAAAGCGGTTGTGCTGCCTGTCTTTAACTTGTGCTTGGCTCTCTCCCCTCCATTGTGCTAGGCACGGGTGTGTGTGGACTCACTGTGGGGCCAGGCCAGGAACTAGCCAAGCTGAAGTATTACTGTAATACAAAAAAGGAAGGTGGAGAACAGGGTTGCTTAAATTTATACCACTGTCAATGAGGAGCATTGTGGACTGCAGGCTCTGCAGTTGTTTTCTAGGCCTTTGT
Organism: Manacus vitellinus; assembly: GCF_001715985.3. Lineage (NCBI taxonomy): Eukaryota > Metazoa > Chordata > Aves > Passeriformes > Pipridae > Manacus > Manacus vitellinus. The sequence goes on along the minus strand of NW_021938789.1, from coordinate 21,972,089 downwards.
TGTCTCAGAGCTGACAACTTCTGGCCACTGCTTCTGTTTTCAGTTCCTTCAGCTAGGTTGTGGTTTCACATAAATTTTTTAATTTCCTTCTACCGAAGATGTTTGAGATAACTTGCATCTCCTTTTTCACAGACATACTATAGGAGACCCAGGGAATATTCCTGTCAGTTTATCTGCACTGAATCTGCACTGAATGTCGGCAGGGGCAGAACATTGTCAAGCAGTCTGCACTTTTGGGCAGGACAAGGTGATGGAGTGAAGATGGCTCCCCAAGCAGTCAAAGACAGTATGAAATTACCTTTCCTACAGCTGCAGCAAGGGTCTGACCTCAGGAAGCTCTGCACTATTAGGCATTTCAAAAAGGGATTTCCTCCTGGAACTGGCTCTTGAGTGCTCTCCAACTTACACCCAAAGCTCTCACATCTGTGTCAGCTCACTGGTGGGCTGGGAGCAGAGGCTTAGGGCTACTTATGCATGGTCTGTGTGATCCCCTTTGCAGGCGGTACTAACCAAAAAGCTGTTACCCCTGCTTTGCAACATAAATGTTACATCACTGATGTCACTACATTAAACATCATCATAGTAGACGTACATGTCTTGAAAGGACCGTGGAAACAAACTATTTGTGCACAAATTGGTGGTAGACGAGTGCATTCTCACGTATAATGTTTCTGAAAATGTTCAATTTACATGTTAAACTTCCCACAGACAACTTTAATTCATATTCATATTCATTCATAGCCTTCTTGCACTATTTGATTGACTGCAGCTGGTTAAAAAGGAAAATGTTTGCTAACTCCTTTTTAGACAAGTATGCAACAGTATCTCAGTTTTAACAGCAACATATCTTTAGAGGGCATCTTGTTGTTAAGCAAATTATTATAGATTTTGCCCGATCTGTAAAAGAGTACTTTCAGTGTTCTTCTGATTCTCTTTTACATTTATGATAATCTGAACATTTATAAGACAAGACATTGTTTAGATGTTCAAAATAAAATAGTATTTTTGGACCATGACATCAGTTTTTATGCCATTTCACTCTATTTTGAGCTACAATTAAAAGTTCTTTTTTAAACAAACTGTATCTAATTTCTGTGCTAAATCAAGCCAAGCAGTAAGGAATGTTTTTACTTTTAACTAGAATGTCATTAGAGTCAAAACATGCAAATACAATGCCGGATTGTAAGACGTTGCTGCAAAAAAAAAAAAATCAACTGCGAAGTCTTTGTCTACACTAGAAGAGGTTTTTTACTGTAAAGAAATTTTGACAAACCCTCATGAAGAATCATGGCTTGCATGATTTCCCACTAGAGCTTGTTCCAGTTTTTGAACAGAAGCAGCAATACCAAGAACAATTTTGCCAGCCCAGCAGCAATTGCAAGCACAACTGTTTCTGAGAGCTGTGTGTTATCGACTCCTCTTTCACATTGTTATTTCAACAAAAACTTTGGACCTAGCTAATGCTGTGATTAGGTGCATAAACCAACAGAACAAGCTCAGAAGTGACATTCAGTTTCACATATGGAAACAGTATGCAGAAAATATGCAACAAGTATTTTTCTTGTAGAATATTAAGTTTGTAAGCAAACCAATGCTCCAGTTACATGCTAGACCTAAATTCCTTTGCAGTATGCCTTTAAAGAGCCATACATTGCGTATATATATAGAGAGAGACCTTTGCCATTTCTTCAAATATGTTGTTCTCTGATAATAAAACCCATGGCAAAATATGAAGTTTTGAAAAGCAAGTTTCTTCTTATATTTTCTGGACAAAAAAAATAGTATATGACCAATGTCTCTTCCTCTAACCAGTGCTTCAGTTTTCACACTCAGCTAGGACAGAAAAGTTAAACTGCATTTAGCTAAAATTCTCAAAAAACTGTGGAGATTTCTCAGCCACAGATGGCTCAGGACAGAAGTTCAGCCCCTGTGGAAGTATTGTCTTCAACATGATGCTCAGTCCTCAGGGTCCAAAAAAGGTAAGTGATAAATTTCTCTCCCAGATAGTATTAAAGACCTGGAGCACTACCTGTGACCCAGGGGAAATCTCTGTGTCTAGGACTTTGATGTCAGTGTTGATTAAAGACTAGCTTTGAGCTAAATGAGAGGCACATAACTGTGCTTGGTTAGCTGTAGAAAGCGTCAAATATTCAAAGCCTAAAATTGCAGTCTTAGATCTCTACCTTTAATACTACCCATGACTCATGGGGAGACTCACAAGGTCATTCAGCTCTCTTGCATTACAGGTCTCTACAGCTCCTGCTGCAGGAAGGTGTCTCTTCCCACGTCTGTCTCGGAGAGCCATGCTCTGTGGTGGGCCATGACCTGACCTCAGACTTCTGAGTCACTAATGGCTAGGGCCTACCCATTCCTTTCCTCCACTCGCTGCCTCATTTTATTGTGATTTTTTTTTTGTTGTTTCCAGCCTCTCCTTTCTCATTCCTAGCCTCCCATCCACCTCTCCAGCCCCTTCTCCTATCACACTGCCTCACTGACAATACTGATTTTCGAAAGCTAACAAGTGGTGAGGACTTTTCACAGATTATTTCAGCTCTTGATAATTATAAACAACTCTGCAGGCATTCAAGATGGGATCCTACACTGAGCTGAACGTGAGAGACTGCTCCCATCCTGACTTGGAGTGTACATCCAAGTAGGAGAAAGTATATCCCACTATTCCTAATATGCCTAGGAAATCTGCACCTCTGCTAATCCTAGGAAATCTCTCCCAAACACGCACGAATTGCCTTCTTTGTTTTACCTGTTTCATATCTATTAAGCAGAGGGGACTTCCCCCAGTTTCTTTTTCATCTCTTTCATCTTTTCTTTTCTGTTTTTTTTCTTTGACTTCTGTACTCCATTATAAGTAAAAATTTCCTAATTATTTCTGATCTAACCCTTTAAAAGTTTCATGTGATGATGACACAGTAAGGAAATGAAAGAAGAAAGATATATTTGTGAATTGGTCTGGTCACCCTCAGGCTTTGAAGTGGGAAACATTTAGGTCTAGGCAATCCATTTCTGATGTAAATGTTTCAGTCATACATCTGGAGCCTCCATTAGCAAAGGGGCAATCTGTCATAGGCTCTCCCTATATGAGGTGCTTTGTGTCCTTGTTCTGTGAAGAAAGCAAGAGTTGTAAACTCAGGAGGTGACTATTAAATTGGGTAACTGAGAACATCATTAATAATGTTCATTAACAGGAAGAAAATTACTTCTTTTTTTTTTTAACCTAGAAGAGAAACAGAGAGATTTGGTTTTATTGATATCTGCAAGATAAAAAAACAAACACCCAAAGAAGTGCAAAAACATGGCTATTAAGTCTCCAGATAAACATATTTCCCCGCAACATTATATGTGTAATTCCATGGAAACAAATACACAGACATAAACTGAAAATGCCTGGGGGCATCTTTAACTTATCAGCATAGGAAAAAGGGAAAGTATAAATGTCACAGAAGCTATAATCAAGCTTAAGAGAGCATGCATTATGTTTAAATCTTGTGGATAATGTGCTAAGATTAAGTTGCATACTAATAACACACAGCACACATTAAAGTGGTAGCACACAAACTGGATGTAAAGAACAAAAAACAATTTAGTAACATAATATAAATTACAATCATATTAATATAGATCTGTATCTGGTGCAATTTTTATTCACATTTTCAAGAGGCTGTTAATTAAGAAACTATTACATTAGTCCCACTTTTCTTAATTGCAAACAAAACCCAAGGCCTCAGTTTGATGCGAGAAGGGTTTAACCTCTGTAAAATCCTACTGGGCACATTAGACAGACAAAGTTTACTAAAACTGATGTCAGATTATAGAAGCAATATAGAAGCTGTAATTCTAGCAGTTGATATTCTTGCTGATGCACTTCAGCAGCTTTTTGTCATTGTTACTATCATAGGACAGAGTTGTGGGAGCTTCTCCATGATAATCCTCCTGCAACCCTGAATATTGGCATAAACAGCTGAGTTTTTGCCAGGCTTAGTGGCCCTCCAAAAGAACTGCTGCAAGCTCATTCAAGCTTGGGAAGCAGTGCTGTCCTGTAAATGACTTACTAATCATTTGTCCTGGCCTTTGATGCCACTGGTGTAAGGCTGAAGTAAAGGAAGCTAACAATTACATCTATTCCTTCAGATGTGATGGTGGAGACTGTAGGCAGGTGTATTGCTTGGATCTTGTTTGCTCAGATTGATGTAAATTTTATGGTGTCTTTTTAATGAGACAGACTGGTGGCTGCTGCCAGTAACAGAGATGCATACATGGAAAGGTGGCTGTAATTACTTTGTATGTGTGAACCATAAAGGGTCTTTCTTCATTTTTTAATAACTTCTGCACCAAAAAGGCCATGTTTTGAAAGAATTTCATAATTTCTAGATAGAAACTAGTGAGGAGAGACTCTTTCCTAAAGCTGTTCTCTGAGCTTCAGCATTGGTGGACACATATGATGCTGTTCAAGGTTGGCCTCTGGCCGTCTGGGTCTTGTCAGTAAGGCAAAAAGCCCCAACTCTAACATTTGTTTCAACAGAAGACCTGACAAAAGCCTGGTTAGCTTCCAGATTCCTACATTTTCCTGCCAATTAAGCTGGCATACATCTGTGGCAACTTGATTCTGCAGCATCTAATTCCTGCAGAAATTTTCCTTAAGAAACTTGAAGTTGCCTTTCTCTTCCACGTGTCTGAAAAAGGCACTGAACTCTGAGTCCAGCATCATAATGTGCTGGAGAATATCCTCCTGGCATTCATTGCTTCTTCAGGCACTATCTGTTGTATTTGGATTCAGATATGCTCTAATTTATTAACTTACCCCTGTGTATGCTCTGTGTCTCCAGTAGGCCTAGTTTTGGAGGGAAACTTTATAACATGGTTTCACAGAATGCTTTTTGTAGGTATCTCTAAAATATCAAGAGTTTCAATCAAAGAGAAGAGGTTATCAAGGAAAAGGTGGGGGGAAAGTGAAATTACTGAAAAGTTCAAAATGTTTCCTGCAATTACTAGTAGTTTTCCAGTGTATCTAAGAGTTGCAGTATGAATTATGTCTTCAAGCAGTTCTTGAACCTTCACAATAGAGATTTTCATATATTTTTGTTTGTGATTGAGACTTACTGCATAATGCAAATAATGTAGCAAATACAACAAGCATGAAGCATGACATAAAAAATATGATTAATGTCAAGCTCACAGATCTAGTCTCTGTGTGATATGTCTTCAAAGTGCCCTTCGCCTCTGAGTTAGACATTTAAAATCAGGAAGACATAGCCTAATTTTCATTATCATTGAATGCTCAGGAGTGTTTAATAAGAATGAGACTTATGCATGCATTTTCTCATAAGATTAAATCTTGCTTGAGAAACTTGATAGCTTTTCTTTGTTGACTCAATTCTTTTGGTAAATTATCAACTGAAAAAAACCCGTGGTAGTGATAATTTGAATTAAAAACAGCAACAACATTTGATACAGTGCCTTACAGAGTCTTGCTCTCAAAATTAATTTATAATAGCTTGGGCATAAAAATTGTTATGCACATTGAAAATTGCAAGCCTTAAGCATAACCAAACTGGACATCTATAATGTTTTCACAACCAAAAAGCCTTTCCTCCTCCATGGGAAAAACTTTCCAAAACATAGTAATTCTTTGTTTGTAAAACTGTGGTCCAGACATGAGAACTCAAGTCTTCTTAGAAAATTTAATAGACTCTGTAACTTTTCAAGACATGGAATTGCAGTATGGTTTCCTATGTAATGAAATTCAGCCAGATCAATATTGCCTGACCCCTTGGGAGTTTTGGGTTTGCCAGGATTCTGTTATTTGGAACACCTTCAAGTCTCTGACAGACACACAGCTTTTTTTCTCGTTCATTTCTCTTGCTGCTTCAAAATCCCTTACATCCCTTGATCCTATGTTAATTGAATAGAATTATTTTTTATACCATTTATGATTAGTATAAATAAAGAACTATATTTTATGCACAGGTTGCCAAGTGTTTTAGACATGTTCCTCTCTATTGCGGTCTGCATGCCAGAAGAGGATCCCTAATTTTCAAAGAGCCTTCACAGCAACACCCTTGGAGTATATTGAAGATACTTTAGAAATGCTGGTGTTATTAATAACTATTATGTCACTGGACTGCTGAGCATTTTCTCCATCTCCAGAGCCTGTGGCAGATGTTTTTCCAGTAGCAACTATACCTTCAGACATATATATCTTTGTAGTTAAATACACTTTGCTATTTATATGGACATATATCAAATTAGATGTGTATTTTAAGGTGTCATTGTTTTGGACAGTGATATGTTGCAGCACAGTAGTCATGACTTAAGCAAATAAAAGAGATATTCCTCATCTTTGAAATGTTTTTGGAATTGTTTACTCCCTTCTGTAATGTAAATAAGCAGGGCAAGAAGTTATATGGATAGTCAACACTCCAACTTGATACAGGGTGTAACAGGACAGACCTTCCCAATGCCAAGTAAAGGGAAGGTGACTTCTAGCAGCATTACAGTGATTGATGTTAACTGCTTCCAATTAAAGAGGCTTTACTAGAAAAAAAGGCTAACTGCTTGGTTTAGATAGGTGAGAAAACAAACACTGTGTTCTTAAACAAGTATCCTCCCAGAAAAAAAAGAGAAGCTCTCAAGTGGACAGTACTTTTTTCCTTGCATTATAAGGCCCAGAGACCAAAGGAGTCAGCTCTTTCTGAGGCTGAGAACTGACTTTTTGAACTCCAGAAGCAGCTCAGTTTTTTAAGTTCATTCGAGAGCCCATCATTAAGGACCAGTTTGGTGGGGCTGGACATGAAGCTGCATCCACCCCTTCTGCCCACCTGGAGACCTCAATGTGAGCCGACTCAGACTGCTGAGATTAGGGATGGTGCTGAGGAACATCTCAGGAAATAAACATGTCTCAGGAAACGACAGTTTGCTGTGATCAATGGATTTTTTAATATGGACAGATATTTATTAGTATCCCTGTCTGAAGTTTGTTCAGCAGTGAGATCTCATGTGAATAAGACAACTGTGAGAAAAGTTACCAATATGGTTATGCCTGTTTCTATGAAGTCTGACAGTAATCAAGATCCCACAAACGTGTAGCCTTGGGTGCTTCCTATTCTGGATATCTTTGATACATGGCTTGAAGGAGCTTTGCAGATGGACTTTTCCATGCTGCTGGCATTTATCAGAAGGGACTCATTACACAGATGCCTGTGGGCTTACCAGCTTGGTGTGGGCAGTCACATGGGCAGCTGTGTCTGTACCCAGGGCTGGCAGCACAGAACCAAACTCAGCTACAGAGGTCATTCAGCCATCTTCTAGACTCTCAAATGGTCTAATTTGCTCTGGTGAAGCCCTGGCTGTGCTTCTGGGCTGCAGCCACCTCCATGGCTACACTTGAGCAGCTCATGGGCTGAACCAGCATGCATGACAGGAGCCTGGCTGGAGGAGAAGCTTCCTTCAGTGAGACTTGGCAAGGCAAAATCCTAAGACACTTCTTCTCACCTCCATTCCCACAGCATCTTTGGTGATGTTAATTTGTGAGTCTTTCCATGAACACCTTCAATCACACTCCACTGATTCTTGTTGATGGTCTTCAGCTATATAATATATAGCCTCTTTTATATGATATGTGATTGAATGACTTGCAAATATGGACAAGCAATGCACTACTGCTTTGTTGCAGGTAGGAAACATTACTTGACATGGGAAGTTCCTCTAGAAAGTATAGGGACAACAACTTATTCATGGGAAATGCTCGATATACTCTCACCAGAACTCAGTTTTCAGACCCACAAATTTACCCCCTGCTGATCAGCAACATCTAAAGCCAGTTCTGTGCTGCAAAACTTTCCATCTCATAATTTAACTGCCATTTTCAAGCACTGAATGAGCACTTGACTGCACTGGCTCTGCCTGAGCATATTTCACTGCCTGAAATACCCTTAAGGATATCACCTGAAAGACACTCATCCCTCCCATCCCAGCCAACACTCCAAGCTTGTGAGACTCTCCCTCTGCCCCAGAATATGTATCCTCACCCTAAGCTATCTTCTTACCACAAGTGTTTCCATGAAAATTTTCCATGTTTATGAACCCACATTTTCTCATGAGAAACTGTTTCATCAAAGCATTCCCTGTCAGCTGCAGTTTTCTTTCACTTCAAAGGCAAACACTATGTCAAAGACCTGCATGCTGAGAAATTTCTATGTCAGATGTCTTGTCTAGAATGTTAAAAGAAGTCATTTTTGGTGTTTGTACACAATACATTATGCCCAGCATTAAGTATTTGAGGAAAACCACATTAATCTAGAAAAGCATTAACAGTATGTAACATTTAGCACTGTCTGAACTGTGCCCCAGAGCCATCTTTTTTTTTCCCATCATAAACTGTGGTGTCATGAAAGTGTTGACTGTCTAGAGTACTGTTTAAACTCATATACTTACTAAACTCCCTGTATATGCTTGCAAATAAGACAGTGTATGTGTGTTGTGGAGCGTGGGTGTTAGCTGTTGATATGCTGGATTGTTTGTGTGTTTGTCTGAGTAGAGGCTGTACCAAAGGTGTCTGGATCTGTCTAGAACCTGCACAGGGTTCTTGTTCTGGACATGTGCTGACTCCCATGTTATGTTGCAAAGAGAGATGTGGCCACTGGAGAGGTAAAGACAGCCATGTGTAAGGTTCTACCATGTCTTGGAGGAAAATATATCCTATGTCGTGGTGTAGGAACGGTACTCCCCAATTTAGTGTTCCCATTGAGACACTCCAAACCATGTACCACTCACTCCCTCCCTCCTCCCCCTCCCCCTGCAGCAGGATGGAAGGGAAAATTGGAGGCAGAAAAGGTAAAGATCATGGGTTGTGATAAGAACAAATCACTGGAAATAACAGTGAGATAAGAAAAACCCCAACAGGTTTTTTCTGCCAGGCCCTCTGCTCCCTCTGCCGGGCTACCCGACCTGGAAGGGACCTCTTTCCCCAACAAATGATGTGAGGTGGTATAGAAAAACCTTTGTGTCCTAACTGTGTCCTCTCCTGTCTACTGGAAAAGTGAACCCTGTTTGGGCCAGAACCAGGACAACTTGCCAAGGCAAGCAGGAAGGGAAGGTGGAAACACACCACCATCAGAAATGGTTTATGACAGTGAGGTACCCTCTCCAAATGAAGACATTTGAAATTGTTCAGCAATATCTGCTCAAAGTCACTGCTTTGCTGGTAGGTGGCTGGAGACTATGCCAGAGGAGACAGAGCTTTTTTCAAGTGCACTGGGGACATAACTCTCATATGGCTTATCTTCATGGAAAGTATTGCCAGGATAGTTATTAATAATACTGTGAAAAAAAGTCAAGTGGGCTTTCCTCTTCAGAGCAAGTTCAGTATATGTGCTGAGATAAGGATTAGTGTCCCTCTCCATCATAGTTAACATCCTGGGATAGCATAAAATACCTCTGTTTCTCCAAGTAGTTGTCCAAGGCTCCCTTCAGCTTCAGGCACAGAACCATTTCATGTTCACAGGATTTTCTTTCAGTTCTCACAGTAAAAGGCTTACTTATTTAGAAAAATGATAGACCAGCTACATTTGAAGATGTATGTATATGCTGTAGATCACTGTACCAGCCCAGTCTAAGCTCTCAGAAATAGCACTAAGCCTTTCTTCTCAAATCTGGGCTGCCTGTGGTAAAGCCTTTTGGTCCAGTATGTGTGCAAATTTGTGCTACTTTAAATCTGATTATGTCACAGCTCCCTCTGTAGACTGTCATTCCAAGCATGGATCTAGATGATGTTAAACAGCAGCTACAAAGATTAAATATTTAAAATCAGCAGGTCTGGATAACCTGCACCTGTGATTTTTAAGACAGCTAACTGAAGAGAACCAAGGAACAAAAATGGTGATTTTCAGCATACTGGAAAACTCCCAACAGTTCCCAGAGGACTGGAAGAAAATCAATGACATGTCAGTATTTTAAAAACCTGTAGCAGGAAGCTTGGATATTACAGGCGTATTAGAACTATTTGGAAGCAAAACAACATGTTGAATTGTGAGTATAGGACTTTATTTTAAGGATAGAAATAAAACTGTTTCAAATCAAAATTGGTTTATGGAAAACAAATCTTGTCAAACTATAATATCTTTTTGTAATGAGACTGGCCATTGTTAGAGAGAAGTTATTAAAGGGAGAAGACACAGTACTACTATTTTTGCAGAAACTCTACAACATAAGAATTTTCATGTTTAGATTGAGATTGTAAAATATAAACAAATATTTAAATTGCTTAGAAACTTATAGAAATGGCTCTTAGGTTCCAAAAAGACCAGACACTTCTGACAAATCTTCTCACCTTTGCAATTAATTTTGAAACATAGGAAAAGGTAAGATCCATATTGCTCACCGCTGTAAATGGATATTTGCATAAATGAGGCAAAACTCAATGATAGCAGGATAGTTATGGCTTTAATTGCTGCTGAGCAGCTCAAGTTATACAAATACTGTTTCAACAAATGAGTAAAGGGCAATGGCAGGTAAGTTCACCAATAAGCCTTTTTTTGGGATCTTCTTTCTCATATATTCCCGCTTAAATAGTCAATCTGTGGCATTACACTCCAAAATTAATACAAGTTAGTTGTCTGCTGCACATTAGCAGTAATGTACCAGATGTTTGAAAGCTGTGAATACATTTAAAATGCCATTTTACTGTGTCTGATTATTAAACAGGATGAAAATTTGGGGGTCCATGCAGGAAGCTGCAATGACTGTCTTATCTGTGAAGGATTCATTTAATTTGTGGCAGAACAGCTGCATTTCTGCACTGCCAGAGACAGCGGAGCAAATTAGTATGGACACGCTCTTATTGAAGAGGATGGGAGCAAGCCTGTGTGCATACATTTGTAGAGATGTTGGGTTTACACTGCTCTGAACTCACCAGACCTGTAAACTGAGAAAAGTGAATAAATCCTAGTTAGAACTCTGTGTAGACATTCCCATGTGGAATGAGATTGGTCTTACTGCATTTTTATTTAATTCACTGGTGGGTGTAGCAATCATCCCTCAGTCTCAGCTGAGAGCTTTTACTAGCTAATACCTTTGTTTCCTGTTGGGAATGACCCCATGAAGTACAACTACAGTCAAAGGGACACGAGAGAATTAGTAATCACGGTCTAAAAAGGTACTGCTCCTTGGCTAAGAGTTGCCACCATGAAGATGGAAGACATGGAGTTTATTTTACTTTTCATTGGTCTGAAAAGTCCAGGTTCTCTAATCACTGCCTGCCACCACCTAATGCCTGCCAAAGGGTGCATGTCAGACATCTACAAAGTTAATTGTATCAGCTTCCCTTGGGTGTCCCTGGAGATTGGAGGTGGAGCCAAACCACTGTTTGCTGAGGATCTTTCCATCATAAGAGAGTGGTCACTAACTGAGCTGTACAGCCAGGACAAGTGTATTAATGAACTCTAGTGATAGAGTTACAGCTTAATTGAAGGAATTAAAGGAAGAAAAAAAACTTTTTTCCAAGATCACTTAAATTAATAAAATGACCCAGCCACCAGACTCCTCTGGTGATCCCAGTAGTTTTGAGGTATACCCCAAGGCAGCTCAGGGTGCACCTGCACTAGTGTTTCTGTTTGGATCAGGAGGGTGCTGTTCAACCACACCTCCCAGTTTAGCATGCTTTGTGAAGCACTCTTGGAAAGCAAAAGCTGGGTTCTTCTGGGATCAACCTAAACCAGACACTGCAGATCAGGAGCACTGTTCCATCCACAAAAGGGGGAACAGACCAGACTAGAGCTAGTCTGAAGTAAAAGCTCCAAAAACTTGTATGTCACAAACATCAGGTCCTCTGCACCAGAAATAGTTTGCTTTGCAGTTCACTCTTAGTGTGCTGTATGACTGCTGCTGTAGATACCGTCCATGGCCAAACACCAGCCTGGGGTGTTCATCATGTAGACATGTCTCTGTGCTAAACAAAATGGCATTTTCTGTCTTCCAGCTGTAACTGTAAGAGCTGCATACCCACACAAACTACTCTGTACCAAAAAAAAGAAAAAAAATCTGTTTGGCACTAAAAAATCTTCTTAAATCAATCTTGAAATAAAATGAGGGAGGTATAGAGTACAGATACAGAAGATAGTGACAGAACACCACAAAATATTCTTTACAGAAAAGTCTCAAGCCCCAGCCCAGGGAATGTATTCTGCAATGGGCTTGCTAATTCCTCTCCCAAACCCTCAATATTTCTCTCTAAAGGAAATAATTTTCTAATGTGCCTGAAGAGCTGAGTAAGCAAGTGAAAGCATAACTTCCTATTTTCAACAGGAAAATAGAGTTTTACGTAGATTTTTTTTTCCCCCAAAAGTGGCTGCTTCAAAAAATGCCAGTGTTTTTTGGAAGACTGTAAGTTGGATAAAACTCATGAGATTTTAATTTTTCATAAGTTTTCAGGCTATGAATAGTTTAGTGCTTAAAATCTGGGGGAAATTTTAACCAAAAAACTAGCATGATTTTCCTTTTAGCCTGTGCATAAATCTTACTGGGAACATGTTAAAAGAAAACAGAGAATGTCTTCTCCAAAGTGCTACAGTTTACTACAACTGCCACAAAATAAATTTACAGATTATTTTTTTTAAGAGCAAAAGAAGAACTTGTGAATTAAGATCCAGAGGTGAAACATAAGTGGAGGAATAGGTTGGCAATTTTTATTTCACTTGTAAAGTAAAAAAAGAGTGTTTTTTAATGTACCTAGTTTTTTTTAGGTTTGATGGAAACCAGAGAGAAATGATGTACTTCCAGTGTGATAGTGGTAACTAGAGCCTAGATGCATAAATGCATAAATAGAAGTAGAAATACTATACTATTTAGAAAAAGTGAATTGGTGGAAACCCTCGAAAATATTTATATGACAATTGCATTCAACTACATGTTGTTAGTTAATAGATACACAATAAAAATTCAGATAAGAAGATGGCACTGAAAATCCAAAGCTGCTGTTTACTGACACTGCTGTCTACCTTTTTAGCAGCCAGGATTTCACACATGGACTGTTCCCTTGGCAGACAAAGAAATACTTTTTGTTATATTTTCTCTCTCGCCTGCTTGCTGCTTCTTGTCTGCATGGGATGACTAGATGTCATTTCAATGCACAGCGTTGAGATGTCTGACAACAGCCACTACACCATCCCAATCTAAGTTACTTTCACTGCCAGAACCAGGACACCTTGAAGATGAAAACATCCGACCTGCAGCCTAACATGGGAAAATGTTAGCACAGATGCTGTAGGGGTGGGAAAGCACTGTGCTTGGTCAGGAAAGGAGTGGGTGTCTGGCTGCCAAATGACGTTGTTCATGAAGCTGTGCCAATGCCACCAAACACATAGCTGCTGAGGTCTCCCCAGCTGTAAAGTGACATGAAAAATTCAGAGAGGGTTTGGCTCTGCACATGCTGCCTCAGAAGACTGTGATGGTCCAGTGCAGAAAGCGAGGTTTCTCTTATCTTTCAGGTCATAAATAATGCCTTCCACTAGATTCCTTGTCCAGTGTCCGTGAAAGTTAGTGGCAAAGTGCCAGAGTGCCCACCACAGTGGGAAGCAGGGCACTGGCATTGCAAGTCTAGAGGGGGGCCAGTGGGCATGAACCTGGGCTTGGGCATGTGGGAGGTGGACATAGAGTGCATAGGTGCTGTAGAAGGAGTGGGTTGTCCCCAGGAAGGGAAAAGGTGCTCGGAGGGTGTTGTAAAAATTCATACAACCACCTCCTTGCCTCCATGCCATGCTGCCTGACTACAGCAATGCTGCTGCTTGCTGTAGCCATCAGAGGTGCCACCTCAGCAAAATATATTTGGTTGCAGGTGATGTCATGTCCATTTTGACACTAACTTGTAGTGGAACCTCAGGAAAGTTCAAGGATGGAGCTTGTCTCCCACTGGACACCAGGGCTTGGAAAAAAACCCCAAAGGGTCATTTATACTACTCCGCTGCACTAGGACACTTTTAGCTTTCCCTAAAAAATTTACCAGAGAAGCGTGTCCAGGTACATTTCTAGGGATCCCTTACCTCCTTCAGCAATGTCTTCCAATGCTTCATCACTGAAAACACTTTTCCTATTACCTAACACAAATCACCCTTATTTCCATTTAAGCCCCTAAACCTCTAGCCCTGTCCACCTGGCAGGAGAGAAAGAGTTTACTCTATCCTCTTTCCAGTTACCTCTCACATATCTGAAGACTGTTGTTACATCTCCCTTCCATCTTCATTTATTGAGGCAACCATGACAGTAGCAATGTTCTTTAAGAATTGTAATCAGTAGACACTGGAAGGAAAATCAATCAGATTGACGTCTTGAGGGAAGTGAGTTCTTTGGCCTACTTCGTAGCAGTGAGATTTCCTGGCTGGCCAGAGTATTGCTCTGCGTGCAGGGGACGGGGAGGAGGGAATAGCTCTGCCTGTGGAAATTGGGAGGGCAAGTGAGAATTGGCATGAAAATACCTATTTACCTGTGGGGCATTTTTTATAGTACTTTTCTATGGCAACTGAAAAAACAATTTTCAGAAGTACTTAGCCAGTAAATGTAAAAAGAAGGACAAACCCAGCCTCAGAAAGGATTTAAAAGTGCTCCATCATCTTCAAAAGTCTTTCTCTCTGCATGCTTTTATCAGAGACTGTAGCATAGAGCCACAAGTCCTGCTCATGCAGGATAGTGCATGAAGAAAAGATACGGCAAAGGTCCGTTTCAAAACATGAAATTCCCCTGAATGAAGCCATGAAAGTAAACTTTGTGTCACCCAGGCCAAGCTTCTGGTGGAGTGGAGGTCCTCTGCATTTCATCACAGCACAGGCTCTGAAACAGCTATCCCAAAGTCTCAGATGCAATTTTTCAATGTGAAAAAAGGTTAAGCAGCACAAAGTAATTATTGCATAGTTTTAGTTCACATGCTCATCATTTGATGCTTTAAAAAAAAGCTTAAGTGGAAGAGGGTCAGACTTCAACAAAAGCCAGACTGGCAAGTGTCATGAAGGACTACAGTATAATTAGTGTTATGTTGCATTTGATTCAATAGCTTTATTGTAAGATCATTGATCAATAAAATGCTCAGATATTTTTTATGAATTAAAGCTTCAAAGTCTCACTTCAGTATTGGTTTTATTTTTAAAGCCAATCATTGATGAATATGGCATATTCTGACATGTTAATCAATTCATTATTCCTTGCAAATACCAGCAAATAAATTAAAATATGATGGATTGAATTATGTTAATACTAGCCCAGATGCATACACTTCTATTAACTTGAAACAGGATATGATCAAGTATTTAGCAAATAGCCTCAGGATATTGAGAAATTTTTAAAAAACCCAAAGAGTCAATAAAAATTTGGGGACTGAGTGACAACTGTATAGCTCACAAGGGCAGCAGATGCATTAACAAAACAACCTGCTTTTCAGCTTACTGTTGTCTACAACCAGTGTGTTTCTCAACTGTAATGCAAGATAAGAAGGTGACAGTTATTAATTTCAATGACTCACTAAATAATAGAGAACAAGTACATATAGCTTTAGCTCATCTCTATAACCACATAATCAATGTTCCCACAGCACTCTGTTGTCATTGACTGGCAAAATAAGCAACAGCTGAGAACTGGCTCGGTTTCTGATTAAAATAATCTGGCAAACAGAAGCAAATTAACCCCATAGTGAAAATTATGCAGTCTCTTTGCTGGGTAAAATTTGCTTACTATGTGCGGTGCTGTGGTCAGTGCTGAGAAAATATTCTGCAATGCAAGGAGAATAGTTACAGTCTGTCACTTTCCTGATGCTTTGAGGAATTGCAGGGCATGTGATTTTGTTTGCTTTTGCACACATACATATACTTGCACAAATAATCTGAGAAACACTCACTGAATATATTTCAAAATTGCTTTCTCTGGGTGCTATAACATTGGTTTTATTGGTTTCATTGAGCAATACAAGTATACCACAGCACAGCAAATTCTATTTGTGAAGCTTATGGCCCGCTGAAGCAATATGTTAGTATGATTTGTCACAACAGTAGCCTAATTTGCCTGTTTTAGGAAGGAAAACATAATCCTCTGGCAACATGCAAAATATTTTATTATCCCTATGGCAGTTAAGGCTGTATAATGAAGAAGAAAAGTATTCCTATAACTAGGGTTCTAAAAACAGCCGTGTCAGATTTTTACTCAGTGTCCCCTTTGAGAAGTTTTTCCTTAATCTTGCTGTATCTGTAGATTTGTGGTAATGCTACTTTCTACTACTCTTTGTCTCATATTTGGACTGTAGCTCTGTAAGACAAGAACCATTTCTTTTTGTGTGCAGTACTGCCAACTTAAGATGTTTTTCACATGTCTCATGATATTTGATGCTTTCCACGACTCTTGTCATTATGTGAGAAACTCAGTATTCATTAAAACATAAAAGTTCTGATCCTAATGGCTGTAGATAAAAGCTCAAAAATGGGCTGTGTGTACACAGTAAGCCTCAAAGAGCAGAAAAGAAGAGGATAACAAATAACAGGAGCCCTGATTTTATAGCTGCTGGTAGATCAGTGTTTGCTTGTCTTTTATAGCTGATTATTTGTGAACCCTCAGTTTTGAGGTTGATTCCTCAGCACATACAGCACAGAAAACAATGCCATTGTTCTGGGGGTGATGGAACAGTTGGAGAAATCCCCATGGTGGGACCTCGGTCCTGCCTAGGGACATCGAGTATGAACCCCTCCTTCTGGGACTAAGGCTGCTGGAGTCAGTTTGGTCCTGATGTCTCCATAGCACGTGTTTGTCCTGTGTAATCTAACACATCATTAGTAAAAGCTTTATTGGTACAGGGAACTCAAAGACAATATCCTCTCAACAACACTTTTTTTTTTCTATAGTAACAATTTTTCTCTCAGTGTGAGGGTTATTTTTTTGTGGTAAGATTTGGCACCATACTCCATATTGACAATCATCTACTTCTGCTGCTGGTCCGCTCCTGACAACTAAGTGGTGTTCAGCTGAAAGGAGAGATGTTTGCTTACCACCTGAAGCAAGTTATGTCAAGATTCTTGTAATTTTTTTCTTACAAGAGCAGCATCTCCTTGCTAATCAATGGCCTGGCTTTCAGGTGGTGCCATCCCACCTGTAGAAATAAAGGCACTTCTCTTCCTACACTTAGAGTTTCAAAGGATACTTCTCCAAAAGCACTGTGTTTTGAAGAACTATACTCTGAAATGTGGCAGAAATCCAGGGGGAAAGGAAAAGGAGGGGGGGGGGAGAAAACAACATGCTCAAAGACAAGTGTCTTTCACTACCTGCTCTGTCAGTAAAAAATGAGAAGAAAAAATACCATTTTGTTTTCTCTTTGGTTTATTCACAGTATAGCAGCTTCCTTTACCCTGTGCCAAAAGTATGTATGTGTATGTACCATTTGAACCCTTGTTCAGCTATAGTCAGTATTTTTCAGTATGGACTTCTCTTGTGGTGAGTTGCCATTGCCGTTACAACTTAGTGGCATTGCTTTTGGCAGGAGATGTGTATTCTTTTTCCTTAGCTACTTAGTGGAGAGAGGCACTACAAATCCCAAGCAGTTGCAGTACCTGCAATACCTACGTTTTTGGACTTCAGTGTAACAGTTGATGTGGTCTGCTGAAGAGCATAACTATTTCTGTGATTTCTTCTGTGGGAAGGTAGCTTGATCTTTCCCTGCAAATTTTACAATGGATTCTCACTGATATCACAACCCAGGAATATGCTTATGTGGCTCCAGTGCAGCACTTCTTCTCCGTGCAGTACTCAACCTGATATACTATGGAAATCACATCTTTAACCTCAGTTTCCTTAAATTAAATTATACTTAATATGCTGTTTTAAAAAAGGTTGAGATGCTTTGAAAGAATGCACATGATGTCTTAAATGCAAAATACTGTTTTGATTTTAAGCAGCATAAACTCCTTTTTGCCTTTCCCATATTGTCCGTTCCTTTGCCCCAGTGCCAAATTTGCAATACTGTCTGAATGAATGATAGGAAAGTGTGTTGGATAGAATGCACTAATAAATTAGGTCATGGTACCTGATGACTTGTAGGTCATCAGTCCTTTTGCAGGAGAAGCAGAAACAGTGCAAAGAGCTTGCACAGGTCCTACAGTCATACTATTCACTCAGTAGATGGTGCAGGACATTTAGAACAGCAATAACCATTCTAGGTTTCCTGAATTGTTGATGAGCTGCAGGCACCAGTGTAAGCTCATCTCATATATCTTTATATCTACAATACAGATGTGTTCCTTCTGTCTCCCAGTTTAGGAACCCCTAAGAGTCAATAGGGAAAACCAGGGATTTTTAGGGAGTAATTAATCAGAAGTATTGTATACATCTGCTTGAGGATTAAAAAAAATCATGTACCCAAAGGGATTCTTTTCTTGCAACAAATATATTTAACAACCAGTTTGGACATTTACATCTGAACCCATGAACTCCACACTTGTGGAGTCATTCCTAATCTGGAAGGTACTTCAGACCCCAAAAATTGGCTTTTCCATCCATAAGCTCCTTTCAAAATGGCCTTCCCATCAAGTTCATTATCTTCCATAAAACTCATGCTTCACATTGCTTCAGATGGAGGGCATTATAATTTCTGTTTTGTCATTATCGTTCATATAATGACTGGATAAATAAAAGATATTATAAAAAACAGATAGCAGTTATTGCTTTGAGATTTGTCCTTTGGACTGTGGCTGCAGCCTGCTTAGGTTATCATTTACTGTGATTTATGTGGAAGAAACTCAAGCTTGTCTTCTTCATCAATCTTTTGCAACCTTCACCATGCGTACTGTTAACTACAAGTTACCAACTTGTTTTTGCATTGGTATGTCAGTTAGATCTGACTTTCCCGTGACTTAACCTAAGATTGGACTGGATTCCTGAGTTTTGCTCTAAATAACATTTGTAAAAGCAATGCTGGGCATTTTCCAAAGTTTATTAACAGTTTCCTTAATATTTTTAAGATCTGAAACTTCTTGTGTTTTCAAAACATGGTAGCAAAACAGCAGGAGCAAGGGAGGATGATAACAGGAAATCTTCTCAAACATATTTGAGCTACCAAGTATCTATCACTTGCAGTTCAGGAGCACTGCCATAGGATTTTAACAGGAAAAGCATGCAGCCTCTGCATGCACGGTTTTTTTAAACACTGGCAAAATAAATGAGGCACTTGGTCAGTCTTTGTGAACCGGCAGAAGGACTTAAGAGATACCCATACAAACAACCTCCTCATTGCTAGGGTCTTACAGTCAATTCCTATTTCTTAGTCTAGTGACAGATTTCATCTCCAAAGTCCAGCACAAAGACTTTGATAAAAGATTGAGTGACAGCACAACTTCTGAAAAGACCACCAGGGCCTGATTCTACAGTATATTGAGTGGTCTTGCATTGGTTCCTGTCTGGATACATGTGACTTGATAGAGCATTCCATGTAAAAGGATTCTGATTCTTCTCATGAAGAAGAATGGGATTTTGCAATTTTTCCCTTGTGAAAGTTAAATGAAGCCTGGCTGACCTCTACAGTTTCCCATAACAGATCTTCTTCAGTCATAATAACAAACTTCTCTTGGAGTTACATTAAGATCCAAGGCCACAAACACAAGTTAGGGACAAGACTACTCAGAACTAGATGGACAGGAGGTTTTCACCGGGGAAGGATGTGTGCAAGTGCAGGAGACGGATATTATTCTGATGGAGCTACACATCTAGCATTGTAGGAACCAAAATAATCAAGGAACACTTGCAAAGAAGCCCCCACGGGCAACACTTGCTGTGCAACCACAAGAAAAGCATCGGGAGAGACCGCTGCACTGTCTGGAAGAAGGACTGGAGTGGCCATCACAGAAACTTTCTTTCGTTGTGTATGGCTCCAGGTCAAACTGTGTTTGACCTTCATGAGAGGTGAAGTCACAGCAAGGAAATATCATATTCAATGGTGAGCTTTTCCTGAGGCTGGATTCAACCATCAAGACTCAGATTACTAGCAGATGACATATATGAAAGGATATGCACTCAATGATTGCACACTGTGTGCTTATACATCATTTCGTACCTGTTTAAATGGCAGGGCATGGAAAACCAAAACTTTCAGGGTAAAGAAACTGATGAAAATAACATCCTGGGTATTTAGGCAATCGCAGGCTGAAATCAATCCACTGGTGGGATGCAGCCAGGAAAATAAAGTTGTAATTGTGAAGTGCATCAGCTCGGGGTTTTTTTGTAGTTGGAGGTGTGTCCATGCCATCATACAGGTGACTGTTAGAATCCCATCCACACCACTTTGTACAAGCTCATACTGAAAAATGTGAATTCCAGGTTGGAGAAGGGCAAAGAAGGGTTATTAGAAAGAAAAGTGGAGCACTCATTCTACAAGAACAGAATAAAAGAGCGTGGGTGGTTTAGACTAGAATACAGAGTCACAATCATTCTGTATATATCTGTGAAATGGTTAATCACCAAGTAGTCATTAAAGAATTAAGAATCCTTTAAGTAAGATGACAATACTGGCAAAAGGCCAAATGAGAAAAAAGTGGCAATGAATAATTTGGAGTGGGAATTAGAAAGCAAGCTCTCATCCTCCAATGTCCTAGAACATATTTTCAGTTGCATCAAGAAAGCAAGATTCTAAGGTTTTTAAGATGAGCTTGTTGTGACTAACTGACAGTAGACAGCTTCCCAGTGTATCCTGCATTTGCCTTTTAAAAGAATACAGGCAGAAAGGAAAGCCCAATATTTTGTTGACAGGAAGGTCTTTGTCAATGATGGAAAAACTAACCCAAAAGAGCAGCCTTGCATATTTAGACCCTCAAGGCAGGGACACCCTTCTTCACCTAGGCCCAAAATTCTGGAGAGTTTTTTGGCTCAAAGACCATTGAAGAAAAATTTGAAGCCAGACAGTTCTTTTCTGTCTTCTCATAGACAATATTTGTCATTTGCAAAATTTGCAGAAACCAATACAAATCAATTCGTTGATGGCAGAAACACACAGATTACATGAAGGGTTGTGCCGTGTTCAATGATCTTACTCTCTGGATGAAATTCTGTCTTCAGTTAAGTCAAGGTGAGTACCATGCTTGATTTCAAGCATTTTCTTCAGTGTTGGGGCGTTCGTGCATTCATGCCTGCTATTAGTCACCACACCTGAGAGAAAGAGGCAGAACCTGGAAGGATGGTCAAGAGGTATTAATGCTTTAAAAAAATTAAAACATGCCAAAACAAAAATGGTGGCATTAGAATGGAGCTCAAGGATTATTTTTTTTTTTGCCTCTAAAAAAATTCTTCATCTATCCATGACACTGTAAATGTAATTTCCCTGTAACAAACTAAAAGGCTCTGTGAGCAATGCTTTTTCTCAGAGGTGTATTTTCACTTTGTAGTTCTTCAATCTTCATTTATGCCACTTCTCCTTCAAATGTTCCGCTTTGGTTTTGTTTATGTCTTTTACCTTCCCCTGTCCTCCATTTCTTTCACCCAGCTGGAGTTAGGTGACCCTGGAAAGATGAAATATAAAGAAAAGCACCTGGAAATTCAGATGAGTTTCAATAGTTTAATATCCTTCCTCGTTTTAAATTCTTTAGGGTTTAGCCTCCTTCTTAAAAGACATTTGTGATTCACTTACCTGAGATTATGCAAATCACTGCTGAACTCAGAGCAGCAAGGGTTATTTCCCTGCATAAAATTAGCAGACACTTAGTAATAAGACACATTTACATTTGTACAGCACATTTTATCTCACTGGATCCCAAAGCACTGCTGAAATGTAGTAGGATGTTGAAACTGAGAAACGTTCTTGAGGCGTTAATTCTCCCATTCTCACTAATGTATCCTGATGACATTCATGCAGTAATTCTTACTTCATACCAGTGGAAATTCTCCAACTGCCTTCCTCCATAGACTCATAAAAACTTAGGAATAAAAAGTGTCCAAAACAGGCTTTTTTCAAAGCCACATTCATTTTGCATAGAGCCAGCAGAACATAACTGCACACTCTGGACTTCATTTTCAGCTCTCCTAAAGCATGCTCTTCAAAAGTCTTTATTTCCTACCTTAAGATTTTGAATGTGTCCGCCTAGAAGTTTTTATCTTTTCTCTTTATCTTTAAACAATAGATGGGACCCTTATAATCTAACTCCTTGTTTGGTGGCTAGGCTTTTAGTGGTCTTGGTGTGTTTAAAATTATTAACAAGTACTACTTTTTTTCTCTTTGAGTTCAGCCTGTTTTGTCCCTCTCCATTTATTCTGCACTTTCATGAGCGCAGACTCATCTGAAACTGTCCTCATCTTATCCTATTAGTTGATATCACTGGGGCGCATTTTTTCACACTTCAAATTGAGTTATAGACTTATGACAAACACACACACCCCTACACACACATCCCCTACATTTATTAGTTACATGCTTGATCCCATCTTATATGTACTTTATGTACATATATGTGCGATTGTGATACAGTAAACTTTTAATATAATTCAAAACCACACTCAAAAAATAAGGGCTACAGAAATATGAGAAGCTACTGGGAACTTCCCAGTGGAGACAAATACTTCCACCAAACTGAGAAGAAAACGTGGCATCGTGAGTATCTATCATGATTTCTTGGTAAGATCTTGCTTTTGTTTTTGAACACATTGCCTCAGAGCAAGTGACAACACACCAATTTTTCAAGTATTTATCATTTCTTAAGTGCAACAACATTATCCTCTAGCCTGAAAATAAGTAATAATAATGCTGTCATGATGTCTAGAAAATTAGCCAGATTTTAAATCTGTTTTTCAGAGATTTCAGAGAAAAGGCTAAAATCTGTTGTGTCAGATATTCAAATAAAAAGACTGAAGCTGGATTATGGGTGTACCTCTCTGGTTCTAGCATGCTTCTTGCAGTTGTACCTGCTTTTGCCTGAATTTGTGCATTAGGCTCAAAAAAACTGGCAGACAACAAAGCCTTCTGATAAAGATGTAGGTCTTGAGCCCCAGCCAAATGTCAGCAGGGGCCTTTTTATGGACTCCAGAAGCAATTGGCTCATGCCTCTCTGGCATGAAAATCTAAATGTATTACCCAGCAAACATGGAGCTTGGCTATTAGAAGCCTTGAACAACAACAACAACAAAAAAACCCAAACAGGCTTTGTTCTATGGATCAAATTATAGTTCTGAATGTGTGGCCTTTGTTGTTAGTATGTTCACAAGAGACACCTAATTGGATTAGGAGCGCTTTGAATAAGACAGAAGTAACCAGCTGGGGGAGCCTGGTGCAGAGCAGCCGGCAGTGAGGAAAGGCACTGTCCTCTGCAGTTACCAAGATGACAGGGAACTGTAGCAGCTGGAACAGAAGAAATTAAACCCAAAGTGTAAAGTTTAGTACTGAGGTGGGAGTTGATGCCTTGGAGCGTCATCTTGGGCAAAGGAGCCTGAATTCAGGCATTTGGAGACGCTTTCCTTTGGTACACATGGTGAGGCCATCCTGGTGGCACTGGGGCCATGTGGGTGGGTGGAGGACGTAGAGCAGAAGAAGCCCATGGGCCTGGCGCAACTGGATGGAGAGTGAGAAGAAAGGAGAGCATGTCAGAATAGTTTAAAGCACTGTTCATGATAAACAGCCTTCATGTTCAGTCATGAAATTATGCAGTAGCTATGAGACAAGAAAGTAAAATTGCTAATACCATTTGTACAGCATGAGAAAAATAAATATGCTGTTATTTGACTGCACCTAACATCAACTCACACACATCCAATTAATTAACATGGCAGTTAATTAACGGGACAGTTTTGATCTGCTGTAGCAAAGCTTTAATATGTAGTGACTCGCTTAGTAATTTATTTCAGTCAAAATTAAAACCAAATACTTTTTATTGGCCCATTTGCAGATCTCCATATTACCCTAATGGCATCAGTGTGACATCTGAATCCAACCAGAATTAATCTGAGATGACAAAAGATAAATAGAAGTTGGTGTAGGTCAAGGAGCACAAAAATGGCCATGAAATGCCACCAGATAATCTGGGTCCCTGGTAAAGTACAGCTGACCTCTCACAGCCTCTTGTTACCTGGTTTTGGTTATTTCCTTCTCTGAAATCAGAGCAGGACTGAACAAAGGAGTGACTAGACCAAGAAGACTTTCAAAGCTCTTCCTCCCTTAGGAATACATTAAATAACACTGGATCCCGTATTTTGAAGGAGACACTGCTAGTGTAGCAGAAATCCTTTGCTGGCCCAAGTTCCCACAATCCTGCATGCTAGAGTGGCTAGACAAGTATGGGAAGGACTCTTCCTACAAATTACAACCCCAGGACAAGTGTTTACAGCAGCTTTTGAAGTGCTCATTCAGTTGCGAAGACCTGGTTGCCCACAGACCTGGGGAATGGCACTCACTGGCACCCAGAGGAGAGGGGGATATGCACATCACCATGTGATCTGATTTAGAGATGATTCCAGGGCAGATCAGAAAAGAAAAAAAAGTGGTCTAAAAATACCTCTGCCCTTTCAAGGGTTTTGTGTTGCACCCACCAGAAGCAGAGAACGGAAGCTCACCTTACATTTTAATCAGTCTTTCTCTCACTTAATTTTAATCTGACCCTGAGTAATACCCCCTAAGAAGATTCATGTAGAAGCAGATTACAGCATCTAATTTGCTAATGATGAGACATCATCCTCAGAATCACAATCTTCTGTCATGACTTAGTAGATGCATCAGGAAATAAGATAAAAAATGTCCTGAGTCCTCAGCATTGTCTTACAGCTGGAGCGTTTGTCCTCAGCATTCCCCAGCCCTGGATTCAGTCCTACCTCAGTGTTCTGCCTTGCCATACTGGACTGAACTGCAGTAAATAAGCAGGAAAAGCCTAGGTAAGAGTATGTTTGCATTGGAGACTTGAGGGGAGGAACAAAGTGGCTCCTGTAGATCAGTGCTCCAAAACCAAGGGACTCAGGTCAGCAGGCAAGTATGGATTGCAGTTGGCCCATGCAGCTGGGAAATGTATTATGAAGAGACATGATTTCCTACATACAGAGAGAGTAACTTTTCCAGAGGGATCAAACTCTTCCAGTTTACAGCCAGGGTGAAGGAGTGCTGGTTTTTCTCCAGTTTTTTTGGTCAGGCATATGGGCAGGACTTTCTGAGAAAAGCAAAGAAGAATCACAGGTCACCCCTGGGGAGTGAAACACAAGGGAGCATGGACCACTTGCAATGGAGCAAGCAAGGGAGGGAAGGGACTCTGGGTATTTTGCTCAAGAAAGGTGCTTAGATAATAGAGAAGCTGTCAGAAAAATAAAGTATTCTCTGTATTCTCTGGTTATGAAATGGTTTGTGATTATGACCTGATTCTCTTTAAATTCAATGGAAGACTTAAAAGTTTTTCAATTTCTAAAGTGTACTTTTGTATAATGAAATGAATTCTAACACCTGAAGAAATAGAAGTCATGAATGGAAAGAAATGCATTAAAGCCAAAGGTGCCATAGTATCTTCAACTTTTATCCCAGGCAGAAACAGAAAATCTATCAGGAAGGGCTCCAGACTAAGCAAACAGAGTCAGCATCTCAGAAGTCATATTAAGAGTAACAGAGAGCTCAGAAGTATTGCAAAAGCATTTGGTCAGCAAAGAAATCTGCGTTCAGTAAAAGGAATATTGCCAAAAGTCAAGCTGAGTCAGACTTGTGAAGGACATTAAAAGACACAGCAAAATATCTTCCAGCATGAAGAAAAGAGGAACAGGTATGGAGGAAAACTGTAATAGTAAAAATCAAGAACTAGCTTCCTAAAGTTGCTAGAACACACTCTGTGCACTCACCTCACATACAAATACAGAAGAGACTTGAGAACTGAGAGTGGCCTTCTCATCCACTTTTCATGACAGACTCAGCCCACAGGCCACACGACCTACTCTGGCTCCCAGCTGGTTCCCTGCCATGACATGCAAACATAGCTTTAATCAAAGGCTGAAAATCAGAATTGATGAACTTCTGCAGTCAAATGCGAATGCTCAAACAGAAAAACAGCATTTCCTGGGCACCGCTGTAGTCCATAGCTCCTAAGGTCAGGGAGAGGATTTGGGAGGGCAACATAGGCTATAAACTGAGAAACAGGGGAAGAGCTGCCTCTTGCACCTCTTCTCCAGTCATTTGCTGGTCTGTCACCAAGCAGGCAGGAGCTGCTGTCAGCTCTGCAGGAACAGGTTCATTTTCTACCTCAGTTTTCCCTGGCCTCCCTCCTCCCCTTCTCCTCTCTCCTTCCACTCCAGCAGTGCTCCCTCCAGGATGAGTTCCCGGGTGTACCTGTGTCATGCCTGCTGCAGTATGGTCAATGGGCACAGATGAGTAGAAGAGTTTTTGCAGCCTGCTCTTTATCACAGAGGAGATAGACAAACCCAGTGGTCCTGCCCTTGTATGACGCCCTTGCCAGCATATGTCCCAGTGTATCCCCAGGTGGTCAAGGACAGAGTTTTCCGTGTGATTACTGGGAAAACCTGTATCTTGTGAAGAGTTGAGGGAAAGCATAATTGTGAAGAGGGCAATGCTCCAGGAACTAGTATGTTCTTTCTACATCATGGATGACAAAATTGTCTTCTGCAATCTCTTCTGCATTGCAGGGAATTGAGGGTGGGATGTGTTCAGGCTTGTCCAAGGAAGGAAGGAAAGGGGATATCTGGGTCTACATGGAGAGGACAGAGAGATGCCTCCGTGGCAGTATTGATCCTTTTCTTTAGGAGTCTGCACTGATGAAGAAGTCAAGAATCTCCTGTAGCTTCAAGTGCTGCAGGGCAGTGGATGGATGCTCTGAGCAGAGCAGAGACATTCCACTAGTATTTGCTGTACATCTCACCCACACTGTGTTGCTGACCATCTAGCCTGAGGGCTGGGAATTGTAGCAACAGCTCACTGTACAAAACAGGCTGCCTCTCCAGCCTACCCCATTACTGGACAACCAACTTGAATTTGTTGATTTAAAATGTGCCTATGTGCCATTTTACCCCACACAGCAATGCGGCATGGTGCAGACCAGGTATTCTTTTAGGTGCAATGTTTGCTTGGTGATAGAGAGAGACCAATTGCAATAAAGAGTTGATGTCTGGCAGTCAGCAGCAAGTAAACTGTCACAGGGACTCACAAGGACTTACCTCCTAGAGGATCTCATGATGCTGTAATTCATATTTGTACCTTGGACCAATGATTTACAAGTATTATGATACATTTGTAACAGAGTTTGTCAATTAAGTTCCTTCTCATGCATCATTTCCTCCTCACAGTTTTGGTTTCCTTTAGGAACCAAAGTGACACAAAGTAAATGGGAACAATCAGAGTATTCACATCAAATTGTACTACTGCTTCAGACCAACATGCTAAGACAGACATGGCCTGTGGACATGCCAAAAGAAGTGAGAAAAGCTGATCATTGGCAGAGACAGGTCCTCCAATAGCCTCTGTCACCGAGTTAATGGAAAACAGGAAAGTGGTTTTAAGATGGAACTTTGTACATTTCTGAAAGCAACTGCATGATTGCAAGAAAACCAATCAAATGGGTCAGATATTGCTTCCTGTTGTATGTTCTGCATTGTGATGTGCACCAACACCGAATAGTGACAACTAGTATGACCAGCTGATTACTCTAGTACTGCCTGCTGGAGATTTTCATTCTTTTTCAATAAGCCATGATGACCGTTTATTAAGCCAGGGGGTTAGTGGGCTTAATCTATTTCCTAAACTGTGCCTTAACATGTGCTACAATTTGTTTCTTAACCATTTGGTTCAAGTAAGTAGAGCTCCTAGGAAGAAAAGGTGTTGCATAGATCTCTATGGAAATTATGACATGGCCTGGAACTGTACTGCATGTAAAGTAAGAAAACTTGGATGACTATTGTGAAAATAAGTAGGACAGTTTCTAATGTGAGGGAAGGTGTGGTCTGGAGAATTCAGCAGGAGATTAACAAATATGGTTCAGCTATTCCTAACTGCCACAAAAAATGTCTCACATAGTTCTGGGGTTTTGCTTTAACTCTATAGATGGAACTACAAATATTATACAGTACAATTTGGCTAAGTAACAAAGATTGTGTATCTGCAATAACCCATTCTTTATACTGAAGGAGAGAGGGAAAAGGATAATAAAACTTAATTTATCTACCCACTTGCAAATAAAAATGGCATTTCATATAATAAACTTCAGGATTGCATTACTGAAAAAAGATGTCTACAAATATCACACTTATATTTCACCAAAATAATAAATGTGGGTTGATATGGTATCTTTCACACTCAGGAAATTCCTCATGGGTTTAACATGATGACCCATGGATGTCTTATCAGTTGGTCTGTAGTGAATTTAGCTGTAGCACATTCGCCTTTACTTATAGAGATATTTCAGTTTTGCAATCTAAGGAAGAAATACAGAGTTGGTGAGCATATCAAATTTAGAAATCTGTCTGCTCATTTTTTGCCTTAAAAAAGTCACGAGCTCTCCAATATTAGTTTTTGTGACTTCCTTCAGGAGGAAGAAGGGTTTTATGGCAGGATTTGAGTAAACTGGAAATAGGCTTGAGTAAACAAGACATGAGTTGGGACAAGAAATTCTCATCTATTGTCATTAATTGAGATGGACTTTGACTAGCAAGACCTGAATGGAATTGAGCAGCTGAATGGCAGCTGATAGCCATTTGGCTTAAGGGAAGGACATTCAAAAGGGAGTACTGAAAAATTTCCAGGAAAATACAAGCACAATATTACATACTTACATTCAACTCTCTGAGTTCACACAAGAATATTTAAGGTGCAAAGAACACCTAGTCTAGCCCACCAGAGATATTGAAGTATCCAGTGTGTATTTCTCAAATAATCATAGGGTAACAAAGATCAGTTGTGACCATCTAACTTGGTGTCTTGTGGAACCTACCAGAGCAAACAACCAAATATTTTCATTTTTTGTTTGAACTAGAGAATCTCTTTCAGAAACAGGTACTTTAGATTAAAATAAAACATCTTACAATTGGTTTCACCAATCCTCTGACAAGGTTTTCTAATGGTTAATCACTTCCATCTTTAAAAATTTCCACATATCAGGACTTACCAAGTTGACAACCAATTGCCAGCCACTGGATATTATTATGTATTTGTCTACTAGCTTGAATGTCAAAAGCCACATTCTGCTTTTGCCTCCTCCACCAAAAGGAATGTATTTTGATGCAGAGGGATGTGCAGCCTCATGGTGAGGGTGCTGGCTCAGGTTCTAACATTGAGGGTGAAATAAGTGCGGTTCCCATAACTGCTCGGGGATGTGCGTGCCAAGCCTTGCAGCTGCAACCATCATTTTATATATGCTGTGATGCTGAGGAAAGCACTGGGAGGTGGTTTAGCTCGTAGGTCCTCTTGGCAGTAGCCCTGGAGGGTCCTAGCAATCACTGAAATACATGACCAAGTGAAAAATTGCTAAGGCAGGCACCAAACACCATGTACAATAGCTTTGAAAAACTCAGGTGCTCTTTAGCTTTTAGAGGGGAGTCTGATAAAAGCCACGAGGAAATATATCTCCAGCAGTGTCCTTTTTCAAAAGCAAGAAGCAGCATGAACATTCCCAGGATCAATCTGTGATATGTCTGTCTGCCTCTTGCTAATTCACTATTAGAGGTGGTGTAGACAGCCCTGACACCTTGCAAAGCCTCCAGCCCTCCCACGTCCTGGTGCACTACTGTAAGGCAGGAGAGACAGCCTTTCACTGCAAGGGTCTGAAGGATCACTCCAGGGCTACCTTCACAGTCTAACAGCATGATGGCCTGTAAAAACAGTTTGGACTCTGGTTATATGTCTCAGGAAAAGCCAGGGATTAGGTCAGTTGTTACAACACTGAGCATTGGGAAGCTTCAGTCTCTGTATGGATTTAGCCCCCTTCTAATTTAATATTAAATTTGTTACAGGAAATGCACTTCTGGAGCAAATGCTGTGTGCCTTTTGCATAGTCAACAGTATAACATTGTAAATAAAATGGAAATCTAACAAATAGTCTTTTTTCAACGCGTCACATAAAATTCTTTCCTCACACATGCAACAAAAATTATTAGAACAATTTAACCAGGAACAGCCAGGGAGGGGACAGGCACTGGCAGGAACAGTGCAGGAGAGATGGAGAAGATGGGGAAGATACAGGTTTCCTCTGGCCATTAGATCATATTGCCTCCTGGACATGAAATTGAATCTTTTCCTGCCTCAGAGATGTGCAGATGGTAGACAAAACCCATCATCTTAATGTAAAAGTAGAAAGAGGATAGAGGATTTGTTATGGATCTGGAAAGGTCCCAACCCCACTGGTAAGAGTAAAGCCTGAGTCACATCATAGATTTTTTTTTTTCTTCCTGTGGTTTGTCTGGATTTTTTTTGAGTAACAATAAGAGATGGATTTTCTTTTTCTTTCAAATACCACATTATGAAAAAGGGAAGAAATTATGAAATAGGAAAATTAAGAGTTCCTGTCCAGCTTTCATTTAACTCCCTTTATGCACATATTTTATAACTTGATCTCTACAACACTTTCTTTTAATCTCTTGGGACCCATTTCATTCATTGAGGATACTGCAAAGATATAACATGAAGGAGACATTGGTTTACAGGCAAATAGGACAGGCATATAGTTGAGGCACTTGAATGTTGCCCTATAGGATTGGGATTGAGTCTACAAAGGATTTAAGACTTGAGTGTACTAACCTTGTCTGTCATCCCTGGACCTTATATTTGGGGCATCTCAGAGTTCACTCAGAGCACTGCATAACATCTCCACGCCTCATGCCGGTGGCAGCAAGGACAAGAGAGGAACATCCATCCTAGGCAGGATGTCCTCTTTTGCCAGGAGTGGGCACTTCAGCTTCCCTTTCTGCTGATTCATTGCTGCTGCTGTGAGACTTCACCCCACCATCTTCAGTTTCCCTGAGGCTCATCTTGCCTTTTAAATATGACACATTTTGGACCCAAGGCTAGGCTTTTAGGACTAATAATTTTAATACTGGAAACAGAGATTCCAAGATCAAATCAGAGGTAAAACAGAACACTGTTCTGCACTTAAAAACATTCTCTCTGTACCATTTCAGTGTGTGTCATCACGAAGTCCTCCAGTGTGTCCAGGCTGCAAAGATGAGAAGAAAACGTTCCCACAGACATTCATCACCTTTCCCTACCCACCTTATCTTACCTTATCCCCCCTTGCTCTTATATCGCACTATTTTGTCTTCTCACTCCTAGTTTCCTTACACTGCAAATGTAAACTTAATGACTTGAACTTTATCATCCCCTTTTACTATTACCCCTCCCCAGGATAAGGGGACATAACACACCTTTTGAAACTACTATTAAGTTGCAATAACATGCAGCATACCACTGTGAATCATTAATCAGACAAGCCTTCTATTATTCTATGAATCCCAGTGCATTCTGAGAAAGACCCATATGGACATAACACAGGTGGAGCATTAAGATGTTTTGTCCACACTGCCTGTTCCTCTTTTCGCTTTAAAGATTTTGACATCACAGCCACCACAATAAATTGAGGTAATTTTTTTCAGGGAAAGGCACCGTAAAGTTGTATTCATTAGTATTCATTAACAGTTCACCATGAGGAAATTAATAATTTCATATTCTCTGCAGAGTCTGAAAGGTACACAGTAATTAAAAGGTGGAAAGTTCTGCATAAGTATCAGCCTTCCAAAGACTGAAAGCAATGTGGGTTTTACGGAAGAAATTATCCAATACCCTACAGACTGTGTCGAGATGCACACTTGCAAGAAGACATGTTGAGACTGCCTGAGGCCCCTTCTTTCAGTAATTTTCTGTTCTATATTTGATTACACAACTGTATCATTCCTGTAACTTAGAAGTAGCATTGAATGGATTCTAAAATGCTTATTTCCAAGAAAGGAACATTTAGAGAGATTCAGGTGACTAAATATAAGAAGAGCTGTCTAATGTCATTTTAGATGCTCCAAGAAACCCATCTGGCTTACAGCTGCTGCTCCAGCAGGGCACAAATCTTGCCATAAATCCTGTGTCAAAGCTGCCAACACATTTAGATGACTCCAGCAACTGCCACCACCTCCAAAAGCATTATGTTTAGGTACCTGAATTTCCCCATTTAAATTACATTTGAACACTGAAAACAGTCATCAGATAAACTCGGATCTAACTGCAGCCAGGATTTTCTAGCCACAGTGCTCAATTAGTTTCATTTCTCTGCTTTAGTCCTTCCTTCTTAGTTTAGAGTCTACTGTCTCTTGGGGTCTCCAGGCAATTTTGGCGAAATGGCTGACAAATCAGATGCGGCTGCAGTAGTGCAGTCTGAGGAAATGCTTGTCTGCATTCAGAAATCGGCAGACAAGCATTTTCACTCAGTCCACTAATCCTTGTGTAGCTGGGTTAAAGTTATAAGCATGCAAGTGCTGCCTCTTCTTACCCTGTTTGCTGGTTTATACTGGCTTGGGGGTTGGTTTTTTCCTGAAATTCATCCCTGAAGGAGGCATGATTTGCAGTTAAAGAGAAGGGGAAATGCTTCTGCAGTCTTAGGGCAGGAACGGGAACAGGCAGAGGAGACAACAGAACCAAGTTACACAGATACCTGCGATATTATTCCCATCAGGAAAATCCAGTCTGTGATGCTTTAACAGGGTGCAAAAAACCATACATGGATAGTGCAAGAATATTGCAAGCTCAAAAAATGTATATTGTTAGAAGATTAAAGGCCTTCTAATGAATGTTCTTAAACTTCTATGTGTTCTGCAGTCTTTATTTTACTGGTATTTTCTGGTTGGAGAAAAAACCTTTGACATGTCTTCTTCAGCTTCCTTGTGGATAGAAACTATGCTAAACAATTTTCCCACCTAATTTCAATGGAAATTTCAAGTACTTAGATGTCTTTATGCATTTGGCCTCCAAACATTGTTTATATTAGAAAATGTTTAATTTTTTTTATAAAAGCAGTACATCTTCCTTGCTGTAGGTCAGCTTACGTTCAGAAAAGAGGTTTTCTGTCACTCTAGGTGATATAATTTTGCCAGTTAGAATACATGGTACTAGCAAAAGAACTGTTTTTAGTGTGGGCTTATACGTACAGTAGAGTTTTCTGTGCTATTCCGAAGTTAGGATAGGATTTTTTTTTCACACTACTGACATCAGGTCAGAAGTGCAGTTTAGACTAAACAAGGTCCACTTTGCTCAGCTCAGTGAAGTATGAATGCTATCAGTATCAACAGGCATAAAAGAAATACATTCTCTGCTGGTAGACATCAAAAATCTGGTGAAACAGGCCAAACTATTCCGGTTGCTTACCTGGAAATATTTTCAAGCTACTCTGATCATTGCTGCCATGTAAAAATCAGTTTTATTTAAGGTATCTCTGTGTTGATACTGCAATGGAAAGACACACCACATTTCCAACCACTTTGCAAAATAAGGGTCAAATATATCTTAGAACAAGAAAATGTTCTGATATTTCACTGATTTAAAAAGTATTCTTCAGAAATGTGTGTATACTGTAAGTAAGAAGGATGCTTTCTTCCTCCAGTGTCCAGTTATCTTGTGCATTTAGACAATGGGATTCTCAGGTATTTTTTGTGCAGAGTGACCTTTAAGTTTAGCTGCTGCTATTCCACCCCAACATAAAGCAAACTGCAGACAAGAATATCAGTGTAAACGTGATAGACAATTCTACAGAGTAGGAACTGCAATATCCCCTTCCCTGTCTCAAAAGCACAGTGCATACCCCAGCACACATAGGCACCAAAGCTGAAAAAGAAAACAATGCTCAGTTTCAGACTAGTTGCATTAAAAAATTTTATTTGTGGTCACCGTGGTAATTATACACTTCACTTGATAAATTATAGTCTGGAAAGTTATGTTGGGGATGAAAAAAGCAATACCCCAAGGTCACAGAATATGATGTCCAAAGAGACAGGTGCAAAACTTTAATTCCTTTTTATTCCTTTGTTCTGTGATATGTTTTCACAATGGCTGTAAAACCTGTCTGTTAAGACTGTCAAACCACGTCATCTCTCTTTCCTTTGCCTGTCATTTTACTGTTGCTGCTGGATCTCAGAAAATAGGGGAAGGACTCGGGAGCCCAAACATCCTTGTTCCTACTCCAATGGTGAGAGGTCAACAGGAGAAGTAGCTCTGCTCCTCTGGCTGCCTTCAAAGGACCTCCTGGGACCTCTAAAAAGCCTCATTCTGCTACAGGAAGCTTAGGTTATTCTAAGAAATTATATAAAAGATAATTTTTTATATCTGTGCATCAGATAGTGTTATTTGTATATCCGTTATCTGGCATGATTTCCCCAGTTACTCTGTGTGGGTCTTTCAAACAACAGAAAAGGCAGCTGAGAAGAGAGTTTAAAGAAAGGAAAATATAGAGCCTCATAATTTAATAGAGAGGTTCAAAAGGAAGTGAGAAGTTAACAAGTTTAAAATCCTATTTACTTTATTTTCCCTATTGCTTTCATGACACAGATCTTTAAATAACTACAGACTTGAGGACATTTCTCTCCAAGATAAGAGCCTCGACTTGGTGACTACCTGTAAACAGGGCAGAAACCCTTGCACCTAGTTCAAGTAGAATCATCTTTCTTCTCAGATGATCTTGAATCTTATGTGTCCCAACCCCAATATTTACAGTATTTCACCATATTTTTTCTTATTGCACTTACATCTCCTTTCTTTCAGGTCCCAAATTTCAAAGATTGCAGTTACGTTACATAAGAAAAGCTTTAAACCCATAGCCTTCGGGACACGCCTGACCACATGGGAAAATACAGCCCAGTTAACAGTGAGTGACCTCTCTTCTGAGAAGAGAGCCAGCAAAAAGTTAAGAGATGTATTTCAGGGGCCAAATCTGTCCACACACTGTCCTTTTTACTTCAGTCATCCCTCACTGAAGGAGGACTTGAATTTTGCTTTTTTTATAACTGCTCTCCAAGTGTATTTCTCATATCATAATTCTGCTTTACCTACTCTGTAAGCTCTTGGGAACAAGGATCACATTAGATCATATGCTTGCACTGCATTCAGCTGAGTGCTAGCAGAGTGTTTCTATGAAAAAAAGTATTACAAAGTTAGAGGGAAAGATCACTGAAACAGATATGGAAGAGAAGAAGATCAGAAGAGCCTCTTGTTATAATAAGGACTTAGGGGAGCAAAGCTTGTGGTATCTCTGTTTGACCTTTACAAATAAGAACAACAAAAAAAAATCTGAGATTGTTTGCATGAAGAATCAATGCAGATCAAGAGTCTGTTAGAAATCGAGGATTTGACCTTGATGTGACACGCTGTGGAGAAATTTGCAACTCTTACAGTCACTTGACTGTTATAACACACCATGCTGTGTTCACACAATCAGCCCAGATAAGAGCAAAGGCTCCCCCTTCTTATTTCTTCTCTTTAATTCATTCCTTTCATCTTTTTTTGCAAACCTCTCTAGCACTCCTGCATATTCCACACTAAATGCACTTCTAGTTTCAGAAGTGAAATGAGTAAGAGAACTGCAAGAAACTGGGACTGGCCCGAAGATGCTGTTTCAATTACACTCATTTAGTCTTTCTAGGACTGAATGGAATATCCCTATGGCAATGTACTCTTTAATCTGCACTAATTTCTTCAGTTACGTGGTAACCGCTGATGCACTGTAGTAATCACTGACAAATAGACTTGGTTGGAGTAGGCAAATTGGATCTGTGGCAGAAGAAGAATAGAAATCTCAAATCCAAGGAAAACAAAAACCTAATTCCTATCTATGCATTGGCAGAATGAACCTGAGCTCAGATCAAAAGCATTTCTCTAAATAAACCACTTTTGCAAGCACAGAGAGCTTGAGATGGAATAGAGGAAACCAGCTGAGAAAGGCTTCCAGAATTAAAAATTCCAGAATACTGAAGATATCTTATATGAAAAATAAAGCTTCTCTGCCCAACAGGTCCTACATCACCTGCTCAAGTACAGAACTGTACTTCTTGAACTACTGCTCTCTGACCGTCTTAGGTCCTTTCCTTCTGATAGTTATCATATTAAAGAGGAGGAAGATTGAGAGCTAACTCATATGGACTGTATGAAAATGTAAAACAAACATCTCTATGGTACTTGTCCTTTCAAATGTTTCTCTTCATTTGGTTATTGCAACTGGTTTTAAAAAAGCACCTAGCTAATTGATGTATTATTTTTCATATGAATAAAGGTTATAATTTCCTTAACCCCCCAGGAATCAGGCCTTCCAGATCCCATCAGATTGACCTAACATTGTGAAGTATGCTTAAAATAACACATTTTGGATTCTTTTTATTTGCCTTTTAGATATGATCTCCTAGGTAAAATTGCCTCATGTTTTACATTTTAAAAAAGCTGGAAATGTTATAGAATCTTTATTCCAAGAATGTAAGTTTTAAGAAATGCATCAAAAATCATGAAACTTGAAATTAAAACATGAGACTTGGCAGCAGTGGTGAGCATTAATTCACTCTTCCAAGCACTTCCTCACCCTTTCAAATAGAAATTGCTAATCGCAAGAAAAAAATTCATAAGCGCAAATTTGTAAAGCACAGATGAAGCCAGCAACTTATAATTATTTCTTTTGTCCTTTTTTTTACATTTAACCCAAATATACCATTAATTCCACTCATCTATCTCCAGTTTCTCAGCACTGATCTGAAAATGGACGTAGAGAGCAAGCCCAGCTTAGCACTATGACATCCTTGTCTTGACCAAATCTGTGTAAGTTCAGCAGCAGCAGATCACCTAGATGTTTGCATACAAATTGATCCAAGTCTATTGACTTCCTTTTCTGTAGTTCTCTCCCGTGTATTATGCAAAATTCAGCAGGCAGATATTATAATCAGCACATTAGTCACTGAGCAGACACCTCCAATTTCCTTGTAGCTTCTCAAAGTCATATTCTGCTGCAGCTCTGAACATTCTCAAGTGTTTCATGGAGTCGGCATCTCAATGTGTGGCTACAAAAAACCAGGACAAAATGAATATGATATGATACTACAATGGACAACTTCTGATCCTCAAATGCATAGGGTTTTATTTTAACCCTTTGCCATCTGCATCAGAGCAGAAATTGCAGAAGCCCTGCAAAGCTTGTAAATATTGTTAATAGACAAATGTCCTCTCATGGCCAGTGCAATTCAGCCTTGCATTAGTAAGTCTGGACTGTGCCAAGTAGTATCTCCTAGACTTGCTAGCAATGTGAAAACTCAGAGACTACCCTAAGTTTTCACTGAAGAGTTTCCTTCTGACAGAATTTAGGAGTGGTGGTAGCTGAAGATCCAGTGCTTTTGTTACTGCACAATGCCAGCACAGCATTCATCAGTGACTTCTACACCACATGCTGCTTCAATAATTTTCTAGAGTAGCCAGAAGAACAGCAGGCTGGGGGAAGGAGGGTACCACACTGCAAGGTCAGGGGCTGAGCATTTTGGGAATCTTGTAATGTTTTTTCCTTCCTTCTGGATCAGCCACTGATTCTTCTGATTGGCATGGCAGAAAACTTCAGCCCATCAGCTGGTTCTAGTACCCACCCAGGGGATGTCAGCCACCAGACTTACAGCCAGAGTTTTTGGCTATCAGAAGTGAAATATCATCCAGCAATTGGCCCTACTTCTTGCATGATTCCAAGTGCTCTTTCCTGCACAGACATACTCTCCAGATGTTACTAAAATGCCATTTTCCATGGTTTGGAGATGCTTTTCCTCAGCTCTAGCTATGACCCATTGTGCCAAGGAGAGAAGAACACTCCCCTCCTTTCTGCTTAAAGAAACATCCTGGGAAATGGTGCCATATGCCAGAATTGGAAAGATTTGTCTGGAGGATCCTGGGAGTGTGACTAAGCCCCTCAGGGTGTCTAGAAACACCTCAATTTCCTTTCAAATGTTGCAAAAGTTGCTGTACTTTGAGATCTGTGCTTGGGGCATGTGGGTAGTCTGGGTTTGGGGTGGCTGCCCCTGCTTCCACAGTGTGCTGTGCTTCTGGTGTGGGGGCTGGCAGGGACAGGTGGGAGAGCCAGCAGGCCCCCAGGTGATCAGCTGACACATGGGCAGCCACAATAAGATCTTACTTTTCTAACAGGAGAATATTAGCTTCTGTTTAAGAATGTCATTTTGCTATGCAAAAGCAGGGATCTTAAGAAACAGTAAAATAGCAACAAACGTCCCCTTCATACTGATTTAGACAACAAAGATTTTTTTCCAGTGATTATTCTCCGGTCTAGAGTCCAATCCAAAACACCAAAACACTCCATTAAATTTTAGTGGGTACAGGTAGAGAACTTAACTTTTAAGCCAAGCTGAAATATTTGTCTTAAGGCTAGCCACACTGATCTGAAACTTCAAGCTTGAGAAATTTGTCTGGACATCTCCTACATTCAGACTCTATTTTTTATCTAGAATTTGGATACTTCCTGGTCTATTCTGAGTAAAATACCAGAAAACCCACTTCTCTTCACAAGAAGTGTAGAAATGAGAAAATTGCAGTGTGGGGGCTATGAAAGGTGAAATTCTTCTGGGTATGTTTTCATTGAAGGTTCAGATTTATTCCTTCATTTAGTTTTTTGCTATGATTTACAAATTTGTAGAGACTGGTCCTCAAGAAAATTTATCCTCAAGAATGATCAGGCCCCATGGTAAAATGATGCACTGACATCTTTTCTGTAAGCAAGTTAAACTCCCAGCAACCTAAGGATGTGTGAGCTGTTTTCCAATATGGATTTCACTGAATTGTAATTACTCCAAAATGTTTTAGATTCTGATAAAGATTTACACATTTTCTTTTTACTTCTGCTCCATTTTGATAGCATAGATGGCAAAATGTTTTACTGTGGATAAATGTGACTGTGGGTTTGTGACTTTGCTAATGATCATGAGTCAATAGGTCTCATGATAGCTAAAGTAGCTGGCTAGATAAAGGGATATACAGATGCTTATCTTTGCAGAAAGATGTAGTGGTAGAAAATCTTAGCAATGCTGCCTGTCCCTCAGCTGTGCATTGCTTAAGCTCATAGCAGGTCAGTTTAAAGCTAAATCCAAGTCCAGTTGCCAATATTTGCAATTTGTACTGCATTCTCTGCCAAAAAAAATTCCGTCTAAAATGTCTCATGCTACTGTCTCATCAGACTAAATATTGTCTGCTATCTTAATCCTAGACAGAAGCGGAAAAGGAGTGCAAAACTGTGTTTTTAAAGTGTATTTGATTGTCACTCTTTAGAGGCAAAGTGTTAACTCTGGAAATCTGCAAAATGGACTGCTAAAGAACTACAAATATGCTTTGTTTTATGGATTACCATGAGGAGAATTATTTTTTAGCTGAGAGAGTTTGAAGGAAGATGAGAGGAGGTGGTACAGGTCGTTAAGTAAACCTAAATAGCTTATACTACCTTTCATTTATTTAGGCATGGATGGGATTAGCTTTAGGCTGATTAAAGGAGACTGTAGAGAAGGAGACAACAGGGGATATTGTGGGGTAGAGGAGGAGGTGCTGCATATCCAGTCATGCTGTAGGAAATCTTTGCAACATGTTGCTGTGGCAAAAGGCTTGTGCGTTAATAAACCTGCAATATTGTGTGGAAACCTGGAGGTGGGGCTGAGGCACTTGACATTTCTTGGGGCTTGGAAATTGGAGCTGAGAGGCTCCTCTGTGCAACAAGGAGACACCCAGGCTCACCTAGTGCATGAGCCATCCCTGCCTTTGGTAGCAATCTGGGATTCCTTGGGCTCCCCTAAACAGTATGAGGACAGGAAGGGAACCTGGGAAGACAGTAGAAGGCTGGAGAGTTGGTGGCCTGTAGTTGTGCCACTTCACAATAACTCACAGGCAACATACTCCTAAAAAAACTCATATGCAGGAGTTACTCCAATCCCTTCTCTGTAACTGGTTCCCAAGGCTGCTGTCCTCCAGCAGTATGGGGATTTGCATACAGCCCATTTTTTCCACAATAACCATCTTTCCACTTATGCAAAATCAGATACCCTGAATCAAAGAGTACACAACTCCTGTTGTGGGGTTACAACAGTTGTAATAGACTCAGGAAAAGAGCCATCTCTGCATCCAGTGAAATAACCCCATTGCAGTATGAGGGCAAGGTTTGAAGAAAGCATCTAATTCAGCCTGTTAAGAAGAAGCAGTTTGATGTCTTTTCGGTCTGCAGAGCCTCAGCAGGAATAGTCCCATTTCTGCTGGACCAAACTTTGAATCACCCAGGAAATTTGACTGGAGTGCATTGCCAATCAAGCCACATAAAATTATTAAGGAGAGAAAAAAGCAAGAAAATTTATTTCTGAGCTGACCAGAAAAAAACCGCCTGGCTATAAATGGATAGTTTTAATGAAATTTTACAAGTGTTTACTGGAAAGTCTTTATAGTTAGTTCGTTCTTGAAAACACTGTCATGTTGTTTATTTAAACTGCTCTATCTCAGCACTATTCAAAACGCTCTGACTGGAGAACTGGCAGGGGTGTGCCATGGGTTTTGTTTTCCTAAGCTTTACATTTTTTCCTTCTTAAAGAAATACAGTTGAATGTCAAATGATAACGTAACTGGTAGCTGAGCTGTTGCATATTTTCTGGGAGCTCTTTTAGTAGCTGTCAAAGGGAAGACACCTGTGAGCCAGAGGAAGTGTACAGAGGGCAAGTGTCAGCAGTTTCCTAAAGGAGGTCTTTGGAAGGGCCCAAAGACAACCTTTTCTCCTGCAATTTCTTTGGGTTCTACTTTCTACAGACTGGCCTTTTTTAGGGAAAGTAAAGGGAGGTAAGATGGGGTTTGACCTTCCTGCTTCTGTCTAGAAATCCAGAGGCATTTTCATCCTGGATGCCACATCTTGGTGCATTTCTGAGAAGCTTCAATACCATCTCCTCCTGACCACCACTTCTGGATATGGAACGGTGTTTTTTTGTGGCTGATCCTGGTAAATTTTCCAGTGGAAATGCAAATCAACTTAACAAGCCAAGCATACCCAGTTCAATGTCTGTCTTTGCCTGCTCAAATTGGAAGTATTTTACCAATATCCAGAAGTTCACAGACTGAAGAAAGACACACAGCTACAGAGTAAGCTCTTTGGTAGAGAAACATAGTGGTACTGGCCATGCTCATCCATATATGAGCACCAATATCCATCCTAGCACCACCATTCTCTGCCTGCTCTGCAAAACTCTTTTTTGTTGGGAAAATGGGAAACTGGTGATATTTAATGGGCAGGGTGGGTTCCGAAGAGTGATTTGTTTCCCAAACACTAGATGGAGCTGGGTAATTGAGGTTCATTTCCAGCCTCCCTGCAGGTTGAGGGTTGTGGAGAAGCTGAGGGAGGCGGTCGGGTTGGCAGTCATTCACCCTGCCAGCTTCTAGAAGCTGGTTCCAGGGCTCTGTAATAGGGTTTGCTTTTATTTTTAATGTGCAACAATAGCCTTATAGAGCAAGGCCAGCCTCATCTTCACATTACATGAAATGGGTCAGTATTTGAATAGACAGATTTATTGTGGTTTGCATTTAGGCTTAACAGTTAAAATAAATAGTTCTTTTCTTCCTTGGGAGCTGATGAGCCAAACTCACTTCCAAACAACTGAAGACTTATTTACTTTTTGACAAACACAGTTCTCCAATTAAGAACAGTAAATAGGATTATACAGTCTGAAAAGGCTCTTTATGGCTAGAAAGTTTGTATGTAGGAAGTGGGGGTCTCTCTTTAGCATTCATTGTAATTCTTTTAAAATACAAACTAATGATTTTGTCACATCCAGAGTTCAGGATTTTCAAAGGGAAAAGCTGCTTAAAGGCAGCCAGCCTTTTGAGGAAAGAGATCTGCATCCGTATGATTAATTCTGTATAATATATGCAGAATTAATATATATTTTTAATCAAAGTCTTTAAGATGCAATCTTTGCTTTCAGCCTTATGAAGAAATATGTCATATTTATTTTTCTTTCAGGAGACATTTTTATTATGTGAGATTGATATAAATACATATATATACATATTTGTCTTCAATTCAAAGTGGAATATATGACACAGGTCAGAAAAGGCCAAATAGTTTAGCACACCAGGAACTCAGTGTGACAACTGTCTTGCCAGTTGCTTTAAAGGTAGTGCAAACCCAGTGCAGAGGAGATAGAAAATAACCTGATAGTAAGAGAAGCTTGATCCAAAAGTGCATCAGTGAGTACCTGGGTAATATTGTACAATGCAAAAGCTTCCATCCTATATCACATGGCTGCAGATGTTCATATTATGTATACAATCATCTAATCTCTCTTGACTCTAGAACATCTGTGACATAGATTAATTATGCATTGTGTAAAGACAAAGCGTGGTGATTTAATTAGTTTTCTGATTACTGATTTCCAGTTCCATTGACTCCTTCTCTTGTCCTTGTAGTATGAAACAGGATTTACTAGTTTATTTTCTTTTTTTTTCCTTCTTCTACAATTCAGCTTTCTCACCAGGGCACTTTTCCCTGTACTCTTCTCATTTCTTTTCTGCTTCCATATGTCCCTTCCATTCCTGCTGTTTCTTTGAGATTAAGTGTCTAGAACTGTAAGTATTAATCTAGGTGGAGGGAATACCATTTGTTTCCAGTTTGATATCCTTGGGTTTTTTGCATTCCAGATGCAGAATGATGATATTAATTGCGATATGCAGAGAATACAGTTATGATGCTACTTAAGACAGACAAATGATGCCCTGGACTTGATACGATAAAATTTATACCGATGTAGATAATACATTTATATCCTTTTTATTGGTATCAGGTATATCCTTTTTTCCGCTTTTTGTTCTCTTAGAGATTCCTTAAAAGTTCAAGTAGTATCAGCAATTTTGTCATTTAGTCAAAATTTTGCAAGATATCTTTTGTCCCTGAGTCCTTTTTTCTCTGGGGACGGGTACACCTCTGAGAACCTGTTACTTTTGATTTTGCAGCCTCCCACCCTTCTAATATACAGTCAAATCTGAACCACTTTCTTCTGCTTGTGATGTACTTCAGGTCTGCTGGGCATTTTGTGACATGGTATGGTAATTCCTGTTTTTTCCTTACAGCTTATGCTGAGCTGGCTCATCTGCTCTTCTGCTCTCAATTTCTCCTCTCAAACTGCTTTGAGGACCATCACTCTAGTCAAATGATGAGAAATAAAAAGTGAAAAATAGGGTTTAAAATAAAAAAAATTGAAACCAAATCATTGTTTAATTTTGGTGTTTATGTACCGCTCTTTGCCTTCTCTGCACTTCCACACAAATAGGGAGGATCTGATGAAAGATGCTCAGGTCTAAGCACTTTCATGGCTCATCTCATGTGTAGGAATGCATAGAAAGAATTTGCATATGCTTTAAAGGAGATTGTCTTTTGCATTTTTTCTGTAATTCCCCAACTTGCTTTTATTTGAAACACACCCTCTTTTTCAGATAAAGAGGAAGCCAACCAGTCAGGGTAGGAGAGTGGAGCTCAGTGTGGAGTAAGGCACACTGCAGCTGCAGTTGTTGGAAATAGTCTTTTAA
This sequence comes from Manacus vitellinus, assembly GCF_001715985.3. Lineage (NCBI taxonomy): Eukaryota > Metazoa > Chordata > Aves > Passeriformes > Pipridae > Manacus > Manacus vitellinus. Next base: position 21,928,579 of record NW_021938789.1, on the reverse strand, counting down.
CATCCTGGCTTGATGCCCTTGCTTTCCTGGTGCCCAAGGCAGTTTCACACATTTCCTAGCGATCCATCTGTGAACGATGGAAATGGAGCAACAATGCTCAATGCACAAGCATCGGCAAAGACAGAGGAAGAGCCTTTGCTCTCAATGGCTGAGCCCAGTAATCCGCTGAGAAATTAATTCAGCTTGGTTGACACACGCTGCAGAGCAAAAGGATATTTACGAAAAAATCTTTACAACACATTATAAAAGACGCATCTGCAAGTGACCGTAATGGCTAAGATACCTTTTCACCAACGCAGATGTGTAGAACATTAAGGTGGTGGTGATGACTGATTGTAGGGCAGTTTTTTGTTTATAGGTAACTACTGGGATTATAAAATTAAAAAATTGCAGTTTGACACCATGAAAAGCCATGGATATTCTCTTGGAAGTTGAATTTTCAATAAAAATGTCCTCAGTGACTTTCAATTAGAGTATTTCAATTTTACCTAAAGTCTGTGTGGTAAAATATTATCACACTTGGGAACGTAGGATCTTGCTACTTTAAATAAATAAAAAATGTGACCTGTTTGCTTAACATTCAATACTTACTTTTATAGATTATATATATCCTTTTCATCTCTAATTAATTCCTCCTATGCTTTTCATTTTTGAGAAGCATCATCTGTAAACCTGGGTGTTCAGTTCAGCTGGGGGATTTTCATGGAAGCAGGGGTTAGGCTAACCAGTGCATTTGAAACTACATGTACAGGCTATCTATATTTGAAGGCCAACCTTTTGCTTTTTTTCCTATGTAAGTTTGGTCTTTTCAAGTTCCACCTCAAAAACCACTCAAGGTACACTTACATTTTCAGTGGTATTGACCTAGTAGATGCCTACTGAGGCTAAGATCCTGTGTAACAGGGTCAGTGCTTACATTGAGCATTTTTGCCATGTGCAACATGACAAAACATCTGAAATCCATTGGCTTCTGCTCACAAAGGGAAAGCTTTGCCAGGAAGGGAATTCTGCATTAATCGCCAGAGCTGTTACTGTAAACAATTTTATGGTAGATCATGCCTTATGTTGTAACCCCACAAAGAGGTGCTTTCTGATGCAGCTCAGAAAGGAGGGGATACACAGCTACAGAATCATTTCTCCTGTTGCTTCCCCAGCCCTGTAAATCTGTGCAAGGCCCTAGCCTCCCATGTTCACTGCCTTCCTTTGAAGAGTCTGCCTCTCCAGGCTCTGCAAGGACCTGGCGTATTTCCTACCCAGGGGCACAGGAGGGAGGTTTGTGATACATCAAAGGGACCCTGCTGCAGAGCTGCAGGCACCACCAGCTCTCCTTGGCTCGCACTGCTACCTACATCGAGTTAAGCAGAACTCATGGAAAGAGCACACACAGTCGGACAAAAGGCAGAGAAGCATCGCAGCAACCCAAAATTGTTTGCCATAAGTCATGTGGCTGGTGTCTGAAACTGGAGGGGGAAAAAAAAAAAAGAAAAGAAAGACCAAATCTTTTTGGCTCAAATAAGACTACTGCAATGCACTTCTAACTTCTGAGTTGAAGTGAACACAAAGTGCCTCCTGTACACCCTTCAAATCTGAGCAATGCTGACAAAGAGGCAATATTGAAGACTGACATTGTTAGGACAAGCACTTAAAATTCACAAATGCTTTGTTTTGTTTTAATTAACACAAAAGTTGATCTGTAAAGAGCATCTTCTGACCAGCTGGAAGCTTTGTGCTGAAAGAGTGCAGTAGTTCACCCAGTGTGGACAAAGGCTTTTATTGCAGTGTCCAATGTGAGAACGTGACCGAGACTTTGAAGCCATAAGTGAGAGGTGTTATTATTATTGGTGCATAGAATGCATTTTAATGTCGCTTCACATCGAAGGGCCCTGGTTAGATATTTGCTACTTGACCATGAAGAACCAGGAATGAGCAGAACATTCAAGATTATTAACTCCAGTGAACCCTGAAATGAGACGATATTACCTAGCATACATTCTCTTTCTGAGACGGTAGTAGCATGACTTTCCCTTCTAACTCTTTCCCTTCCATTTCAAATTTCCTTTTTTTTTTCCTTTTGGCTCCTTCAGGTTTTTCTCATTTCAGCAATACCATTGTGCCAGTAATTAACACTGTACTTGACAAAAGTATTTCCTTATCGATGTGGTATTATTGATTGTAAATCTGCCTGCATTCGTATTTTTATATTTGCTATGATAAGATGCTTTGGAGCAGAAGCAATAAAGTCATTAACACTAACACTTGGGCTTCCTGAAATATCTATTTGTCTCCCAGTTTAAAAACTCTTTGCCTTCTGGGGAGGGGGAAGAGGGGAGGAAACTTTTTCTCATTTGTGTTTTAATGGACTAGAAAACCCAATGGATTTATTATAATTACAGTGCATTTAGTGTTTCACAGAATTAATGCTAATGCTACAAGGGATAAAATTGATTTAAATTAGAGCTGTATGACTGGGCTTTTTATGCATTTCAGACCAGTAGTGCATGCAGGTACAGAGCCCCATCAGAACTGCTAATATTAAAACACTTTACCTTCAAAGTTAATTTGACTGAGAGTGAATATTGGTCTATGGTGTATTGTATGGGTTCCCTGAGCCAGTCTATGTGTTCAGAGTATGTATGTTGCTGGCTATCCTTGCCAACAGATTTGACAATGAAGTCAGAGAGGGATGCCAAACTAACAGCTAACACTGTCATTAACTCGCGCATTTGCTGTGATTTCTTCGTTGACAAACATGTTTGTTAGAACACATATCAGGCAGCGTCATCCTAGGAGGGAAGCAAGAACAAGGAAATTAAGACAGTTTGCTTGACATGCAAATTATCATCTCAACTCTAACCAGCTTGTGAAAAAGATACACTTTACAAGAATGACACACACAAGAGAATACACATCGGCTTCATTTGATTTTCAGGCAACTGCTGTTCCATTTTTTCACAGTGTTGAAGGTAACTCCCCTACTTTCCTAAGTATATTATTCTGGATTCTCTTTAAACAGAGAAGCTTTTTGCTCTGGCTGCAAGTTTCTGTCTTATTCACCTTTCTTCTCTCAGGCTGTAATTGAATCTGTAAGGCATGTTTCTTATGGTACCATAATCCGCTGTCATGGAAACTCTGGAGTCAGCCAAAAGGAAAGTGATTCAGAGGCTGGCAATCATTAAATAGCACAAAGGATATTTTCTGACAACAAAGATTTAAAAATTTGAGAATTCCATGAAGATACCGAAACAAGTGTCTTAAGCAACGCCCAGCACATACACAAACTCATATACTGATGTCTTCTCTCAGGGTTTTGCAATGATGGAGACCTGAACCAAAAGCTACCAGCACTGGTAAAAGGGTTTCCATGAACTGATTTTTCTAATATCTAACACTTAAGTAACCAGAACTCCTGAGGGCTAAAAAAAATGATCTGAAAAAATATTTGTTTGGGGCTACTCAAACAAATACTCATTACTCAACAATAATAAAAAAACCCCAAAGAAAGAAGCCTGGAAGTTGGATTTCTAAATCCAAGGTAAATCGTTACCTTTTATGAAGTGGAACTATAATAAAAATGCCATACACATGTATAAAAGCTATTGTTTCACAAAGAAAATGATTTGATTTGCATTAACGCAATGGATGAGATTACAGAAGAAGAGTCACAAATCAATGGGTATGCTTCTCAACAAATTGAATCTTCCATAGCAGCACTTTCTGTACACACATATTAGATGTAGACACTTCCATATCAAGAAGCAAAACTGAACACAGAGAAGGAAAAATCCTATACCTTTGCACTATAATCTTTGTATTATGTTGTTGCAACTGAACTGCACAAATAAAGCAGCAAACTTGTGCCTTTGAGAGTAAGAATAAATAACACCAATTGCAAGTATGACATTCATATGAAAGAAATATGTTTGGGGTGAAAAAATGTCACTGAAAGTTAAGATGTAAAAGCTAGTTTTTCTGCAAGACCTATTCACACTGAATAAAATTTCAATTAATGGTCTTTTCTAGCTTAAAAAAAAAAAGCATTCCCAGTTCTCTGTGTTCTAGAGACAGCTGGACCCAACAGCACAACTCAGAAATACATCTCTATGCAGAGTTTCAGCAGCTGGAGCCCAGCAATTTAGCAAAAAGCCTTTTACCAATCTCACAATGAGGTAAGGGGGTGTGAGGAACTCCGATTCACTCTGGGAATGGCCTTATCTTTACCCATTTCCACCACACTGGACCTCTGAATTGGCACCTTGGCCTTATAGCTGAGGACCATCAAGTCAAGGTGGGATTGTGATGATTCTCCTGTTTTTTTGCTGTAGCTGTCAAGCTGCAACAGCTTCAGAGCAATCCCTGATTGCTGCCCGACCAGCTGGGGAGATATGGTATGATTGACCTCAACCCAATGCCGCTCCAGTGATGTCTAAAGGTCCTGGGAAAGATACAACACTTGTGGCTCCAAGCTTACCTAATCCTCCCAAGTCTCCTAAACTTTCTACAGACATCTGTCAGCTGAAGCAAGGAGGCCAATATAGAACACTGTTGTATTTCTGTATTCATATTTTTAAGAAGAAAACAAACAAACAAACAAACAAATAAAAAAGAAACCTCCTGTGGATCTTCTATAATTTCTGTTCAATCAAAAGACAAAAGCAAATTTTTGTTTTCCCACTATGCCTTAACAAAGGGTTTGCATTTAATAACCAGAAGGACATTGCAAATTGATGAGAAGCAAATCTGAACAGTATGGTAGTGTTAAATAGAGTCTACTGGAAAGCCTTTATCTACTCTTGTGGTTTCAGTTTTTAAAAAACCTCACTTTGTTTGCAAGTAAAATGAAAAGGCCAGTTATTCAAACTGGTATTGAACAGGCAGTCTTATGAAAATGTGGTTAGCCCAGCAGATGAGCAAAAGCTTACCTGATAATCAGAGCCAGCCCTGTACAAACTAGGGCAACACTCCCAGCTGGGAATAAGAGGCACTTTGAAGATTTGGAGAGCATCACTAGATATAAGAGCTCACTCCTTACAATATTCAAATTGCTATCACTACCTGTGGCCCAAATTTTTGGATCCCATCCTTCCCTTAGTGATCTTGGTGTGAGTTTTAGCCACACCACAGTGGAAGTATTAGGTTTTATGTGATGCTTTTGGTAGTAGATATCACTTTGAAACTCCAGTTTACATTTGGATGCTTCCATTTACAGTGTTTACTCTTCTTAGTGTTGATTTGACCCATGTCCACTGCAAGCAAGAAACTGTCACTGCTGGGATGTTTTTCACTTGTAACTTTTTGAAAGAAATGAGGCATGATATTTGGACTACCACGACATTGGCTTCTCTTTTGGTATTTTAAGCATCGAGCTATAGTTTTTATAGCCAGTACTTATCAAAGAATCACAGAATTCGCTGAGTTGGAAGAGACCCACAAGGATCACTGAGTCCAACCCTTAGCCCTGCACAGGACCATCCCCAAAAGGCACACCATGTGCCCAGGAATATCATCCAAACACTTCTTGACCTCTGTCAGGCTTGGACCACTGCTCTGGGGAGCCTGTTCCAGGACACAACCATCCTCTGGGTAAAGAACCTTTTTCTAACACCTAACCTAAACCTCCCCTGTCACAACTTCACACCATTCCCCTTGGGTCTTGTCACCGGTCACCACAGAGAAGAGATCAGTGTCTGCCCCTCCTCTTCCCCTCACGAGGAAGTTGGAGGCTGCAGTGAGGTCTCCCCTCAGGCTCCTCTTCTCCAGGCTGAACAGACCAAGTGCCCTCAGCCGCTCCTCATACGGCTTCCCCTCAAGGCCTTTCACCATCTTTGTTGCCCTCCTCTGGACACTGACTAAGAGTTTAATATCTTTCCTATATTGTGATGCCCAACAGTGCACACAGTGTTCAAGGTGAGGCCACCCCAGTGCAGAGCAAAGCGGGACAATCCCCTCCCTCGACTGGCTGGTGATGCTTTGCCTGATGCCCCCCAGGACATGGTTGGCCCTCCTGACTGCCAGGGCACTGCTGACTCATATTCAGCTTGCCATTGACCAGGACTCCCAGGTCCCTCTCCATGGCACTGCTATCCATCATCTCATTCCCCAGTCTGTATGTACATCCGGGGTTGCCCCATCCTGGAAGCAGAATCTGGCACAATCTCTTGTTGAACTTCATGTGGTTGGTGATTGCCCAGTCCCCTAACTTGTCAAGGTCTCTCTGCAGGGCCTCCCTGAATTTGAGGGAGTCAACTTGTGTTTTTACCTTTTTCTGTTTATGATCAGCAGTGTTTTCATAAGGGCAAAACTGACTTTGCAATCTTTGCTCAAGTTAGTAATTTTTGTGCAATGTCCCATTTATTTGACTAAGTATCGCTCACAGGTGGAAGGCTTTGTTGGTTAGGACTGCTTTTACACGAAAGAGAATGTACCAGACAGCAGTAATCTTTCCAGCACATGGCAAACACCAAACATTGTCAGGAAGAAAGCCTTTACTTTGGAATATGAAAAACAAATAAATTAAATGAACAGGCATGAGGCATTCATGAGAAAACAGCAGGCAAATGTCGGGTTTTTCCCCTCTTTCAAAACATAAAGATGATGTCCAGGAGAAACAAAATCATGACGCCAAATGGTCTCTCAGGAAGCTGTACTTGCCTGATGCTGTGGTCAGCATGAAGGGAGATCTGCTATAGTAATGGCCTGTGTTTTTCCCAATGATGTTTTATTATAAGCAGTCACAGAAAAGAAGAAAAATATCTGTGGCAAAATTTTTAATAAAATAAGGATTTATCTCTCTTACCTACACTATTAAACTTATTATCTTTTTCTAAGAAAGATACATTAGTGTGCTTTATATTTTTGACATATATAAAATGTAAATATTTTAACCAAACTGACACAGCTGTGTGGCAGAGATATGCTTGATACGGTTACCTTGCTTGTCAGTGGATTCACAGCTTCTTTTAAATTTGTTTTCTGCTGTAGCACCAAGCACATTCTCTCTCATTTCACTGGCAGGCAAAACAGGGCCTTGGGGCTCTTAGAGGTGGTCCCAGTTCTATGGAACCTGAGCTGACTTTCTTGTCCCTATGTGCTGGCTTAAAGTTGTTCTGATAAGGTTACTGTGGAGAGTTTCTGCCAGAATAATGTTGCCCTATCACTGCATTTGAAAGTAATTTTATCTGCCAAGGGAAGACACTGCAACAAGCAAGCTAAAGCATACTTTATTTAATATATTTTCTTTAATTACTCTGCAAGGTCAAAATTCAGTTGCAGATGCTGAAAAATCTTGGCTTATTCCTGCAGTCCATCCACAAGCAAAACTAACTGTTTTGCTGGTGAAGATGAAACTATTCAGTACAAATAAATTTATTTTGTGTAACAAATTCCATCTTAAATGAATTGAAAGGTTGAAAACAGATTCCCTGCTTTTCCTGAGGACATCCTGGCACATAAGGATTTGCTGGACACACCTGCTGTGTGGGCAGCTAAGCCATGGACCCCTTCCACCACCCACCAGCTCTGCCAAGCCACCAGCACTGCAAGTTCTGGCACCTGGTAGGATGAAAGAGGCAAGTCAGTGTGAAAGCTGCAAATGGCAAACTGCACTCACAGCCCTGAACCTTCAGCACTTGCAAGCAGGAAGCATTCAGGCCCCACACCCAAGACCAAACTGAAGGGGCTGTCCCCTGCACATTTTAGTATGCCAATTTTCACCTCTGGCCATGGAAGGTATTCTCAAATTGGCTCATCTTCTATGTTATTAGCTGAGCTACTTCTCCTATGCATGGGTGGGGAAGCAGGGAGGGAAAGGACAACAGGCAGATGGCTGAGAAGGTGAAAATATTGAAAGCAAATTTATCCCTATGAAGCTCTGCATTACCATGGGCAGATCACAGCCATGTACTGCAGACCACTGACCACCCCCACACTAACTTGCCTTCTAGGTAATTAGAAATACTTGGTATCATCTTTTTGATTAAGTTCTCATTCCTCAGTGTAACACTAAAAGAAATAACTTCATATCATTTTGAGAAGAAATATTTCTCACCAGATAACAAGGAATCTCTAATACATTCATATTTCCTTGTCCGAAAGGATAACTCCTAATTTCCTTGGACTTCTTCTTGTCTGTGCCAATTCTGTGTTGTATAGAATAATGGCTTCAGGTTGACTGTGTTGGAGGCAGAATTATTGCTGGGGACATTGGTGCAGAACAAACTTGTTTGTACTTTGTGTATGCTTGGAGCAATGGTGACAAATAAGTGATGAATAACAAACCGCCTACTCAAGTCAGCCTCTCTGGATGCATCCATCCAACTTCAAAAAATTCAGTATGGAAAAAAAGTTAATCACCAAATACTGTTTCCAAATGAGTCTCTGGTATATCTGCCTTTTTTTTATTTTATTTTTTTTTTGCATACACTAAATCATTTGGGCTTTGTTAGGAAGTATTATTTTCACTAAAATGATATTTTGCATTCCACAGTTCCCCATTTCCTGTAAAGGAAAATAGTCTTAAAATATATAGCTGAGCCACAGGCAGACAGGAACAAGCTAATGCGTAGACTGGCTCCATCTGCATAAACCAGAATTTAAAAAGCAAACAAACAAACAAAAAATCCAAATAAATAAAATGTTGAAAAGGTGAAGTTAAATAAGGCCTCCCTTCTTAAACTTTGCAATTATATTTAATTCCAAGTGTCAGGAAGCACAAGGCTGTACTCTGCATAGGCTTTCAAGCTCAGACCCCACTGGAGGTAGCCTTTTATTCCTTCCACAGGCTTCCTGGCTCTGAAATAATCTCTCCCAGAAAAGTGGTGTCTCTTGCAAGGGTGCTGGACTGAAGGAAGCTGCTAATTGCAGGGTACTAGGAAACTGCTCCAGGGAAACAACATGCAGGGATATAGAAATGATCTGGTCTGGGCAGCTTTGAATAAACCTTACAAGTGGTCTTGGTTCACTCCAGCTTTTACAACAAGATAGCTTTACCTCTTCCCCTGCTGACACACATTTTTTACCCCCTCCATGTGTCACAGACTTTGTGTGGGCATAAGGAGATAAGAAAGAAGTTGTGGATGCCCCGTCCCTGGAAGTTTTCAAGGCCAGGTTGGATAGGGCTTTGAACAACCTGGTCTAGCGGAAGGTGTCTCTGCCCACAGCAGGGCTAGATGATTGAAGGTACCTTCCAAATCAAACCATTCTATGATTCTGTTTAGGACGAAGGACAAAGACCACCCTGACAGTGAAATCAGTGGGGATGGTTCTCAACATCATGGCTGTGCTGGGAGGCTCCTATCTCCCAGATGAGTAGATACTCAGTGTGAAAAAAATTAACAATCCTGTCTAAAATTAAAGAAAATACCACCATTGCAATGCAATCTCTAGTTCCCTGAGGAAGCTATGGGCAAAGCCACATCAACACATGGAGGAACTAGGTTAGAGAAGTGGCAAAGCCTTGGAGGTCCCTCCTCACTGGGTGACAAACTGTGTCTCCCAATGCAGTTGGCACAATCTGGAGGACGTGCATTACGTGATAGTGGCATCTCCAAGCCTTTCCCTACTATGCCGGGAGGAGCATTGCTGTCGGTGAGTCACACTCGTCACCGGCTGCTGCAGACATCCAGTTACTGCTGGCACATGAGCTGCATCTAAAAAATTGCTTCTGACTTCTGCAGGTGCTTTGGTTTATTAGTCTCGAATTGAAGGTCCTTCCAAAGTTGGAACTCGAGTACCTCAGACATCTCCTCCCCGTCTGAGATAACTGAGCTTATCAATAGACACTGATAACCAGGAGAATGGTATTTTCAGTGCTAGAGTGTAGGCCAGAAGTCCTATTAGAGAACCTTAGAGGCTAAAAGAAAAAAAAACTTGAGAACACACAAACCCCAGAGCATGGGATCTGTATTTGTCTCGTGCCTTTGACTTTACAGTGTCTTTTTCCTTCACTGATTACAGAATCAACCTCTTGATTTTTCTGACATTTAGATTTTATTTTCTTTGTTTGAGGCTTCTTAGACGTGGTTTCCAGCTCTGAATTTGTCAAGCGAAGCATGTCAGAGAGGTTTTTTAATGTCAGTTGCAATTCCTTCTTTGTTAACAATACTCTTCAGGGTTTCCTTACTCACTGCTTTTGCCTGTGTCCCAGGATGACAAGAATCTGAGGTGTTCCCGTTTCTCTTCTCTCAGATACTCATTTATGAGGGATCTGTCCAGTTGGCAAGAATTTTCTCATATCAACAAGATAAAAATGTAGCATTAGTTTTCAGAAAGCAGTGAATGCTGCAAAAAGGCTTCCATATTAATTGAACATCCAGGCTAGCAGATTTCTTGAGGTCTCCAAGCCTTTTAGTGTGGGAGCAGTTGCCTCTATAAATGCTGTATTGGGACTGCAGTTTGCATGAGGGGCAAGGAGAATGACTGGATTCCTTAGAAAAATGTGAAACCTAGAAAGTGAGTGGTCCTATGACTCTGTTTATCCAACATCCCCCGAAGTCAATAGGGAATCTGAAAAATCAGCTTACTTCGGATCAGGCCTCTACTACATTCTTCTTGGTTCATAAGAAACAAGAAGGGCTAAGTGACTACATGCAATCCGTCATTTTTGGGGGGGTCTACATATGAGAAGCAGAGCTGCAGACAGATGTGTGTGTATGTGTGTGTGTGAAAGTCCTGTTCTCCATGGGAAATTAACTTAAACTGTTGGGATTTTTAACAGAATTAAAACCAGAAGGTTTTCAAACTTCAAATATTTACACGAACAGGAGTACTGTGCTATATCAATCAAACCCTCATTGACTGAAGACACATTGAAACCTATGTACCTGCTCTCTCAGAGAACTCTGTGAGCTGCCTGTAGCTAGTTTATGTTAAAAGAAAAAATCCCAAGCCCAAATGACAATACCAGAGTTCGTTAGTTCTCTGTTTATACTCTGTGAACTTAAGTTACCAGTATGACAGGAGAGGATGTATATTTTAGATAACACAATCTGGTTTCTATCTTTTGTATTTTTAGGTTTTAATCCTATCAGTCTCTTAGCCAAGCAACCGAGTATCAGATTTAACTATTGTTGTATAGAGAAAAAAATCCCAGCTTATCTTAAAAACACAATACGTTTGAGTATATAAAAAAAAAAAGCTAAACCTAGTAATTCCACCTCAAAACTGAGTCAAATTGCTCAGACTTCTCTTTTAGTTCATTAATCTTGTAGTGATAAAATAAAAGGAAATGAATTTGCAGAATTTTTGATTGTGGTGCATGCCTTTATGTCCCTCATGAACAGAAATAGACTCTGAGAACTGCCTTCTGCAGGCATTATTTCTCAGCAATTTCCATAACATTTCAAATAAAACATTCACTTTTCCTCTGCCCTGTAAACACCAATCTGAGAGTCAAGCCAGATCCTCTGCTCTTTCCATGCAGTCGCAGAGCCCAGCCCCACATCTAGAGCAGTTCCAGGAGCTAGTGGACCTTCTGGGAGCATCTGTGCTGCATGAACAGGTCACCTTCATTTTCTGCTTTGGTTACTGCTGCCTCACCTTGCTCTTCTGCTCTCTGAAACATTTCAAACTAATAAGTCTCCTTCTGGTTTAATGAGGAAAAAATTGGGGCCTTGGAAGATTTATTAACCTCAGATAAGGTAACAAGGCAATGGTTCTCAAATTGCAAACTCCAGTTTGAGGAGGACTATTTTGCAAAGGTCTGATTGCTCTTGACAAGCAGCAGACAGAGATCATGGGGCTAGTTTCCTGTGGAAACTCACTGGTACCAGTAATTATGTCCTGAAAGGCCCTGGAACCAAACAGGATAATAAGGAATTGGTGAAGTGCTGTCTTCAGCTGGGACAATCTCATATACTCCCAGGGAAAGATATATCACTACATGAATCCAAGGCAACCTCTGCACCCTGGAAAGCCATCCTGCGGTCCCAGGAGAATGGACAAGTCATCAAGATGACCTTACTCAGCTGTGCCTGAGGTTCAGGAGCTGGCTGTGTGCAGGTGGTTTGTCCAAGCCCTCCCTCACTGCTACATCCACATCTGTTGTGATAACCAACAGGATTGCACAGGATGAGCAAGGATAACTTGGGCAAAGAAGGTTAGTGTCACACTATATGTGCAGGTCAGGATATCATGCAAGTTGATTTCCACCAAAGTAAGCAAAGCCAGGACATGATAGGAGCTAAGGGCCTGGTTAAAATAAGCGGGAATTTTGCCTGAGTAAGGTTTGTAGCTCAGACCTTTAATACAAACCAAGTCAAGAAAAATATATTTGAGTCAGCACTAGACTAGCTATTTAAAAGCTTTGAACAACACCTCTGATGTGAGTGACCTTGGAGAAATTTTGAATTCTTTCTAAGGCTTTGAAGGGTGGTTTCCTAGGAAATTTATAGCAGTAGTAGCAAAAGCAGCAAAAGCAATTCAGATAAGCAAATAAGTAGATCCAGACCTGCCTTTTTCAGTGGAAGTAAATTGTAGAGCCAGAGAAAGAGCAGAAAAATTCTGTTTTACCTATAGTACTTATTGATAGGTAACATATCATTAACACATTTTTAATTCCTGAGGGACAATAGATAGTTCATAACTATAGTGTATAACAACCATAGCCACTTTTACTAATGAGCTTCCACTTGCCAGGAGGACAGACTAGATTAACGGCTGCTGTGTATTCTCTCCCTCTTGCCAGCACATTCTTGTAGGCTTTTTCCATTTCCTACAGCGATACAGGCTGCTGCCCTCCCTCCTGACCTCTGCAGCCACCCACTCTCCCCCCACTCCACCACTCCTGCCACTGCAGGGTTCGGGCTTTTCTGGTTCTGCTGCTCATCCCTTACCTCACTATTCTGTTAATCAAGTCCCTGACATATCTTTCAAAATTATGAGTTAAACATACCTTTGTACAAAGAAGAGCAAAGAAATATTCAGGACTTGTTCCACCTCCAAAGCAATTTCAGAAAAAGCATCTGCAAACACTGGCAATGTCCCCCTCATGGGTTTCTTTATGGGCTCATTGCCACCAATGTATTTATTCCAGTTACTCCTGCACGAGGGTGTCAAACTTTGGTAATGCCTTGGAAACCACAGGAAGATTTCTGAAGGTTTGCTTTGCCCCTGTCTCCCTCCTCTTCCTCCCGTGGCCATCCCTGGTGCCCTGTGAACCCTGTCACCTGTGGCCCCAGCACCAGCGCTGCCTGATGGACTGATAGGCAGTACAGGAAGCCCAGAGGGAGGCTGAGTTCATACTGATTCTGGGGCTTCTGGGTGCTTCAGATAACCTCACCACAAGTTCAAACTGATTTTTGCTGTGGTGGTGGCAATGCTCTGTGGTCCCCATCGCCCAGCTGTTTTCAGCACCGTTACTTGATCTGCAGGGTGATTTATGATCTGTGCTGTATTCAGCGCGAGCAGCATGACTGATAAAAGGTCAGTGTCAAGGGTCTTTTAAAGAGACAGATTATCATAGCCCTGTGACAAAAGTCTGAAGACTTTGAAGACTCTGAGGTATCAGATATCCTAGGAACACACTGACCTAGTCATTTCAAGATACGCTGCCAAAGAAAATTAAATACCTAGTGCTTTTCCTTGTACAGTTCTGTAAATATTTCATATTTATGTTTCCATAGTTTCATATTTTCCTGTGACCACATACAGTTATACCTCCTCAGCAGTATTAAACACATCACTTGTTGCAGCTACAGGGCCTCAGAGCATTATCCAAGACTGACATTTTGTTGATCTTCAAAATCCTCTAAGTTTTGGATATAGGACCTGTATGTAGCATCCTTCAGTTTAATATGTCAAATGTGAGGTAGAAGGTAGAAACACTCACTGGAAACTGGAAACACAAATAACTGGGTGCCCCATTTCCCTTTTTAAGGAGGTTTAAAGACCTAATGGTTTCTGAAGAAATTTAGGCACCACAACCTGTCTTTGCAAAACCTGAATGTGTCGGCATGCTTGCAAATGAGATAGTGTGCAGACCTCAGAGAGGGCCATTTTCTAGGGAGGCTCAGTTCATGCCCTACAACAGGGGAGCAAAGGGGCTCCTCTTCAGTATCCTTAATATTTTAGTGCTAGCTTTTGCATGCATTGTTCCCCATGGGTGCCATGGCCTCTCCTCTCACTGTAGCAGAGCCTGAGGGCCAGCACATCCCTGACACCATGCTCAGGGATGTGACCAAAGCCAGCCTGGATATCTTTGAGGGCAGGTATGCCCAAGGCATGGGATGGAGAAAGCCAGGAGAAATGCCCGAGACACAGGCAGATTGAAATTCAGATACAGAGGCGGGTTAGATGAGGTTGAAAGCAAGACAGATGAATCATTAAATGAATAGCAGCACAGTGTCTCTCTTTTCATACCCTATTTACAAAACAATGTGATTTTCTAATGAGAAATCATGGGACAGACCAGAGTTGAGCCAACAAGTGACTTACATAATAAGCTCACATTAAAGGATGTGATGCCAAAACACCTTGTAGCAGGGATACTAAAGACAGTTTTAATAACATGTTCCAAACTTCCTGAGGTTGTTTATACCTTACTTCAGATTGATGAAATGCTTTTTCTTACATGTGGACTGGTGTGAATACCTTTCAGCTAGTGCTAGAGGATCTGGGGATAGAACACAACACAGCACATACTTTCTCAGCTAAGGACAGAAGAGTTGCTTATGTACCTCAAGAAAAAAAAACCCAGTCACTTAATTAGAAGATTTAGAGTTTATTCCAAAACCTTTCCTTCTATAAATTAGCATCTCAACCAGGAGATTAACTGTTATTTTTAGAGTAATTTTACGGTGTATTTGTTATTCTGCAGCTTTTTCTTTCTCAGACATTAGAAGGGTTCTGGGGATCGATGAAGAGCTGTTAAATGCCACATGAAAATAATTAGCCTGACCAGAAAGAGGACCAGATTCAGTTCTGCACCCAGATGCATGCTCGTGAAAACTGCATTGACAGTGGCACTAAGTTCAAGAGTTATAACCATGAATCAGACTCAAAGTCATTACAGATTGAAACTAGTTACTAATGAATGACTTATTTGGTGAGCCATATGAAAAAAGATGGTGTTTTCAGTACAGATCCTTGAAGACAGATGTCCACATTTCAGAAATTACTTCCAAACTGGCACTACTTGGCACTCTCAGAAGAGAGAAAAAAAAAATTAAAAGAACACGCTTCATCTAAAAGTGTATTTATGTCTGAACTATATTTACCCACTATGGCCTGTGAAATTTTGAAGGAAAGTCTCAGTTCTGCAGTTTTGTGTTGATTGGGCCAATCTTTAGACCTCAGAAATACTTGAATGAATCTCACCTGAAATGATAAATGCCAAAAAAGCATACAGTTATTCCTAGTCCTTCTTCTTCTACAGGGTGTTGCAGCCCTTTACTCAAGGATCTCTCCACTTGTTTCCAGCTCTTCTGATTTACTGAATTTCCCTGAAATTGCCAGGTGAGAATCCTAGTATAAAGTATTTAAAATGTCCCCTGCAGGCTCAGGCTTCTTGAGCAATTTTCATGGTCCTTTGCACAGCTCAGAAACAAAGTTTCCACACTCAGAGGGGAACTCCACAGAGTCTCAGGCTTGGCACGTTTACAGAGTGAGGGAAAACCCAATTCTACTCTGCTTTCCTCTGTACAGGGAGATTCGTAACTGCATCCTTTCCCCAGGAGGCTGTCTTATCCTTGCAAACTGTCATGCAGACCGAAAGGCTTCATCAGTCTCTCCCCTTGTTGTGGTCTTACTTTGCACATTATATTGAGCATGAATTGCTCCAGAGGGTACATTACAGGGCAGTGATTAGGGCACCCAGGTGGCAGCTGGGACACACAGGACCATCATCACTAATAAATATTTAATCTTTGTATGCAAAGTGTAACAGCTTCAGCGAGAGAGACTCTACATCTGCCAGCTCTGCTCAACCCAGAGCCTGCTCTACCAAGGCTGCAGGAAGACGAGGCTTCAAGCAGATGGCAGAGTTGAACTTGGATCACCCAAACCATAAGCATGTGCTTTAGTCAATCTGCACATTCAGCCCAATTAGTAAATAGTGCCAGATCCACAAAAGCCACATTTTTCTCACGCTAAACGATTGATCAAAACAAAAGAAAACATCTCACCCAGGCTCACCAGTCAGTCTTGCTGCTGATCACGGCCCCACAGGCAGTGCCAGCGTTTCACAACAGTCGCTTTCTTCAGCTGTCAGCCTGCATCCTTTAGACACCAGCAGGAAATAAAGCACGAAACCGGAGACAGGAAATTGTTTAATGACAGAAGTTGGCAAAGACAGGTGTAATCCTCAAGGCTCATTTTAGGAAATATGCAGGTATCATTTTGACAGCATGCCTTTAACAAAAAAAAAAGGTAGATATTCCCATGGTAAGATGCGGTCTTCTTAGAGGACCCAGTCCTCATTCCATTGGTAAATTGAGTGACAGCTTTATCACAGCTGGGATGGGAGTTTTTGTGAAATCAGTCTAGAAAAGGACATTTTAAATTCAACTTTCAGTGCCATTTAATGCTGTTGTTGAATGACAGCTATGATGTGATACAGACTGAAGGAAGTCTATTAGTATCTGCCCTTGATTTCACAGCCTCTCTATAAATACCAGTTTTGCCTCTGATATTGCTGTTTCCTCAGCTACAAACTGCTGCAAACTTTGAGCCAGGTTTAACTTTGGTTCATTTAATCTCTAGCACCTTCCCTGCCTGTGGACTTGTCTCTGCTCTTTTCCTACCTCTTCATATTAGCCTAAGACAACATTTTTTCTTCTCAGTTCCCCATTCCTCATTATTGTGCTTTCCAAGAAGCAAAAAGTGAAAATAATTATACATCTAAAACCGCAGGAAGTACCAAATTTAAACCAGGGAGCTGATTTATGTCCTGAGAAGACTTCAAGGTCACGCTCCTGTACTGCTCCCCCATTGCAACCAAGAGACCTGCAGCGTCCTTGACATCTTACACACACACACAGAGAGCAGCTGTAGGGAAAAAAAGGACAAACACCACCCCTCTCCAGCTGTGCCTTCACATACACAGACAAATCCTGCTAGGAAATGACAAGGAGCAGCTAAAGGAAATGGACTTCAGAGTTATGAAACGCTCATCACTGCTTCCCTCAGAATGGATGAGATGAAAGAGGAAGCATTAAATCCAAACCAGACCCTGCACTTACACCTGTGACTGTGTACACACAGCCATCTGAACCTGCAAAGATGAAAAACAGATGAACAACTCAACTTGATAAGAGAATATAGGTATTTATGTTATTACATGCTAATGACTGCACATGAGCCTCTGCCTCTGTGGAAATGGGGGAGGTAAATAGAGGTTATTAATGGCTTTCTTACAGTTCTGCTTTATGGATGTGAATACTTGAGATTGAAGGCAGGACCTGGATCTCCTATTCAGTATAGCTCTTGAACTTTCAGCTCTATTCAGATTACTGCTAATTATTAAAGCTCAACAGGCAAACTCGAGAAATATTTAGCAACAGATTCTGGGATTCTCATTTTTAAAAAGTTATTAGCAAAATGAAAAAGACAAGATGATGGATTTTTTTTCCTGCATAAACATGTAACTGATCCCAAAATACTACCTCATCAGCTGACTGCTAGTGGCTTTCCCAGAGAGTGAATTTCTGAAGGAACCCTATAATCTGTGAACTCCTGTGGTCTTCTGTGCTGGCAGAAAGGAGAGTTGGACTGGTGATGTGCTGTATCAGATTGCTTTTCCATGTGTTTGTGATGGATGGTGAAATCTCATCTGCTGGAATCACAGCTTCTTCACTTTTATTTGTACACAGTGCATTGCTAGCTCTCATCGTTATAGATAAACAGCGTCATGCAAAGCAAGCGCAACTTGAAAGTCTACGAATTGGAGCTGAAAGAACTCAGTGTCTTTTGTCTTGGTTTTAAATCTTGCCTTTGAGGATCGGATTATGAATCTGTTATTTGGTACAGCAATGCTTCAGGTTTTTTTCTTGAGCACCATCATCATTTTGCCTCCTAGACATCTATGGTCTTAAGCTCTGCCAGTGGAGCTTTAGGTTGGATATTAGAAAGAAATTTTTTACAGAATAATCAGACATTGGAATGGGCTGCCCAGGGAGGTGGTGGATTCACCGTCCCTGGAGGTTTTTAAGATGAGACTGGATGTAGCACTTAGTGCCATGGTGTTGGGTCAACGTTTGGACTTGATGATCTCAGAGATCTTTTCCAACCCAATTGATTCTATGATTCTATGACTCTGTGATTCTATTAGGGTTAATAAGGTCAGCCACTGAGGAGCAGATTGCCCACTATGTGATCAAGACAGACTTTGAGTCAAAATCCTTCTACGTCAGTAGTGATATTTCCAGACTTGTACAAGAAGATGAATAGGGATGAAACAGCACAGGAGGACATTTTTAATAACCCTTCGATAATATTTTGGAAGCAGAGATGGAAATGGACCTTCATTTACAAAGGATTGAAGAGTCATGAATTGAGGATCTGGAGATCATATTAGGACACTGGTGCATATTGTCCATTTATTGTTTTGATAATACTGTTTCTCTGCTTTTCTGTCTCTTCTCCAACTGGCAAATCTTGCATCAAAGTGCATATTTTTTAAAGAGACAGTCTCACTGAGATCCTGCACAGTTACTTACAGGTATGGTCCTTCGAAATCTGTAGGTTTTAAAGCAAAGACCAATCTGTGATTTGAAGTATTGCAGTCAGCATGGAGCAAAGTACCACAGCGACCACTGAGCAAAGCATTCATGTCCTCTAGAACAAGGTTCAGGCAAATGAGTCACAGCACCTGCAGGGAGGGAAGAAGGAGTCAAACTGATTTTCCAAGGTACTGACCACTGACATATCATGGGGGGATGGGGCCTAAAGGGAGAGAAAGGACAAGAAAGGACAATAGTGTTGCTAGTTTGTGACTTCCATAATTATACGTTTGCAGACCTAAGAGGGAGGGAGGCAGGAAAGGCAAGGATTTATCAGTTACCACTTTCTGGTTGTTGCATGCTAAGGAACCTTTCTGCCAATTTCGTTGCAAAAAGAGCTGAGCTTGCTAAAACCTAACCTGGGGGAGTTATACTGGGACAGAACACATTGGCGACAGGGCACAGGCAAGCACAGCCATTTCACAGGTAGTTCCTGCTCCTCCTGCTCCCCTAGGACCCTCTCATTACCTAGCATCCTTTGTTTTCATTACTCCATGCAAAACAATAATTTCATTGTCATGCAAAGTGTTCTCTGCTTAGAAACCATGGCCTCTTTGAGTAGATGTATTTAACAGAATTTATTATACAAAATTACTGACAACTAAGATCACCTCCAAAGGCTGATAAGCTAAAACTGCATATCTAGATTTGAGACAAAACTCAGCAAACCATTTTGATGTAGTCATGATAATATAATGAAAAGGTTGAAAGATGTATAACTTCTACAACAAATATTCACTTTTGCTTTGAATTATTAGTACTTATGTGTAGACTTTGAGCACTTCCAATCACAGAGCTCCTAAAACCAGAAGAATTAAGATCATTAGCAAGAATGTTATGTCTTCAAGATGTGCCTGCTCTACTAAAAAGATTTGATCTCAGCCTAGGCTGTGGGTCACATAAGGTAGATAATCATTGATTTTCCATTGTTATTTTTAAAACTCATTATATAATTTTTAATTTTTATTTTTTGCTAATTTAAATTGCTTTTTATCTTGTTTTTTCCATTCATAAAAAAAATGGAAAACTTGCAAAGATTCCCAAAACTTTCTTGTAGGTATTTTATGAAATTTAAAAAAAAAACAAAATGTGTATTTCTATTTCATGAAAAATACAAAGGATATATTTCAATGCACCAGGTGACTGACATTTGGAGTGTTTGACCATTCAAATAGAGAAGAAGGTGCAGTTATGTATATATATAAATATAGACAATTCAATCTCATGACATCAGATCAGGTTGAACAATATAATAATATAATAATAATAATTTGACAGTATTTTAGATACTGCATGGTCACTTGATGTAAAACTCTAGGTATAAAGAAGAATGGGTGGTTTGGGGAGTTGACAGAAGGACCAGTTGTCAGGTGTGTAGATCTAGCCCAGGTTGCCAACAGCAATAGTGATAGTAATGGAACCACCTCTGCTATTACCTTCCAGCAGCTGTTTGCCTGAAGTAAAATAAAACAGTGGACTACTACCACCTTTTTAGGTTACCCATCTCTCTGGTTTCTAAATAGGCCAAAAAAGCTCTCAGACCACTCCCTAGAAGAGAGGTGCCAATGCACAAAACTCAGTGAGGGTATCTTCAGTAATAGTAAGAACATCTAGAAGTAAGAAGCTTTACGCAGAATCACAACATCCTCTGAGCCTTAAAAGAGCCTCCTTCAATGCAGGGACTGCTTTTATGGTTTTGTGATGGTGTCCTGGTGATTTTCTCAAGGCTAAGACCTTAATTGTCTCTCCTGGTGATCCCAGAATGTCACACTTTTGGACTTACTGGTCTTGACCAGATTCTTTCTCGATATTCTTCTGTGAATGAGAACAGAGGTATTTTGTCCTGGGCATGGTGACAGGGTTTGATCCCTGCTAGGACTGTAAAGTGTGTTATATGAGGACATTTACCCTGTTCTAGTGCTTATATGGTCCTGTTCCCTCTCCCACAACATACAATCAAACAGAGATCCTTCTACTTCCCCCCCCAGTAGCAGATCCAGTGCCACCTCCTGTTATTGGAGAGGTCTCCTGGGACACAGCTACTGTTCCCCCCACGGCACAAGTCAGACAGGTCTCAGCAGAAGGGCCAGCAGTACGTGTGTGACTGAGGGATCTCAGCAGGAGCCTGGGGACAGCATGATGGACAAGCTGTTGGGGCCAGATATATGGTGCTGAAGGGAGGAGAAGACAGGAAGGGAGATTTGCCATGAGCTACATCACCACTGCTTAGTAGCCACATAAGAAAATTCCTCTTTTCTGATGACTTAGTATTCTCACAAGCCTCCTGCTCACTTGTTGTTGCAGAAGATGACCTGAGCAGTGTTGTGACAAAATTCAGCACTGCCACAGCAGAGCTCCCCTGGCTGAGATAGTCTCAGGATTAGTGTGGGTCACATTGGTGGTGTCTTTTATGAGCCCTGTCCATGTGGTTGGCAAAACCCAGGCCGCACTGGCAGCATCTCTGATCAGCGTGAAGTTGCAAAGCCATGGTGGGACTCAGACTCCTCCTTAATGTTGCTCCTGGGACACAAAGGTGAAGTCCCATGGGCAGGCAGTAGGCCAGCAGGTGGGCAGACCTGTGCCCTCACAGAACCATCGCTGTGTTCTCACTCCCACATGTGAGCCCTTGCCTCAGGAACACTCTCAGGAGAGAGGGCCCTCACGGGGTCCCAGAGCCAACTGCCACAGGGCAGAGCAAGGGAACAAAATGCATCTTTCTTGCTTGGGCATCCCTTACCCCACAGCCTGAGCAACATCTGGCAAGGGCAGCTCTCATGCCCTACCCTCTCCCAGCATCCATTTGGAACCTGCCAGGATAAGGAATCCCGATAAATACTATGTTCGAGTTGCAAGGGAACTTCTAACAGATCTTCCTATGAAAGGTCCCTGTATCATCTCAATCTCAGCCTCAGCACATGGGATGGAAAGGGTGAGTCCTTTTCAGCAAGGAGGTAAAAGCAGATTTCAACAGGATCAAAAAAACCTAAGAGCTTGCTTTTTACTCCATAGCAAAAATTGCATTTTCAGGAGAAAATTTGAATACCAAAATATTTGAGCCAAAAAAAATTTTTAATTTTTGGCAGCTCAGGACAGGTTTGGGCTGCTCAGTTTTTGACAGTAAAGTAACATATATTCTCACCATTTTTTTCCATCTTCTTTTACATTATGCTGACATTTTCAAATGCATTTTCTCTCAAAATACAGTTTCTCTTCAACATTTTCAACAACGCTTTTTCACGGTATTTAGTTCTCAGGGTTTCTCACTGCCAGGGGAGCAGCCGAGGATCCAGAGAGGAGCTGTGGAAATGCATTAGCTATGCAGGCTCTCAAGAGCAGCTAGGAGCAGCACTGGATCCCTTTGACCCTGGCCTTTGGCAGTGGCTGGTGGTGTCCTATTCTGACGCGGGTCAGAGATGCAGCAGAGCTCTCAGCCCACTTCTGCAGGGGGGAAGATGAAAAGTGTGGGTGTGAGGAAAAAGGGCCAAGTCAAATGCAAGTCTTAGCAAGACAGCAGAAAAAGCAGAATGTCTCATGTCCCAACAGTGTCTCACTACTTGTGCCAAGCCTTACAGTCAGAGATAGCATCTCCTGCCCAGCCCACAGCTGTAACAGAGCATGGAGAGTCCCCTCTGCTTGCAGCCAAAAGCAGTGTCTCAAATCTCCATGTTGCTACAGTAGTTGGAAATGGAATGAATGGTCCTCTATACTTTCCTGATTTTTCATACATAAAAGCCAAGTGCAAGTAGCCCTGACTGAAGCCCTGGAGGGGTTGGCAGTGGCAAACCTCCTGCTCTGCTCAGAGCAATCTCCCTGGGTCATCCAGTGGGGAGACACAGATCAGAGAAGCACAGGAAATCTTGGGACAGATTGGGAAAACACATTTAACTAAATTCACCTATATTTTCTTACTGGATGGAAAAGTTATAACATTTCTTTTTGCCTACAGGCATCTTTCCTTCTTCAGGCCAGTCCACCTCCACCAACTTCCAGCCAGAGGAATTCCCATTTCATATGCAGAGCACCAGAGTATTGCATGCACATAACCAGAACTGCCACAGGCAGACACCAGGAACTACACTGAAAGTGTTTAAAACATGCTGATGTAATCTCACTCTCCTGCTCATCCAGCCCATTAGACTAGAAATGATATCTAACTGGGTTTCTGAGCTGCTCTGAGCAAACAATGTGAAGATATAAGTCTTGGTTTGGTGCATGCCCAGAGTGTTGAACTAATAACACTTGCCTCATATGTGAGCAGCTGCAAAACCTGATATTTACACAAGGATTCACAAAGATGAGAAAAGACTGCTTTTTTTTTTTAGATGACAGGTTCTGATTCAAATAGGAATTGATTTGGGAAAACCCTCTGTTTATGTCATACAGCATGCCAGGTTAAATGACAACAGTAGATTATCTTTTTTTTTATAATTGAAGATTAGCTTCAGAGCGTTGACATCTTTCCCACATCAATATAGGAGCATTTTTACCTACCAAAGCACCCATCATTTTGCATGTCAAATAGGTCATGAGCAAAGCAAAACTCTACCTTTAAAAGCACTCAATCAACAAGATCACAAATGCACTTGGTTTAAACACTATTACACCCAAATACACTTGCTGGTGGGACCCACTTTTTTACAGCGTTGTCTCTGGGAACACACTCGTGCTTGCCTTACCTCTGATAAGGTGGCTCCAATTTCAAAGCTTAGAACTGCCTCTAATAGGCTTTTTCAAGACTCAGATATCAGCCGGCGCGTGGTTCTGCTGGCAACACAAGGGCTGTTGTCTCAGCCACACAGAAATAATATGCAGAGATGGATTTTATGAGGCTAATTAGTAGAGCTGGAAAACACAACCCAGTTTTTAGTTACGAAGCCCTACCTCAACACCTGACCTGAGTTGCTTTTTGGTTTTTTTTCAAATTTATCAGGTGGTCTAATTATATCCCCTTTCTTACAAATCTTGCATCACTTCTATGGAGAAATGATGAAGCAGGCGATGCTCCTGCTGGCAGAGCACAGCAGAACTCATGGCAACGTGCATACAGCAATGTATGATCTATCAGATTGCTACAGGACTTGAAATAGCTTAAAAACTCAAGCTAACCCTCAAACCCACATGCCTCCTTGTAGTTAGAGTTTGGGGGCCTTGGTACCTATGTTAGAATGGTTCCAACTATTTTTTTTTAATGTCATGAAGGTACATGAATCCAGCCCTCAGCTCAGGACTGCTTCTGGCTTCTCATCTAACACCAGCACAACACTAAAGCAACAAAAGAATAAATGCAGAGAGACAGACAGTCTCAGCTGAGTTTGGGATATCTAAGGTCTCACTCTTCACCATATTTAAAGTCGTGTTTTATCCTAAATCCCTCCCTCTCTCTCTCTACAAGAATTAAGTTTTTTGAGGCAAAATGCAGAATGTCCTTCAGTGTCATCAGGGATAGCAAGGCAGTTGCCAGTCATCCTATGGAAAACTATGGTTATCACAATAGGTTCTTCCAAATAAAACAGTTGGAGCTTATGGACACCGTATGTACTTCCTATTGCTTTAAGAGCTCCAGTTGCTCTGCCTCCACAGTGGCAGTACACATGTGCTGCTGTGGAACCAAAACCAGAAAAAGGATGAGGAAAAGAATGATTTCACATATTTTTGTCTGATGCTTCCATCTTGTGGCCAACTCAGAAAAGAAAAATTTGGCTTTTTATTTCAGTAAACGTATTATTAACAAATGAAAGGAAACTTTGGAACTTTAAAAGTGTCCTTAATTCTTACCTCCAGTTGTTTGGATGGGAATGAATTGGGGTTGGAAATTAGATGAGTTTTCCTTTTGAAAAGCATTGAACATCAATGCTAGCAGGGGAAGGGGATGGTGCCTCCTCTACCACCCACTATGTTTTAGTCTCACACAAGCTGGCTGTGCCGAGGGGTGCAGGACAGAGACAGGGTCAGATGGACAAGCCCTAACCCTAACCCAACCCTTTATCTTGCTGTAGGCATCAGTGATGTGACTCCTATGGAGTATGGACTCTGCTTGATGAGGTAGCCCAGGTCCATAGGATGACTTTCTTCTTTGTTTTTGAGCCCACGAAGGCTTTCCTTTGTTTCCCTCTCATCTTTCCTGGGGATTATGCCAGAAAATAGTTCTCATACCACAAAACCTCTAACAATGGGGATAAGTTGATGGATTACAACCATTCTGCTGAGACAGTTGCAAAGGCACTGTGCCTCAGGTTTCCAGAGCTACTGGGAGCATCTCAAGGTGGCTGGATGACTTGTCTCTGGCTGGTCAACCTGCTGCTTCCCTTTTGCACCATTCATAGCAATCCAGAAGCTTAGCCAAAGGTCTTTTTACCTGCATAAACTAAGGTCTCCTGCACAGGGCCCATGTGGAAAGCCATTCCTTACTTTTCCCTTCACATTCTAGCCAGAAGCCCACCCTTCTCTGCTACTCCAGACACAGTGCTGCTGTTACCCAGCTCCACTCTCCCATGCAGACTGCCTCTGCCATGTGCCAGTGCACTCCCTTGACACATTTCCAGCCAAATACCTGCAGAGGCATTGAGACAGGGGTCAAAATGATGAGTGGGACTCCTGTCAGCCAGCCAGTCTGGGATTATCAGTGGAGCAAGGGCTAAGCTTTTGTCCAAAACTAATCTACTTCAATAAGAGAGCGAGAAACTCACTATCCATGCTCCCCAGCATGGACAGACATGCTCACAGTCACATACGCAACCATATCCTACACATGGGAGAATGCACCCAACTCCATAAAGGGGAAGAAGGGGATGGAGAACTGAATCTAAGGTTTGTACCCAGAGAGTACCTCTATACTCTCTTGCACAGGGAGAGATTTCAGTACCCCCACCCTTTACCCCACATAGCAGGAAAAATGAATACATCAGTCCTCATGTTTCACACAGCGGCTGAACTTCAGGAAGAGCAGGTGCACAGCTGAGCAGGATGTAAGGTCACAAGCACTGCCATGACTCTTTCCCGACTCCCCAGGGTGGCAGGAAGTGTTGTGTTACCATGCAGTGTTACAAGATAAAGGCTCCTCTTCAGCAAGACACAAAGGAGAGACAACCTACTCTAACCCTTACCTAAGGCAAGGGCCAAGGATGCTGCACCCCATTTGAATGAGGAGGGGTTTTCCTTTGTGAGGAAGTGGTGAAGGAGGGGAAGAGGTAAGATGGAGCGTTCACTTCCCAGCATGTTCTAAGAACAGTGACCACCCGATGAACAGAAAGTTCACAGGGCTTTCCCACAGTCAGCCTTGCCTGGCTCCCACTGGCAAACCATACAGGAAGTGTAGCCAGTGCAGGAAGTGCAGCTGTCAAGTTTAACTCTGATTTCAGGTTGAAATCTTACAAATCTTCTCAAATTTACATTCAGTTACATCCACTGTGTAAAATTTATTACTGTGGGAGCACAGAACCATAGGACAAATCTTGTTTGATTCATAAAGGAAGTGAGTTCAGCATAGGTTTAAAAAACCCTGCAGCCAGAGGCCTTTCCTGAGTGTGCGCAGACCAGTAGGCATCAAACCCTTCAGCACACCTGGTGCCGAGGCCAAAAAGGATTTCATCTTGTGTGGGGAACCCAGTGCCCATCTCAGGGCACATATTCTGCTCTAGGCAGCAGTCACTGGAGCATCACACCTGCTGTGATTTGGGAGAAAACATGACTCGCTATAGATGTCACTTGCTACCCAGGTCATTTGCTGCCAGCACTTCCCCACTATGCCTGCTGGAAGGGCTCAAAGACCTGCTTGTTATTGCTGGCTGATGGCTTTGCAGAGAATTCAATTAACCAAAAACCTCTTAAAGGAAAAAACTCTGAGCAACACTGATTCTTTATAACCATTTTTCAATAAGTGAGTATAGACCCCTCACATATCCTTAAATTATATATCATTTATTGAAATATAGAGATCTTAATTTACAAGAGTTTTTCAAAGACAAAATATCAACAGGGGCATTTTTGAAATACATTTTGTGCCTACCATCACTCAGGCCAGTTTACCTTCTTCAAACATTTCACAACAGCCATCATTTTGGAAACACTTCCTTTTTTATTATTCTAAAATATAACTTTTGGACATTCAAAGTGCAACAGTTAACGTGCCTGTGGAATATATCACAGTAAAAAAAATATAAACAAAGGCAGTGATATAGCTGTCATAAATGTTTTGGCAGTATTCTAGAAGTCTATATAAAAATACTTATATACATATTGATGTATAACATCACCATATCTCACGTCCTTCATCATGTAATAGGACCATTTTGTACAAGTTTCAGACCACGCCATAAAGGAATTGGTTGGCCATTCCAAATGAAAAGCTACATTTCATAGGCTAACACTGATTGTCGTTATACAATTACTGTAGAAGAAGTTTTGGAAATATCTCTCCAGCGGCTTCTCAAAAATTAAGCCATAAAAAAAAAATGTCTATAATACTCATAATATTGTAAAATCAAACAATTCATCCTCTCACACTTCTTTCTCTCTAGTAAATTCCTTATCTTCCTCTGCTTCTCATTCCAGTTTCCAGGTCAGCTCATCTGATTCCAAGCCTGCAGTGAGCTGGCTTTGACTAGACCCCTGCCACAGATGCAGTTCATCTTCACAATACCCATTACAAGATGGAGAACTAACATTACCATGGACCAGAAAGTGAGCCAGCTCTGGTTCATATCCACCATCTGAGTCTAGCCTGAGATGCGCTGTGAGATACAGAATGAAACTGGTGGGGAAAAGGCAAGACTGCATGAAAATGTCCTTAGATTCCAGTAATTGATATAATAAAATGTGCTAGGGCTGATTTTCAAACCCCGAAGAACACTAGGCCATGTGCAAAAATGCAGGTGAAATTGCTTGCCTAATTTGAATGTGCAGATATAATGACTACACATGCAAATTAAGGCACATGTGGTCTCAATTGGCCATTCAGATATCTGGGATGTCCACAGACAATTTGCGTTTCCTCAATTTGTAGTTTGTAACTGGAGGGAGACCTTATATCATCTCACCAGTTCTGGCTATATCAAGAGTCTTGTGTTTCACAGTTGTCTCCATACAGAGCTCAGTGACGTGTTTGCCTAAAGCATGGCTCCCAGGAAGACACTTGGTCCTGATCTGTTGAATACAAGAAACAGAGAATGCACCATCATTCACAGTTCTTTCTGATTGTCAGTTTCTATCAGGATTGAAAATGTAGGGGCTTGCTTCAGGTCCTGTTTTCACATCTGCTGTAGTTTGTACATGACCTCAGCCTGGTGACAGTTTGAAACCCATACTCAGAATTATTTGCTCGTGTGGCATTCCACCCTGTAACATTGGCAATATTACATTTGCTTTCATTTAACCCACAACTGTCCACAACAAGTGAAACCAAGGGAACTTGTGGAGCTTTTCACAGAGCCATTCGAAGTTTAACTGTAGTTTAACATGCAGCATGTTCTGTCAGTCGCTGCTGGTCCGTCTTTCACACTTCCTAGGAAAATACTGCAAGACAGGAATGAGTTTACACTGCATTTGCATTGGTTATGTCATGACAGAGGCTGGGCACATCCTAGGAGGTGCTCCTCACACTGAATTAAGGCGAAGTTTGAAAGGTTGGGGCCTTTTGCAGTGAGGTACCTTTTTTCACATGTAAGTCTTCCAAGGCATCATAACTCAATAACACGTTGTACAGTGATAGCAGTAATCATAATACTTTGTTCATATAAGTGGTGTCAAAAAACAACAATTGCAGGCTGAGAACAGGCTCGTTTTCATACATGTTCCTCCAAAATACACTCTTGGAAGTAATTACCTTTTGTAGTTACAGTCTGCAAAAATAAGAGAGCTTTCTGTTCCTGTTTAAACCTGAAAACTAAGAAAAGAATATTTGCTGCAGAATTATTTCTGCTTATTTACCTCGAGTTCCAGGCTAGGAGAGATATCTTAGTTCAAATATCAAATAAATTCTTCACAGCTAACCCCAGGATAAGATTTCTTTTGAGTACCCCTGAAACATTAATAATGGGATATTGCTGGTGGTTTATCATAATCTTCTATTCTCCAGAATCTTGAAAAGCTGATATAATTTTTTTCAATTTAAATTCTTAGAACTTCAATCAGAGGACAATTAAATGCCTCTAGTACATGTGATTAGAAAAGCTACTCAGCTTATGAAAGAAAACAAAATCTTAACTTTTTTCTCCATGTTAAAGTAGTTTTAGCTAATCAGAACAATTACCATACTGTATAGATTAAAAAAAAGAAATTGTCTCATAATAATTTTCAGGTGATAATTTTCTCCCCTGCACTTCAAAAAGCTTTTTGAAACTGTGCTTTTACTGAAGGACAATGAATAGTAAAATATACATTTAGTGTTACTGAAAACAGTAGTAGTATTATCTTGAAAACAGCTACCTTCTAGAGTTAATAAAGACTTACTAGGTTTCTAACACCTATTATAGACTGACTTTTAATTATTATTATTATCATTATTATTATTATGATTGTTACTCCCCTTTACTTGCATTAACGGTTAAAAGTAACATGTTTTGTAGTACCAGTCAGTCCCTCATGGTTTTAGACCTTTTTGGTCCAAAAGTGGTTTTCGCACGTTCTTTAATTCACATGGTAGTTCAACAGCAGCTGACATTGAAATTGAGAGAGGAAGTACACAAAATTCTTGAGTGATGTCTTCTAAAATCCATGACATATGTTCAATGTGCACCCCAAAAGGTCCTTGAGTAGACAGTTATTTACATAATTACAATGGTGAAATATTGCTGCAGTGGAAATTTGATCCATCAAAGTCATATGAATGCCCTTGAAACACAAAACTGGTCTGTTTGTGGCCTTTCCCTTCGTCCCCCTACCAGTTCGAATGGCAAACAAAACTGAGATGCCACTGAAGTACTGCAAGAAGCAACACTAAAAAAATCCATCTTCAACATGTCTCTTTCATTCATACTCAGGCTGATTCCTCTGCTCATTACTGGAAGTTCCTCTGTACAAATCCACCTCCTCTTTACATCCTTGATGTTTCAATAAAGTGGTTTTCTCTGTGGAGCAGAAGTCTGTAGATGACAAGGCAAGCTTCCCCCTATGCACAGCTGGAAGACGTCCATGGGGTTACAGGAAACTGTCCTCCACCAGGTCTGAGGAGTCAATTCCAATGTCATCCATCATGTCAATGTCCTCAATGGTCTCATCCTCTCTCTTGATGAAAGTAGAGCTACTGGAACCGGTCTCAATGGCACTTTCTTCAGATGTCTGTGAACTGGAAGAGACAAATATCTCAGAGATAAGATATGCAGCAAATGTGGCAGAACCGAACACTACCTCCCAGATGCTTTCTGACCCATGGTGCAATCTTAAGTGACTATGACCACCAGCTTCTTAGGTCATGACATATCTTGTATATCATTAGTGAAACACCTTGGAATTCAAAGGAGCAGTTGTTCATATGTTCCTCCAAACACTTTCAGTCAGAGACTTGCTAGAGAAACAGTTTTATGATAATGCTGTGACAATAGGTCGCTTAGGTAAATCTAGGGAGGTCAGGTGAAAATAAGATAGCAATAACAGAGATTAAGATAGGAATAACAGAGAGATGTAATAGATCCTAATCTGGATAGTTCTTCTTAGAGACTTCATTCTTCCCCCTCTTGAATATTGCATAAAAATATATTTAAAAAAAAAGCTTCTAGGTTGGTAATTCTATAAACTATGAATTAAGTGCTGAATTAAATCTTGGCCATTCACAGTTAGGATCACAGTGTTGTGTTGTAGTGGAATTTGTCATGCAAACTGACAAGAGAGAACTAAAAAGTCCTGGATACCCTGCTGTCACAGAAAACTATACCATAGAAGATACTCAAAACTTCTCCCAAATTTTTGAACTGGTCTCATGCAGAACAAATCAATCCTTTGAGAGCTCATATGAAGCTCCAATATGTTCAGCTGCGGAGGCAAGATGTGTTGCAAAATATACCCACAGAGCCACAAGACAGCCACTGTGGCTTGGCCAAGCTAGTAAGGGAGTCCGGAGACACACGGGAGCACCCTACTAGCAGTCCCCTTCCCATGGCGATCATGTTGCCAGAGGAAAATTACATTTTTCCCATTGAAAACACTGTGGCCAGTCATACTACCATATTTACATGGGACTCCTCCAAAAGGTGTTTTCAACAGAGCTAAGAAAACGATCTGCAGAGTAGGACGCTGAAGAATGTTAGTGGAGATTGCCAAACATGACCCCAAATGATGACTATGGGCTACAGGGTCTGTAAACTGCACCTACCTGTGTCTGTTTCTTTTGCCAAGCTCATCTTCAGAAACGGGGTCAATGTCAGGCAGGGGGATGATGTATCCACTGTCAGCACTCAGCCTCTGCTCATCAAAACCACTCTCCCTGTCCTTTAGCTTGTCTTCATTCTTGTAGGTGACACCAATGTAAGCATTGTCACAGTCCCCTCTCATGCGTGTGACAGCTGGGTGATCACTTTTCAGGAAGTCCAAGTGAATCTTCTCGTAGCTCTGAAAATATTCATTTCAAACCCCTCATTAGTAGCTATTCACTGAGGCTGCCTTTCTTCAGATAGGCACCTGTGATTTGTTAGCCCAGCAAATATTCTGCCCTATGAGCCATTGACACTGGATGGAGAAGCCCAGCATCTTCAATTACTTTGAAGGGAGAAGTGACACGTAAGTTTTGGATGATGCAAGAGCAAATGTGGTAGCACAAAGCAGACTAGTAAATGTGAAAGAAGGGTAGGGAGAGGGAGAAGAGAGTTAAGGTAGGTGGGAAAATGAAACACTGAATGATGGGGCAGGAAGAGCATGCCCAGAGCTATCAGAAGTGTGGGGGAAAACTTGATGATGTAAGGGTACAAAGACAGAGACAGGGAGCTTATACACATGGGGCAAGTAGTCCCTTTTTTAGAATTATTTTACTGCCTAGAAAATCCCAAGAAAATATATAAAACCAATTCTCCAGTAGAAAAATTGAGTTGGTAGGATTTCATTAAGAATGGAGAATTCTGCTTCCCAGCCAGTACTGCAGAACTGCTTCTCTCAGTAAGCTTGAATGAAGAAACCGAACATACAGTGTCCCCATCCTAATCACGTAATTCATGTAGGTTAGGATGTGCCAGTTCAGTGCTAATGGCTCTTGTCGCTGGAACAACACTTATAATTCCCTCTGGAACAGAATAGACAAAACACAGAGAAAATTACAAAGAACAAACCTTTTTGTACTCTCCAGGCAACAAGTTCTCCACAATTTCACTCAAATGGTAGAAAGAAGGTCTTTTCTCTGGTTCACTGTTCCAGCACTTCACCATGATCTCATACCTGCAGATTAGATGGAAACCACTTTATCCAACTAGTAAAGGAACATGAGTAACCAAACAGAAACTAAAGCCAAGTCTGGAGGCTGGCCAGGTGTGGAAAAGCCAAGTGCACACATACACTTCATTGGTAGCATGGTCAGGTTTGGCCATTCGGTATCCACTCTTGATCTTGTTGTAGAAAGTAGAATCGACCATCATGCCAGGATATGGTGTGCCACCTGCAGATAAAAGAGAATTAAAAGTACTCCTCTGTACTTGACTATCCATGCAAAGTTCCCAAATACTGTCTTGTTGTTCATGTCAAAGAGTGCTAATGCCATAAATTGACATGGCATCAAAATGGTTCTTTCTCAGTCAGTGTTTCACTTCAGAACTACCGTTTTGATGACATTAAGTCCCAGTGTGAAACATTGGCTAGGAAAGATTGAAGTAGGTACTACTTAGAAAAAAATATCTTTGAAGCGTTTATAGAATGTATTGGCTACAGAGATCAGATGATCCCTGTCATCAGCCATCATTTGGCATATCTGAGGCCATGACTCTGCCTTGCCACTGAATTTCTGTGAGATCTTAGCCAATACACTTGCTCTGTTTGGTATTATTGCCTTTGGCACCTGTATGACAGCTGAGAGTGACATGGCCTGAGTTACACACCCCATCCTGGCTTTGAGGGTGAAGCCTCAGTGTGAGTAAGTCCTCTCTATACCCGAGTGGTCCCACCTGGGCAGCTGGCTTTAGAACAACAGCTAACATGTCAGGTGCATGGATTGTTCAAAAGTTTGGACTTGGCCCCTGAGCTGACACAGTTAGCTGATAATTTGGGGCTGCAGCACACAGGAATCATTGCACTCATGCTCGGCTGATGCTGAAGTGAAAAAAGGGTCATTCGAGCAGAAGTCAGCATGGTAGCAAGATGTCGAAATTGACCTCGTTAACAAACACTGCTGAGGATATATTTTGCTTTCCAAGAAAGAAAACTTTCTCAGACAGAGGAGCCATACTATAATATTACCCCAGAAACCTCAGCCCTTTCAAAAGAAGGATTTTCACCTAAAACTGGGCTTCAGAACCTTCTTTACAGGGCAGTGAAGTATAGGTGTGCTTCAGTTCCTGAGCAATGGCACTCACATGCCTCACAGGTATTCCGGAGAATGGATATTAACGGGATCCTATGATGCCCAGAGATTACATATTACAGAGATACCATAAACAGTGGTGCAACTGTTGTTTTCTGAGAAGCAGCTATGTGACAACTTATTCTAGAAAATAACATTAGGCTTGGGGTTGCTAAGAGGCAGCAGTAGTTACCATACAGGCACAATTAATTCTGCTGACAGTAAATCTGGGCAACGCACACTTGCTGAAGCAGGCCAGTCACCTGTCCATGGGGCTAATTAATGAGGCTGAGGAAAGAGCCAGGCTGTTCCCAGACGGGAACTGTACGTTGTCCGTAACTGCTGTATATTGTCATAACCACTTTACACTGCCATAAACCAACTGTGTGAACAGTGCTGATCTGGAAATGAGAAATCAGTGTCCCAGAAGACTGACATTTATTTTCATTCCATAATGGGACTAAGACATGCTCTTGTGAAACATATGAAGAGACTGTTTCAAACCAGCCACTAAGCTGGGCTGCAGCCCAGGTACCCCACAGCAAGGGAGAAACATGTTGCTTCTCATATTAGTTAGAAAATCAGTCCTGGTACATCGCATCAATACTTTTGCACAAAAGATTTTCAATCAGTTTTTCAATTTTCTAGAAAAAGTAAAAAAAGTATCTTGCAAAAAATCAAACAAACAAAAAAAAACCCACCCCCCCCAAAAAAAACCCCACAACAAAAACAAACAAACAAAAAAAAACAAAACAAAAAAATAAAAAAAAAAGTAAAAAAAAAAAAAAAAACAAAAAAACCAAAAAAACCAAATAGAACTTTGGGAGAGTATGGACATTTCACTTTACACTGGAATCTGAAACCCCATATAGAAGGACAACTAATGGTGGATTTCACACGTGCATTTTTACTGTAGAATTTTAAATACTTCGTGTAGGACAGTTTGAACTGAAAAATATTAATCACTAAGCATAGGAAAAAATTCACTGTGCATACCAAGAGAAAATATTTCCCACAGCAGAATGCCATAAGACCAGACATCACTTAATGTTGTGTATAGGTTGTCAAAAATGCTTTCAGGTGCCATCCATTTTACTGGGAGGAAAGTCTATAACAAAAAGAAAGAAATCCCAAACCACACAGATTAGTCATTAAAGAAATGCTTACCATTCCAAATGTTATTTGATAGCCAGGAATAACCTCTCTCTATAAGAAAAGTTGTGTTAACCTGACTAGGGTTTATTTTTCATGTCATTTAACACAGAGATACCAGGTTTATAAGCAATGTTACTAGCTGCTCCCCACAAAAACTAATTAAGACATAACTGTATTCATTTTATCACTAGCAAATGACCAGGCTGATTAAAGGAATGATACAAAATCCAGCACTGCTGAACTAGATCTGACATGTCATTGTTTGATATGTCACTACTCTTTCCATATCATACTATCAGTTCCTTAATAATTTATGCAGTCACAAAACTTGCCAGTTTAAAAAAGTACTGTGAAGTACTGAATGCGGCCAAGTACTTTTTGGCTTTAAAACAGAGTTAGAAAATTTACAGGAATTAATGAACTGAAGAAAAATTGTTCTGAGGAGCATTCATCCCAATGGTCAATTAGTGTAAGCAACACTGAATGGCAAGAACATGAAACAGCATTTAAAACTGACACTTTTCATTTCAGTTAAAGCAGAGCTTTACTGATTAAGTACATACGCTGCCCTTGGAGACATAATTGGAATCATGCATGATGTCTCTAGCCAGCCCAAAGTCACAGATCTTCACAATTTTTCCTTGAGCCAGGAGGACATTACGAGCTGCCAAGTCACGGTGCACACACTGTATGGGGAGAAATAAAGTTGTTCAAGGACATGCTAATTCCATGAGGACCATTTCCCTTACAAAGATCCCTGAGAAGGGGTTGATCTGGGCACAGTCTTAACAAGACCTTCTACTGAACAAGTGCCTGTATTCCTTGAGGATAGGGACAGGGAGGCACTGGCCCACAGAACTGGTGAGGTGTTATGCAGATAGACTGTAGTGGGGAGGAGACCAAAGTGATGCCATCCTTTCCCATTCTACCCATCCTGTACTAATGACATGTCTATGCTTCTGACCATGCTGGTCTGTGGCTGTACAGACCCTTCACCCAGACCCTGCCTTGATTCTCCACCATCTCTGACACTGACTCCACTAATGTCACAGGCTGCAGCAGGAGAAGAGGACTGATTTCTGCTTTGGTTTTTCCCACCATGGTGATCTCTGTTTCCAGGTAAATGAGAAATCTGTCTACACTTCCAAAAAGAATATTATATTGTGTCAAGTCTTCAAAATATAAATTGAAACCCATAGTTAGAGAAAAAGACATTTTTACGCTTTCTTCCATTTTACTTACTTTTTTACTTACTTACATTTTTAGAAGCCAAGAATTCCATTCCTCGTGCAACTTGGTAGGTGAAGCTCAGCAAATCCAGCAGGCTGAGTCCCTCTGAGCCATCATCCGAAAGAAGGTTTTTGACTTCTGATTCTATTGAAAAGAAGAGGAAAAACGTGTTTGTGCTGTGGAGTGTGAAAGTATCATCCATCTTCCCCTACCTATCATGATTCTGAGCTGATGATTTTAGCAGAGTACCATGACCAAAACAGTCTTTTCGTAATAACTAACCACTTTTAATGTCTTCATCAGTCACTAGCACATGCTGCATTCTTAAAAACATGGAGTATTAAATAAAGGGTTTGAGTTTTCTCCTGTCTGTAATTTTTTCCCCTGGGAAAAAGTGAAGTTAAAAAGGCTCACTGTAATGTTACACAGGTTGTTTACTCGGTGTGTAGTACAAAACATTCATTTAGAGGTCTTGCCTTCATTAGTTTTTTGTGCATGCATGTACATTATTATCTGTTTACTTTTGCTGAACGCTGTTATGTTTCCCAGCAAGTATTCACTGGGACTAATCCAATACCAACAAAAAGGTTCAGAAATTCTATGGTAATAGTTCTTATTTCTTTTATGAAAGATATCAGCAAAAAACCAGTCAAAATTCAGTGATTCATTTACCCTGACTGTCCTAGAGAACAACATGGGTACATTAGTCTGCTGTGTAAATCTGGGACTGGATGTGATTCAGTTTCCGAGGCCTAGAGGCAGAAGTGACGGTGCCAATTTTTAAAGCAAAGCATATTTGGTTTCTGAGAACAGCGGTGGGGAATGAGATGTATTCATTATATTCATTACATAATCCAGGAAAGTGTTTAGGAGTGTTCTGTGTTTGTTTAAGTGTCAGTTAATGTGAAATGTAAGTGGAAACAGAGCAATATAAATTACTATTATTATTGACCATTGCTATTGCTCAAAATCTTGCAAACTACAGTGACAAAATCACTGCCTCCAGAGGTACCTACAGCCCTATTGCAGAGCATTCAGAACAGAAGCAAATACACAACTGGACCCCTTCTGCTCCAGCAACATGCACTCCTATCCCCAGAGCATAACGAAAGAATAAAAGCATAAGCTTTTAGCTTATACCTCATGCTCACACACTTGCTGAACAGAGCTGAGCAGTTTACATCTATTTAGAAGGCCAAAATAAGATATGTGTTTATGCAATATGCATTTATATTAATGATATATGCAGAAGAGACAGTTCTACATTACCTGACATGGATTTTTTCTTATATGAAGCAGGTCTATCATACACAGATCTCTGAATATCAGAGTATTTAGATCCCTCCTTTCTTTCCAGCATAGGCACATACTGAGTGGTATCAGCTTGTTTCATGTCCATGTATTCTCCAGTGTTTTCAAATGATAATATCACATAACTGAAATTGGAAAAAAATATAGGTGTATCAGCTAGTACTTCCCAGGTGACTTCCCTGCCACAGCATCCTGCATATCTAATAGTTCTTTTATGGTGTACAATTGTATTGCTGTAAGATATAAGAACTGGCTTCTTGATAGGGAATAGATAAAGATCATGTATTACAACATAGCCATGTATCATGTATGTAATACAACCATCACTTATTAGTACATGTTACTGTGCATCACTGTAGTTAAACACAAGCTTTTTTCAATAGTCAGGTATGTAAACATGTATTGCCTTAATTCCCAAAATCCCACTGAGTTCAAGTATCACTACCTATGGCTTTTAGTTCAAGGTATTCCAAATTATAAATGTCATTTATCCACCCAGACAGTTTGCATCAAATCCAGTCTTGCTGAACAAACCCATGTCCAGATGCATAGTCCTGTTTGTACACAGCTACCAAGTCAGTTGATCTATTCATCTGAGTCATTTTTGGAATGAATATCTCTCCACCTTCTAAATCCTGGCTAATTTTATGGCACTGCATTGTTGCTGAACGAATGATGACAAGCTTCCTTCACCATCATCTGGAAAAAGCTGTGGGGTGTACAGTGACAATAAGGAAGCTATTGAGACTGGCTAAGCCATTGGTAGATAAAGGAGAGTACTTGAGCTTGTAGAACAAGCTCTGCCAGGCTGGTAGAAGGGAAGGAGTTTTAGACAGTGGAAATTCCCCAAGAAGGGAAACAAGGAAACAGGTAGATGCACTTTACTTTTAAACTTGAGTGGATAGAGATAGGTTTTTTTACAGAGAGAAAAAAAAAACGAACACTGGGCTGTGATTTATTAATGAAAGTCTTATTTGGGATGTCAGAATGTTCGTGGAGAACCCACAGTGGTCCTTGGACTGCAGGCATCTCTACATGCAGGAAACATGAAACTAGGACACATGTCAGAGAGACTGAACAAAAAGTGTTAAAACCTTTCCAGACCTAAGAAACTTGATAAATAAAAGTCTAATGAGAAAAAATAGGGAGAACTTTAAACCAGTGGATGAGAGAAATGGAGTGTTAGTAATGACATTTCCTTAAGTCTCAAGTCGCTTTTTTTTTTCCTTTTTTTCACACCTTCTTGTGCTTTCATCAGCTGGGTTCATCCCAAAGATATCCAGATCTTTCTTTGGCTTCTCTGGGTGTCGGTTCAGGAAATTGTCCCTGTTCTTATGCAGGTAGTTCACCAAATCACCATAAAAGCAGTATTCAGTAATTATGTAAATAGGACCTGTTAAAATAAAGCATAATTATGCATCGATGAGTGGGGTCTTTGAAAAACAAACCCAGAAAACTCTACAGAAACAAACAAAAAAGGCTCCAAAAATAGTCGAAAATAGACTATAAAACATAAAAATTATTGTGAGTTAATAAATTTTATCTACTAAGTTATGACTGCAACTATTACCAAATAACAATCAGGTTTGTGAAACCTATATTTGTTTATATTTATTGTTAAATCCTTTACGTGAAATCTGTACGCTTGTTAAACAGTGAATGATGACCCTACAGCAAACCTTTGTCAGCCAAACTTACCTGATTTTGTAAAAACCTTTATTTTGTCAGCCAAACCCACCTGATTTTGTACAAGCTCCAAGCAGATTCACAATATTCAGGTGGGGGCCAAGATGTGTCATTATCTTCAGTTCAGACATGAGTGCCTGTTTTTCACTGGATCTAGCTGTAGCTGTTGAAAA
The DNA here is from genome assembly GCF_001715985.3 of Manacus vitellinus. Classification (NCBI taxonomy): domain Eukaryota; kingdom Metazoa; phylum Chordata; class Aves; order Passeriformes; family Pipridae; genus Manacus; species Manacus vitellinus. The sequence goes on along the minus strand of NW_021938789.1, from coordinate 21,889,844 downwards.
AACACAGAAATTGCCTTTTTCAAATAACAAATGATTTCTCCTTGCTTGCCTCATTGGAGCACTGCTAGCATGGTTTCTTGGAGAAGACTATATCCTTTACTTGATATGTGTCTTAAGATTTGGAGAGGAGTCACAAATAATTAACAAAGGACTCACTTGATGCACCTTCAATAGCTGATCCAGCCTATTTTTCCCTCTCCAGTGGTACAGTGGCACAGAGGCACTCCACAAGCTGCTCATTTCAACACAAGCAAGATTCCCGTGATTCCTCCAGAATCACTGCATCAGATTCTCAGCTTTCATGAACTAGAAAATCTTCAGTGAACTTAAGATTCTTACACAAGGCTTGCCTGCTTCTCCTTTGTTGTGTAGCTCTCATTTGTTCACAAACATTCATGGTTATTTTATCTTTTTCAATATTTGCTGAGTTATTGTGGCTGCTCAGCTAAACCCAAACTTTGGATGTTTTCAGAAGCCTGGGTACTTTCTGTCTTGAAATGTCATAAAGCAGCCTAAAGTATAATTTTAAATTTCAGTCATTCCACCACTCATTTTCTACTTCAGATAAGAAGAATTAATTTATACAAAAGGAAGTTTCGAATAGCCCTGTGGAACGTGCCCTACCTTGCCCATCCCCTAGCTTGGGAAATGGAACTCCAACAACTTACGTTTCAGCATTTTCACGGCTACTTTCATCACTGGTTGCGAACGACTCAATCCATATGCAGTCCCTTCAACTACTTTTCCAAATGCACCAGAACCAAGGATTCGACCTGAATATAAGGGAGAGCACTATTTATTTCGGAAAGGAACAGCAATTCAGCTCATTTCCTTCTGTCATTCCTCTATGAGTTGATTCTTGTGTGGAAAGAACAGATTCCCACAACCAGATCACTGGTATTATTGTTATTGATGTTGTTGTTAAGCAGGAAAAGCAGATCTAAAATGCTGTCATTAAGTACAATTCTTAAGAACAAGAAAGCAAATATCAGTAGCACACCTGCACCTGGAAGCTCAACTCATTCAAATTCATCTGTTCCTGTGCCCTGTCATCTTCACTTTATCCTCTCTAATTGTCCTAGACTTAAGTTGACCTCTTTGCCTCAGTCAGCACCTGAATACAATACAGTCATGTTCCTGACTTAAAAATCTGAATTGGGTCCCTCAGCTGTAGTTTTGGTCTATTATATAAGGCTGGATGCATCTAAGCAGTAAGACAGACTAAAGCACATCAACAGCACATTCAGAAACAGACAGGCAGGGCCATTTCAGATCTGCAAGAAGCTGAAATGCATGTTGAACACGTATGAGGGGAAACTTCCCTGAAATTTAATGTACGACTGTGTTTCATCTGCTGGAATAAATTGTATTGCAAATTTCCAAGTGTTGTAAGGAAACAGCTAATGTTTATACACGCTTTTCTCACTAATCAATTTAGACAAACATTTTAGATTATCATATCCTGTCTTCTAATACAGATACAGCCTGCAGAAGAATTGTGTACAGGTTGATTGAGATTTTAGAGAAATATGAATAAACATACTGTAAAACACTATATTTCATAGCTTCTACATTGAAGACCAAGTTTGTCAAGGCAACACTTACTCAGTGAACAAACCTGTATATGAGGTACAGATGCCAGGATATTATCGTATGCCTGACAAACTCTCTTTTTAATTTTATGTTACTTTTTAACTTTCAGCACAGAAAGAATAAGTAGTGACTTCTACTTCAGAGATACACAGCATTTTGTCTTTGATATTCATTTGTGGTTTGAAGTTGTCATCTTCTACACTTCTGAAAAGCGTTATCTGGCACGCAATGCCATGTTTCTGTTATCCTCTAGCTGCAACCCCCACTTTTATTGTACACACATTTTTAAAAGAGAATTTCCAGCCAAAAGATATTTGCATCATTAACAAGCATAAAAAATGGTTTAAGAATGCTTATCTGAGTTAACACAGACAAACCTCTCCAAGATTATGACAGTGTAGTTTGTCATGCCCACAGAAACTATGTGATTTCAACATTCCTGTGCTCCAAAGGTTATCCTTCCAAATCAGGATGTGAGAAAGCTTCCCACTAAATTTCAGACTAATTCAAAACACCTGAGTCTGAAATCTGGCCCCTGAAACTTTTCAGACTGAAGGTCTGGGAGCCATATGGCAGGATGCAGCCCTTCAGAATGTGATGGTATTTGTTGATGCTCCTTGATCTTCTTGTCTTCACAAGCCAATTCCTCCCCAAACCATATTGTTAGCTGAGCACAAGGCACATATCTCCCTCTTCATCACCTCTCCTGGGCCGGAGTGCACGTGGAGACAGTGAGAGCACTTCCTAAGTGGTAGGGAGTCATCACTGCTATTTCCCCTTTTCAACCCTCTCTGCAGATGTAGCCCAAGCCCCGTATCTTTTACATTGGAAATTTGGAACATGGTGGGAGCTCAAGAACTGGAAGCATCTGTAATGCCATCACATTCTTGATGACTGCTTCAGTGAAGCCCAAAATTATAGCATGTGTTTACTTTTCTCAGTATACATGCACAGCTGTGATCTGCTTTGCCACCACAGAGGGACTGTGCAGACACAGCAGCAGCTCAAGACCCTTCAAACTAGTGGAGGAACAGCAGCTATTTCAGCCTCTCTACCAATTCATAGAGCTTATCTGCTGTCACTGCCGAAAGAAGTGCTGCTTTTCTGCTCAGAGGACACAAATTCAAAGGTGAAGTCTGTGAATTTGTTCCAGATCCAGCCATCTCAACCGGATGCCTCTGGCTAAAATTGAACTGGGATGATCAGCCCACCTCAAATTAAATCGTTAAGTCTCTTGGCCTATATCAAAAGCCAAACAAGTGCCAAGCTTTACAATCTAAGTCAGTTTCTAGACTCATGAGGAATTAGGTATGACATCTCTAAGTTTCGTGTGACTTGAATCTTAACTTGCCTTTTGCAAATGGGCATAGGTCTGATTCTGTGTCAGACCAGCATTTCATTTTAACAAAGTCAACAGGAAAAATGAGTGGCTTGCTGGGAAGTGATGAGAGCAATTCTGCCATCTCTCTACAGCCACCCCAGGTTCCTGAGCAACAGAACTAGGACTCTCAAAAGGCCCTGCTCTCTGCTGTATCAGCCAGAGGAGGAGGTACAGGTCCTGCTGGAACCTTGACATTTCTCAGCAGATCCAGGAGAAGGCAGTGGTGTTCAAGCAGCTCATGGCATTACTGCATTGTTCTTTCTGTTATGCATCTCCTAGGCTTGCACTGGCTGCTGAAAGCTTCAAACAGCAGTGCACTACATACACTGTGGAACAGTGATTGCAAAGGGAAATTTGCAATGTAACCCAAATTCATCAATTCAAGCTTCATCCAGTCAACATTCAAAGTTGGCGTTTAACACAGCACTGCACTCCAGGCACTATTGGCTAGAAAAAACAAATAAATGCCAGCTGGCTTACACAGTTAGGATGGGAAATGCTCATCTGGCTGAGGCAAAATGGGTTTGTAACCTGCTTCAGAGCCTCCCTGAGCTAAAGGTGTAATAGCTTTGCTGTCATCTCCCACTCAGATAAGAGAAAACCCGCACAAAACAAGATTATCAGCCACAGAAACAAAAGAGGGTCCCCCCCATCAGCAAGTATTTAATATGGCAAAACTGTCAGCAGGTATAAATGTGAACTGTGTCAAGAAGAAAGCTTGTGCAATCCAGATTACTAAAAGGATATGTAGCATTGATTTTTAGAGCACTGACTATCCTGAATATACTTGTAAACAAGAAGGCATTGAAGCAGGCTGGTGCTCATGAGTCAGAGGGAAACAAAGTCACAGTGGTGGTCTTTACCAACTCAAATCTGACAAATCCTATTTAGGCATATAATTAAAGTCTGGGTTGTAATAAAATAATTCCATTAAATATCCACCCTCCTCTAGTGTTCAATTAGCAACACGAATTTAATTAAAGGATATTGTTCCTGAACCAGAAATTTTTGTGCTGCTTCTTTCAAGAATTAACATCAACTGTTTCTCTGTAACGGGGAAGAACTACACCAGGGGAGCACATTTCTTAAAATATATCAAACAAAAAACATATTTCATCTTCTTCCCCTCTATTTTGTGATGCAACTTGGTGCAGAGATACCTTCAAGGGAGGGAAGCCTTGTATGTTTAAAGCACTATCTGTATAGAACATTAAAATTTTCTATAATCATAACATTTTCAATTGATATAAAAGACGCATTGGGCCAGCCTCGAAGAAGTAATTATGACTGAATTCTGCATGAATTCCAATGAGAAATAACAAAGCAAGAAAGAAGAAGGAGAAGGAAGAAGGAGAAGGAAGAAGGACAGTAGCCACAAAAATATGCAGTTATTGATATATGCTTGGCATGGATTAATAATTTTAAAAATATTTTTAATAAAACTACATAACTACTTGCAGATTTCCCTTGGCCTCTGTACATAAGCATATAAATGTGTTGCAAACAAAAAATACTGATGTTTTTCTTCTGGATGTATTAGCATGAGTGTTGAAGAGGGCAATTAATGCTGAGAGCATCCCCCTAAACTGCATGGAGGTGGGCACTACACATTGAGAGAGAGATGGAATTGAGGCACAGGAGACACTAACACAAGAACTTCAGGGCTGATGCCACTGTAGGAGAAGAAGAGGATGAGGAAGGAGAACTGAGGAGAACAGACAGGCACAGAGACACTCTGAACTTTGTGACCATAACTTCCACTGTAAATCCCAGTAACACAGACCTCAGAGTTGTCCTTAATTGTCTTTATCCCTAGAGAATAATGAGGTTAGTCCCTTAGACAAAACTTACCAAGCACTAACCCATCTCGAGGAAACTCCCATCTGGAGTCATAGGGCAGTTGCATTGGGTCCACATAAATGTATTCGTGGCCATCAGGACTGATAGACTCAATGACTCTCCATCTAATCTCGTACCTTGGCTTCTGCAGAGCACATTGAATGCAGACCCAACAATTAGTCCTGTGCTTGACTTCAGAGAAGATCAAAACCCAGCAGGGCTCAGCATCCAAACTGAAATGCTTTTCTACATTACCTGTTTCCATATGATGACTAGGACAATCAGTGAAATTATCACAATCACTAACAGCACTAGGACTGCAGCAGCCACCGTTAGCTCTGATCGTAAGGCTGTGGAGTAAAAAGACAGACAGTATTTTCCTCCTGAGCCGTGAGGAACATGACACACACATAAGACATCCACCTCGCCTGTCATCGCAGTTCCTATGTCCTGCGGAAGTGGTAGGAGCAGTTCCTGAGGCTGGTGACTGTAAAGTCTTTCCAAGCCCAGAGCTGCTCTGCCTTCCTATTTCAAAATCAAATACAGATTGTCTAGAAGAATGTCCCGATAGCCAGTGGCAGTAAAATGGTAAAATGAATCATGGAACCACATAATAAGCAAAAAACAGATGCACCATAAAGACCTGTAAAATGCCTCATCCTCAGATGTCTCAGGGTGGAAGAAAAAATCCATTTTAATTAATTATCTACAACAATTCATACTTTTATCCATTAAGATTGAACTGGGGGTGTGTTAGAGTGGGGTCAAACTGACTGCTATAATTTCATAGAAGGAAAAAGCAAACTCACTAGGAGCCACAAGCTTCAGTTCTCGAGTAACGGCACCAAGGTCATTCCTGGCCACACATCGCACAGCCAGGGTTTCCTCTACCTTCTGGAAGGTCACCTGGCTTTCCACCACATTTTTCTCATCCAGGTGGGCTTCCATGTGTATATCAGAGATGTTGTTAGTCAAAAGGGTCCATGAGGTGTCATTGCTGCACCTGCAGAGAAGAATAATGGGGGAAATGAGCATTGGTTGTAGGCACAGATAAATAAGAGTGAACAGAACAAGAATTACCTTTCCCTGCAAATTTCTGCTAACAGCAATCCTTTTAAAAGATAGAAATTGTTAAGACTGCCTCTATAGAAAGCCTGCATCTTTGTTCCCTCATAATAATTATCCTTCTGATTCTCATTACTGCTTCTGACTGGAGGGCCCAACAGTGCAGCCCAGTAGGTTTGGTAGAGATTGACCTTGGTGTCACTGTGTATCCCATGGAGTTATGGTACTGGATGGATCCCTATTTTTCCCAGAATCCTTAGTGCTGTACAAGGCTCCTGGGGACAGGGCTAGGAAGACAACCATCCCCATTAGGCACTAAGAGGTTTTAGTAAAATGAGAGCAGAACACAGCTCGGAAGTGCCAAGGCCTCCTAGCCTTCTTCCATGCATGGTCTCCCCCTCCCTGTTGGGTAATACTACAGGGAGAAAGCAGCTTTGCAGTAAACACAGAAAGAGCCAACCTGGAACTGGCAAAAATGGAAGTAATTACTCCATGTTTTTAAAACACTTTGACGATGAAAATTATAATTAGGGGGGAATAATCACAAGTGAAAACTTAGAAGCACACAACAGTGTTAATGAGGCAGACTGAACTATCTGGGAAACTAAAAAAACTCCCTGTGTGGAGGGACAGCTACTTCTCAAGGTCCTTACTCAAACCAGGACTGTGAAATCCACAAACTTGGCTTATTGAACACAAAGTTTCTGTGAGATAAACCTGCTGAATTGATGCACTGTTTCTTCTCCTATAAGATGTAATAGGAAGGACACAGGCAACCTCTCTTGAAATATAAGCAACATGCCTCTAAAAAGAAATAAAAATTATAAAAATTATCTAAAACTTACTGGCTCTTGATGAGGAAAACATGGTACCGTAACTAATTACATTAAGCTAATTGAGGATACACATAATATTTTAGGTAAGACAGCACCCACTCCTCTTACTTTTTAATGTCCTTGCAAACCAGCCATTCCACATCAGGAAGTGGGGTCCCCTCTGCCAAGCATCTCACTGTCTGCCCACCTGTAGTGCCATGGTGATCATCCACAAGGGCTGAGATCAGAGCTGGAACTGGGAAGGAGTCAGGAGTTTGTTAAAATATTTGTCAGCATTTACAAAAAAAACAACTTGAAATTCAAAGCAGGACAGGTGTTGTTTGGCCAACAACTTAGCAATAGCTAGAGACCCAGACTCATCCAGGAAGTGCTTATCTCCCATAGGACAGCTTGGATCTTAGGCTAGAGCTATGAAAAAGAAGTCCTGCGGTTTTGCCACGTCCTCATGTCATACTGAATGAGCTATCGCCCTGCTGTCAGCTGGAATAACTTAGCTGGGAGAATAAAGTTTCTTTTTGGCTCAAGGCCAGTGCAGAAATGAAAGCCAGGATCAGGGTAAAAGAGCTCAAGGGACCCAGCATACACACACTCCTCCGCAGACCCTGGTTCATGCCTTTTTTATATCTATACTCCAGGCAATCCAGTGTTTAAGTGCATCAAGTCTTTGCTGTGTGGCATCAGTTATGGTGGGAAAGTCTGTGGGACTCCTTACCTTGTATTAGCAAGGAGAAGGTGTATCTTTTAATCTCGTCTTCATTTTCAGCAACCAAAGTATAGTATCCACTGTCTTCTTCCTTGGCCCTTATCAATTTTAATACACTCTTAAACCTGCAGAAATGCAAGTTTTGTTTGTACTTTTAAAGCAGGCATGAAAAATCACTTTGGTGAAACATATAATCTGGGTATGTTGAGATTATAACATAGTGGCATTTAGCATTTCTAGTATGCCTTTAAATGAAGTCATTACTCAAGTGGTAAATAACTACCAACATAAAACTGAGAAAGAAGTGGGATTAGTTATTTTCTGCAGGGACCTGACAAAGCTCTGATTTTACTGGAAACAGCTAGACATTATTGGTATGCAGACATGTTGAAGGGAATTAATAGGTTTAGTGCTCAGAGACCTTGAAGAGGTTGGTATTATGAAGAGAATAAGAAGAGGCAGATTACGCATTGTCCTTTAGAGTAGAAAACAAATTATTTTTAAATGCCACTAAAGAAGAAGCAACAAACTGAGGTGGAAAGAGAGCAGGAGCAGTGCCAGGTTTTTGGGGGGAAACTCAAGTCAACATCGCAAAGTAAGTGTCAGAAGGTTTTTACCTTGTTTCCTGGACTCTGTTAGAACTAGTAACAATCTCAGTAAGATTTTCAATCAGAGTCACATTATCCTTCAACCAGTACATTTTTGGTGCTGGGTAAGCCTGCACATCAACAACAAAGTTTTTGACTTCATGCAGGTTGACAGCTTCCAGAGGGCTAAACTGAGGCTCCAGGTGAACAAAGCCTTTGTCTGTAAAGGAAAAAGCCTTGCGTAAACAACACTGTGCAACATTTTTCAAGAATGGTGTTTTCCAATGCATTAGTAATTTGGGACACTAAAATCAAACTATACCATGAACTGTAATGACTACTTTCTTATTTTCCTTAACCTCCTTGGTTGCATGCCGAGCAGTACATTCATAATCCCCTGTGTCTTTCACTGATGCCTCAGGAATGGTCAAGGTGTAAACCAGCTTCTGCGATGGGACTTTGATGTCATCAAGTTTTATCAGACCTTTTTCTTTCTGTGGTTTGGAGAAAAAAAAAAAAAACTTGCTTAAGTAATTGAGCTGAAAACACATCATAATCTAACCAGATGCTAGATTCTGCCTCCTCTCAAAACAAGAATAATTTATTGAAAAGAAGAAGACTCCTGTGAGTAAAAGGATGGTGAGAATGGCAGACCGTGTTATCATGAGAGGCTGGAACAAAACATATTCCTGGGCTAGTTTTGAAAGGTGGCATATACCAGGGACTATGACGTGTAAGACAGAAAGTGGAACAAAACTTTCTCAAATAATTTTTCCTCTTGGACTCATAACTTACTTAAATAAAACATGGGATTTGTGTTCACAACCAGGTACACTTCAATTGTTCCGTTTCTTCAGTGACCAGACTTTTTACATGGGATACTCTGAAATTGCCTGGGACGGGTTCTAACCAAGTTTCACTGAACAAAATTTTTCACTGCAAAAATATGTCACACCAGTTTGAAAATTTTCAAGGTTCTCCAAAAGTTTTAAGATTTTCTTACTAGATGTTTCTCATTAGTTAATAATTACAGTGACTCTAAGAGTCGTTTCAGTTTATACCTGCATAATGAAGAACACTTAAGAATATATGATTCTTCATTGTCCTTTATTATGCCTGAGAACCAGAGTTTAAGAGAACCATTTTAGAGGTTCAGACCTTCAGCAGTAGAGCTCTACTGAGATGTCCAACACACCTAGATCTTTCCAATTTCACATTTCTTTTTTCAAAGCAGCACAAGACCTGAAAGACAGATCCTCAGAGGACGGACTGCTAGCCATACCTCACTTTCCTCTCATGCTTTGCATACTTACTAACAGCAAACTCTAACTTTTGGGATTGACTTTTCTTTATGATAACTTAAAATTCAAAGAGCTTACTTTGTTTTCCCTCCTCAGTTGTCCTCATTCAGATAAGAGAAGACTATATTACAACCCCATCCTCTTTCCCAGTAAGTAACTAGAAATATTGAGGGAAAAAGAAAAAGAAAGAGATTTACCACTTTCCCGGGATAATTCCACTGTAAATTAACCACCTCATTGTCAAAGACCACACAAGTTACTACGATGGTCTCGCCTGTTTTGTAGACAGTTTTAAGAGCTTCAATTTCAACTGGAAGCTGTGAAGTAGCTAAGAGAAGAGAGAGAGAGACTTCATTTAGTTTTAAAAAGAATGCTCTTTTCACATGGTACAATTTCAGAAGGAGATTTCCATTTCACTTCTTCTACTGAGGAATTATCTGAAAAATTCAGTAAAATTACTGCTGATCTATACTGATATAAACAATTAATATTTAAAGGATGAAGTGTACAGGCATTAAGTTCAATCCCACAAAGAAATTATCCACTCATAAAGTTTCAATTAGAAGTTCCTATCTCAAATGCCCCTGTGAAAAGGCATTCAGTATAAAAGAAATCTCCCATTTTGCTGATCAGTGACTGTCTTTGAGAATCCCTTGTTGTCCAGGAAAAACATTTTCAAAGTAATTGAATCATGATGTTTTTCAGGCCACACAAGGTTCTAAAATTCAAAGCCACCGAGAAATGCCAGCCTTTTAAGTTATGTTTCAGCAAATAAGATGAAAATACATGGGCTACAGAAGTCTTTTCTTTCAACCATTTAGGAGAGAGAGAGGAGATGGGAGAGGAGAAAAAGTTAGGGACACTTTATTCTTATCAAAATTAAAATTAATTGTAAGTAAACTCACAACTAAGTAACTGGCAATACTGACAGAGGAGCAAGGAGCTCATCATTGGGGAAACGGGATATAACCGTGTGTTGCTGGTGCTAATATGGTTCTTACAGTGTGAAGAAAGAACACAACTATTCTTTTTATTTTAAACGAACAGAAATAGATACCTCTTATAATATAGACGAGAAACTCATCAGACTTGAACTCCACACCTTTAGCCACTGTTTTGCATGTGTATGAGCCCGCAGGAAAATTCCCTATGAAGCCTTGTTTGGTGTCATATAAAGCATACACAGCCTTGTCTAAGCTGTCAGTTAAAGTCACTTGAGCATCTGGGTCACTTGTCCGACAAGGGATAACTGTGGGATCACCTTCTTCTACTAGGATGAACTGGTCTTCCGGTATAGAAGGAACAAAAGGCATGTCTGGGTCTGTAAAAAACGAGATATAGTATTACACTGTCTTGTTTGTAGCAAGCCCACATACAAGAATTGGATGTCAGTGGCCACTTATAGGTCATAACTGAAATTTGTAAAGTTCATTATCCCAGTTTTTCAGAGATTGCAGGTAAGGCTTGCTAACTGAATGCAGTATCTCATTTTAGCTATTTGATGTGACATGTAGTGAGAGATTTCTTCTAAGCACAAAACAAGAAAGGACTTTGTGACAATTCAGGATGCAGGATGAAAAAGGCAAAAGATTCTCCCCCCAAAATGCTAAGTGTTATTAATCACAACTCACTCATTTTAAGTTAATTTTTTTTTCCTATGGTATTGCTAACTGTCTTTTAACCAACATATAAGCAGTGAAAAAAAAATAAAAGTAAAATGAAAATCCAACCACTTTCCAAGTCAAATAAAGTAGAAGTCAGTTTCATGTTGTTTATGTTGAACGCCACTAAAGCCACATTTCATCAAAAATAGTTCAAGGTACTTATCTTCATGTATTTCTAACATGTCCAACATTACAGTTATGAGACATAGTTAATTATGGTCACAGCATGTGGTTTTCAAAATATGGTATTCAACTAGGAAAAAAGCAAACAAACACCTGGTAGTTTTATTTCTTTTAAAGTCAACAAAAAGCATGCCAACTTTCCTACCCAGCCAATCCAAAGTCTGAGTTTAAAACATAATTGCATAACATTATGCATAAAAAGCACAGCCCTCCATTTGGCCATTCAGAATAAACAAATAATCCCTGCTAGCCTGAAGCTTCTGTGCAAAGCTTTATAATAAAATTTAATAAATAGCAATCCAAATCCCTCCAACAATAGACTTTCTGCTGCACTGGCAGGCTCTTTGTAGCAATATTCCAAACACAGCGCTCCATTCCAAAGACACTGCCAACTCCATGTATTCATTTTCTCACTGTAATTTAAAACAGAAACAGGATTCACCTAGTTTGGTTCTCTGTGTGCTGTTAGTGAAAATAGGATATTGTGTGAAGTCTCAACGTAATCCTCCCTGGCTAAAGTGGGTTGCTACCACCCATTGCCCTCCTAATTCATTGCAGAAAAAACAATTGTAAAGACAAAGTTTAGAGTGGAAACAGAGACATCCTCTATAATTTGGAGAAAAGGATATGTTTTTGCATTTATGACATCTTGATGGTTAGAGAGTGGAAAAAATTACAGGGTGTCTCTGCCTGGCAATTCTGGTAGGCTGATGTCTAGAGGCTTTTGAAAACCAAACTAAAAAGCCCTCTTGAAGAAATCTTCGATCTCTTGCCTTTATATTCCTTCACTGTGTGAATTACAAGACTACTTAACATAAAAAAACCTCTTCTGGTGATTTGGTTAGAGGTGTTTGGAAATGAAGATACACGTGGTAAAGCTGGCAGACTCTGCTGAAACATCTTGCTTCAAGAACAAATGCGAAGATTTTACATTTGTTGTGAGAAATGGAGAAAAAGTCTTGGAAGAATCATTGTCCTTGAATCACAAATCATGAACTGAAAAAACTTAATGCCACTGCAAAACAGCCTTTAAAACAGATCCTGTTACTGCTTCCTGACTTTTTCCCCTTCCAGAGTCTCCTTTACCATTATAGACATCATCTTCTTCAGAAAACACTGCAGTTTTGCAGGATGATTTGCAGTCTCTTCTTCTCTCTTTTGTTTCCTATTATGAATATTTGCTGCAAATCAAGTGGCTTGATCTTTTCTGGCCCTACAGTATTGCCCCTCTCCCCCTGAACCCTGGACAATGCCGAGGAAACATCCAGAAAGGCCATCGGTCATGGCTCAGCCTCTGGTGCCTGTCTCAGCTATGACAATAACGATTTTCATCCGGTGGAGAGTGTGGAAAACATTTAAGCAGATTTCCAGTCTGAACAAGGGGGTGAAAGGGCAATGCTGGGAGTAGGCACTCCCAAAAAGAGGGGATGCCATTTCTTCTGAATGCAACAGGTTTTCCATCACTAAAGAGAAATGTAGCACAGAGCCTGGGAAGGCTGTGTTTGCTTTGAAAATTACAGGGCACTGCATGGTAGCACCATGCTTTTAATCTTGCATCAGACCAGCCAGCAAGCACACATCTTTCCCACCCTTCTGACAGTCACCCCCAAGACATCTCCATTGCTTTACTGTTCCCAGGCCCTGTGGACACCTGAGCTTTTTCTAGATCTCAGTTCAAGCCTAATTCAGGTTAAGAACAAGATATGGCCTTCCTCATCTGGCAACTGCTTTAGTATCATACATGGCACTGATTCAGTCCCTACGCATCCCAAAATATCCATCCAAGTCCTCCCTGAAAGGACTGGCATTTATGCTAATCCCCACCTGGGAACCTGGCAAAGCTGAAGGCTGGACATACTCATACAGCTGGGCTGACCCGGTCACCAAGGTCTACTATCCAGCCCCTGGTGGTCAGAAGACCTCAGGTCTGAACTTGTGAGTTCATCATTGTTCTTGGGAACTAAAACTCTCACCAAAAAAGCGAAAGCCCATAAAAACACAGAGGAACATATCCATAGATTCACAGGGGCTGGTCTTGATTTGTATGTTAGGCAGTGGCCTTGGGGTCAATTTCTCTTCCTCTGAGACAAAAATTGCCACCAGCAATACACCTCATCTGAACATCCACAGTTCACCTCTCCCATCCAAACCTGCAAGTACAGCCCTGGCACCCTGCACTTACCAGGCACATAGATGTAGATGTCCTTCCCATCCACTTCCCCATCCTCCACTTGTGTGTGGTTATAATAGCAAACATACAAGCCTGTATGAGCAGCTGAGGCATTTACTACTTCAAGCACTGTCACGAAGAAGCCACTGTTGTTTTCTTCATGTCTAATGTCTATCCTGTGACTTCCCTCGGTCACTGGGTACTGCCAGCTCACTTCACTGTCTCCAGAGCATTTGAGTGTGAAATTGGAATTCAGCTGTACCACCATTTCATTCCTATTGGGAACAATAGTCGGCAGAGGAAGCTGGCAAAATGTTAAGAATGGTCCTGCAAAAAGACACAAATAAATATCATATGAACACACAGAACAGCCTCAGCATGGGGACGTGAAAGGAAGCAGACAGGATCCAGAGCAGCTATTTTTCTGACTATTTCAGATCTGCTGATGTCCCAGGAAATTTGCCCTTGTCAAAAGGCAGAGCTTTGCCCAAGGGATGGCAAATGGCTTTCCTTTGAAATGTTAAGTGTTTGCTTGCTGACTTCTGTTTGTCAAATCAAGAGGTGAAAGACAGACAGAGGTTAAGTTAGAGATAGCTCCCAATTCACACATTAGCTTTCCAGCCCCAAAGGTGGGCAGGCTTTATTGCAGACCAGTGAATCCCACACCCTGGCTGTTTGTTACAGGTATCTCACAGCTTCTTACAGACATGATCAGGAAGCCAGCAGTCCTGTTAGCCTTCGAGTAAGCTCACAGCTGAAAGTTGAACACAACTTCCCAAGACTAACACCTGCACTTTACATCTGATTCCTATTTGTGCAGAGGGCCAGAGCAGGGGCTTAGACTGAAAAGTTGTGCATTGGGTCTACCTCTAGCCAAAATGTACAGTTTTATAGCCAGATAAAACTGCAATCCACTGAACTAGATGTTGTAGATGGCACTGGTTTTCAGATGCAATCTCCAATTACAGGCTCAGGTTTGCAAGTCTAGGTAATTTGTAGGTGGGCTCATAACAGATCCAAATCCAAAAGGAAAATTACAGTATCTACATCCTAAAAGAATGGGGAATTCACCAAGCAAATACATTTGGTGTTTCAGTCTACCAAACGATCTGTACAAAGCAGATAGGGTAGTCCATGATAAACAAGCACCTAGGCTCACAGTGTGAAATTGCCACTCAGCAATAAATCAGCATCAGGACTCCAGACTGTCTTTGAAACCATTTTCCACTCCTGCACAAAGTTACCTCAGTCTACAGGCCCTTTCTATATTTGGCAGCCTGTGGCAAAGCCTGCCCTCCCCTCCTATCCCCATTCACTCGGCAGATGTTGGGAGCTGGGCAGGCGAGTGCGGTTCAGTGGTGCAGAGTGGGAGGATGCGGGAAGCCCACACAGGCAGCCCCGCCTGCACCATGCTGCTGCAGAAACCCCAGCAGGGCACTGGGGACAGCTGGAGGTAGGCAGGCTCACTTTCCCTGCGCAGTCAGAAGAATTGGGTGGGAGGAGGTTACAGCAGCATAGGAGTGCCGAAGTGACAAACGTGGGCCAGCAAAAGTACTGCCTTCTTAGTAGGTCTTGTCTTAGCTTACCTAAGGAAAAGGCAGAAAAACCACGTCTGTAGCCAGCTGGCAACCATTTGGTATTTGTTATTATGGGCAGAATAAAAGCAAGTTTAAATATAAATTTATTAAGAATTAGGGGTGGAGAGGCTTAGAGGACTGAGAAACATTACCTGTAAGAAAACATCCCAGGATCAGGAACATCCGTGGGGAAGTACCCATAGCTGCCAACAACTGAAACAGAAAGGAGAAGGAAAGAGAGCCAGTTAATGGACTGATAACTGCATAAGACTTAGCAGGACCCCTCTTCTGCAATGCCCAAGTACAGCTTCCCACCACTCCTCATGGTGCCACAAAGAGAAATGACCCAGGGACCCCAGCTCACACCCACAGCCCATTGAGACTCACACCATTGCCCATGAGATACATGTGGCCACAGACTACAGGCAGCTAAGGCACCATAACCCCTTCTTTCAACTGGCAGTGTAACGAAACAAGTTCCAATGTATGGAACCAGGTCCCAGTATATCCCCTTTCAAATGCCCTGCAAGCAGCTCTGCTGCCCACTACTGCCTCCAAGACTGAGCCTACAGAAACACCTCTGCACAGAGACAGCTCTCTTGCAGGCATCAATGAGGACGCAACAGCTTCAGGCAGCAAGTTGACCTTTCAGCTGCAAGTGGTTTTTATGGGAGAAAAAGCACATTTGAAAACCACTCTTATTACAAATAGTACAATCCCGAGTGATATTTCTGTTTTGCCATTGTACATGTGTATATATATAGCTTACAGAATACAATGGTGCTTATTGCCTATTTAGCAGGAATTCCCTTGATCAAGCAACATGCTATTTAAAACATATGCTGAAATTTTCTAATGAAATAAATCCACGACAGACTGTAGGCCAGCACTGCTACTCATACAACATCTCTTCTCCCCAACAGTGTGGAGAGTCATAGATCACATGCAATTATTTCAGCTTTCAAACACATAATCCTAAGGCATCTCTCTTGTAGAAGCAACAACAGCAGTAAGCATCTATGTAATTTTTGTGCCAGCTAACGACATTTCTACATAAAACCCTCAAGCATCCTGCTAGGTAATTTCTAAAGGAGAAGTTCCTACAATCCCTACTCCCATTGGAATCAACAGATGTTCTGTTGGTAACTTTAGTAGCAACTGGATTTGGCCAAAAGACAATATAAATTAAAAAAACACTGCATGGAAGAGCCTCTAACCTGAAACACAGACAGGAGTTAAATAAAGGATGATGTGCCAAGACAGAAGCTGCTTTTCAAAGGTTCTGGAGAGTTTCTATTCATCCTCTAGTATTCAGTTCCTGATGCTGAGACAGGAAAACATGTAGGTGCAACTAGTTGTTACAACTCTGGCATTGCCGTGTGGGAGTTCAATGCTTACGACATGCCGAGGAGTGTTTCTGAATTAGTCCTGCTTTCCTCTGTCAATCTGTGGAGTAGACAGCACTCATTGCAAAGCAAAAGTATTTGATACTCAAATCAAACATAAAGGTCTCAGAAGCAGGATTACAAGACTTACAAACTGCAAGCCTCAAAAACATGTACAAACCATTTCTGAAATTCAGCTAAAAATATTTCAGCAGAGACAAGGCCTTTTGCCTGATTCTTCAATTGACAATAATTGCCATGTGTTTATGTATCTGTGTCTCATTGATAGCAGACTCTTGGATATCAAAGAATTCCCTCAGTTTCTGCTTCCTTACTCATTTTTAGCACATTCATATCCTGTAATTTTTTCTGATAAAGTAACCCACTGTAACTCTTTAAAGACTTACCATGGTCTGCTTAATTGATCTAACTCCTAGCCTTCCAAGACCCATGTTACCTCACTGTCCGCCAAGTTCCCTCCCTTTTCTCTCTGAAAACACAGCATTCTCCTCCTTTTGTGTTGTTTTACCAGACTGTTCAGTGCAAGTGATGCAGCACAGGAGGAGAAAAAACAAAGCTAGCTTATCTTTTGCATACCAGAAGCTCTGCTGAAGTGGACTAGTATTGCTGCAGAGCTGTGTGTGTAAGCGAGGACTGAAGCCCCATGACTTACTGGTGTAAGTAAGTAAACGTGATGGCATTTACAAAGTGCTGTTTTGAACTTGCTGTCTTGGTTAGGCTGTTGCTGAAATCAAGGATTGTCTCAACCTAGTTTAAAAACACAGTGACTTAACTTAATTTGCTTTCTCCATCTGGCTATTCTTTCACAACCCAGAGCTTTGATCTTTCCTCAATGACCTGTTAATGTCATCAAGACCAAAGCAACACTTCCTCACTGTGAAAGACAGAATAATGTACTGAGGATTCACCGTCATCTGTATTCAAAATCTATTTTAACTGAATTTAGTTGTATCATGAATCTGACTTAAGCATGATGAAGTCCCATCACCAGCATATCCTCACACATTCTTGCCAGACTCAAGGTTTAACATAGGCGCAATTTCACACTTTAGGGCGTGAGAGAGTTTGTTCATGCCCACAACACCAAGCAGGGACAGTTATCCTGGTTTTGTTTATTTACAATCGCATACATTTTTGTGTGCACTTATTTAGTTTTTACCTTCCTTATGGCAGATCAATTATCTTTGTCCTCAACTATCCAAATCTCAGCCCTGGATAAGCACATCAGGTTCAGTTCCTAACACTGGTCCATCAATCCATAACTTGGTGTAGCCTCACTGAAGCCTGTAGCTTTATGCAAGCTGAAACCCAGTATTAACAGAACATATACAATGTAAGTTTGAGCCAACCTTAATTCTCTGCATACCTTGGACTTTGCTAGCTAATACATAAACATGGACACGTAGAGTAAAAGCTAAGTGATGCCATGAGAGCTTTGCCAGATTCTTTGCAGGGGATTGCCCAGGGTAAAAGAGTCATTGGATTTATATAAGTTTTCAAAGGATCTGACTGAAATCCTGGTATGTCTCTTGTGCTCTTTAGTGATAAAAAAACCCCCAAAACCAACCAACCAACCAAACACAAACCAAAAAAAACCCAGAAAAATAACATCTGAAGAACTTATCAGCGAGGAGTCAGTTTTCCAAACACTAACTGTCAAGTGCTGGTTTACTACCAAGTCAGGTTTCATTGACTGTACCACAGAAGAAAAGGTAAAATCAATGTCCAGAAAGCCAATGGAAATATGTGTTTAAAAAATTATTATATTCCTAGGTGATTGTTCTACATGACCTAAAGAGAAAGAAAGGAAGAGGAACCAGAAGAGCCAATGGTATACATTTTTTTCATACTGCTGTAAATTAACGGAAGACCTCTTTCAAGAGAGAAAACTAGTCCATCTACCAGAACACTGCAAACTACTGGGCTGATTTCCTGCCAGCTACCCAGTCACTACAGTTCATCCTCTTGGCCACATGATGGCAATGTTGATCCACAATATAGAGCCAAATTTCTTGTCCAATAGAATGCAACGCTAGTCTCCAACGGACCAGAGAGAATCTAAAAATCTAGGTCTCCTAGATCAACTTAAAATTCAAAATTCTTGCATTTTAATTTCATGTGATAAAAAAAAAAATAAAATAAAACCAAACTGCTCTATATTTACATAAGGGATAGAACAGTTGGGTTGCAGATCTTGGCATGTAATGAGATGATTACCCTTGCTATGAGAGGGCTGGGTAATTTCAGTGGTGATTTTGTCAGAGTGGCAGCCTGTCCTTCTGGGAAAACTGATCTTTTCCAGGAAGAGTTAAGGGAAGCCTAAGAAAAGAAAGAAATATTTCCATCTTGCGGTGTTTGTCAGCATCTGAATGTAAATGTTCAGTCAGGACCTCCTGAAACGTTTCTTGGTTCTCAATTCCCAGATTGCAAACTCAACTGTCTGCAAGAGCAGCGCTGCCCTGCAGCAGTAACATGTGGCTCTGAAGGTTTCACTGGCAAAAGGTTTAAACAACAAAAGAAAAAGTCTTCAGTGAAAAAGACTGGTATAAACATTCTCCAAAAATGAGGTTTGTTCCTCATCCCTTTACAAGTATTTGAATCCAGCATAGCCTGTACATAGGAGAAACTATGCATCAAGAAAAGCCCAAGAAATAACTATGCATCAAGAATAGTCCAGTGCTGGGCTCCTACATATGGCAATAGTTGCCCTCTAGTCAGCCCCAATTCTTCAGCCTAACCCTCAAGGAAAGAGTCCCTCAGTTTAGAAGCTAAAGGTGGGAGGGGAAATTGCAAAGTCTAAATTTTCCCACTTGATCCAAAGAGGATTTTCCAGACTGTCTCAGCAAACAGAAAAGAAAACAAACAAAAAATAAATCAAACCAAACCAACCAAACAAACAAACAAACCCACCAACACCAAAAGTGTCACTTCCAAGGAGTACACCTTACTTGTGTTCTCAGAATCAAAGAACACGTCAGATCCTAACTCATGTGTTAAGAAGCATTGTGTGGAAAAAACTATCCATATCTGTTGACCACAGGAGCTAGGAAGCCTAGCTGTTGTAAACTATTCCCTTGGGTGCCCATGTAAAGCCTTATTAGCTTGAAAGAAATGAGTCAAGCAGGAGAGCAAGGCAAGAGGGAGAGAAAGGACAGTTGGCTTTGTGGTTTGGGGATTTTTTTTAAATTATCAGCAATTCTTGCCTACTACCAAGAAAAATCACCTCTCAGAAACCATTCTTGTGTCTTTAAGTCTTTAAAAGAAGCAAAGAAAACATCTTCTATTAAAAATTTTAGTGCTCACGTGCGAAAGTGCCATTGTGGTCATGATGAACTAAGAACGAAAGCAAGGCAAGGATTATATCAAGTTATACATTTAAGCCTCATTCTTTAGACCAACTGGTATAGTTGGAAATAACCAGCGAGGTCTGCACTATGCAAGACTTCTTCTGTCTATTCATTGTGCTTGAATCCTAGCTCGATGCTGCAGTACAGAAGAGAGGTATTTTATTAAAATATTTATTACTTCCTGCTTTCTTGAAACCTAATACTTATATATTACCCTCAGAGCCACATGAAGATTTCTCATACATTAACAAGCTATCAACAGTAAAGATAGCCCCAATGCCCGATGGCAACTGGACTGGCACACCTCCTGCTCTTCAGTGCCTGGAGAAGAGTACCAGAACAAGGGATCTGTTTTAGAAGCAGCGAGACAGTGCCTGCAGACTGACAGAGTTGGTTTACTTGTGGACTCCTAAATCCCAGTGTTTTGTGAGGTCTCATTTTTCTTCAAACTTTTTTTTTCCAAGCTTTGAGGTTGGCTGAACCGCTGTTTAGCTGAGGCCGTTCTAAAATGCTTATTGTTAACTAGAAGCTAAACCCGAAGTCCCTTGCTGGGAGATCTTTCTAGATCATTTCTAGATCCAGAGTTAAAAGTCGGATCTTCACAGTTCAGATTTTGATCAGCCGATGACAGAGGAATCTTTGATGCCTGTCTCCTTGTTTTGATCCTGTCTCTTGCCCCATCCAAGGACACAGAGTTTAGTCAGTTGAGCTGGGAACCCAGCTGGGCTCTGCATCGGCCCTGGGAGACGCCAAGAGCATAACAAGCCACCCCGCTTCCCTGTGTGTCCCGTCGGGGAGACAGCGGCCTTCTACAGCCAGCCGGGACTGGGGTGTGGATGGTGGTGGTGGGGTTACGTTCACACCCTCAAGCCCCCATCAGGCTGCAGGCGCTTGACAGACCCTGTCTGCCCGCGGGGAACCCAGGCAGCAGCCCCCAGGGAGCGGGGAAACGGCACCGCCGCGACTCCTGTTCGGTCCGCCGCCCCTCGGCGGGCCCGACGGCTGGAGCCGCTGCAGATCAAAGGCTGCCCAAGACACTGAGCAAACCTAGCAGAGATGGCAGCTCCCAGCCACTTCGCTGTTTGTCTGGGAAACAATAGGAAAACCTTTGCCAAGCTGGAGAGACTTTTTTTTTTTCTAATGCGAGGTAGCCAGGAAAAGAAAAGTACGGGAGACGGAGAGGAGCAGAGCAAAGACGTGTCTCCCTACGGAGCTACGACCCGGTGCTTCTTCTCCAGCCCTCTCCCTCAGGTGAAGCATGAACCCAGAGGGCGCGGGGTCTGGAGAGGGTGTGGCGGGGGACAGACGTGGTGCCACACCTGGGAGCTGTGGGACCAAGAGAGAGCGATGTTTCTGCAGCCCCGGGAACGGGTCCGTCGGTCCCCGTAAGGGCCGAGGCGATGCCCAGCCCTCCCCGGGCATGCTGCCTTGGGCCCCGGAGGAGCGCTAGGAAACCGGAGGTTTGCAAGAGACGCGCCGAAAATGCCGTCGATGGGGCGCTGGAAACATGCTCCCGGCGCGGGTGGGGGCCAGGGCATCGCCCCGCCTCGGCATCGCAGCCTCCTCCCCGACGGGGTGCGGGCGAGCCCCGGGGGCTGGCGGCTGCGCCCCGGGACTGCTGCTGCCTCCCTAGATCTGTCGCTGCTGGCTCCAGAAAAAGCTGTCCAAGTCCTGTTGTCTGGAACGGCTCCTGAGCTGCGGGATCCGCGTCCAAAAATGTTGAGCAATACCGCGGACAGCCAAAAAGCCATTTCCTACTTGCTCCTAGGACTTTTCCAGGGGACTCCAGCCTGGCAGAGGCTGGCAAGTTTGCAACTCCGCGCTTAACAAAATCCAAAAGTTGGCCGCGAAGACTTTGCCCTCCCCCGGGGTAGGAGGCAGTGCGGTCCAGCAATCCGGCGGGACATGCGGCAGGGCTGGCGCTCCCGTTGCGAGAGGGACTGTAAGCTGGAAAATCTCCAGGTACCAGCCCTGCCTAAATTCAGCATCTTCCCTGTTGCTGAGACATATAAAAAAAAGACGGGGCTCGCAGGGATGGAGATCGGGTCGCCTTGGGGGTGTTGTGTACGTGCTCGGGATCTCGGGGCATTTTAGGCTACTGGGTCAGGGGGAATGAGGTGAGAAAGGGGGTCTGAAGAGGGGAAGGTAGTGAAAAACAAAGGGTGGGGGAAGGGACGGGTGAGCAGCGGGGTGAAGGAAGCGAGGGATGCGAGAAGAGAGGGAGCCGCTTACTTTGTCGGTGCGCTTTCCCACTTTCCCCCCCACGGGGCGGACACCGCCGCTGCCCACGGAGCCCCGGCAGGTCGCTCCCACCCCCGCGGCAGGAATGCGGCGCGGTGGCCCCCGCCGTCCCAATGTGTTTGTCATTAGCGCTGCCCGCGCTCCTCGCCGCCGCACCCCGACGGCCGGCGCAGCGCCGGCTCCCCGCTCCCCTCCACGGGGCCGCCAGCGCCCGCCGACTGCGCCCTGCGGGAAGAAGCCCCACGCCTATCTCAGAGCATCGAGGGGGGGAAAAAAAGGGGAAAAAAAAAAAAAGAAAAAAAAAAAAAGAAAAAAAAGTTACCCCCCTGACAAATAAATAAAGAAAAAATAACAAGATAAATCAGGAAAAAAAAGTGAGAGTAAAGGTGTAAAAAAGAAAAAGGTGGGGAAACTGCTCCTCACCTCTTACCTTCTCCTTTACAATCCGCAGCCCCAATCCTGCAGATTGTAAAACATCCAAAATATGTCCACGTCTTTTGTGACTTTCCCCGCTCAGCCGCGCTCTTTCCCTCCCGCTTGCCCTCCCTCCCGATCTGACTGTAATGGTCTCACAAACCGCGTTCCGTAATTGATTCAATGTTATA
Source organism: Manacus vitellinus (assembly GCF_001715985.3). Taxonomy (NCBI): domain Eukaryota; kingdom Metazoa; phylum Chordata; class Aves; order Passeriformes; family Pipridae; genus Manacus; species Manacus vitellinus. The sequence continues at coordinate 21,867,346 of NW_021938789.1, read as the reverse complement.
GTCCATCCTTCCAAAACTAATCATTTGCTTTAAGTAAATAGCTGTCAGGAAATGAAGCCCCCCTCAGGCCCCTTCAGAATAAGAGCTGTCCTGGCTCGCCCGGCGCCCCCAGCCCCGCGGCCGGAGGCGGGCGCGCCGGCGGGAGGCTCTTACGCAGGCAGGGGGGCCAGTCTCTGCCTCCAGATTTCACCAGGCTCGCAGGGGAGGGGGAGGTTAGCCATATGGCAGGGGCGAGGGGGAGGAAAGGGGGAAGCGGGGAGTTTTTGCGCTGCAGGGGGAGAAAAAAAAAAAAAAAAAAAAAAAAAACCAACCCAAAAAACTTTTATGAAAACTCAGAGAGCTCCCAGTTTCATGAATGAGCCTCAGACCCTCCAGGACGGTGGGTCTGGTGCCGAGCTCGATGTCCACGGTCACAGTGCGAGTTTATGGACGGGGAGTTTGATCTGGAAACGAATTCGCGGCTTCCTCCTGTCCTTTGTACACCACTGAGCTCGGGCTTGGGCTAGAGAGATGGATGGACGGCCGTGAGCCAGCCAGGAGCAGGAAGCACTGAGAGAGAGAGGGAGAGACGAATTACTAACATTTATGAATGAAAGACACAACGAAAGGTAACCTTCAGCAGGAGCCAGCCCCCCCAAACCCCGCAGCTCCGACGGGACCGAGAACGCTCTTCTCTTCGTCTCTGCCTTCGCTTTTCCCAGCGCAAACAGACCCTAGTAATAACCAAATCAGGGGCACGGCAAGGGCCAGAGGTGCCGGCGGAGGCGCGGGCAGTGCACGTCCGAGCCCGTCCTGTTTGAACACGCTCCAGACGGAGCTTTGATCCCCGCCGGGGAATCAGAGCTGGGTATCTCTGCTTTGTTGGCCGTCGCTATCTGCTGGTGATAAGGGGTGGCCGAGGGAGCTGCCGGGGAGCTGCCCTTGCCGTCCTCCTGCTGTAGGCTCCGTGCGGAGCGAGGCGAGCGCGGCCGGCGGGACGAGGCGATGCGGCGGCCGCGGGAAAGGGGGCAGTGCAGCCCCAGGAACGGAGCGGAGCGGAGCGGAGCGGGTCCCTGCGCGCCGCCTGCCTCCTGGGGAGGGTACCGGCCCCAGATCTGCGCCCCAGGGCTTCTCCTGCTTCCTCCCCTCCCCAATGTGGCATCACCACCACCCGCATCTCTTTTTCCCCTTTAATATTAAACAAAAGAAAAGTTTGTTCTCAAAGTCAAGAGCCAGGATCCAGTGGTTTTTCTCTTTACTAAGTGAAGCAGAATTAAGCCTCTGAAGCGAAGATGCCCCGGAGGGAATGGGTACAGAAACGAGAACCGACTCCCATGGAACCGCGCTCAGGCTGGGGTACCCCTGGCTGGGCTCGCAGGGTCCCCGGTGGTGCTCCCGGCCCTTTGCACGCCCTCCACTAGTGCATCCACGGCTCGGGTGAGTGCACAACCCCGCTATTGCTTCCACATGTTCCTCCAGGAAATCATCGGAGTCAGAACTGTGAGCAGCCCCTGGTCGGAATGCTAACAGGATACCGTAATGCTTGTGAATAAACAACAGGCTCCCAGTGAGTCAAAAGTATGGCAAAAAAAAAAAAAAATCCCCCAAAACCAAAACAAAACAAAATAAACCAAAATCCAAAACTAAACAACCAAAAAACACGGGCGGGAAAAACTCACACTGCACCCTGGAACTCTGCATCTGGGAGGGCAAGCGTACCTAGTAGCCTGAACCCCTTAATTTGTGGAGGGAAATGTTCTATCATGACTTGGATCAGAGCTGTGAGGTCTCGCAAATATAAGCCCCGCGAAGATGAGCGTCAACTGTCTGTGCGCCTCGAGGCGATCTTGCAGGATTCGGTCCTTGATGTATCGGCGTGAGCGTGTCTGGTTTAACGTGCGGGGCAGAGGTGGTGATTCCTGGCGAAGTATCATCAGGATGGGATGTAATGCGAGAGTTACTCTTGCGAAAAGAAAGGAGCAAAATGAAAGGGGAGGAGGCGCCTTCTGGTTGCAATTACCTGGCTCATTTGAATAATGCCTTTGTCATGATCATTATCGAGAGGTCGTTAACGGCTTCCACGTGGGATCTCACAAGACCCAACGAAAAATAAAAATTGCAAACTGAGGGACTGGCAGAGCTATCTGCCAGGCCAGGCTGGCGCTGCAGGCGGGGGCCCGACGGCTTTGCGGGGACAGGGACGGCGGTGTCCCGTCGCCCAGACCCCCCTCTGGGGAGCGGTGATACTTTTCCCTTCCCTACGCTAAGGGCCCGGCTGCGCCGTCCCCATGCCCGCCGCCCCGACAAGGACCGAGCCGGCGGGAGGTGGGCTCTGCCGGTTCTCGTCGTTGGGCCGATCCCCCTCCTCAGTATCGGTGGTGTCTATGGATTGGTTCCGCGCAGAGGAGGTGGTAGTTAAAATAAACCCTCCGGGACGTCTGCTGAGCTCTGCCCCCCGCCCTGTGTGGTGCAGGGGGGTCCCGTCCAGAGAGGCGCGGGGGACGTGGGGTTAGCGAGAGGACAAGCTGGGGGTGGGGGAACTTTTTACCATTGCGGCCCCCTCTCCTCCCGCCTTCCCCTTTCCTGAAGGGCTGGAGCATAAAGTATCCCGCTAGCCTATGTTTATGTGGCAACAGATGGAAGCTGCACACGTCTTAAACAAAACTGCGGTGCCCGAGCTAGAGCAGCTCTCGCCTGTTTATGCTCCCAACCTACCCCCTGGCCTGGATGGGTGGGTGTATGTCCCGCTCCCGGGCCCGCGGCGCCGGCAGAAGCCGGGCATCGGGGGCACTGACGGGGCGGGTTATTGCAGGGCGGCTCGCTCGGCTCTCGGAGGCTTCCAGAGGGGCTGGTAACTTTCGAGCCGCCCTGCTCAGCATTCTCCTCCCTGGGGAAATCCCAATTTGTCGCAATTAATAAGCTCTTTCCTGCGGCTCTCTCCCAAGGGTGAACCGTGAAGCGGTTGGCTGGCTGAGCCTATTGGACAATGCAATGGGTGGCTCGCGTGGGGTCCGAGCGGCCACCGGCGGGACGGTGCAGGCGAGAGGGCCCCGCGGGAAGGCCCGCCGTGGGGCCGCAGCCTTTTGACTGGATGGGAAAACATGTCTGGGTTTGATTATCGTTACCCACGTTCAGCGACGCACGGAATGGGAGTCACCCTTTTTACCTTTTAGAGCAGGAACCCTTGCCTGGTGAAGAGCAGCTACAGCGTGGAGCAGAGAGCCCTCAAACCCCTGAGACAGAGAGAAAACAGAGCGACCTATCATAACTTGTCGCTATAAATCCGTGCTCACATCTGCCGCGGGGGCAGGCGAACTCAGTGGCGAGGGCTTCCTGAAATAGACGGGGACCTAGTCAGGCGACCGCCAAGGCCCCGAGCCCCTCCGAGAGATGTGCTCTGCTGGCGGGAGGGCCCTGTGTACATCTGTAGTCCTACCAGGTTTTTAATCTTTTCGTATTTCCACAAATACAGATTCCCTCATTTTGTTTGTTCAACAGAATTTGGCTCTGAATAGCAGGGGTCCCGTGTCACCGGGAAGCCAGGGAGCCAGACAAAAGAAATAACTTTGCCCAGCCTGCCCTCTCTAGCCTTTATTTTTATTCCCCACATGGTTGGTTATGGTAGTTCCCCGTGCCCGTCGTTTTCCCACTGAGGTCGCTGCTGCAACGACGTCGAGCTGTTTTCCTCTTATTGTTGCGTTTGGCTCTTGACGTTAAAAGATGCCAGAACAGCCGTGGAAGCCTTATTCTTTGAAAAACAGGCTTTGTTTTTCCTTTTGCTCCCGCCCTGACGTTTTTTTCACTGCGGCAGAACAGATAGCCCGCTTTGGACCAGAAGCAGCCTGAACCAAGTTTAGGGGTGAGGTAAAGCAAGGCGTTACCCCTCTTAGCCTTTCGCCGGCGCCTGGCTCCGCGCTCCTCTCCACTCCGACACCCCAGCCCCCAGGTGGGGAGCCCCAAGCCCCGGTGCTGCTCCGACGGGCGGGAAGGCAGAGCCGAGGCAGAGTCGAGGCTGCGGGCGCCTGCGGGGTGCGTTCGTCGCCGGTCGAGGGGGTCGGTGCCGCCGCCCGCGACACTAGAGGGCACCGGAGCCCGCGGGAGCAGCCAGCCCAGCCGGGCCTGGCAGGGGCACTGCACCCCGCCGGCCGCTGCTGCCTCTGCGGTTCATTGAGCGATCGACCGGCTTTGGAGAGAACGTTGAAGGGAGGCCGTTCTCTCACTCCCGGCAGTCTAAGGGCTCCAGCCCTGTAGGTCCAGCCCCGCAGGTCCAGCCCGGCCCCGAGCCGGGCTCAGGAGCTGGGAGTATGTGGCATGTTGTAAGCAAAGTAGAGAGATAAATTCCTCCTGTGACACAAATGAAAAATTTTGTCTCTGAAATCAAAGCATCTCTTCTGCTGATTCAGCCCAGGTTTCACTTCGGTTCCTAACTCCCGAGACCATTATCTCTGCCTTTGTTCTTTCTAGCTGTAGCAATTAATGTATTACAGCAGTACAAAACCACAGCCAGACAAGACTGCTTTCGTTCTGCAACTATTTACTATTAGTACCAGCTTTGCCCCCTTGGGCTACTGTGCTTGGGAACCCAGCCCTGAGCTCTGCATGGTGGAGCTGGCTGGTGCGGAGACCACCCCGGGCGTCGTGGTCATGGTCATCCTCGACACGGTGGGCATGGGCCAACTCTCAATATCAGTCCCCTGGACTGACCACTGCCATACGTTCCCCCCACGTGCACAGAAGAAACTAAATAGGGTGAGCATTACCAAGTGCCAAACTCAGGAGAGACACAACATGTCTGTTTACTGATCACCCTGAATTGCTCATGCTCCGAACATGGGATATAATTTTTCTGTTTCATGCCACAGTAGGTTTTCTTCTGATGCTTAGTGATTAACACACGCCTTTGGCATGACTTGCTGTGGAATATCTGGAGCTGTGGCCAAGGTTTCTAAATTGTAATTTTCAGTCTGTATCTCATCTAATTCTGCAGAGAGCATCTTCTGCCTCAGTTACACGATCGCTTGCCTGTCTGTTGTTGACAGTCCTGGAGAGTACTCAGTTATATACACTCCTCTGGAGTGAGGTGGTTGCAGAGAGAGAAATGACAAAGTGAGATGAGAGGAAAATGTAGCTATAGGTCCCTGCAGCCACGGATGTAAAGCTACAATTCAGACTTAGCTTAGTCATGTAAGCCCTAATGTGGCTTGAGAACAGGGGATACAGCAGCATGTAGTTACATTTTGGTCCTTAGATTGCTTCCTCTTCTAGTCAGATATTCTGTTTTTTAATTTGAACTACTTTTTGAGAAAGAGACTAGTGTGGAAACTGGGACAGATTCTGCTTTGTGTAAACCTGGTGTAAATCTAACTTCAAGGGAAATATTCCAGATTGAATCTGGTATAATTAAGACTAAAATTTGGCTCTGGAAGACTTTTCTTTGGCAGTAAAGTTAGAGAAGTACTGAGAAGAAAAATAATTAAAACCAGGACTTTGTGCTCTTTTAAATAACATATGCTATAGGCTCTTTGAATGCATTTGTTCTCCATGACAGCAGTATTTTAAAACTTTCACTTTGGTTCCACTAACCAAGTTAACCCTTGACAACCAACTGTGTTTAAAATACGTTATGTACAGAAACCTATAATTTTGCAGGACATTGTCCAAATAACAAACAAACTCCATTAAAATGATACGATTACTGCTGTGGCAGTAGCAAGCTTCCACTTGCTGGTGAAGTCATGAATTTCTCTGTCCTAGCCACAACATTGGCATTGAAATCAATCTGAGTTTATACCTTATTTGTCAACATGTTTTTTTTACATGGTGCAAACCTTGTTTTCTGACTGCTAAACTCAACAGACTGAGGAGCAATTGTCAAAAGGTTGTTGCTTTTTTATCCCTGGGAAGTAAACCCTGAAAGGAGTTCCTAAAGGAACACTGAAAAACTGTATATTGCTACACATTTTTCTATAAGACAACAAGATGTCATGTAACAGTTTCTGTGTTCAATATCACTTTATTTGTTAGGCCCATGCCCCTAACAGAAAATATCTCACCATAATTTGATTGCAATTGGTGAGAAGATGCTGGCCAATTCTTGCCAGGTCTGGCTTTTATCCCCAGCGAAATCACAAGGACACCTGTCATTCTCTTGAGTGGTCCCAGATTTTCACCATGGGTTAATCAGATCTTTCTTTAGGGTATGTAGAAAAAGGAGGGGGGAAGGGGAAAGAATCATTTATCTTTGATTCTTTGTGATATATGAAGAATATGGATTTAGAAAACATGTATTGCTGTTTTTAAATGGGCATGTAAGAGGAGTCAAATCTTGTTTGTTATTTCAAAATACAAGAATATCAAGCCTTGTCAGCCTTCTTTTTTGGTAGAGGATCCATGCTGAATCAGTGAAAAAAGACATCAAAGCTGACTTTAACAGAGCAATCTTTTAATCTCTTTATTGAGTAGGTTTGTAGAATTAGGGAGCAGTCAGACACACATCATGCCCAAAGTCCTGCTGCAATGTGTTTATCCACCATCCTTCCTCCACCCTGCATGGGTGCCTCAGAGGAAAGCAGGTAGTAAATGTGGGAGGAGAGCCCAGACTTCATCTCTGAAAGAACCTGTGCTGCAAGAGCCAGGAAGATGGGGCCAGTTCTGATTTTACACATTTGAGTATTTTTTTCAAAGAAAGGGAATTGTGGAGTAATCCCTCACCTTCCTGGACCCTATTTTTATCCATGTTTTGCTTCCTTTGTCCCACATTAACAGGCTGAGTACTGAAGGAATAGCAGTAAGTGTGCAAAAAAAATGCCCAATTCAGAACAATACTTTTTTTTTGATCAGTCAAGGACACCACAAAGAAAGAATAAGAACAGTTCACTTCATTCCTATTTTTTATTTTATAGTCAAAGGGAATTAAAGTGTGTTCTCCTTATTGTCAAGAAAGTACAGAATTTCCTTTCCATCTCTCTTTGTGATGGAAGAAAACATTTGTAAAGCCAAAGTAAATCCAAATAAATTCTTGCAATTCCTTGCAAACTTACATTTTTCTATTTTTAGTTATTTTTCTCCCAATGTGCTTTATACTACTATAAGAAGAAGGTATTGAAATCAATGCCTCTATGAAACTTTGTTGGGAATTTATTGCTAAGCAAGCTGCAAGAAGAGTCTCTGATGGTCTGAATCGATTTATGAAGGCTGCTCCGATTATCCTTTTCCAAAACATTGTAGGATTTAGTCAACTTGACAAGATGAAGGCCTTGAGGAAATGCTTTACTCCAGAAACATCAGCAGCTGTAGAGCTGGGGGCTGATCAAAACAGTACTCAGAAGTATAACTGTAGCCTCTGCTGCTAACAGGGATGTTGGAGGCACACAGCTCTGCTTAGGGGAGGTTAAAATATATAGGTAGTTAGACAGTTGAAGTAGATAGAAGCCATTGCAAATATCTGAGGAATCTAGTGCTTTTTTTTCTTGCTGGGAGACAAATGGTCCCGTAGCCCACTTAGCACCTGCCAGTGCCTCTCTACTGCCCTTTGCCCTGTAGGGCTGCTTGTTCTGACAGCTTCTGAAGCTCTCTGGGCTTCAAATTCCTTCTCCGTATGTTGGCCTTTTTCATTGCTGCCTATCCCAATATTGATTTAGGAAAGAAGGAGAGTTAAAAATAGCAGGCTTCAGTACTGTCCACAGACCTTCTGCCTAGCTTTGCTTTAGGCCTGTGAATCAAAAACATTGGTTTAAACCATCATTAGCATCTGAATGAAGATAAAGGGGACAAGAGGAGCTAGGATGGGCTGTCACCTTGTGTAAATATGGCTTCTCAATTATACTGAAGAGTAGGAGAGAAGCAGATCACAGTGGAGGATGTTTGCATCCCATTTCAGCAGTGGGGATTATTTGGAATTAAGGATGTAACAAATTGACTCTCAAAAAACCATGTTGGATCTCTCAAAGAGTCCACTGGAGCCTGAGTGAAACCTGCTGTCATTCTTGGGTAGCTTTATTTCCTTCTTTCTCCTTGCTGCCATCATTGCCTCTAAACTGCTCTGCCTGCTGAAACACATGAGAAGCAAGGGTGAAGTCCCAGGTCACAGGGGTATGCAGTGTGAAGAGGGATGTGTTTGACGGGGGAGTAGGCAGTCATACTGTAGTGGGTTGCATGCTTTTATGAAGGTCAATAAACCTCAGCTCCATCAGACCACCGGAGAGAGTGGCTTTCCCAGCTGGAATCATTCAAACATGTGGCCCTGCACTAAAAAACACCCCAGCTCCAGTCTCCAGGAATGAATTTCTGCCATGGTTAGTAAAAGTGTCCCAGAATATCTGAGAGTCACAGTGTTGGACAAGAAGAGAGCCAGACTCTGAGAGAGACACATTCAAATTGGGATTAAAACCAACTGCTGGCTTCCCACCCAGAAGCAAAAATAAAACGAGCGTTGGCTGTAAACACAGGCACCACAGGCTCCCCCCACCCAGCTCCACAGCTTTGCCAGCTCTGCAGCTCCTGCAGCATCTACAGAAGCCACAACAGAAAGGAGACACCACAAAAGTCAAAAACAGAGTAGTCTGTGGCGAGGTGTCTTTCAGGGAGGAAAGCTTTCAGATCTCTACAGAGGTTAAAATGTGCCAGGAGTGGCAGGTTTGAACCTGTTTGGGTCAAAAAAACCCTATTATTCTGAGAGCAGGTGGTGAATCCAAAATACCTCAGCACTGTGGCTTTCTTTAGTAAGAAGTCAGTGCGGAAAAATATGATGTCATCCTGGCAGCTTGAATGTACATTGGTATGGCAATGCAATGACTAACCCATGTGGACTAGTGTCTCTACCATTTGCTAAGGAGACCCAAGCATCAGTCCCACCACACAATGAGCCTGCAGAGGAAGCCAGAGGGGCAGGAGAGTAACATGCTGGATGACAGGTTTTCTATTGGGAAAGATCTGGACACAGTCTGTGGGCTACTGAGACCTGGAAGCAGAACAGGACCACAGTGCGCGAAATGCTACATGCAGAGGGTATAGGCAGAGTAAGTCCTAGTCTTTAAAGTGGTGATGCCAGGTGTCCAGGCATATTGAAATGCATTGATGCCAGCCTTTAAATCCTCCATTCAGATAGGAAGCGTTTTTGCTGATGATTAGTGCCAACACAGTGATTAGGACCACAGGAGTTTGCCTGGGGCAGGAAAAACCTAGGGTAGACAGGACAGCTAAGTCTGTGGAGAAAGCATAGGCAGAGGCTTGTGTCCTCTTGCTGGGATTTAAATTAATTATTCACTTAGCATTCACTAAAGCAGCTACACGGTTACAAAGGTGAAAGTTTAGATTGCTTATCATTTCTGTTCATGTTAGCTTGGAAAACTTTAGGCCCACATGTACCAACACATGTAACTCTCCCTTTGGAGTTACAGTCTAGAAGACTAGGTTTGACCAAGTAAATTAAATGGATCAGTTTGCATTTAGCACTAGTTTTACAGGTCACTTCATAGTTACAGTGACTTCACCAGGTAAATCAGGGGTAACTGTTGAAATCCATGAAGTTACAGTGACTGAAGTTACAGTGAGCAATGTTACAGTGATCATTCATGATGTTTTTTGCTTTTGGAAAACCAAAATGGTGAATCAGAAAATCTGTAAGGACAACATTATATGTAACAAGCTGTACCTACAGGGTACAGGTCTGTTAGATGTATCTCAGAAAAATCAGTATCCTAAAGGTGGGGTTCTAAGAAAAGTTTCTAGTGTTTTTGTTAAGAATATCACCAAAAGGATTTTGTTTTGGAAACATATGAAAAACAGAGCCAACTTTCCACTTCCAGCATCTCCCATTCAGAAGGAATGTGCAGAAGACCTTGATATGATATGAATTAAAAGGATTCTGCCTCTGCCAGCCCTAAATTCCAGGAAGTGAGACGCAGCATCCTCATCTGCTCTTACAGGCAACATTTGTTTTTACTCTAGCCTAAATACCACACTGTTTCCTAAATCTCAAGAAGTTGACCGTTCACTTAGATTCCTCAACCTCTCACAGCAGAGCTGCAAGCTCTACATAGGCATTTCAAGTGCTCTTGCATGACGTCCAAAACTGACTTCTGCCCCTAGAGATTTAGAGGCACCTCTGGAAGAAACACAATGGATTCCAGTGTGTGCAGAGCTACTGGGACAGAGCTGATAGGTCACACAGGCTGCCTAGAGGCCCCTTGATAGCAATGCCTGGAGTGATGGGGCTACAAGATCTTTTCCTACCTGAAGCCAGGCTAAAACACCAGCCCATGATCCTGCAGGGGAGTAGATTTCATAATGTATATTCAGAGCTTCATGAAAACCTTCCATAGCCCTGTAGGGGCTACTTTCAGATTTTGCTTCTTTCCTTCCTCTCTATAGCATCTCCCATTATTCTACTTGCTGTGCACAGGCAGCAAGCATCCTACTTATCTTGCCCACATTCTTCCAAAAATGTGAAGAAATCCTCTGGTCCTGGATTCTGAACTGGCAGATATTACCGAGCCAGTCCCTCACTCCCTACAGAGCAACTGGCCTGATGTTCTCTGAGTGAGGAGTGCATTGTGCTAGCAACATCTGACACTCTTCAAGGAGGTTGTGCACTGCATCTGATGGAGTCACTGGATTTGTTGCTATCATGTAGAGGAAGGATGCAGATAAAGAGGCTTCTGCAATCACCAGACAGCTACTAAAATTTAGAGGTCCTGATCCTGAAGGACAACTGCGTCAATAAAAATCTTATATTTGTTGGGATGCCTATGCCTGCTGTAGGCTGGTAAAACACCACCCTCTCACCTCCCCCTCCTCTCACCAATTCTACTTACAGTGGTATCCCAGAAGCACAGTACTGGTGTGGCAGAATAAATAGTTAAGTATGCTGAAGTGGGTTTTCTCCTGATTTCCCCTATTTCCTTACACTGGTGTAAGTCAATTAAAAAAAAAATCACAAAAAAGCACTGTAGCATACAAAATATTTTGCTAAGTATTTTCTGAGGTTGCTGAGGGATTTAAGTTGTGAGCAACATTACTCAGTGGTAGTATAGTTGCTTTTCATCTCAAAAAATAATTAATTAGACACAACAGAATATTTTGTCAAGCATTGCTCTTTCCCAAACATTAAAAAAATTATCTTTGTTATAACTACATAAGAATTAATAAGGGACTCCATAAGCATTTGGTCACACTACCTGAAGCCTGGGTTGAGACTAGTGTTCCTAAAACTCACTATGAAATGATTAATAAACTTCAACAAGCTATACCCATATGTATATCTCCTCATGTCAGAGGTTCTCTTTCAGCATCACTAAGGAAGAAACTCAAAACATTGAATGTAGCTCAGTAGGATGTCTTCTATCTCAAATCCCTCTATGGCAAATCACTGATCCAAATGGGCTTCTGGCAGTTGTTAACACAAAGCAAAAAGCTTCAACAAGCCAAAACAGTTCACTATTTTTCTGGAAAATTTTAACAGACTCTTGTGGAAGTTTTTTAATTTTTCTCTGAGAAATCTCTTCTTTTTTGACAAAATTAAGAAGACTCAAATTGTATCCTAGATCAAAAACTATTCAAAACACTGTCAAGTTCTCATTTTCCACATCTTTATGAGTTTCATGTTTCCTTTTTTTTTTCCCTTAAGCATATAGAAAAAAAATAAAAGGAGAATGGGAAAGATCTCTGCTGCATGGTGACCCTCCCCAGCTTGAAAGCTGACACGGAACACTTGGGTTATCTCAACTTCATACTCCTTGGGCTTGTTTACTCCTTTGTGCAATGATGAAGTCTTGCTGGCTCATTTTCAAGCTATTGCAACAGTCACATACTGAGACTCTTCCTCCATCTGTCTGTCTTCAGACTGTAGCACATTCCTATTTGCTGAACTGGGAACAGATAAAAACTGGGACAAGAGAAAGACAGGTTGTTTACCCCTTTGTGGCAAAACCAGTGGCAAGACTCTAAACTGTGCTGGTGGCACAAGCAAAGTGGATGCTTGCTGCAGTTATGGACTCAGTCAGAAGATACCTGAGAGAGAAGGAAATTGTGATGGATTTGGTCAATCTGGAGATGCAAGACTTCTCTAAATAATTCTGAGAACAGAAAGTGGTGAAAAACAGGGACAGGATCAAAGAAATATGCACAGTTCCTTTCCAGCTCCTTCTGCCTCCAGTATCATCTTGTTATAGTTGATATGACTGCTACAGGCTGAACAGACAGTGTGGCTGCAGTCCTAAGTGTTCCTGTGGTACATCAAAAGACAGGAAACTTTGAAGAAATGCATAATTTCATGAAAATATTAATAAATGTTTGGTGTGCTGCCTCAAGAAAATGAGATATGTTGCATTTGCAGTAATGCAGATAACATTCATGCAAGAAAAATCTAGAAGAATGTGACTGCACACAATATTTAGGCTAATTTTTACTTTATTTGACAACTGCTTTGAGAGGAAAACAGCATTTTAGAAAGATTTTTTTTTTCCTATACTCATATCATAAGGATTTTGAAGTGCAAAGGTCACTCATTTTTCTAAAGAGTGTGGTGACACAGTTCAAAAAGTTATATCATGGCATTAAATTATCTTCATTACAAACTTTGATCACTATCAGGTTGTTATTATTCTTACTGGAGAAAAACTAAAAAAAAATCAAGTCCCACTAGCACAGTTTTGAAATGCTATCTCTAGTATTTCTTTTGAAATGCCTTTGAAATATTTTTGTCACATTATTTGTTCTTAGTAGTTTGTTTTCCTAATCTTTGAGTTTTATATTTTCACAAGGGTCTTTTTATTAAAAAAAAAACTGAATAGCTCCCTCATGAGAGAAAAAGAGATACCAAGTTTGTTTAGTATATTACATATCGCTTGCCACTTTGATAGTTACCTAATTTGCAGACATGGGCATAATTTCAAGTTGGCAGTGCCGCCTTAAACTTTGATTTCAAGAATGCTGTTTTATTAACATGATCTGTCAGAGTCCCATAAACCAGCAAAGTTGTGCAATGCTTCTTCCGTGTTTTCATCTCTTAGCACAGATTTGTTATTTTCAGAAAAGAATGACATTGCACCATTTCTGGAGCAATGTAGATAACTTCAAAAGTCACCTCTTCTAGCAAATGATTACTATAATCTATTATTTAATCCTCTAACTAATCCAGGAACTGTCAAAAACAGGTTGATTACTGCCTAGAACAAATGAATGGAAAAAATAAAACATAGGGAAACATATGAATAAACTACATACAGACGCACTTTTTTATCATACTTTTCTATGTACTTATATATGCAAGCATACTTCTACCTGGCAGTTTTCTTAATTCATCTACATTCCCCCTTCACACTTGGGTTTGTTTTCAACAGTCATTTACTTGATTTTTTTTTTTTTCAGAAAGTAATCAGTTAAGATCAGAACTCTGCCATGTTCAATGTTTTTTATACACATATATAGCTATAAATGGATATATATAAATACATGTAAGGCCCAGAGTCTGCAGTGACATGAGTGTGACAGAGCGAGTGTGACAGAGCAAGTGTGACAGTCCTTGTCCTAGCAAAGGCTGCAGCTGCTCTCCAAAAGCCTCTCCAGAGCAGCACAGCAAGAAAGATTCTGCCAATAAAGTCTATTGGAATCAAGTTGGGAAGCATCCTTGGCAGGCAAGAGGACAGCAGTCAAGAAAGAAGTTAAGGACCAAAGTGAGAGAAGTGAGATGAAACCTGGTGTGAGAAAGTGCAAGTTCATGTACCAAAAAGTTACAAACAGTTTTTGCTGTGAATATAAGAAAGATTAGTAGACAGATGGGATAATTTTGAGCTCCCAGACATTTAATGATCAAAATAAAATATATTAAAAAAAAAAAAAAAAAGAAAAAGAAAAACAGATAACAGAAAGTATCAGGATAAGAATTGACATCAAAGACATCAGAGAATAAATGCCATTCTACAAGGCACTAGGTATTACCCTGTTTAGCTGTATTCAAGCATATCCAGGAAAAGGAAATCCTAGGTTCAGGAGAAGGGTTACCTTGAATAGGGTAAGATAAGAGGACACATAGGGAATCTGGCTATGTCAGTCTGTCAAGCTGAAAACTGAAAAAGAGTAAGTGTCCTCAAAATGTATCAACAGAGTAAATACCAGAAGAGAGAATATTCATTTAAGAAAAAGCAAAAGAACAAATATGCTAAAAGGTAATGGTAAATAATGTATCAGTAAAGAAGTAAATGTTGATCATGAACATGTTTACAATGATAACAAAATGTTTCCAAGCAACCAGAGTGATGAGTTTAGAGACAGTCCTCTAAAATGATGGGCTGGTCATCAAGAGCACTGCAGTGACCTAAGAGGTGAAAGACCCCCCATGGCTCCAGTCTCAGAGGACCAGGTTCTGTATAATCCCGAAGACCATTTGTTTTGCCAGAAGGATGGGACAGCAAAGACAAGTGGGCATCAAAACTGTTCCATCCCCAGCTTGGGGTACCAAGCTATGAAGCAGTGGTTCCTATTATGGGAAGGAGGTATCTCCTTCACCTCCACTACTATAGTAACCTCCACTATACACATTCCAATTCATCCCTTGCTGGTGGCTGCAGTAACTGTAGTCTGATTTTCCAGAGCTTTTAGATACATAGAAGAGGCTGAGCTTTGTCCATGCTGAGAATTAGTGCTGAATTATGACACTCTACAAACTACTGCAGTGCAGAAAGGAATAAATCTCTTTATTATGATTTTTAAATGTTCTAAATAAAAGGATAGTTATTACTTGGCTTGTTAGAAGCTCAGTGGTTGCTCAGGATTTCCTGAGCAGGTTACTGGGCAGGTCATCAGACAGAATACACTTTTCTGAAGCTTGCAGTAACTAGCTGCTAGCTATGGTTACTCTCCAGTATTGAATTAAAATGCTGGGGTAGGAGGCAGAAAAAAGACCAGGAATGGAATCAAAGCTGCAACCTGTTAACTTCACTGAGACCTGGCACACTCCTCTGAGAGCAGCTCAGCATGTTGTTAGTGCACGAGTTTGTGAAGGCTCTCTTCTCACCACACAGCCCTTCAGAAGTTGGCTAGGGCAGACGGCATATCACAAAATACCTTGGCGGTGTGCTGGATTCTCTTATTACACCACCAGGAGTAAAGGAACACTATTAAGTCAGGCATAGCTGGAAGTTGTATTTGCAGAGTGATCTGGACCTCATGTTATTTGTATCTGTAAAACGATTAACCCTTGCACTCTTCTTTCAACGCTCTGTTCTATTTTCTTTTCGAAATGATAAAGGGAATGAAGTTTGTGGGTAATTCCTAAGTAACTCTGCGCTCAGCTGCCATCATTGCTTGGTCTTAGGGGTTTCTCTCTCTTCAGGACTCACATCTAAGTTTATTCAAATAATGGTATATAGGGCCTAATGCTGTGCCAGCCTCTTCTCATTTTCATATACTTGTTGCTTCTTAGTTGCTCGAAGACACAGAACGAAGATTTCACCAAGGTGGACAGAAATATTTCCTTCTGCCAGCTCAGACTCAAAGGGCAAATGCCACCCTTGCTTTTTGAGTTTTCTTGTCATCTCTCCATCTCCCCTTCTTCTTTTCTGCTTCCAGAAACAACAGTATTTTGTCTTGAAGCAAACTTTCTGCATTCCACTTGCTATTTTTGTCGGTGGTGTAAGGCATGCGCCTGCTTTTCATTACTCTAGCAATCAGCCAGATATCTTTCTCACAAAGCTTCAGAAATACTTTTTTGAATAGGGATGCCAGTATACCTCTATGGATGTGGCTCACCCTTTACGTCTGGGGACATCACCTGTAACTCAGAGGGCAGAGGTCTGTATTTTGAAGCTGAAGGACAATACTTCTGTTTCTATGTTCACAGCTCATTGAGTTTTAGAAATAATTTGTCAACTGCATCCTGAGTCTGTGCCACATGGCTCCACTAACATATCCACAAAATCTGTCAGAAAAATACACTGGTTGACTGCATTCAGTGAAAATGTTGCATGTTTCCTGCAGAGTGACAAATTCCAGCATTAAAATGAGGTCTCTGTATCAGCACACATGGAGGCAGAAGGGGATTAGAGTCCTTTCAATAATCAAAAATGTATAAAGTTGAGGCTTGATTCATAGCCTGAATCACAACTCATTGAATTTTCTGGAGTAAGTCCAGAGGCTGCAGTAGGCTTTGGATCACTTCCAGCCTCCAAAAAAATAAATAGCTGAAATTTAATATCCTGATATATATATGGGAGTCCACATTAGATGAGCTAATAATTTCATTTTGGACTTTAACTCTGTGCATCTTGTCAAGTCTGAAGCTTTTCTGGCCTCTTAAAAGCAGCTGTAGCATGAATTGTCTCAAGAAAACACAAAGTAGATGTCTACAGTGCACAGCAGGGTATTCTACAGAGATCCCAGAGCCACTGCTGACTGTACATTGTCCCCTCAGCTGCATGGCACCATGCCCAGGCTAATAAGACCTGCTGAATGACATAGTTTGTTAGTGTCATAGCAGTTTGGATTTTAGAGCTTCCGATCTCCTCTGCTCCTTGCACCCATCCCCACATGGAAACTCCACCAGTTTCTGTCCTTTCCACTCAGCTTCTTATAGGATTGTTCCCCGATATGTTTCTGACAAAATGGCTCAGGTTAGCAAAAGTCACTTCTTTAATCCAATTAACTTAACGTGGTCCATCTCTGTTGGCTATAAAAAAAGGAATGGCTTTATAGGAGCCTCTCTGTTGGCAGATACAAGCGGCATGGAGCTGCTGGGACTGTAAGGATAAACAGCTGTGCTGGGACATCTTCTATCACCCAGCTGCCACCAAAAAATTCATCCCAAAGATTTTACCCCAGAAATATTACCATGGTCTGTCATCTAAAAGTGTCTGTGTCTTTTTCTCTTTTAAAAACAATGCACCAAGTCCTAAACATCTTATCCCAGGCAATGCTTGCAGCCTTCTACACTGACACAACTGTTTTGTTCTTGAGCAAAGATGTAGCTCAGCATTCAGTCAGGAATTTGGGATTCAGTATTAAATGCAAGTAGAACAATTACAAACAAAAAAAAATCCTTTACTGATTTCTGTGGTCACACTTCAGTTCTTACAGGAGAGAAATCAAATGTAAAAAGGAGAATGGTATTGCTCCATCTGCTACAAGTTTCAAAGCAGAAAAATTTTCCTATCGTCCTAAACACACAGACACCAACATGATAATATTTTTCCCAGACTTTTAAGTCTTATTCCCTCTTCAGACCATTGATTATGCTTCTCTATGAGAAGAAAGACTATAATTGCAGGTTTCTCTCTAAATATTAAAAGGCAGCAGTGGCAATTTTGCTGAAAGGAGATGTGGCACACAACATTTTCCCATTATGTTTTAAAGTTGCTTTTAAAGTAGAGTGAATCAGCACTGTTTTCCAAATTCCAGGAAGGCACTAATAACTCTTACGAAGGAGGAATGGAAGTAACAGTTGGTCATTTTACTGCAAAAAGTAGTATTACTCTAATAATGAATCATTTGAAACCTTCACATGGTCCATTATAACAATATTTTAAATCAAACTGTAAGAGACTTAACCCCATAAATCTGAAAATGGCCTAAACCCTCTGGGAATGACAATACTTTCTTGACAGGCCAGATTCTTTCTGAAATCAAGAAAGATTTTTACTTTCCTGGGAAAAGATATGAGACATTCATGTTGTCAAAACTCAGTCCACTGTTTTAAATTACAGCATCGCCAACTGACCATCCTGCGCTCTGTATTATAGGCATTTTCTCTCATCAAAATATTTTCCTGAGCAGTTTAACAAAATGTTCGTCAGTTCAGCATAAAGAGATCCCACACTTGCCTACATAGGTCCAAATCATGAGGAATCCAATTGAACTAACACCATACCACTGCACATCTGATATATGAGAGGAGAATCAGGCAAGAGAATGAAGCAGGTATATGCTACCTGCCATTTAATATAAACTTCTCAAACTAAGTACCTGTTAACATTAAGTTATACAGCTGTATCATGCATATTTGTGGGGAAAAAAATCTTTATACATATGTGTTTGTATTTCAAAATCTAGTTTCTTTTCCATTTAAAAAAGCATCAGTCTTTCTTATCCACCACAAGAAAGGTTCTTTCATCGTCTCAGACCCAATTTCTGATGTACAGTAAGGGTTTCCCAACCTTGTTGTACTGTAGAAGTGAATTAGCAGCATTTAGGAAGAGGAAGCAAAGAATGCCAAGAAATCTTCCCAATCTGGACAATATACAAGCACGGTAAATCTGGGACCCAACAGAGAAACTTATAAAGATGACCTGAAACTGAGGTCAACATCAAAATAAAGAAGCAATGTCATTAATAAAAGTGCATGTAATATTTTATGTTGTATGTGCTCTCTGTATCTGGAACTACTCTATATCATGTGCAAAGGTGCTTCTAACTAAAACCTGAAAAAAGTTAATGTATAGTTACTAATATTATATAATTCTGGTACTACCCTCTCTTTTTCTAATAAAGTTGTCAAAATAGCACAGTAGATATCAATCTCTTTGGTTTTTGCCCAATCTCTGCCTCTTTACCAAGGCTGCATGAGTAGCATTCCCTCAATAGCTCTTGACTTCATGATGGCGAGAGCAGAAAATTCCAATCACTATTCTTTTGTGATGTGCATCCCATACAGCAACTAAGCATGAGTTGCTCTATGAGCTCCCTCCGAAGCACGCCCCATGCTCTGACAGTCACGGTGCAGGTTGGATGGGGATGGAGGAACTGGGAGGAGCAAGGGGCTTGACCTCAATTATTCCACATTTGTTTGCCAGTCGGTTTGATTTCTTGCCTACCAAAGGGCTAATGTCTAGTTACTAAGCCAGACTGCCTATGCAGTCTGCTTGTAATTGCTATTCCTAAGTCAAGTTATTTCAGATTTCCTGATTCAAAACAAAACCCCTTTGAGATGCTATAGTCACTCTAAGGAGTAACCTTCCCCAGGAAGAACCATAAAAACTTCACAAAGGTGCAGACATGGAGTGTGGAGAGAGCAGGACTGGAAATAGATCTCCCATCCACATAAAAAAACCCCACACCAGAGAAATCCTCCCACCCCTTTCTACATCATCACCCTGTGCCCAAATAAAACAGGAAAAATGTAGGAAAATGTAGAAAAAGTTTCTGAGCAGGCAGGAAATACCTCCACAAATGCTTTTCTCCTAAACATTAAGGATTAACATCTAGTGATAAGAAAGCAAATGGGAGGGTCAGACAAACCTGTAAGCAGAAGACATCCCTTGAAGAAGCCTGCTACAACCTTCAGAGCTATAGCACAATGAGCACCAGAATTCCCTCAAGAGAGTGTAGTGCTTGTTTGAATGAGGTTTATCTGCCATAAGACAGATCTGGAGAGGAAAACATTGGCTGATGGAGTTTGACATATGGGATCTGAAAATGAAACACTGTCCACCCTTCTTTTACAGCTTTATCCACCAAGAAGGATCTTAGAGCAGCCAGCTCTAGCCATCTATGCAGGTACCCAGGCTGAGCCGGTTGCCTTTCTGTATTCACAGAAAGAGAGGTTCTCCAGAGAGTGGTTCAAGAAAGCACTTACACATACTTAACCTTTGAAGTGTGCTTGAACAATATTGAATTCTCTGATTAAAAGAGGACATTTCTAATGTATAGCCATAGTCATGAGAGGTGAATAAAAGGAGACAAAATACTAAGAGCATCAATCCACTGTTCCCTCTAGTTGCAAACTGTTTTCAAGATTTCTCTTTAGAGCACATGCCTGCAGTGTCTTTAGCTAACCTGGCCTGTTGCAGAAGTGGAAGCAGGACTAGGTCTATAAAGAAATCATCAAATAAGAAAATCTTCTGATTCAAGGGTCTCTTAGACTTGGTTCCCAAGGGGAAATCCCTGGGAAAACACACTGATGAGTAAGATTAACAATAACACTGTCAACTCATCTTGTAAATCCACCACGGTATTTCTAAAATGGTTCATTCAAAACACTATAAACCAGACAATTTTTGTGCTCAAAGCAACAGAAGTGTTTGCTTATAGCAAAAGTGTACGTGTGTCTTCCTCTGACGCTCTTCAGGTATTTCAAGCTAAAATCCTCTATGCAGTATAATGACTATGTTTCCCAAAGAACTCGAACACACTGCTGAATATTTTAGGCGTATTGAAATAAAAATATTCCCTTGACAATGTTGTATGCTCAATTTCAGCACCAAAAAAAATAAAAGAAAGTACGTATGCAAATGCAGAGGCATACTTACAACATTTTATAACCATTACTTAGAGCAGAGAGTGGGTGGTTGTCTTGTCTTTGACAGTTCTCACATTTTTGCAGTCTGAGTAAATGTGGAACAACAGGAAGCTCTGACACCCTGTAAAACATATAGCACAGCCAACTCTTGTACTTCTGTTTTCTTCCAGTCAGTGAGGGTTCATTTTTTCTTGCTTCGGGCATTCAGTTTAAGAGTTTGTTTAAGCAGGCCAGAATACAGTCCATGAAGGAAAATAAGTGTGCTGAAGTGGCTTGAGTCTGTATTTTTTACATGTGATTTTATTTTTTCTTGAGTTGTCATGCTTAAAGTAAAATTGTTTTCAAATATGTGCTTTAATCATTATTATTCAGTATTAACAGAAAATAACCTCTGTACACATTTCCACTTGAAAGAAAAAAAACAAAACCAAACCAGACAACAATGATGTTTCCACCCAAGGAACCTTACTGCATGCAAGATTTTTTTGTATTTGTATTTCCTATTTTTGAATTAATAGCTTCTTATAGTACCTCACCATCTTCAGAGCAAAGGCTGCAAGTTTTCATACTGAATACTAGTATTTTGTTTATCTCTCAAAATTTGCAGTAAAGCTTTGGTAGTGTACCTGGATATCAAAGCCAGTGGTCTTTTGGCCACAAAATGACAGTAAAACCTAGTGTGCACAGTAATTCAATGTAAAAATTCTCTCCCTGAGTATTTAATAAAGCATATTCTTTGTTGTTGTTGTTGCTCGAAAATATGGATGTCTGAGGAATAATGTATGACTGAATGCATAGAAGAATATCATAGGAAAGCTGTCATGTGTTACGTTACAATCCAGGGTTTGTATGTTCAAAGTTCTTATGTCAGTCAATATTATCTTAGGAACTGGCCCTGCAGTCAACAAAATCAAAGAGCAGTTTGTCACTGATTTCACAAGAACATGCTGTAAAAGAGTAGGCATTTCTCAAAGTGAAACACTTCCTTCTTCCAAACCTTTTAGGCAACCTATAGGAAGATGTAGAAGACTGGAATGACTATCTGTTGAATGCAAAAGGGGAGATGGTTGAAGGGTACAAAAGCACCAGCACTCACCAGCACTCCTTGATATTGGCTGATCTTGAGTAGTGAGTAACATAGCCAACAGCGTTTCCAAAATTTGGTCTTTGGTTTTGTCTCTGATCCTGTACACTTTGTGGTGCATTATTTTCATCCTCCTCACTCAACATAAGAAGAAATGTCAGTAATTGTTCTCTAAGAAATGGACCAGGGAAAGTTCCAACAAACAATACTTTCCGTTATTGTAAGAAACTGAGAAACTTAAATAAATAAATAAAATCCGCTAAATCAGTGTTAAGGCAGTCACAGTTTTCCATTCAATTTTAGCAGAGAGCTATTTTGAATTGAGGTACAGTACTGCCCTAAGTGTTTGCACTGCATAGCGAATGCAGCAAAGTAGTTTGGTTCATTGAGGCTTAATATTGGACCAAAAAAATCTTAGAAGAATAGAAAAAGAAAGCTGATCAAAAATCTCCTGCATTGCTGTTACTTTTGGGTTGCCCTGAGCATGCTGCAGTGACTCTACAAAGGCATTAGCTTCTTTTCCTGTAGATATCTAAATGCAGTACCAACATCAGTCTCTTCAGGTTTGCATCTGAATATAAACCTTCAGAGAGAATACATTTCATTTAGACAACATATTAGCACCTCCTACCATTTCATAACCTGCACATCTGGAAAATTATTTTGCCCTCATGTTGCTGAGATGCATGAATGCATTGTGATCCTTTCAGCACACCACTTCCAGTCTTCTCCTGGTGGTGGGTGACTTCCAAATACCACATTAACAGAAGGAAAATAGGAGCATTTTTAGATTATTAAGTACCAGAAAGTATTGAAAAATGCAAACGAGGAAAAATAGCTAATTTCTCTGGCATGAATAATTAAAACAGAAATACACAAACACTTTTTGTATTAGATAGAAAACCTAATTCAGCCCTAACTATAAAGCCATCACCTATCTTGTCTTCTTACCTCTACTATGTATTTAAAAAAAAATAAATGTGAATTTACATTATAAACTTGACCTGAGTATGTTTCCCCCCATAGGTATATCTCAAAATTGTAATTTATTTGCTAAAAGATGCAAAATGTTGGATTTTCCGAGTGTTCTGATAAGGTGCCAGTGTATATTTAGAGATATATAGATATATAGGTATAGATATCACAAAATCTTTTAATCAGTTTTTAACAAATTCTGTTAACAAATTCAAATGGTCTACAAAAAAATTATTGTGAGAGTTAGAGAATCACCTAACTGGAGAGACTTGGCTTTTGCCTTGGCTCACACTTATTTACAGTCCTGCTCCAACTCTACTCTGACCTTAGTTTTAAGATTTAGCAGCTCTTTAACAGTCAGCAGTTCTCTAACAGTCCCTAGGAGGTTTTTCCATAAGGATCTGTTTGACCCTTACTACAATTCACTCCTGAATTCCTGTCCCAGTTTTCTTCTAACTGGATACAGCCCAGTAAGCTGTACCTACAAACCAGCAAAGCCTTCTCAGTGCTTTCCCAAGAGGGTGGGAAATGGCTAACAGCATGAAGTGGCCCAGGCAAATATCACCATTCTGCTTCCCTTTCTAAAACAATTAAAGCAACACTTTCATGCTGTTTTCTGCTCCAGCAAGTTAGTGTATGAGAACAAACTCCCATTTCTTTATACATCCTGCTTTGCATGTGCAAAAGTATGCTTGCATGGAGACTTCAAGGTTTGTTTGCAGCTCCAGTTGTGTTTGCACATATCTAAGCCAGGCACAGGATTTGAAATGTTTGTCTCTTGACTTTTTTCTGCTGAGAATAAATACAATTTATCTTAGAAAAAAAAAAAAAACAAACACTTTTTGGAGGGCTCTAAGTTACTGGAATATGCTGATACAGAAAGTATTGCTTTAGTCACAGTAACATTACTTTCACAATGCTATAGAACAGTTCAAATACATTTATTGATTAGCATTAATGTAATTACAATGGAAACTCCTGTTCTCCTAAGGTGAAAATGTATTTGTTAATTCAATGCTCCAGGGTACAAGCATGCAGTCATTCTAGCAAAGAAACAGCAAATTACACAAAATAAAGAGCCAAAGGGCGTTAGGACCACACAAGTGTACCTTGTTAGGACTGGAAAGGGTTACCTTTGTGCCATTCCATTCCCACTTACAATCATTGCCCCTCGAATGGATTCATGTTGTGCCATTTTCTCCTCTAGCTACAATAACAATGAAGTTTTCAAATCCCCGTCCCCTCTTTGATTTGATGGTCATTCCTGTTCCCTCTTTTATACAGTCTGGCAGCCTGAACAGAAAAAATCACCAATGAATCAAAATACTCCTTGTCATAGGGAAAGCTTTTGTTCTCCACTTCTTTTTTTTTTTTTCGACTTTCACCTTTTGCTTTCACCACACCTTCCAAAGAGGACCTGGGGGGAACCACCCCCCGGCTCCCCTGAATTGACCCCAGACTTCATTCTTCTGCTGTAGTGATTCCCACTCTCCATTAGGTGGCATTAGTTCAAATTCCATCTTGAAACAAATTGGTCCAATGACTGTGCTCCCCATCAAATTTTCTCCTGGAGTTGGCTGGACCGTGTCTTCTTTCATTCCTTATCCGGGGATGTTTCCAACCCCAGAGCTATTAATTCTGTAGGCTTACCAGCATCACCTTCCAAAAACATGCCTTTTGCAAATGTGTAACATTTTGATGCTTAAATAATCTTTTAAAACACAAAATTTCCTATGAATTTCTATAGTTCTTTTCAGCGTGTAGAAAGAACTATGTGTGTACTTATATGTTTAATAGAAATCATGTGTATAAAACCAACAAAAAACCTATAAACTGTTGTCCAACATTATATTGCTTCTTTACAAAGAGTAAAGCTGTTAGAAGGTGAAAGGGAAGCAAGTGCTTATCTCACTCCTAAATCACCTCCAAAACAGAAAAAAGGAATAACACAAATCCATCAAAGCCAGTTTTCAGTTCTGTGAAAGACACTGTTACATAGTAGAAAGACTATGACATAATACATCCTGTTTTCCCACGAAAATAAAAAAAATATTTCTGCAAAATGCAACCTAGGACATTCACAAGTTTCCTCAAGATAAATGGAAGCCTGAATAAGATGAAATGGGAATCAAGGTGAAGATACAGAGGGGGGTATGTTCGCTGAGTACTGCAGTTTGCTGCAGAGCCTGGGGAAGATGAAGCTGACAGTTCTAAATTAGGGTAAGACAGAAATAGCTTTCAAACATCTGTATCTCCTGTTCACCTTTTACACAGAAAATTCACTTTAATTTCAAATGTAAAATTTCTTCAAATGCCCTGGAGTTTGCCTTGGTGGGAAGGGCATCAGGGTGAACACTAACAAAAGGAAAAAAATAGCAAATTTCTTCCACTTGTCTTTAGAGTATGGGAAGAACTAAACACAAGACTAACAAGGGGAAAAACAGTTATGAAAAGAACAACAGATCAGTGCTGTCCTTTGCTCTAAATGTGCACTATGTTTACTCTCTTCTCTTCCTGCAGTTTTATCCAAGTCTTTTCTTTTTAGGTCAGAACCCCGTAGTTCTTATAGCAAAGGACCCACGAAATATGTCAGTTTTGTGTCTTCAGGTACACCATATTCCTGCTGATATTCCTGTACCTCAAGGCAAAAGTCTTCCTCCAGGAAAAAACTCTTTCAAAGGCTGTGTTTATACTGAAGATTTTTTTAAACCATCTCAACTTTGACTCTCAGCTATGATAAGGCTGGTTCTGGCAGCAGTTGATACTGTAAACCTCATTTTCTAACGAGATTAAATTTATGAGAGCAATTTGCCTGTCCATTCCTCTATCTGTCTCTCAAGCTTGTCCCACTCACTCTTCTCCCCTGTAATTTTGGGATCTATTAGCCAATGTCAATTAGAAAGAAGTCTTACAGACATACTGATGCTCTCTTCTCCCAGGTAGGTGCAGAGCTGGAAAGAGGATGACCTGATCATATCCTCTGATTTTGTGTATTTTTAAAGAAGTAGAATGAAGGCAAGGGTGGAAGTTTCCACAGGAAGGAAACAAGAGCAAAGGATGGGACAGCCCAGAGAACTGGAAATGACAGGAGGCAAAGGCCATGTTTTCCAGCAATAACACTGTCTTCTTTCATGAGGCTCCAGCATAAACAAGAATGATACACATCATCCTGGCAGCCTGCACTTCTCAGGATTCATTTCCATTTACTTTTGTGGGATTTCCCTCAATGTAAAAAGTAGCATCACCCCCTTTGCTTGTCTGATGGGCACAACAGCCAATGCCCTCAGGATGGTTAACTCCAGCACTGCTGCTCTAATCTCAGCAGCATCAAGCTGCTCAGGTCAGCGCTGTGGTAGGGGACACATGTTCTCCTACT
Source organism: Manacus vitellinus (assembly GCF_001715985.3). Taxonomy (NCBI): domain Eukaryota; kingdom Metazoa; phylum Chordata; class Aves; order Passeriformes; family Pipridae; genus Manacus; species Manacus vitellinus. The sequence goes on along the minus strand of NW_021938789.1, from coordinate 21,841,705 downwards.
CCATGGAGACACTCCCTGGTGCAGGGCAGCCTCCAATAACTGCTGGCCCTATTACACATGCTGATAGTACAGGTAATAAAGAAGCCCTCTGAGGATGAAGGTGATGATATCTCAGTCTTGTTCTGGAATATTTCCAAAATCATGAAGTCCTGAATCAAGGTGTTTGAAGGACTCAGTGCCTATTTTGTAAAAGGTCTCCAGCTGGGGTTTTCTTTCTTCTAATGCTCACCAATAGTGGCAGCTATCCTGCAAGGTCTGAGTTGTTTCCCTAAATCAAATTTCTAGCTAAAAACTAATTCTGAAACTTAGCTCTGAAGACAAAAAGACCTGCTCATTTTATCAAAAATTGTGAGACTGTCCCAAGAGGCAATCCACTGCTGAGGCAGACTAATGTGGAGGAACATGCATTTGGAACTCACTGACTTTTACCTTTGCCTAAGAAAGAAAAAAAACAAAAAGTTCAGAGATAATTTCTGTGCATGCAGAAAGTACTCATATTTACTCATACTCATCACTTACTCATATTTTATAGCTGTTGGAAAAGAGAAAAAAAATTGACAACTTTACTGCAATTTGACAATTTTTGCTGAAAATCCAATGGACCGAACTGCCACAATCTATTAAATTGTACATTGCCTGAGCCCACTCAGTCCTGCATTAATTACAAAAGACAAATCAGATCTTGAAAAATGTTTTATGAAGAGAAAACAGGCAATACCCAAATACCCCAAACCTCCTTTGATCTTTTCTTAACGGCAGCAATATTTCAATATAATGATTCTTGAAGCGGTATCTGAAATTGGCAGGTCCTGCTGAAAAACAACAACAACAAAACAAACAACAACAACAATGAAACCTCCTCGTGGCTTTTAATTTGACTAATGAACAAAAAATGCGATTTCAAAATAAAGTTATGAGAGTGGATGAAAGTGATGACAGCAAAATTAAAACTGATTCTAATGACATCAAGTAGCAATTTTTTTCTGCTACTTTCCCAGCTCCACTCAGAGTTATTGCAGATTTTAGATAAGCAAGATTGACTCACCAACACTGTTCTCCTGTCTTCAGTGGAATCAGTCACATGTCTAAAGACTTTGTGGTGTCTTTACTATCACTAACTCAATGCAAGTCAGCATAGGATCCTGTATATTCACTCCAGGACATGTATCATAAGCCAGGACTGGCCTTTCAAGGAGACTAAAAAAAAAAGCAATATCTCTCTCCTTTGCAGTACCTAAACTGTGGGTATCTACTTGCTTTTGTGTAGTAACCCTGAGAATATTATGCTATGACTGCTTTAGAACCTTTTTCTAGAAGAATAAAGCAATAGTGCTAGGTTAGTTAAAATCAAAGCATACTGGAGAAAAAATAGAACCTTTTTCTAGAAGAATAAAGCAATAGTGCTAGGTTAGTTAAAATCAAAGCATACTGGAGAAAAAATAGAACACCAAGTTTTTGTTCAAATGCATTGTACATGCCATGTACAAATGTCAAGTATGCTTCTTGGTTTAATGGTATTTGCATCATCTGCATGTATGGTTGACCACATTCTGGCTTAAACTTCATGCCATTTTGAGAAGACTGGGAGCGCTCATAGCATAAAAACAGACTGATTTTTCTCTGTCATTGTATACTTCTACAGAAGAAAGGGAAAAGATGTGTGGTTATGGCTATGCATTTGAGGTCAGGGTTGAAGACTGCATGATCCTGTGTGCAGTGGTACATAGTTCTGAACTAAAACTCACCTGCTACTATAGGAGTTGGATTATTTAGAATAAGATGACTATGTCATGCAAGATATTTCTCAGACACTTTGAATTCTGAAGTCTGAAATTGTGTTTTACATACCAACTATGTTTATGTTGTAGCTATGCATATATTATGGCCTGTTGGCTGAGGAAGCTAAAACTGGAAAGCAAATGGATTGCCCGGCTTGACCTTAATGTTAGGTCTCCAGTATTTTCTTTGGATGGCCTTCAGTCTACCTTGGGGTTTCATGCCCCTCAGCCTTTGGAAGTCCATTGGTAGGCTCACAGTTGACCCCTGTAGAGTGGCAATTAAAAAAGAGAGAGAGAATTCTTACAGAAAACTGGCAGCTTTGTTGCTATATTAATCGAGAGTTTCACAGCCCTCTCCTGCAGCCTGGCAGGCAGCACCCCTTGCTCCTCTTCGCAAGGGGATGCTCCTGCAGCTGTGAGCGGGCCCTGGCACCGCCGAAGGCTCCCCAGGCCGGGGTTTGTGGCTCGGGGCAGCGCCCACCCTGCCCCGCCTCCTCCCACTGTCCCTGCCACCAAATTACGTACATAAATAATGGTACCGACAGATAAAAAACCAAACAAACAGACCCAACACCCAGCCAGAGCCGCGGTTGTTGGTACTTTTCACCGCCCCTTCGCATAATTATTGTATTCGCGTTTCCTCCCACTCTCCCAATGGGCTACCAGCTGCAGAAGTCCTGAATAGCGAGCTTAATTGGGCTTTGTCATGCAGAATACCTCCATTTTCTATAGCAGGTTACAAAGGGGCCCTTGGCAGACGTGGCGGGCTCCTCTGGCGACGACGGGTCGTGCCTGGCTGCGCCCATCACCTCCGCACACCGCTCAGGTAGCGCGGCCGCCAGACCGTCCCGGCGCAGGGCCACCTCCACCCACCGCCCCCAGCACAGGCTCACCTCCAGCCCACCGCTGTCCAGCGCTGCCCAATGCAGGGTCACAGCTCCTTTCGCACAGCTCCCCAGGCTGCTCCCAGACGCCCCCGGGACATTCCGGTCTGGCCGGGCCCCTTTCCCTTTGCGAACACGCCAAGAATGTCAGCCAGAGTTTATTTCCAACACGACTTTTTAATAAAACTCAGACATTATGACCGAGTGTTCCCATTTCGTAGCAAATCGGTGTGATGAGGGTTAATTGGCAAACCCCGGACTCAAAAGAGGTTAGCCATTATAGGTTAATCATACATTCTCTATTTGATATAAATGGTGTAGAGTACAGGGTATAGATATTCACCGTGAATTACAGCTAATCGTCATTTGGAATCTAAGCTACTGCTTCTGCCCATTTATTGGCACTGTTTCCTTCAGACTTATCTTTTTTTCCTCCCTCTTGTTTCTTGTTTTGACAGTTTAAATCCAGGTCTATATCACATAGAAAGCTAATAAAATTCTCATTTCATTGTTAATCTGATTTCATCGCAGTATAGGTTTTTACCCGCACACCTGCATAGCAGGGTGTAATTCCATTAATAATAATGATAAAAAAAACCCAAATCAACATATTCATTGCATGTCTTTTCCCTGATGATATATTGTGAGCAGTGTGAGTTGAAAAAGAGCCATTTATTCTCACCGTGAATGAGTCTGCCTGGAACTGAAGACTTCACCTGCCTCCTCAGTCAATTAGGAATGTATCGAAAATTCTACCAGAAAACGAGTTAAATTAACCGTTAGCTAATTTCCTTGTGTCCCTCCTACATAATCCCCCCTTTTCAGCTTGCCCCAGAAATTACCACATGTTGCAAGGTTCAAATAGTGCCTAATGAAACAGTGACTAAATGGTTCGCTTAAACCCGCAGCGCTCAAACCTTTCGCTCTGCCTTCAAAGCCTGGGGAGCTGCAGAGGTCGGGGATGCCCATCTTAAAAAGATTTTTTTTATAGATATATGTATCGAGTTTGGCAGCAAAATCTCCCCTGGCAGGGCAGCACAGTCCCTCCCTTCCCACTGCACGCTCCGGGGCTGCCCCCGCGGGCAGAAGAAAAGTGTCGTCCCACCCTGAGCAAGGCGCCCGTGGGAGGACAAGGGCCAGGGACCTGCGGAGACAAGACCATGGAGAGACTGCACGTACACGCGGGACCGCAGGACCGTGCCACGGCGCGGATGGGAACACGCGTGAGCTCCCTGAGGGATTCCGTACAGCTTTATTTCTAACACCTCGTGTCGGTGCTTTCTCTGAGGGTGTAGAAAGTGGTTTGGAAGGGACCGCCTCCCAGGAGGCAGCATTCTGTCGAGGTCTCCCTTTCACTTTCTTTACATTCACGTGGAGGCGGAGGGTTTTTCCTCTTGCATGGCGGTTCCAAGTAAATTGTAAACCTTGATTTTACCGAGGTTCCTTAGTTTGAGGACGGAAAGAAAAAAAGCAGCTCTGGGTCGGCAAACTTCTGTGCAAAGTCCGCCCGAAGAGAAGCTTTGCCACGCAGTTACAAGCTCTCATTTCTGTCTAAAGCGGCTTCACTGAAGTGTCATCTTATAAAACTCGGTGAATTCCGCGAAGAGAGTCACTTATTTGAAACGGTGAGGCTAATACAAAGTCATCAAAGCACTATGGTTCTTGTCTTTAAGTGACAACCCTCTTTATAGAACTGTTTGAAATACGCCTCCTGCTTTTCAATGTCTCTCTATCCATCTTTGTCTGCTCTTCAGAAAAGCAGACAATATAAAGCAAAGCCTGGCGAGCTCCCCACGCTCTGGCTTGGGCAGTGCCAACGTTAGCCTTGAAATTGTCACTCCTTCATTAATCTGAAACTAGTTATTTTTCCAGAGCACACAGCACACGCTTCCGATCTTTTTGAGTTCGCTTCCAACAGCTTAAATCCCACTGGACACGTCGGCTGGGGTCGGGGCAGGGGGGAGGCGCGGAGGGGCCGGGGCCGACCCATTGCTCTGAGCGGGGCCGGCTGGGAGGCGCGCAGGGGGCCGAGAGGGGCGCGGAGCAGATCCTGTGTGAAATCGGCGCTTTCACGGCGAGGTTGAGCGCGCTGCAGCGCGGACTCACGGCCCGTGGTTCCCCGACTGGCACTGTGCGTTCGGGCTGTTTGTTATTCCGCTGTCATGCGGGACTCCCCGGCAGCTGCCGGGCGCACGGCCTTCCGCCACCAGCGGGGGCCAGGTGGAGCGAGGGCGCCTTCCCAGGGCCGGGATTCCACCGGGATCCCCGGGCCCAGGCTCCCAACTCCTCCGGGGTTTCTCACTCAGACTGATACCCAGTTCAGCCAACAAAAGGTGCGCGGAGGCTGCGGGACGCGCTTCCATCCCTCGTACTTTACATACTTTTCAAACAGACGCAAAAACTTTAACAACAGCAATAGTAATAGTAGTAGTAGTAGTAGTAGTAGTAGTAGTAATAATAATAATAATAATAATAATAATAATAATAATAATAATAATAATAATAATAATAATAGAGAGGGTGGGGGGAGTTTGTCCCCGTTTCTTTCCCGAAGGACTGCGTGCGGTAATCTTCAGGCCCTGGATTCAGGATGGGAGCGCTCCCCGCCCTACCAGTGTCAGGACGCTCTCTGGGTTCCCTGAGAGGTGGCAACAGGATTTGTCCCTTCCTGGGCATCTCATCTCCATGGGCACGACAGAAACTCCGCAGAGGGCATGACCCTTTTTGGTCGTGGCTTTCCCCTACGGCTCAGCCGTCGTCTGTGCCGTGTAAGAGGGAAAAAGAGCCCCGGGCAGCAGCCGAGCCGCCGCACAGCGCTGCCGGCGATTCGGCCGCCCCCCTTCCCGCAAGGGCAGTGCCAGGCACCGACACCGAGGAAGCGTCCCAGAGGGGTCCGCTCGGCGAGAGGGGAGGGAGTAGGAAATTAGGACAAGCTATAGATAAATGCAAAGGAATTAGTTAGATCGTCCCCTCTCCTTTCAATCTCCAAAACGGGGATAATGAGGAAGGAGAGTTTTCTGCAGTCCCCTTGCCTGGATCCCGGGGTCCCTGCGCTGAGCCCCGCTCTCCATGAGCGCTTGGGCTCCGACTGATGGGGCCTAGCCCGTCCTGTCCACTCCACGGAGGATGAGCAGCCGGCCGGGACCTCTGAGCTCTTTGGTCTGAGGGTCCCTGGAGCACAGGACGTGTCCTGCCACGGTGCCCCGACCACACCGCGGGTGGGAGCAGAGAGCTGCCACCAAGGGTTTGCGCTGCCCCGTGTCGGGGGCGGAGGTGCGAGACTGGCGATGGGCGTTGCGGCAAGAGCTCCGACAGCGGGGAGACGTTACACCAGATTCCAGGGCAGGACTGGAAAGTGCAGACGGGGGAGCGCGGTGCCTTCAGCACTGCGAAGTTCCGCCAGCCCGCGGTCGGCACTGCCCGTGGGCAAACAGGTCCTATCAGGGTATGGGAGCACGTTCAATCGAGAGATTCACAACCGGAGAGGTCGGTGCAGTGGGGCTGATCTCGGCCGTGCAGACTGAGGTCAGGGAGACTCCTCAAGACGGATGTTTTCCTTCTCCGAATTTTTAATCGGAAAGAGTTAAATGGAATTAAAGGAATGAAATAAATATCTGAGGAGGAATGCTACCCCGGCATGTTACAGAAGGTCGGTAGCGAGGTCACTCACACAAACATAACTCGCACCCCTCATACAAGTGCTCTGGCTTCCGTTGTGCGACCTTCTTGCGGGTCTTTGCCTGTGCGGGGCCCGGCGCTGCGGCTGCGCCGAGGGTTCGGCAGCCCGTGTGAGGCGCTCGGGGCCAGCCCACACCTGAAAGCCATCCAGGATACAGGCAGCTCCTCTGCTACCAGTTTATGCCAGGATGAGCGGCTCCAGCAGCGGCAGCCGCAGCCAGACACCACATGCTTCTCTTCTCCTGACTGCCCGGAGTGGGACACATCTGGCGGATAATGGGCAGTAACTGCAGCTGGATTATGTCAGGGCCGTGCTTGGATCATATCTCGTGCCAAAAACGGGAAAAAGGCTGGGAAGTTGCATGGAGCCTCATGACGTGAGGGCGGTACCGCAACACCAGTCTGAACCGCTCCAAGGCTTTGTCCTTGGCCTCTACAGAGAAGCGAATTTATTGCTCCCGCGGGAGCGATGAAGACATATGCAGTCATGTTTCCAGTGCTCTCAAACATCGCTGTGACAAGTACCAAAGAAAATGAGAGCTTTTACATATTCAACGCACTTGTAACGAGTGCAAAATTCACGCTGAGTGGCAAAAGAAAAAAGTTGTTATCAGGGTGCTGTCCCATATCCCCCAGGCCCTTCAGTCTCCTCTATAGCTTCTGTTCTCAGTCCTGTTGCTGGACATACCCTCTATCTCAAGGGTCTGCCTCAGGCAGGTCTGCCTCCCTGGATAATCTTGTTCCCCCTGCGGACATCCTCATCCAGCAGGCTGTTGGGCAAAAGACATCCCTCTGTCCCTCAGTTATGGGTTATCTGATTCCTACCAGAGTGAATAGTGGCAGCTGAGGTCTCTCCCAGGTCTGTCCCCTGCAGCTTGCTGGTCAGCTCTGCAGAACTCATAGGAACTCAACATCTTGGAGACTCTGGTGGAGCTATCATGTCGGGTGGCTGGTTTGTATTGATCGTAGAGTTTATGAGTTATGAGAGAATGAGGGTAACTTGCGGAAAGAAAAGCACAGCGACTGCATAATCCTTATTTCCATAGAAAACTAACTCTAAGAGGAATATTAAATACGGAACTGAACACTGCTTGTCTTGGGCACTGAGTGAGGAAAAACTGCACTTCACGCTTTGTGGGAGGAAAAAATGGATAGGAAGGAGAAGGAAAAATAAAAAAAGAAACCCCCAACACATCCTAATGTAAATTTGCCTAAATTTCTAACTGTTGAATGTTGCACATGGAAACCCTACAATACATATACTGCAAGTTAGGGTATGCTCAACTTCCACTCCTGTTACACTGACTTGGACTGCCTAGTGCTAAGTTCAGGTTGAGTTGGTTGTACCAGCCTTTTGAGATGTGTCAGGGCAAACCATTGCACCATTCCTCTTTTCCAAATTTTTTAGCATGAAACATTCACTTTAAAACAAAATGAAATCTGGTGGTTACAGCAACTGTCTCAACAACAGAGCCTGTGTGCAATAATCATATGCCACTAGTACCTCTCAACCCTTGAAAGGTACATACAAAACCGTTGATTACTATAAGACATAACTTCATTTTCCTTTTATTTTTTATTTTTAAGAAATTATTGAATACTGCAGTGAAGAGACTCCTTGTGTATCAGAGGGAAATACCAGTTTATTCACTGAGGTGCGTGTTTCCACAGAGTTACACTGAGAACACATACACTCTGCCAATTGTGTCTCTACAGTTTTAAAATATCTTTGAGTTTTCCAGTATCCCTAAGTCTTAATTTCAAAGACTGTCATGCTTTTTCTCACCCAGCAAAGCTTTGTTTTCCCAGGCTGCTGCAGGCCTGTTAAGTCCCCCCTCTTACATAATGGGATGACACTGCTGAGAGGGTGGGCAGGACTTCTTGTGTAAATAAGCTCTCAGAGCTTCGAGGTTGGAAAAGACCCATTGTGATTACAGAAGCAAGCTAGACACAGGTGAACTGAAGCAGAAGAACGATAGTTTCCAGAGACCACCTCAGCAGATTTTAGGGAAAGAGAATGCAACCCATTCAGCCAGACCCTCCATGAGTTTGCCTGGGAGGATATCACAAGGACTTCAAGCCTTTTACCCTCTGGTCTCCTCAGGCTGGCAAGTGAGAGGACTGCCACTTCGGTAAACAACATCCCCAGATGCTCATGGCATCTGGGCTGCTGACCTCTGTACTCAGCTAAGGTAGTGAGATGGAACAGTGAGATTTTGTATTTGTTTTTTTTAAGACCAGGCTAGAAACATTGGTCCTGCTTTTTCTTTCCCTTCCCATCACACTGTGTTTGTGCTGGACACTGCCTCTGTCCCAAGCCCCAAAGCTGGTCCAAGCTGTGGGGCAGTGCCCACACCAGGCCCTCTCTATCCTACCCCAGCCCTGTTCGTGCACCTGGCCTCTCCTCCAAGACAGGCAAGCAGTGCCAGTGTCGGTGCGGTGCGGCTGCATCTCTCTCCAGCATTCAGAGTGCTTACAGGCAAGTCAAATTGGAGATTTACCTCTGAGCTGAAGCTCTGAAGTTAGGGATCAAACAAGAGAAATGTAGGGATTGTTGAGAGAATTATTTACCAAAAAGATTTTGCCACCGTTTTGGAGGTTGAAGTCAAAAGTGTAGATTGCATTAGAGGGATTGTGTTTCCACCCAAGGAAAAGAAGTGAGCGGGGAATAACATAGCGTGCAAAAGGCACTTCTGATTTGCTCATATGCTGTCTGCCAGTATGGCAGGAATTAGAAAAAAAGTTTTAAAGAGGCTTATTTGGGACTGACTAGCTCCAGCTCCATCCTGCTCTGCACCAGCCATGTTCAAGGAGCTTGGGATGGGCCGTCCAAGGCAGAGGAAGGATGGGGCCTGTGGTTAGGTGCTGCACAAGTGGGTTTCTCCTCAGATCTGTTCCCTAAGCCGGGCCAAGCACTTGAATGAAATCAACACCGAAAACACTGGACACTGTCTTGGTGCCTGAGACAAAAAAAAAAAAAAAAAAAAAAAAAAAAAAAAAAAAAAAAAAAAAAAAAAAATCAATTATTTCTGTGTAACATCGCCCTGGAATAACATAAGCAGAGCTTCAGTCTGGCGAAGGGCCAATGTACGCAGGCAACCTCCTCGGAGGGGGAAGAGGTGGGTGGTGGTGCTGAATGGAGCAACCGGGCCGGGCAGCATCGCCACGGCGGGACACGGGGCGGTGCGGGGAATCCTGGCGCGCAGCCCCTCGCTCCAGTCCCACTACCAGGATCGGCGGTCCTGGGCCAGTGGCAGGCGGGTGTCCCCGACGCTGTGTTGCCGAGCGAGCAGACGGGAGAAAGCTGTCAGTCGCCAGGAGGGCATGCGTTGGCTCTGCTTATGAAGGAACACAAAGCTGCTGGGCTCAGAGGACAAGGCTGCATTTGCATTCCGGCTGGAGCGGAGTCCCCCCCCCTTCTCTACCTCGCAGCCGGCCCGAGTCGCAGGGGAAGAGAAAACATATTCCTGTTAGTAGCCGATGGCTTTTATTTTTGCTCTTTACGGAGATCTGACACATATACAGCGATGCTTTCACCGTACAAAGAACTGTGAAGAAACGCACCTTGCCCCAGCCAGTCCCCTTCGCTGCTGGGACCGGGCTGGTGCTTGGAGGTGGAGGTGGGTGTGGGGGGATAAGAAGAAAAAATTAAATTCTCGTCTGATCTCATTTATTTAAATAAATATAAATATAATTTTTATATAAAACTATTCACAGACAAACAGTCGTTCCAAACCCAAACGACCGATCTTTACGTCTTTTCTTATTTTTGTTAAGAAGTCCGCCCAAAAAGTTCTCTACAGGTTTTAGTTTGCTTTTCAGTTTTTGATGCCTCGCTTATCGGTTCCAAATGCGTTTGTTTTTTGCCTTTAAATTGCTTGGGGGCAGATGGAGGAAGGCACCCTGGGCCACGCGAGTCTTGTCCCATGTTACATGTTAGGAAGAGCAGGTGCTCTGTCCTGGGGTTACATAAATAACGTTTTAGTTGAACTCTCACGACTAAAACACTTACATTCCGAAAATATATTTATATATCTCTTTCTATTACTGCAAAGGGATGACAGTTAATCTCCCTGGCGAGGGCCAGGGAGGGCAGGTTAGCGGGCTGCCGTCCCTGGGCAGAGGTGCCAGGTGAGCCGCCGTGCCGCCACCCCGCTCCGGGCTGGGACCCGGCGGCGGCAGCGGAACTCCGAGCCGGGCTCATAACGGGGAGACCTCTTTATCCTCTGTAGCCGATGAGGGGGATAGAGATTCTTCGTCCTCCGACCGGGGGTAGTGCCCCTGGCTGGTGCTGCACTTGCAGCCCCCGTGAGAGTTTCGCTGGGTGCCTTTGCCTTCTTTCTTGTGCTTCACCCTCCTGTTTTGGAACCAGATTTTCACTTGCTTCTCGGACAGGTTCAGGTACGTGGCTATCTCGATCCTCCGCAGCCGGGACAGGTACATGTTGGAGGAGAATTCCCTCTCCAACTCCAAGAGCTGGGTGCTGGTAAAAGCTGTCCTCATACGTTTCCCGTTTTGAATTTGGCTGGATTCGGACCCTCCTGGATGGGAGAGAAGCGCGAACTTCAGCGTGACGGGGGAACGGGGAAAGGGGAAGAGGGAGAGAGAGAGAGAAAGAAAGAGAGAGAGAGGGAGAAAGAGAGAGAGAAGAAGAAAAGACATTCTCCCTCAGCTTTCCGACCCGGGGCAGCCGCTTTCCCTCGGGGGACCCCCTTCTCCCACTGCCCCCCCTTCCCCGGCGGCCACAGGGCTCCTACCCATGCCGAGGCAGTGAAACCTCCGGGGGTCGCTGACGCTGTAGGTGGTGGCGGCGCAGGCCAGGTGGGTGGATGCGTAGGGTGTCCCAGGGCTGCGGCGGCGGCACCGAGGCGCGGGCGGCGGTGCTGCGCGGGTGGTGAGCGTTGACCGGTCCGCGGGCGCACTGGCCTCGCACGCCTGGGGAACCTCTTCGTGCAGTCACCGGAGAATGAAGATGCACGCGGCGCCTTTTCGTCCGCGTGTGCGACCCGCTCGTTGGGTCGAACTGCTCGCGCAGCTTGCAACCGGGAGGAGTGCAGGTGCGAGGTTGACACAGAGCGGGCACACGCCAGAAGGCGCCGCTCTTTCGGGACGGGCAGCCCGGGCCCGACACCGACATGACGAGGGGAGAAGGCATGCTGAGAGGGATGAAGAAGTCCTGGCCGTGATGATGCTCAGGCAGGGACGGAGCCGGCCTCGAGGAGTCTTTGATGATTAAGGAGTCGACGTAGAAGGAGCGGGACATTGCGGAGGGCTGCGAGGCCGGGGACGGCTCTCCGAAAGTCGGGATTTTCCTGCTTGGCCAAGTTGCCACTGAAGTCCTGGCGAGTCGAGAAGGTGCTTATGTTTGAGAGCTGAACAAAAGGGTCCCTGGAGAGGGCTGGTCTTAAAGTTCCCCCGCCTGGATCCCCTGCGCCGGGGTTTTATATCAACTATTTAAACACGTGATGGCTGAAAGCCTCGCAGATCTAAATCTCCCCGGGTTCCAGGCCGGCAGGAGAGGTTTGCCAGGTGGGGGGGGGGTGGCAAAGCGGGTAGGGGGGCGGTAAAGTGTGCGTGTTTGCTCGTTGCCCGATGACTTCACTCCTTCGCCTCCGCCTCAGATAAGTTATAGCAGCAGAGAAAGAGGGGAGGGGGTGGCTGCCCCACGGCCGCGTTACACGTCGCGCTCGCAGGCATATCCCCCTCTCAACAAACCCGGGGTGTTGGGGTTTTCCCCGAGAAGAATGCTCCTTTCCTTCTCCAGGAGGGAACAAGAGGTGAGAACAGGTGATGCGTTGAAAGATGCGGATCAACGCCTTCCCACTCACACCCAGTCAAATAACACCCAAGGAGCCGTGGATCCCACGGAAGCCTGGGACTAACATCTTTCTCCAGTCTGGTCCACTCTCTGCACTCAAGACTCCTTCAGGAGGCCCTTTCCGCATCAGAGGAGCCAGGGACACAGATGCAGACATGGATATAAAGTTAGGGATGGCTCGCGTTAGTGTGTCTGCGCATACATATACATGTCGGGTGGGTTGAGTGTGGTTTGTTTTTTTTTTTCCCCCTCGCCCTTTTCACCCCGAGTGAATCTTGTCAAATTGGCAATTACTGCAACGGACAAAGCCTTCAAATATCTGGACACTTCTCAGCCAAATGGTATCAAAACGGAAAACTTCCAAATGAACTTCCCCATCCGCTCCAGGACCGCAGTGCGCAGCGCTAATGAAAAGCGAACATGTCAGGGAGGGATTCTTTGATCTCCACCAAGTTTGCTGAAGCAATCACTCAAAGTAAAATTGGATAAACAGCTAAATACGGTCGGTGGCTCCGAAGCATTTCAGAGTGCATTAAAAAGCCAAGGTATTCGCAGATTTTCCAATGACCTGTTTTATGGGAGTTTAAGATGACACTTGTCATTAATAGAAGGGCGATCGTATTCTTCTTTGGCAGATGCGAAGCGCCCGTTAAAACCGAGTACGAATCCCATCCCACTTGATATGGGAAAGGGAAGCGACAATTGTGCTCTAAAGCAGAAAACACAGACTACGCCTGATTACCAGGCTGAGCATAGTCTCGGGAGCGCAGCAATAGCCGAAACGTGTTCAGAAGCCGTTGTCGTGATCAAGGGCCGGATCGGACCACGGACATCCTATCAGCCCTCCCGCACACCCACTCTCCCGCTGTTAAAACCCAGCAAAATAAAACCGCCTTCTTGGTGGAGCCGGCATTTCGGCGCCCGAGACCAGGGAGGCTCGGCTGTGCAACTCGAACCTTGCTAAGAGAAGGGCCAGGTCTCACCCTGCTGTGCTGTCCCGTCCCCAACCTGCCACGGGACAGTGCCACTGTGCGGGCCCCTCTGAGCAGGGGTCGGCTGTCCCCCAGCCCTGCTCGCCTTTCCCCCCCCGCACCTCCCCGAGCATGCACGATGCAACAGCGTTTTTAGGGACACTCCGCACTCAGCAATCTGAGGATTTATGGATGGCAATTAAAGTTTTATGAATTGCAGCTGAGGCTGGTTATGAAGCTATTTGAATGTGATTAGAATTCAATTAGAAAGTGTTTACCGGCCGGCGGGGGCTCCGGAGTGTAAACAGGCAGTTATTCCAGCAATGCGCTAATCCTGCGTCTTGTGACAACAATTAGGGGCTCGCGGGTTTTAGGCCGGTCGGCTCCGACCTCACCTACTTTTCCCCAAACCGCTGTCGAGGGCCCAGCCGAGGCCCCGGAGCCGTCAGACCCCAGGGACTGTTGCCCGTGCCGCCGCCGAGGCCCTGGGATCGGTGGCCCCGGGATACGCGGGGGCTCTGCCTCCTGAGCTCCGGTGGGGCCGGTGAGATGCTAGTCACGGTCACCGTGGACAGGCATGGGCCTCCTTTGTCTGGCTCCTCCCGTTTGAAACACTACTTACCTGGAGAAGATTTGAGTTAATATCTGCATCTTATTTTATTTTATTTTTATTCATGTATTACTTTCCTTTATGAGAGGCTATTCTGGAAAATGATAATAATAACAACAATAATAATATAACCCCAAACGTCAGTGGAAAAAGCTGTCTGCAGTGATGGAGTGGATCTGGGGAAGGGGCTGTCGTAAGGGAAGGCAGACAGAGTAAGAGTCAGATCAAAATTGCAATTTGTAATTGTTATAATAAACCAAGTGCAGTGATAAAAGAGAGAGAGTGAGAGAGGGGAAAACACTAAGAAAAACCCACCCCTGAAAGCTAGAGCAAGAAAAGAAGTCATTTGAAAGCAAAGACATCCCAAACCAGGCGGAATGATGCAAGGCGTGCGCCCACATCACATCGGCCTCGTTACAATTTTATTTTTCAATAATTCTGTCCGATAAAATTTCATTGTCCATTAAGTAATCCCCGAAATGAGAGCTCTTATGAGCCTATAATGAGCTCTAATTGCTACGACTGGGAGAGCCACGTGGAAGGATTTAGAAGGTATTAAGCAGTTGGGTACAGAGCACAGGCTGTTACCTAGCCATTACTTTCATAATTCAAGGAGAAAATTAGTCCTTTTAAGGGAAAATCCTTTGATTCCCTTCATTCTGCTCGGGGTGACAGAGTATAGCTTTGTCTGCCTTTAGTTCAAGACAGTGTAACAAATGAGAATGTAACGAAATTGCCCCCTTTTGAAAGTGGAGCAGTTCAAAAAGAACATCAGAGCCGCTCCCCTGGTCCGCCGAGCGCAGGACTGGGTGCTGGTCCCTCTTTTCTTCCAGATGTCTCTAACACCTTTATGTAGAAGAGATTCACGGCTTAAATGACAAAGCAACTCTTTCCCTTCCCTCCCCCAACCCCCGCAGCTCTCGGCAGAAGAAAAAGCCATGTCCGCTCGGCGAAAGCAACGGCTTTTAGGCGCTCATCTCCCCTGAGTTCACGGGAGGAGCTGCTTCCGTGGAAAGCGCCGCAGCCCGGGGACAAGTTTCGACCAGGAAAAAAAAAAAGGCCAAAACAGCAACCCCAAAACAACCCCCACAGAGTAGCCGTAGTCGCAAACAGCGCTTGGCAGGATGCACCCCGGGCTGGGGCAGTTTCCGTACGGGAAAGCCCCGCTCAAAATAAAGCCGTGCGTGGGTAAGCGAGGGGCCGCGGGCTCCTGCGCTATAATCGCGTTTATTCGCTACTCTAACATTGATTTCCTATTACTTTCCAAAGTGATAAGCGATCTTGACGCCGGCTGTTCTGAAGTGAACGCAAGCAAAAGACAGGACTTGCCCCCAGCTCCCATTAAGGAGGTCATTATAAAAGCGTGAACAAGTCTATTAATGTTTTATTGAAAGCGCATCGTTAACTTGTATCCATCCTTTTCTAAAAGTGGCATTGTGATATTGCTGTCTGTGGCACATCTTACCCAATATAGCCCGAGATTTCTCCATTATCTGTAACCAAGCAACACTTTCTGAATACCAAAAATTGAAAAGAACCGCTTAGTCTTCAAGAAAGTCCTCAATAATAGTGGAAAAGAACAAAGATCCAGGAGACAACAAAATGCCACAGGGGTGACTTTTCATGAGCAATTATCTCTCATTAATCAGAAGAACAGCTGCAATATTAATTTTCTCTCTTTCTTCCTCTCTTTTCACAGTCCCCAACATTTGAATAATCATAAATTTTGATTTCATGGAGCAGCAACATTGCCAGAGACTTCGAGACACAAGCTACCTAGGCAGGGCGCACGCTTTGCACATAGCTCTTATTTTAAGGCTGCCAAAGAATAAAGCGAAGAAAAGAAAAGAGGGGAAAAGTTTGGTCTGAGTTGCTTTCCCCCCTCCCTTGGCCTCGGAGCACGGATTAAACCAGCAGCCCCTTCCCTCCACCCCTGCCGCTTTCACTCAGGGAAAGCAACGGGCGAAAGTACCGAGTGTCTGCGCCAGCTTCAAGCGTGGGAGTTTCAACAACCTCGCTGTCCATTTAACTTCCAAACATGAAGCCAAGCGTTGTAGATCTGTCCAAAGAGACAATCTTTGGGCGTAACACGCATTGTGAGACATCAAAAGGCCCTGGCGTTATGCGCACTGAGAAGCGCATTCAGCACGAAGGGTGCAATGCCTGTCTTTTCAGGGGCTCAGCCGCGGATTGTTTAACAAGTGACGTCGCCGCGGCAAGAAAACCACGCTCCTCCAAAGATAAGGATGTAACATTAAATCTCGCTTTTTTGGATTTCAAAGAATCTCATTAAGGGCAGGGGCTGGCGGGTTCACTGCCGCGCCGGGGATGGGAGTCGTGCCCCGCGGATGAGAGCGCGCAGTGCCGCCTGCCCAGCTCCTCGCTGCCTGGGGAAACAGGGCAGAGCCGAGGCCGAGACCCCACCACCCCTCAAACTCTGCCCATCTTCGGGCACCAGCCTTTCTCTCCTCGGACTCCGGAAGGCAGGGACGTGGAGCCTCCCCCCAGAGACCGGCTCGCAGCCCGGCAGCGGCCAGTGGGCTCACCCAAGAGTTTGAGGGCTGACTGCGGGCTGAGGAGCGTGGAGACCACTTCTTGCCCTCCACTGCAGATGCAGATGCCCTGTGCCCTTCCCTTCCGTGGGAGATTTCCTTTGCTTCCATCCTCTGTCATAAATTATCCCACCTCGACTTGGCACGGCAGCCCCACCCCGACTCCGGGAAATCAGGCCGTATCCGAGGAAATGAAGAGATGCCCCTGCAGTCAGGAAGGACAGGCCCCTGGCTGTCCTTCCCGGGACTGCCGAACCCCTCTTGCCCCAGTGCCCTCCTGCACCTCGTGGAGCAGGGGTGGTGGAGAGTGGTGGAACATGGAGCTCCAGCTGGAGCGGGAGCGACCACTTCTCTCTAGGAAGAAACCTGCTCCCTCCTTCACCCCTTCACACCCCTTGGAGAGATGATGCTGCTACCACTCTACAATGTTGCTGCTTTACACAAAGTTACTCTTCCACCCCATTAGCAGGAAATTTCTGTGTGAGTCCTTCAGGGCAACTATGATCACTTGCATTTGAGTGAGTGTTTCAAAAAAGCTCCAGCAGCAGCCTTCTGCCTCTCTCCCTTTACAGCCCAAATCCATGCCTTTTGTTTTCACCTATAGGCCTACAGTGACAACTGTCTTTCACGTAATGACCAGCCAGCAGGCCTAATTCTGCTATCCTTTTTATCTAGAGTGGGAACTTTCATTATTCACTTTGTGAGGTTCTCCCTAAGTCAGTCAGGTCTGCACTTAAATACAGGTGTGTAAGCCTTAATTCTCTTCCTCTTCAACCCTCTGAAGAAGAGCGTTAGCTCTTGGATATGTTCTCCTTAGTGTCTGGAAGCACTTGTCTGTGCCTTCTTACCACAGTGAAGTCTACAGCGTTGTTTCTGCACTGTTCTACAAGAGATTGTGTGGAGCAGAAAAAGGAGGAAATACCCAGTGAAATTATTACCACAGTCTGGTCTGATATTTCTCTGAGCCTGGCTTTGCCATGTCCCTACCATTCTTCAGACATGGGGCAACATCAGGCCAGACACTCCAGGCGGTCTGGGCCCTGTTTTCATTAACAAAGAGGTAAAATTTTTAGCTGTTACAAATAATGTGTATGAGGGAAAGCTGCAGTGGTGTATCTTTAAAGGGGGTAAAATTAAACCCCTACAGCAGCCTCAGTGAAGGTTTAAGCTGGGAGATGGAAACCCCAAGTTCATGTGAGTTAGAACAAGGATTCAAAATGCTGCTGTGGACTCTAGAACACACCAATCACTTCCAGTTTTGGTTTTACCAAGTGATGTCGCACAAATCAACATGAGAGTGATACTTTGTGGTAATACAGGCCCCAATATAACAAAGAACATGAGATTCTGTGTAATACTAAACATCTTACTCCATTTCTATCCTTGAAATTCAGCCCTCATGCATTTTGATCCTTACGTGTCATGCTTAGGTTAAAGCATTTGGCTTGACAGTGACCAAAAAGCAGTCTTTTGAATTTGCTACCAGAGGAAGTGCCACTTTTTCTAAAGCCAGATTAACAGGTACAGACATTAAATGTTGCTTATGAGAAAAAATGAAGATGCCATCAAATGTATAATCATATTGTAGGAGCTAACTATTTCACAGCCAGAAAATCATATGAATTTTGAGTTCAATTCATGCAACCTAAAAATTAAAATGGTTATAATTTCTTCCTTTTTCCTGTAATGAAAGTATGGAGGTAGGATAGTTCAAGAACTGTAGAGTGATGAAGGAATTATCTAAAGAGAGATGATATCAATCCTGAAGACTCAGAAAGCAGAAAGGAATACAGTTATGATGGAGCTCCTCAAGGATAGTCTAAGAAGTAGTTGAACTACTTTTTTTAATTTGATTTCTTGCCACAGTCAATAGGACTTCACTATTCATAGGAAAGAACTGAAGTCAGTACCTGTGAAGACTGGAGTGCCATACTGGAAGAACTGCAATGACAAAACCAATATAAGCTGGGAGCTCCATGGCTGAACTTGATATTGTGACTGAGGAACCTGGACACATTAATCCATATTTATGATACATGGCAATGGTATGGTCAAGTGACAGTTATCACAGAGCGTAATAGGCAAGGGCATTTCACTAAGGAGATAGAAATACTGTGCATATGGACTCTGAAAGATGCCAATCATGCATGAGGAAACCCATGTAGCTGGTCAAAGTCCATGACACCGCGCATGGAGAAACCTTGTCTGGGGTAGCAGACACTTTTCCATGTCCATCTCAGAAAAGACTAAATCAGAGCATGTCCAATGAACAGCTTTAGGATTACAGTATCAGAGCAACATGGAACCTTATGAAAAGAGAAGACTCAGAGAGAGGGGGCATGATTGTTGCTTGTACCAGTGAGGTAAATATCCACAAGAGAGAGGAGCTACTCCGTGTAAAAAAGAGTATCACCACAAGAACAAGTGGATATACTCTGGTTGTGTAGAAATTTAGCCTGGAAAAAAAGCAAAAAGACCCTTCTAAGTATGAGAGAAATTAAGTTCTGGAATTCATGATGGGATTTAACAATGTGAATATGAAACACAAATAGTTTAAAGAGAAAACATGACACATTTCTGACTGTTATATAACAGTGCCTGAAGTTACAGGATTTTTCTCTGAAGACACTCACAAACACTGCTTAATATCCATTTTGACATAGTACTGACTTAATTTTTAATTGTTGATTTTTTGAGGGAATGTGTTTTCAAAGAAATATGCTGGATTTGTATTCCTGAAAACTAAGGTTCACAGAGCATCTAGAGTACCTCTGGAAGCAGCACTCTACTACACCCTCCCTGTCCTCTATCTCATCCTTGCATATTCATAGCCTGATTAGTGTTCTGGATACTGCCTCTGTTCCAACAGGAACTGTTGTTTTGTTTGTGGTTTTTTCTCCCTTTTTATATTTGATGTTAAGAACTGTAAAAAAAGCCATATGTACCAAAGTGGTCAGATTTTTCGTGTGTCAGAATAAACATTTGTCTGATTTTGATACAATCTATAAACCTGTACAAGAAATAAATCTATCCTCTTATTTCTCCAGTTCTCTGTTCACAATATAATCTTAGCTTTGCCCAAGCAGCTGTTATGTGAAAACAAATCTCTAATGCCTGTAGCTGGAAGCAGCCCTTTATCACATTCATCCTTTTATATGTATTTGTATCATCAATTTAATATAAAGAAACAAACCCAAAAGTTTCAGGAAGCAGAGTCTCAGTGAAGTACAGGCTAGAGGTAACCCACCTCTTGCTTTCCTATGAAGAAAGTAACATTTTGAAGAAGAACACAATATGAGCATGTCAAAATGAATCCAAAATAAAGGCTTTTATTAAAACAATGTATAAAAAAGTTTTGCACCTGCCTCTTCTTATTTATCATGAATACATTGTCCAAGCTTGTATTTGAAGCTTCCACTTTGAAAAATCAGGAACAAAGTAATTTCACATGTTTTATGATCTTGTGTAAGTATATTAGTTTGAAGCTTATTTAGTCTGCTATAATGTTGAGGCTTTGCCAAAATCTAACGGAAAGAGAATGATGGGAAGTCTTGAAAATTATTTTATAAAGTTTAGAGCACTACTCTAGGAAAAAACCCAGAACAACATGAAAACAAATGAAAAAAAGTAACCTAAAACAGGATGGAGCCTCTGAAGAAAGAAAAAGTATTGGAACCTAAACTTCCAGAAGATGGTATAAGTCACAATTTTATTGTGCAAACAAAATATAATTACTATTATACATTGACTAGACAAAAAAACATCAGGCAAAAAGGAGCCCAAACTTTGAAGAGCAGTTCAGACACAACTATCTCCACTTCAGCAGTCCAGGTTCTCTCTGTTACACTTCAGCTGAGCCAAAGAACTAATATTCCTATTAAAACACCTACGTGTCTAGAATATAATTAACACTACAGTCTTTAAGAGGTATGACTGTCTGCACTCAGACATACTAAGACAGACTTGTTACAAGCCAGAAGGTGGAAAGCTTTGGGTAAAATATTACTTTTAGTTCAGAGACATAAGAATAAGTCTGCAGTTATTCTGAATGGTGCAGTGGGAGTAGAATTTGGCGTGGTGTTTTCAAAGGTTAGTTAAACAAAATATGACCTTCTTCAGGCTAGGGGAACAAAAGAGGTCAGCTCATTCTCCAGAGCTACAAAAGGTCTTTCAAGGATACCAAAGAAATAAAAATAAAAGCCATGATCACACTTCCTAGATGCACACACAGAAACAACACTTGTATGTTAAGGTATTACCCAGTGGAAAAAAACCCTGGGAGCTTCCCAATCAATGAAGAGTCCTGCCAGTAATTTACCCACCATGGAAAAGAGTTACAGATTCAAATAATCAATTTTGTCCAAGGTCCCAAAACAAGAAAATTGTGGAACTAGGATTTGACCCAAAATCTTGTATTTTTCAGCATCTTGCAGTATATAACAGTGCTTCATAAGGCACCTTGAAGAACTGTAAAGAGTCTGCTGAATCTGATTTTACTTGAATAACTCCTTGGGCAAAGGAAGCGTAACACAGCTTCCCTATTCCTTTCTGGGTATGGATTTACATAGGTTATTCTCCTGCTTGCAAAGACATTCTGGTACAAGCTGGCCATTGTGTACAAACAGATCAGTTACCCAAACTTCAGTTCTCTGCTGCAGATTGGAATTGATACTCTAGTCTCTTTGAGGGGAGGAAACAACTCTACTCATATGTCTCTAACTAGCTGCAATGAATCTGATCATGAAGTGCCTCTGAATCAGGTGTGCAATTCTTTCCTCTGCTGCTGCTTCACATGCACATCAAGAAACTGTACCATTCCTATGGTGACTGGACAAAGCAGAGATTTTCACTTTGCTACATCAGGCCAATGCTTAGGGTGAGACTGCTAGCAGCCAAATTAACTCAAAGAAGGAACTGAATCCTGAAGAAAGGCAAGTCCTTTCCAATGTCTCTCTTGTTCTGAAAGGAAAGTAAGTTTATTTTTAGGTTGCAGATTATTCCCCTCTCTCATGCTTTACCACAGAGGTTGGAATTGTTATTTGTTCTTGACCTTCCTTAGGGACTTCATGCTCTAGGACTTAATATATTCTACTATAAGTGAATTTTTCATGCTTTAAACAACTCATAAGAACAGTTGTTTTTTCATGCTTTGAGGATCATGCCTCATACTATCAGAGAGAAAAAATATCTACTTAGAAGCAGAAAAGATGCTATTTTAAAAGTGTTCAAAAGGAGATAAAATTGATATGTCTGAAGGAGTCTGGTGCTAGAAATCTCTCTATGCTTATATGCTATAGGAATGAATATGTTAGCTGCCCAAATATTAATGAACATAAGAGTGTTCAGTGGAAATTTCAATTGTTCATGTTTTGATGATTTTAAATTAAAGACATCCTTCCCTTTCTCTTTAGATCAACATTTGTCACAGTAACTAATGAGGAAGTAATTATAATGTAATTGGTCAGAATAATCTGACAGGCAAAGAATTACGTTCTCAGTCCTAAAGGACTACATAGTTCTAGTTTTCCAACAGATTGGGTACATGTGGGTGGCATAGTGGAGGGTATTTGCCTTTAAGCAGGATAAAAACTTTTGCAACTTCTATTCTCAAGAAAATATTGACAGAGGCATTGTCTAATTCTCTAAAATATGTTACATGAAGGCATTTCACCTTAATACAGATTTATAAATCTTATTTTAAAAATTTAATCATATGAAAGCTACTTCTTTTTACAGTGACTTTGAGATTTGCAGTCCAGCTGCAATAGTTAAGTAGTCACTCACTGTTTCTTTAAAATGGTGAGTAAACAGCTTAGTCATTCAGTCATATTTACCAAGAGGAAAACAACTTTCCTCAAGATAAAGATAAACTAAAAGATGAGGCATTGAAAGATGGAAAACCAAAGAAACAAGTTAAAATAAAGACATTAATTTAAAATCCCTGCTGACTTTCAGGGAAGTATGACTCTTCACTTCAACAGCAGCTAGAGGAGGCTTGCATTTGTCATTGGCCTTTTTGGTTTGGGGTTTGTATTGTTGTTTTTTTCTAGAATGGAAGTTGACTACAGCTTTACCCAAGTAACAGCATCTGTATCTCTAACACATCCAGCTGAGGACTCAGCCCGCAGTATTCCTTGATACTGTTTTCAGCACTTCTAACAGATCCTGTTCTCAAAGATGATCTTCAGAAGAAAGGATTGAACAGTTTTGTACACTTGCTCTTTTAAAAATATCTCTAAAACCTACTACTTGCCGTTCCCTTTGTATGTTTATATGATTTTGTTTATATTCTGTTTTAGTGGACTTCAGCTTTTGTACCCCCAGCACTGAAAAAACCCCATTGATTTCAATGCTAGATTAAACTCAAACAAAATGAAAAACTTTTTTGTGTTTCTGCTTAATTGATTATAGAAAAAAACAAAAACAAACAAAATTAAAAGCAAAATCAAGCAGCAAGGATTCTGCTATATTAGGTTCTAGTACTGACAGGAAGTGAAGAAACAAGTGGCCATACATATTTCACGTCAGTGAGTCTTACAAGAAAACCAAAACCCAATGTCATGCCTAAAAACAGCCAAGAGTTTATCTTGCCTGTAGGCTGTGTGAAACACAAGTAGGTCTTTAAGTCAAGCATATCACAAATTCTTTATGGATTAGGAGATTCTGCCTTCAGTATCATGTTGTCATGTGGCCCTTGGAAGAGCAGGACTATCCAAGTGCACCCATCCAGAGTTTTAACAGACTTGAAACTGTAAGGACTCTATTTTTCATTTTTTTATATGTTAAGGGAATTCTGAAAAAGAAGCATCAGCTTTTCTCTTTACATGAAATCTATGCCTTCTGTACTGTATTTATGACTTAAAAAGGGTGTATTTCAGAAATACTATTTTCTATATAGAGGTATCTTTTGAACTCTTCTCATTAACCTCACATAATATAGGAAGCTAGACCAAAAGGAAAACAAAAAAAATTGCTACACAGAAGGAAAAAGCTAATAAAAATGACATGAATTGGAGATACTAAACATATCTTTTTACTCAATTCTGCATCATAAGTCAGCAACACAACTCTGACTCACTGTAATGGTTTGATGTTAAGACTTTCCTTTGGTTTTTGCACAGAAAATATTGATTAGTTTACCAGTGGTTTTACAGAAATTTTGCAAAATAATGAGTTAATCAGCAAGAAATGACACAGTGGAACTGATCAGAGAAACAAATGCAATCCTGTGACTCTAACAGTAAGTTCTGCTTCGTTATTTGTAGCACCTGTTCCTGTTCCTGCTTTCCACATTTCTGCAATATTGTAATCAAAATCTAATTTTTATTTTCTTTTATTTTATTTTGTTAAAACTAAAATGGTGGTGGTGACTGATACCATTAGCAGGAATGTTTACATTATCAGATGCATTTTTCCCAGATTTGTTGAGGTCAATGGGACATTTAAGCAGAACAGAGGAGCCAATCCACAGGTGAGTGGCTCTGTGTCAAGGGAAGGGATTGAGGTGGGAGGAGGTCTTAGGGCAGACCAAGCAAAGCACAGCCTGTTGTGAGTATCCTCAGAAGTTTGCTACAGTCCTGTAGCTTTGCTAAACTCCCCCTGTGGTGTCTATTATTTCTGTCTTCCCTTCTCTGGCTGCTGTAGCATCTTATCCTCCCCTGCTTGCCCTCTTCCCTTGCTATCACCACCCACTCTTGATTTCCTTCTGACTACCTCTTTTCTCTTAATTAATCAGGAAAAGAGAAGCTGTTTCCACCAGCTTTGCTTTGCTGTTGAGTGGTGGTAGGAGTTCAAAGAACAAGGTTACTTCTGCACATGCTGCTTGTTCTTTAAGGCCCTGTTGCATGAAACTGTTTCCTTCAGAAGTTCAACAATGTGCTAATTAACAAAGGAAAAGACGGAGAAACAAGATGAAGATCCTGGGAGGAATGAGATGAGTGACAACAGAGAAGATGTTAGAGGGAAGCAGGGGAAAGAAGCAATGACAAAGGGAGGCCTGGGAAAGAAGCACACAGGAAAAGGAGAGGTACAAACAATAAAGGAGAGGAAAATCAATAAAGCAGACATTGCAAGAGAGAGGTAACTGGAATAAAGGGCTACATAAAAAGAAATGTGACGATGATTTAAAGTTCCCTTTAGATTACAGTACGCAGTTCTTACAGAGCAACTCTGAGGACAGCGAGTACCTCAGTCAGAGAGAGCTGTGCATGATACAAATTCTCCCCTGCTGCAGTAAGGAAGTTCACTGAGGACGGAGGGCACTCCTGCCTGGAACAGCAGCACAGTGCTCCTCAGGCTAGACTTTAGGTTTACCTTCTTTTTTTAGATATAAAGAGAGTAAGTGGCTTAAAAAGGCAATCAGTACAAGCCCGGCACTACCCTCCCTGTTCCTAGAAAAAAGACAATGCACTATAAATGTGAAAGGTGTCCTACCATTTTGAGTCAGAGTAGATACCAAAACAGTCCAAAGCAAATGCTATGATGTGAAGGCACTCAGGAGTGTGTAGCAGGTGGCAGGGCCGGTGCATGGAAGGGAGGCATTGGCAGTGGAGAAAGTGATGATTCACATGATACTTCTTCAAACAGAGGAGAGGCCCACCTTATTCAGTATGTGGTAGAACACCAGCTGCACCAAATGAGTTTACTGGCTGCCTCTAAGAGTGGTCCAGTAGTGATGAGACCAGTGCTGAAAACTTTGAGCATAGCAGGTGCTGCAGAATACATGCTGAAACATCATGGGCAACTCAGCCTAGAAACTTAGCACTTCTATGTCATACCTGCCACAGCTCTTCATCTATTAAAGGCTACCTCATACTGAACAGCTCGAAACTGCAAACCATGCAACTGCATTTGTTAGGTGAGTAATGTACACCTAATGCAATGAACTAATAAAGGGCCCTAGGACTTTCTTTTTGTCTTATCTCAAATCCATCAAGTCAGATAACCAAGCTTGTCATGCCAAGCAGTGCTGCTCCAAGGGCTGAAGTGTGATGTAGGTAAGCCCATCCCTCCAATGTAATTTCCAAGATTTCCAGCATAGTGCTTCACAGTATTAACTCTCATTACCTGCATGCTACTGTGAAATAGGCATCTAAATACAAACAGGTTACCAAATTAATCTGTAGAGTGAGCTAGCACGAGGAGGCATAGCTTCACTGAAATCAGTGGGTTTCTCTTGTTTTTGTCAGTATTAAGTTTCAGGAATGTTAGACAGAATGAGTGAGTCATCAGTCCTGTTAAATCCAAATTCTACGTGTGAGACATGTTTTAAGAACAGTAACTAGGTAAGGAAAACCACACATAAGCATACTAGTATGAAAGCACACTATTACTCCAGGGGATTCTGTGTAATTCTGTAGAATTCTGCTATTTGGCAAACGAAACCTGTTACAAGTAGCTCATGACAAAAATATTGTCACACTTTTCCAGTGTAGCAGCAAAAGATACTGCCTTTTGCTTTACAGCACAGACAGTGTCATGGATTCTCTCACAACCACACTGCTTCTACCCTGCTTTTACACAGAGCAATAAGCACCATCATATCTTTGTACAGACTCTATTCCTGAGAAGTACACCATGAGGATCTTTATGAATAATGGAGAGTAAGTGGCAATGTAGTCTTCCAGAAAATAAGCTGATCAGTATTACGAATCCAGAGGAGGGCCACGAAGATGACTGGAGGGATGAGCACCTTTCCATTGAAGACAGGTTGAGAAATTTGGGGTTTTTCAGCCTGGAGAAGGCTCTGGGGAGACCTTACAGCAGTCTTGCAGTAGCTAAAGGCAGCCTACAAGAAGTCTGGAGAGGAACTTTTTACTAGGGCCTGTAGCGATAGAAGGGGGCCTTAAATCAAAACAGGGTAGATTTAGATCAGATGTTAGGAGGAAATTCTTTACTGTGAAGATGGTGAGGCACTGGAACAGGTTGCCCAGAGAAGTTGTGGATACCCGATCCTTGAAAGCGTTCAAGGTTGGATGGGTCTTTGAGCAATCAGGTCTCATGGAAGGTTCCCTGCTCCGTAGCAGGGGGACTGGAACTAGATGATCGTTAAGGTCCCTTCCAACCCAACCATTCTATGATTCTCTGATATACCGTAACAAGACAGGAAAAAAGAACTGCAGGTTTCAGAAGAAAAATGATCTAATGTGAGAAAGAGGCTATTGTAATTAAGATATATGAAGTAAAGTACTGGGAAAGAAAAGGGAAATGTAGAATTCCCTTCACACTGATGAAAGTGGACAAGGAGAGGGCTACAGATGTCATTTATCTGGACTTTTAAAGCCTTTGACGTGGTTCCCCATGATATCTTTCTCTTTAAATTGGAGACAGATGAATTTAAGGGGTGGACTGTTAGATGTATAAGAAAGTGGGTGGATGGACGCATTCAGAGGGTAGTGGTCAATGGCTCAGAGTCCCGATGGACATCAGTGACAAGTGATGTCCCCCAGGCGTCCTTATGGGAACCACTGTTATTTAATATCTTCATTAATGACATAGATGAAGGGTTTGAGTGCACCCTTGGCAAACTTGCAGATGACACGAAGGTGAGTGGTGTGGTTGCCGCACCTGAAGGACAGGATGCCATCCAGAGGGACCTGGACAAGTTCGAGAAGTGGGCCCATGGGAATCCCATGGTTTAACCCATGTTAAGCCCATGAGGTTTAACAAGACCAAGTACAAAGTGCTGCACCTGGGCCAGGGCAACCCCCAGTACCAACACAGGCTGGGACATGAATGGATTGAGAGCAGCCCTACTAAGAAGGACTTGAGGGTGCTGGCAGATGAGAGGCTGGACGTGACCCAGGATTGTGCACTTGCAGCCCAGAAAGCCAATTGTATCCTGGGCTGTATCCAAAGCAGTGGAGGCAGCAGGTTCAGGGAGGTGATTCTGCCCTATTATTCCAGTCTTATGAGAATCCACCTGCAGTGCTGCATCCATGTCTGGGGTCCCCAGCACAGGAAGGACACTGAGGCGTTGGAACAAGTCCAGAGGAGGGTCATTAAGTTGATTAGAGGGATGGAGCACCTCTGCTGTGAGGAAAGACTGAGAGAATTGGGATTGTTCAGGCTGGAGAAAAGAAGGCTTAGGGGTGTCCTAATTGCAGCCTTCCGATACCTGAAGGAGGCCTACAAGAAAGATGGAGAGGGACTTTCTACAAGGACATGTAGTGACAGGACAAGGAGGAATGGCTTTAATCTGAAAGAGGGTAGGTTTAGATTAGATATTGAGAGAAAATTCTTTACTGTGAGGGTGGTGAGACATTGTAACAGGTTGCCTGAAGAAGTTGTGGATGCCTCATCCCTGGAAATGTTCAAGGCCAGGATAGATAAGGCCTTGAGCGACCTGGTCTGGTGGAAGGTGTCCCTGCCCACGGCAGCAGGAGTAGAACTAGATGATCTTTAAGGTCCTTTTCAACCCAGGCTATTCTATGATTCTATGAAAAGCAGATTTACCTGGTTTTTTGACAGTTTGGGGCTGAATCCTCTGACATTATACATTAAATACTGCTGCAAGTATATGATCTACTAGTCAACTCTGTAAAATAAAAAAATCTGCTCTCCCTTTTTAAAATGTTTTCCTGCTACTACTGAATCCCCTGTCAGCACTGCCTTCTCCTGTTGTTACAACAGCTGATGGCCTACTTGTTGCTAAGGCTATTATGCTCACTCCGGTTTTCCAGGTTTTAAGTTTTGGTTTTGACAAATAACAAAACTGGAGAGAGAGAACAAAAGTCTCCACCATTTTTAGGGTTTTCTGGTTAGCTTTCATCTATGTAGTCCTAAAGGGGCTGTTCCTCTGCAATTTCATTGTTCATTGCACTCCATGCAAACAGTGGCCTTGGCATGGTGCCTACCATGGAGGGCTGCAAGGCTGCTGCAGGAATGGCAGACGGAGGCACTGACAGCACCAAGGGACATGCAGACACCTGGTCTCAGACCTTGTGTGAGCAGACTGGCCGTGGCAAGGGCCACTTCCCCCACATTCCCCTCCACTAGATCAGAGGGCCCAATGGGCAATCCCTTAGCTCACAGCAGGTATCCAAAGCCCTTGGTTGACTTCATGAAGACCCAAAAAGGGGCTAAACCCTTGTGCTCTTGTGGCCAAGAAGGCCAATGGTATCCTGGGATGCATTAAGAAGAGCACTGCCAGCAGGCTGAGGGAGGTGATCCTGCCCCTCTGCTCAACCCTGAAGGCCCCATCTGTGGAGAGCTGTGTCCAGTTCTGGGCTCCTCAGGACAAGACAGACATGGAGCTCCTGGAGTGGGTCCAGTGGAGGGTGACAAAGATGATTAAGGTATTGGAGCATCTCTCTTATGAGAAAAGGCTGAGAGAGGTGGGCCTGTTCAGCCTTGAGAAGAGATAGGAGAGGGGACCTCATCAATGTCTGTAAGTGGCTGAAGGGAGGGTGTCAAGAGTCTGCTCGGTGGTGCCAAGCAATAGGACAAGAGGCAACGGGAAGAACCCGATGCACAGGAAGTTCCACCTGAATACAAGGAGGAACTTCTTTACTGTGCGGGTAACAATCACTGGAACAGATTGCCCAGAAAGGTTGTGGAGTCTCCCTCACATTCAACAACCAACTCGATGCAATCCTGCTCTAGGATGACCCTGCTCGAGCAGGAGGTTGGGCCAGATGACCCGCTGGGCTCCCTTCCAACCCGACCCACCCTGTGAGTCCGTGAAACTCGAGCAACGCAAACCCCCGGGGCCGAGGCCTCGCCCACCCTTCACGGACACCCGCCCCTCGCGGACACGCCCCGCGCGGCGGGGGGGGCGGGGCGGGGCGCGCGGCCGGTGTTGTTGTTTGTTGTTCCTGCCCCGCCCCGCCCTTCCCCGCGGAGGGTGTCGGGCGCTCCCCCGCCCGGAGCGCCGCCGCTCCAGCCCCCCGCCGCGGCCTCGCCGCCCGGCCGGCCCGGCCCCGGGGCGCCCCGCCCGCCCCCTCCCGCCCGCCTCCGCGGCCGGCTCCCGTCGCGTCCGCCCCGGTTCCTCTGTCTCAGCCGGACGCCCCGGCCCGGCCATGGCGGACTTTGATGAGATCTACGAGGAGGAGGAGGACGAGGACGGGCGCTGGAGGAGCAGCTCCTCAAGTACTCCCCCGACCGGTGGGTGTGCGCGGCTCCGGCCATGTCACCGCTGTAAGGGCCGCGCCGGGGCCTGCGTGGCCGGGGGCGGGCGGTGGAGGAGGCCCGGGCGCGCGGGACGGGGGGGCCGGGGCTCCGAGCCCGCGGGGACAACTCGGGGCGAGTCGGGGCAGGCGGGGGAGCGCCAGGCCGGGACTGCTGCCCTTCCCCGGCGGCCGTGGTGCTGCGAGGGGGCTCTTCCCGGCCCTGCCGGGCAGCTGGAGCCGCCTGGGACTCGCAAGCGGGTGCAAACCTCCACCCAGGCGCTGAGGAAACAAGGCTGGCATGGGCTGTGACTGGCGGAGGAATGTGAAGTATTTGTCCAAAATGATGAGCTGTCAGGAAGTCAGGTGCCTGTGTTCCTGTGTATAACAGGTATGTGCCAGCACATGACTGGCTGGACTATTGCTTAGGGTTATTTATGTACCTCTTTCCCACTCCCGTTTAACATGTGACCGCTAATATAGCTCTGAGGGCTTTAACAAAGAAGAGGCATCAGTTAGATAGGTACATGTAAAATTATGTGAAGCTGTGATTGATATGTGTTGTTTCACTGTGTTTACCATGGGAGCAACTTTAGTTTTGATTTGTGAATGTTTGGTATCTCTGACAGTCAAACAGCGAGTGACCAGCTCGTGTAGTACTTTTCCATAATGTAACAGATGAGGATATCTTTCCTTCAATCAGTTGAAGTGTAGTTGTTGTCAGTTATGAGGTATACTGTCAGAAGCTGAAATATCAAGCTGGAGACAAGACTCAGTAGTGCAAACTTTTTCTTTTTTAGCGTTCAGTGTTCAGCAGGACTAGTCTGGGAATAGAGACATAAAAGTTGAAGGGATTGTAGTCTGTTGCTCTGAGTCCCATAAATATTGATTTTCGGATACTGACCTGCCCAGAAATCCAGGGTTAAATTTAGAGTAGTTCTGTGGCATTTTGGTACATTGCTGCTTTAATATCTGGTTGGCATGAATACTAATAGCCAGACAGGACAGTTAGCTCTCTGATTAAAAAGAGGACATAAGTCATGGATAGACTGAGAGGGATTTGGAGAGCTGAAAGAACATAGATGGGGCAGGAGGCCGAGGAGGCCCTGTGAAGGAACAGAAGCGTGAAGTCAGTGTGTTCAGCTTATGACTGTTTATTGTGAACAGAACTTGTACCAGTGATTCACTGAAAATAAGCCAGTAGCCTTAGCCTGTTTCTGGAAAACAGAACAAAACCGCAATTAGATAGTTTTCATACTCGCAAATGAAGACTATAAAGAAGTGAAACAGAGGCAAACATTGGTTTCATCTCTAATACTCAAAGGTTTAGTTGTGCAAGACAAGATGAAGGCCTGCTAGTGGAATGCTGGGGAAGCTTGTGAAGTGTTAGCTGTGACTAGTTAAGGACATTGTGGTTGAAGGATGGCTACTTCATTAATTGTTCATTAGTGGTTACTAGTTTATTACTTTAAGATCTTCCTTAAAATACTTGTTCTCTAGGTTTTGGATGAGCAATGAAATATGTACATGTGCCTCCAAAATTAGGCAAATGATCTTCATATGTTTTCTTTACTGTGCCAGGTGTCAACAGTTCACTAAATAGCATCAGCCACTTTTAGCTCTGTAGAGCCTATAACTTTTTTTGTCATTGATCCAGAAACTTATTATTAACAGTTAGATCCCTGTTAGAACATTCACTTGGTGGATATAAGGGATAGGTCAAGTCCTTATGTACATGATGAATTAGTCTTGCCAGTATAAAAGCATGTATACGTTTTGAAGGTCTGACAAAAATTATCCGCAGTTAAGCAGATACTGGATTGATCTGTCCCTAGCTCTGCAGATTGAAGAGTTGCTGACTGCTTCTGCGATGTGTATATTTAAACAGAAGCCCTCTTTTCATAGTCTGTTGTTATATCCTCTCTGATCTCACATAAGAGTCATAATGTTGAGTTTGAAATATGTCAATTCCATGACTACAGATTAGCATCAGAAAGACATTTACCATTACTTGATTTCATCCAACAGAGAACGGAAGTGTGTCAGAGTATTTTCTAAGCTGAGTAGTTAAAAGCAATTAAAGGAAAGCAGGTAAATATTATCCAAATAAAACATACAAAGGCTTTGCCTTTGCAGGATGTGGGGCTTTTGGTTAGCACTAAGAGTTTTCTCCTTAAACTCACTGTTTGGAGCATGCTGCAGACAATACTAATTTTTTTTCTAACATTATTTTTTAAACTGTTTTCACACTGGCAGAGTTTAGGTAGCTTGGTAGACAGTAGTAACATTTCATCTAATTTCTGATAATGTGAGGTGATCTCTTCTAATGGCAAGAAACTTGAAAACTGAGAAAATATAGATCCTTACTTACAACTGAACTGAAAGTCCAAGGTATTTCACACTTGTTTCTAAAATCATATTGTGGTAGGAAGGGAGGTACATGATGAGTTTGAAATCATGAAGACAATATTTATGTGTTTTTCAGTGATTGTTTTCCTGTTCCTTGACCAGTTGAGCCTTATATATATAGCAGACAGCATTAACTGGTAATACTGAATTTCTTAGTCTCTTGCAGTGTTGGAATGATGGAGAGCTGTTGTGTTGTGCTGATGAATGCCTTTCTGTGCTGTTTGTTGTTACAGCACCTTGTGTTTTGATGCAAGATAACTTTTTGTAGGGGGAACAAAACCTTGCAAAAGATATTTTCACCCAAGTCAGTTTCTTTGATGTTAAACTGCAGTTTCAACCTTATGCTGTATCAAGGACATATAAGTGAAACCAGGGCTATGTGAGAGTAATGGAGTGTGTTAAGATTCGTGGAATATGTATTTATTTTGTAAGGGTTGGGAACATGTGAACTTAAAGTTGAGAGCAATGAAAAAAATGGTTTAGTGTCTCCATAAGAGAGGACAAAGAGGAAGAGGATGGCATGTATCAGTTCTTTTGTGTGAGAAAGATCTGAACTGCAAGCTGAAAAAGGTTACAGATTGGCTGTATCCTGCACTGTAAACTTCTGTACTTTGAAGTTTCCACCTCTCACCATTTCTTTCTCCACTGTACATAAGGGCAGGAACTCATCTGAACCTTTCAAGCAGTCATGTTCAAGAAACACTTTTTCAGGTCCAGGAAGGTTAAAAGAAGTACTCATGCGTGAGGTGAGCATGGATCTGTTGAAGACACAATGTAGAGTGGAAAGGCATAGAGCAAGCAGAGAAGAGTGCGTGTCACTGGAGATGCAGTATTGCACATAGGAAATCTAGTGCTATAGTAGGACAGCTCTCTGAGGAAATGCATCTCCAAAATATTGATTTCCAGTGTTTGATTTTGAGACATATTTTTTCTGCTTTTTTATCAGAGCTGTTAAGTCTTTGTGGTGAACATGTAGTAGTGTTCTGTGAGGTTTCTAATATTTTTGTTTCCAAATTGCAGCTTGCAGTCAAGAGTGACAATTCTGAGATCACGTAACTACTTACAATGTGTGGTATGGTTTGCTTTTAGTGTATAGAGTCACCCTTTTTTGCTACCTGTGTATGGTGACAAACTGTAATGGGGAAAGCTCAGAATTATGTTGGTAGAGTTAGCTTCAGTTTCACTGTCCCACCATGCATTCAACATTGCCACAAGCCTCAAGAAGCAACTCTTAGTCTATTTGCTTATAACTTCGACCAAGTGTAACAGCACTGGTTGGAAGTTTCTGTGCTTTACTCTGCCTCAGTGTTTGCAATTTCAGGGTTTTCCAGTAGAGGTGCCTTTGCTAGGCATGGCTTTTACGATCTTCATGAATATTTGTTTGTGTTTAATGGAGCTGTCAATATTTGAGTACTTTTGGATCATACATTGACAAAACAAACCGCTTTGTTTCTGTCCTGACAAATCTTCGGCATGAAACTGAGGAGTGTTTTCCCTGCAATTACATCTTTTCATGACTTAAGGAGGCTTTCTTGTGCCTGTAACTTACTTGCTCATGCCTCAGAGTCAAGGGCTTCCGTAGTATTCTGGGTAGAGGGACAGCTGAAATTCTGTCTCATCTCTTGGTCAGGGGCTCAGCTTCATTTTAGTTCTTGCAGCACAAGCTGCTTTAGCTGCTTCTGAATGTGTGTGGGTCCAAGGGATTTTTTTCAGACTTTGGTTTCCATTTCAATTTACTGGCAATTTTAAAAAGCTTAACTGATAGGGCATGACACTTTCTGACGTTTACATAACTTTTGCCTCAGCACTTAGTTTCACTCAGCAGTTTGGGGAAAGGGTCAATGTTCCTCCTGTGTTGGAGTAGTCAACAGGATTTTCAATGGTAGAGCTATGTTTCCATTAAGTATAAGTTTTCTTTGTTCTCTGTTGAAGTGGTAATGCTTGGTCGCCATATGTTTCTCTGGTCAACAATTTTCATTTGTTATTCCACCAGTTTTGAGAGATTTATAGAAGTTGCAGAGCTGAGAGATAACTTATATGTAAATATGGTCTCTGGAAAGATCGTATTGTGGCCTTTCAATATACAAAGGAGGCTTATAAGAAAGATGGAGAGAGACTTTACCATGTCCTATAATGACAGGACAATGGGCAATGATCTTAAACAGAAAAAGCATAGATTTAGCTTGTATATAAAAAAGACACTTTCTGTGACGAGTGGTGAAACACTGGAATGGGTTGCTCAGAGAAGCTGTAGATGCACCATCATTGCAGGTATTTAAAGTTCAGTTGGATGCAGCTTTGAGGAATCTGATCTAATGACAGAAAGGTTGGAATAGATGACCTTTGATCCCTTTCAACACAATCATGCTACGTTTCTACGGCTGGACTGCCAATATTCAAGTCTTGAGCAGTTTAGTTTCTGATTTGTGTTGTTTGTAGTATCTGATAGTAAGACTGCTCTGGTTTATAGTCAGAGGCTTGTTAATTACAACTTATATTTTCCACTGACTGCTGTTTACCAAATGACTAGCCAGTCATACAGTTTTATTCATGACTTTTAATCTGTATCGTTCCTATTAGAAGTTATAGCCCAGTCCAGATGCCAGAAAACATTCAGATTTTCTTTGAGGTTCATCCATTCATGAATCAACCAGGCAACTATAAGGTAGAAAACATTTTTTAGATAGAAAAGCTGAAACTCTTCTATCTTTAGATCTTGTGAAACCCAGAAGATTCAATAACTCTAGCTCATTTCAAACTGCTTCATAGCTTTACATTCATAGTTAGTATGTTTCTTTAAAGTTAGTTATCATTTAACCCAGGTTTTGTTACACAGTATTTTGTGTTTTGAAACTTACTATGTATTTCTTTTCTGAAAAACAAGCTGGTGTTGATTTGATTTTTTAAGCTTAGAACAGTTATTTAGCACTGGATGAGCTTTTCTTCAAGATGCATCTCTGTTGGTGCAGGAGGGAGGTGATTCAAATTGTGCCCTTAACTTACTTCCCCTTTCCCCATAAGTACTTAATTTTCCTCACTTTCCACTATTGCTTATATGTTTCGCTGAGTTTGGGGAAGAGTCAACAGTATCAAGAGAACTATGAGAAGAGACTCTAGGCAAGATGGATTTCAGTCTGTGTACAGTGGTGTGCTTTTGTCTGTTAGGATAATTTTAGGAATTTTAATAATGAGTATTACTTCCCTGAAATGAATGCTGTTGCTGATACAGACACTGAAAGTATAATGAGATGCTTGTAATTTGTGGCATGGATTAGGGTTATTTATAATTTTGGTACAATCTTAACTTTGTTTTTGCAGGTTTGGACTAAGCAACAAATTTGAAGCAGAATTTCCTTCATCTTTAACTGGAAAGGTGAGTATCTTTGAATGGGAGCTTGAAATTGGAGTTAAGATTTTATTACGAAAACAGACGTTCCAAGTATAGACCGCTATAAAAGTAATAAAATTTCACTGCTGGAGTACTAGTTTGTTTTTTGTTCTTTTTTTTTTTCATTGTAGGTTGCACCTGAAGAATTTAAAGCCAGCATCAGTAGAGTTAACAGTTGTCTTAAGAAGAATCTTCCAGTTAATGTACGATGGCTACTATGTGGATGCCTTTGCTGCTGCTGCACTTTAGGTTGTAGTATGTGGCCAGTTATCTGCCTCAGTAAAAGAGTAAGTTGAATTGTTCATATAATTTTTGATAGTTACAATTGTACTGGCTTTATTCTCATTTTGATTTACTTTTTTTTTTCTTCCTCCACCATTAAAAGCTTTGTGCTAGAATTTACTTAAATCAATTTTGTTTCATACATTTTGATATCAGTTGTCTACCATACTGGTTAAAGTTACAAAAGATACCAGTTAGGACTTTGAGCTTATAACTCAATGAGAAGTAGTATAGCTGAATATCTCTCCTAGAACTATCTACTGTACAGTTCTTATTGTTATTGAACTAACATTCAACATGTTTTTAATAGCTGCATCTTCTCTGTGATGCACTGAGTTTATCAGAATTTGGCAGTGATTGAGTGACAAGTTGCTTTTGAGGAGCTTCTTATTATACTGTGGCCAAAGTAACCATATATTTTTGTTAAAAAAGGCTGTTTTTTAAAAGGATAATTGATGTTTCTTTTTGGATTTTCCTTCCAAGTTGTAGATGAGTAAGATTCTTTTTTTTTACATTAAGAACTTGAAACTAGCCTTTTGTCTGTGTACACTTGGCACTTAGTGTATTGCTCATAACAGAAGCTCATTACTTGTGCCTGGTTTTCACTTCCTTTCCCTCAGTGCAGTTAAGTAGGCTACCTTCCCACCTCTTCTTTTTGTGTGTGTAAAAATTGTCTTTGACTTGTTCTATTTCACTACTTTACAAGAAGTCTCTGTGCCTCCTCATCGTTTCCTCACTATTTAGTTTATCTTTCCATTTCATGGCAAGGTTTGTGTATATTCTCTCATGTCTAATACTTCTTAATGCTGCAACTTTTGTACAGTTCAGTACACTGAACATCATCATGTTTTTCTCTATAGAAGTCCTCATTTTATAGGGTCAATAAATGAAGGCATTCTAAAAAGTGTAGGATGAACAGTAATTATAATAAAACCTTTGTATTTTTATATCATCTAACTTTCTGTGTTAAGATCTTAATGCTTAGTCTGTTTAAGAGATTACTTAAGTCTAGTTTTAACTGTATGCAAAATAAAGTAGAAAAGCCTTCTGGTAATGTTGGTGTCTGTGGGGAAAAATCACAAAAATAACCAAAATAAAAATATTGGTGTCAGTGGAAATTATACCAAACATGAGGTTTTCTGTCTTCAAGCTGTAACAAACTAGTAAGTCTCCTGTAGCATGATTGTATATCCATAGCCCAAAAGTCTGCTAGAATAAATTAGAATCTCGTGATTGCTTCAACAGGTTAGTTGGTGACTTAACTAGCTCGCATAGAAGACTACCTTTACCATTCTAGGTCTAGTTCTGTTCATTACAAACACAAGGGAAGCTTGCATTGCTACTGTCCATGCTTAACTTCTAAATGAAGATGCTTCTGATGCTCTGTAGTTTGACCCATTTTTCTCATATAATGGGTTGTAGCAGGAAATGATAACAGGATGTAACCTGGTAGGGGCCAATGTTGCAAACTCTATTATTAGAATAGATTCACAAGTAAACAACTTTTTATACACTGTTAAACAGAGTCAGAAAAAATACAAGGGCTTCTAGCATCTGGGGTCAGAAAAGAGCATTTGAAGCTGAGGAGAGAGGTTCTGTGTGGGAACTTTGTGAAGCAACAGTTAGAGAAGTTCTGTTGAATTTTTCATGGAGGGTAAACTCCTTCCAAAAGGATTCATCTGAAAAAAAACCCCAACCATGTATGCTTTGTTCAGAGGAGTTTGGAAAGAGGGTAGTGGTGTCATTGTTGCTGTAATATACAGAGACTGGATAAAAACAGAAGTGTCTTGAAAAAAGAATGAACAGCAGGAGCATGGACACAGATGTGGGGCTGAAGTTCTGCGAGTCATCCCAGAGGTCTGGCCCAGATTGTCCGTAAATGTTGCATTGTTCCTGTTAAAGCAGGTACCAGAAGACATTTAAGGACCTTTGCACCTTTTTCTGCACTTGGATGTCCAGCATTAGTGCAATTGATCTTTGGACTCAGCTGTCCAGACACTGTAGATGGCACAATGGCACTAGACACCGATGGCACTCAATGCCTGTGCTCAGGCAGTTTGATTATTCCTCCAGAGTAAGTCATTTAAGTCAATCTGGAGATTTCTGATCAACATCATTTGTCCATATCAGCAGTTCAGAAAATGGATGTGTGCTTAGAGAGAACTCAGAACTTGGTGTCTGTTGGGCATCTAGAAGGTTAAATATATAGAATTATTAATTAGCTTGTGTTCTTAAAGACAAAATGAAAGGGAAAAGAGTGCTTTCCCAAACTCTTAACTCTGAACTCTTAATCCTGGAAATGGGTGGGAAAGAATATTTTTTTCTGGTAGAGAAGGTAAGGAGAAAAGCTGTGGAATATATCTGAAGGACATATTTGGAAATTCTGCTGTAACCAACAAGCAGAAGAATTTTTAATTGTTCTAGTCAGGGCTACTTCTGACAGAAAAACAGTGGAAAGTTACTGCCACCTGAGTTGCTTGTACAGGTATGGGTGGATTCAACTTTGTCTTGGTAGATAGACCCAGAGCAGGAAAATACCAACTGATATAAATCCTTTAAATCCCTCTTACGTGGAATCACAGGTTTTGTACCCTTTAAGATCTCAGTACTGAATTGCATCCACAAGCTTGTAAGATTTTTCTTTTATGCAGGACTTTCCATCAGTTTGTTGAAGTGCTGTGACAAGTGCAGGAAACTAATGATATGTATTTTCCTAGAAGTGGGGAAAATGAAATTGCATTACCTGGAGCTGCTCAGCAAATTGACAGCAGTTGTAAATACTACCTCGTTCATCTATGTTCCAATCTTCTATTTGCTCAGTGGATTCCAGAAGAACTGTAACTTCATATTCTTCCACTAAAAAAAAGTAAACTCATAGACTATTTTGATTTGCTGCTAGTGTCACAGTTTTGCTGATACATAAGACTAATGTACTCAATATTATGAAGTACTCACTAACATTTGAACTCTTGAAATGCTCATGTCTGACCTGAACTGTGTCTTAGAAAAGGGTTGTGTTGATCAAATGATCTTTCATGCTTTGACTTCCTTTTGCTGGCCAGACTGAACCATAGGTATAGTCACAACAGCCAGGATTCACTTTTTGAGGAAACATGTTCTTGTTTCTTCCCTTTAACTTTTAGATACAGTGAATTATTTCCCACTAGTGCTCATATTGTAAACCAAGTATAACAAATGATCAATAAATAAAGTGTTAATTATTTTGCAGTACCTACACTTGTCCAAAAAGTGTTACCCAGAGAGCTTTCATAATTCAGTCCTGTCCTAAGTGATTCCTAATGAAAGGCCAGTTACTTGGAACTGATCTGTGTTATATCCTTTGCTACAGTGATCACAAAAAACTCCCAAGACCGTACAATTAGAGTTTGATTTCTGAAAGCAGGATGGGAGTGTTCCTGTCCTGAAATTCATGTAGATCATGTCTTAATTGCACAATAAAAATGTATAAGCCTTCATCTTTGCCCTTTTCTACTGAAATAGAAGACTAACAAATTTGTTCTGTTAAATTACATATGCAGTGAGCTAGCAAGTGGGAGTGTTTCTCAAGGATTTTATTAAATGAAACAACTGTACAATTGCTTACTTTTAATATAGAAGAGTAATTTTTCTCATAATGACCAATTAAGAAATGTCTGGTTTAAAGAGTCTGAATCGATCTACCATACTCTTAAATTCCTGTGGTACTTTGTAAAAAAAGCAGCTTCAGAGTGCGTGAAGTTACAATAATTCTCTTAGTCTTTCTCTGAATTCTGTATTTTTACTGCCTTTCATTGACTTTTTAGATTCTAATGCGGGAATGTTATCACAAATTTAGATAAGATTTTTGAGGTTACAGACAGTTATTGAAAGTTTGTGTATAGTCGGAATACATGCTTATTTTTGTGCAGTGAAAAATAAGGTAACGGTGTTTCTCCTTAAATCATCAGGTGCTTCAAACTAGGAATTTGTTAAGTCACAGACATTTGTAAGCTTAATTGTTAATTATATCACTTTAATGCATTTCCATGCAATGAAAGCCTTCCCTTCACTGAATTTTTCTTTTCAGTGCTTTGTTCAGTGCTAGTTTTGTAAGTCTTTGTACAGTGTTGTTTCCTTTCTTCATTTGCATTGAGGTATTTGAGAAAAAACCTGCTACTCTTCACCAGTAAAATAAGTGTTTTATTTGATTCAATATCTTGTTGCCTCTCTCCTTTATGTGGTCTTGATTCGATTTTAGTGAATAAAAGCTGCAAGAAAGTTGCAGGAAGTAGTCCCTCATTTGCAGATCTACATCATCAATGATCTTCAGCAGTTTTACTCATAGATTGCACCATAGTTTCTGGGACAAGTTCCAGACTGTACAAATGAACATTAAGTCTTTTAAGTTATTGTTCTTTAAGTAAAAAGAGTGTGAATTATAATTCAAAAAGGGCTGCGGACTGAGGTGCCCATTTGAAGCCACTTTTCAAATGAATTGGCACTCATTTTCAGTATTAACTAAATGCTGTAGTTCCTGATGTGTAAATAGGATATATAATTTCAACAGAAACAGTAACAATGAAAGCTATGGTAGAATTGCAATACTGCTAGATTTTTAAAAGCTGGTATTGTACAAGTAAATTGCATGTTTCAAAAGCTTTATGGACAATCTCTTAAAATGAATAGAATTAGATATTTAATAGTGATCTGTATTAATACTTTCAAGAGCTGCTTGTTTGTTTGTGAATTCACACAAAGCTGATGAATGCTGCTTAAGCCTCATCATTAGTTGTCACTTAGCAGTTCACATCTTCAGAGTGCTGTGTAAACATAAGCTAATTACAATGTCCCAAGTATTGATTAAGTTAAATATGTGGTGGAGGAGCTGGAATGAATTTTCTTAAATACAGTAGTCTTGCTTGTCAATGGATGATACTGATGTTAAAATATATTAGCTCCGTTTATTGAAGCTATGAATACATTACATTTATTTTCAAAACTGAAGAAAATGTATATTTTTCTCTTATGCCTATCTGCCAGGGACTTTGCATTGGAAATACTCTTAATAGCCTAATGCTTTTCCAAGGAGTTCCACAAGGCAATTGCATTAGACAGAAGGTACCTTGCTTTTGAAGTCTCTGTTATGACAATTTACATTATAATACAGTTTAGAAGAACCTTTAAAATTGTAATATATTATGTTTATCTTAACCAGAGCTTATGTCATCTCTGTTGGCTCTAGTCAACTTATTAAAACTTTTTTAAAAGTAAGACTTGTATGTATCAAATATGCATTCTTTACCATTGTCTTCAAATGTATTCAAAGGTCCTTTTTTATTTATTTACTAACTATGAAATGAAAACTTTAAAAGAATCAGAGGATTCAGACCTGGTATATTTTGCTTTAAAAATTGTTCACTATAATTTTGATCAGAAGAATCACCAAGTCCTCCACATACGAAACTGCAAGTGACA
Source organism: Manacus vitellinus (assembly GCF_001715985.3). Lineage (NCBI taxonomy): Eukaryota > Metazoa > Chordata > Aves > Passeriformes > Pipridae > Manacus > Manacus vitellinus. Next base: position 21,800,775 of record NW_021938789.1, on the reverse strand, counting down.
AAGCTTGTAGAACAATCTAAAAGTGAAATCATCATGTGTATAGCTATGTGGTAATTTTTTTTTCTGTATCTGAAATCAGATGTTCCTTCAAAGCACCTTGCAAAAGATCATCAGGTTTTCATGTGCTTTCCTAAAGGGTATAGTAGTGAGTTGGTGCATAATGAGGTGTGGGAGCAGCTAGTTCTACCATGTCTTTTAATTTGCAGACCTGCTTGGTGGAGGACAGGGCATTAAGATTGGCATGAAGAACACAAACAAATATAAGTATATCACAAAATACTAGTTTGTTTCTTTATAGGTCAAAAATGCAACCTTTAGTAATTAAAGAATATGTATTCTGAAGTTAAATTTGTAATTTGATTTGTTCTTAGTAATGGGTTTTATATAAATCCTAAATGTAGCGTATCTCTGGTATCTGTAGCGAATATTTTAAATGTTATTTAAAATCTATTTGCATTTGTAATCAGAATTTCATCTCTGAACATTTAATATTAATCAAAATAATGCAGGTGAAATTAACATTTCCGTGTTGTAACCCCTTTTACATTGTGATGGCTGAGGTATATAAAGGGATCGTGCAGTGGTTTGGGTTTAATATTGCTTTTTATATTGCTCTTCTTGTCCAGCTTGATGTGTTTTTGAAAATACAGACATGAGCTAGCTGAAATTTGCATGGAGCTATTTTGAAAGAGCATGCTAAGAATGGTCTAGTTAGTTGTTAGATTTGGAAATCAGTATTTAGGAAGGAACGTTTTTAGGATTCTGTGTTAAGCAACATATAGGTAATGCGAAGTGGGGAGCATATGCAAACACCGTTGAGGAAAAAATTAGAAGGCAAAATTACCTGCAATCTATATGATAAAATTAAAATAAGTAGAAAGCACTTACTGAACAATAGCTTGTTAGACTATGGTACTGTAAAACAAACATAAAAGTGAATGGAGTTCTGGCAAATGAGAGGTAGTGACACACTTGTGTGCCTCTTCTCTTGACTTTTCCCCCAGTAGTCTAGGTCTGGAAAGTATTCACTTTTCCACTTTACTAAACAAATCAGAGTAAAACATTATTTTCTGCCTAAGTGTAGCATTCTCAGTAACTCAAGCACTATATATAAAGAAAATAACTTGTTATTTAACAAAAAAATAGTAGTTCAAGAAACATTACTACTGACGAAATGGTTGGGAGGGTGAGGAGGGCAGTTCTACAAAAGAGAAGATGAAAGGAATTAATAAATATTCTTCTGCCATACCAAACATACATGTAAAGTGACCAGGTACTTCTAATTTTTTAGCTCATAAAAATAAGTTTTGCTGAATTTTGGAAAAAATTGGTGAATTTGGAACAATAATGATAATGGAAGATATTTTTTTAAGTAGCCAGATTTTTTTCTAAATTGGTTAAGTAGCTGCAGATCAACTTGGGATTCTGTATTTTTCTGAAATCAGTCCTAGATGGACAAAGCACTGTAGAGGCTGTCCCTTTCAGAGGGATCATTCTCTTCAGCATACACACTAGTGAAGTGTTGGATTTTACAGGGTCTTCTATGGAGTTATTTTGTTAAGTTGTGCTGCCTTTCAGTCTTTCTGGCCATGTAACTTCTGTTCTGTTCTTGGCCCCTTAGATACTCATAACAGCAGGAGTCAAAGGAATGTTCCTAGGAACTGGTGCTTTATAATTTGTGCTTTTAGGGAGGCCCCTGGCAGGCTCTGGTTCTGTATTGTGTAACAATTCATAGGCATTACCAGAATGCTCTAGGCACTACGAGTGGTTCGGAGGTTATGAAAACTTACTGATATAGATGTAAGCTGTTCCCTGCCAGCTGGCTTGAAGTGAATGAGAATATTTCTGGGCACAGTTTCATTTCTTAATAGAGATGTAACCTGAGATCCTTTAGTTTCTCCACCTACACTGGTCTTGAACTGTGTTCCATAGCATACTGCTGGATATTTTGGAAATAAATGACGGGGACTGAAGTTAACATCTCTGTAACCTTAAAAGAGAAGATGGAGGTGAAATTTTCATTAATGTTCAGTTTAAAATTTCTCACAGAGAATGACATCAGATGAATTATTTAATGGAGATTTGATCCTATTTTCATACATTTTATATGTTCATTTTCTGTGGCCTTTTCTGCGAGAGTGTCCTCCAGCAGGAGGTGGATGCTTTAGATCATCATGGCCATATTTGAATAATTTGTTTGGAAGAATTGGAGCTTCATGGTTTTTGTTTTTGTTTTCTTGTAATGACAGAGTCAGAGTTAGAATTTAATCCTAGAATAAAGGAGTTACCAATCTTAATTTACTAGTCCAAGTAACAACATTAATTACAGTCCTGGTGTTTCATGGATCAGTTCAACATTTGTCTGCCTGTGAAATGTTTTTCCACATCTCAATTAGGCCTTCTTGAGGAAAGTGTGTTAATTTTGCCAAGGTCAAGACTATTTCTTCCGCAAGGCTTCTCCATAGCATGAAGTTTTCACAATGATCAGCTCTAGTCATTGTCATCTCATTACAGAAAGTAGCTAGCAACACTTACTTGGTGACTTAGCTCTTACTGGACAGCTAAAATATCAAGTTAGCATCTTGAGTCTTTTGGGCTTTCTACAGTTGAGAGGAAATTTATATAAGACTTGTAATCATCTTCTAGGAAGTTCCCTTGATAATTTGTCTCTGCTATGTTCTTCTGTTTGCAGACTAAGATGACTTTGAAAAATACTCATCTAGTATCTGTCAGTACATTGCTGATAATTAAATATCCTCTCCATTTTACTCCTGGATAATACACGTGGGGTGTATGTTTCTGTACACCTTCTCCATTCTCCACATATTTCATGGCTTTACTGCTTTCTTAAACAGTCTAGGAATCTGAGAATCAAGGCAACCAGTCACTAAGGAATTGTCTTTGGCTTAGATGTTAAAAAAATACTACATGTCAAATAAAACTGACCTGCTCTTTATACCAGCAAACAATGTGGAAGAGACCTTTTGGTCTGTTTTGGTTCATTAAGCTTTAAATTCATCTTTCTATGATGTACCAACCCAGGGTTGAGACACGTAAAATTTAGGTCAGTTTATGGATTGAGTGTGGGACAATATTCTCAGGGCTGTCTTTCAGAATGGGGAGTTTCATGAGGTCAGTTTGATGTTTTCAGTTCTCCTGCTCCAGAATTCTGTGATTATGTTTCTCTTTGCCTGATCAGTAACTGTGATCTGTGCTTTAGGTGGGATTTGCTTTCTGCACAGAATAATCTATAGGTAAGGCAAGATGCAGCAATAGTAATCTTGTTAGACAAGGCAGTTATTTCAAGATCCTACAAAAAGCACTACTATTATATTTTTTTCGAGATATTCTTCAGTCTGTTTAGTATAGGTTCCACTTTCTTGCACAGATGTTGCAGTGGCATCTGGGATGAGCACCCTTACAGTAGTCTAAAATAAGAAATATCCTAGTTACTAATAGGAGAGATGATGCAAGATCTACATGTTCACCTATGTAGTTGTTCAGACACCTTTTCAAAGTACTGTGTGTGCTGAAGCAGGTATTCCAGCATGTCAGTACCTGAAATCAACTTGGGTTTCCCCTTTGTCCTTTTCGCCCTTCACAAATAGAGAATTCCTCAGTGAGATGGGAATCTTACCAATTTACAGTTCATAAGGGGTTTCCTTGTGAGAGTGTTCAAGATGAGGACTTGATTAGCACAGATGTATGTAATTCAGTTATGTGTGTTCTGAGTACAGCTTTGGAATTTCTGTGGTACCAATATGGGCCTCAAAATTGGCTTGGGGGATATTCCGGCATGGTGAAAGTGACCACACAGTTCTGTGACTCAGTTGACTTCTAACTTTCTATTTCATTGTTTGTGCTGATAACTAAATTACTTGGATATAAATTTTGTAGTCAGAATGAATAGAAATTCCCACTTCTGTCGTTTCTCTCTTTAAATGAGTGGAGATAGTATAGTTCAGACCTCTGATAGGATCCTTTGACTTTTTTCTGGTCATTCTTTCAATACAAATTCAATCCATGTGACAATCAACAAAAGTCTGCTTGAAATGGTCTCTTTGTATTTTGAAATTTGAACATGAAGTGTATTTGTTCAGGGCAATATTCAAAATTAATAATATTTGGTTGTGGTGAAGTTTTGTATGAAGGAATTTGAAAATCTCTTGCTACTTGTTGGACTCGTTGTGCAACATTTACATGTGTTTTCAGATGAGAAGTCAAAGATCGAATGCATGTAGCAGGAGATTCTTCGGTTTTTCTTAGACAACTATGATTAAAATTATTAGATCATGTTGTTACTATCCATGTTGTTTCCCCACTTAATAAAGACAAAGGGAGGTACTCAGATCAGCAACGTTTTTGGAGTCAAGATCCTTTTGTTTAATATTGTACCAATCATTTACTGATTTGCAGAAGAAGTCGAGGGGGCTTTGGCCCGTTCACTGGTGTAGTTTAGTGTTGTGTATGTTCCAGGTCATGTACTGCAAGAGGGGTCTCTGTTGCTGCACAGCCTTCCAGTCCAGATCGTAGCTACATCTGGAATTGTAAGCTAACTGCATTAAACACTTGCAAACACGTAACAGAAAGGTCTTGCAGTTGGTGATACATTCAATACTACCTTGTTTTTGCATGAAAAGTTCATATTTAGGCTTGGGATTTTTTTGTTCTTCCACATTTAAGGGAAAACATTTATTTTTCTGAATCAAGAGCAATAAGCACTGGTGAAAGTTTGTTCTGAGTTGGGCTTTTTTCGTAGTCTCATTTTTCGAAAGACACTGTTAGACATTACTATCTCTAAAGAGTCATTTAACTTTGCATCTAGACAGTTGAAGAGGTCTATTTCACAAAATTCTGTGGGTAACATTAAAGACTTATGTTTTTTTTCCCGAAGTATGTTACAAAGCATACTTTCTTATCATTGGTATGCTAAAAAGTACATGAATTGCAGTTTTTGCTTTGCTCAAATATTGGACTGGGTTTTAAAAGAAAATAAAATTTGAAAGCTGGATAGTATTAAATCTTCCTAATAAGCAAGTCTCTCTTCCACTTAATTTGTGCTTTTGTTGTGGCTAACAAATAATTTGTTGTATGGGTTTTTCTGTACACCATTGATAGAATATATAAGCTTGTCATCCTAGTGTGCTGGAAATGCTACACTCAAATCAAGTGTTCCTTTCTGGTTTTGTATATCCTCACCTGCTCCTCACTGTAAATCATTGAGATGTCAAGAGCAGTGATTAATTAAGCTGCACGTGCAAGTGCTTTTTTTCACCTGTCAAGTAGGAAGAAAACTTACTATAGTGAATTGTGTGATGCTGTTTAATTCATTTCTTTTTATTCCAAACTCTGAAGTTTGCAGAAATATTTTACAGTCTAATTTTCATTAACATTTCTGTATTGATAATATGATGTGATTTGGGAACTATATCCCAGATTATACTATAGGAAGGATTATATTTAAGGCTCTGGGAAGATAAATAATCATGGTCTTGAGGCTGCATGTATTTTTATTTCATGCTAGTCAAATGATTTTAAACTGTGTTATTTATGTAAACCAATTAATAGTACATAACTACCTATCGATTTCTTATTTATATGTATAATTTGTAATACAGATGTAATTTTATTGGAATTTGAAAAGCTTGGATGTTTTTCACAGTCTTTGGGGCAAACAAATTAAATTGTATAGTGATCTTAATCTATTATTACAAGGTCCTGGAAAGGAAGATTACAAGGTAGATTCAGGTTTTGAATCAGTTTTGCCATTGGTTTAGCAGCGGGTGGGCAGGCAGATGCCTGCTCAGAGTAGAACCTATTGCCATTTTTCACCATTGATAGAGTAGCCTTTCAGAGTCAATGAGCTCTGTCAATGTGAGCTTGTCAAGGCTACAACTTCATAGACCTGAGAGGCGGTTTGAGAGGTCAGCCCTTTTCAGGTTTGCTGTGATGCAAATGAACTTTAATGCTTAAACAACTATTGGAATTTTTATGTCTGCTCCTTGTTCTTTTTTCTTCACAAAGTCATTGACGAGACATTCAGTGCTTTTTAAATTGGAAGTTGCATTGTGCTAAAGACCTAGTACAGATTTACGGAGGGCTGAAAGCAGTTAGATCATGTTCTTTTCATGGTGCGATTAGAATCAAATCGATTTCCCTACAGCCTTCAGCATTCAGATGGCAATTTTAACAAAGCTTGGGGGCTAGACAAGGGACAAAACGACTGAACTGAATGTTAATTACACTCTGCAGCCTTATTTTCTTTTGATTTGGAGCTGACTGGCAACTAAATTAACAAAAGTGTGACCATAACTGCTGCCCTATTTTCATTTAAAAGGAGAGCAGACTCTAAAAGGCTATCTTTACAAAGAAACAAGTGAGGTCTACTGATTATTGTTAAAGGGCACTGTCTTTAAAAACATAATAATAAGAATAACCCCAAAAATACTCAATTTCCAATTGATGTGATAAAATAGTCACTGGCACATCCACCTTCTGATAATTCCCTGACTTGTACTTTTTAAAATAAAACATAATAAAAAGTTCAGTGTAATGAGTACACATAGATAGCAATGATCTAATTTTTAATCATGTGACCACAGTACATACTTAGATGTGTTTCCCCACAACCGCATCAGTATAAAACTAGAGACAAACTGGTGTTTGAAAACACCAGTTAATATTTGAGAGGAAATTAATAAATTTTTGTCTAATTTTTATTTTACTCCTTGTTTCTCATGACAACATTTAGTTTGATTTGTTAAGGTTCATTTACAGTACTAGTATTTTGTAGTAATAACAGCAAGATGCTCTCTCATCCTTTCCCCTCACCCCTCTCCACCTTGTAAGGAAGCTGCAGCTGCACTAAGTTGTATTTGATCCTTGTCATTGCTGCGTCCTTTTGCACCTGCAGCTCTGTTGGTCTCATCTTAACACCTGGCACCATGAATTATCCTCTTTTTATTCACAATCTGTAGCAAATCTCATTTAGAGCTAAGCAATATATATTCTGGCAGTCAAATGACTATAAATGTCAGTATGTGTTTCTCAAATGTAAATATAACTGAATAGTTATACTCAAAATGCTGTGAAACTTTACAGCACAGAATGTCCTTTACTTCTAGCATACATAATCTTAAAAAGCTGCGCAGAACAGCTTTCAGGATTCCCTGTCTGAAGTGTCAAGTGTGGACAGTACTTGCAGTACTGTCAGGCAGTAAACCTTTGCTTTAGAATCCTAAATATTGGGTTTGTTCTTTATAAAAATCACATGAATTTGTGCAATTTACTGTAAATTCTGCATTTGTTTTTACAGTCTCTAAATCTGGATGTAGATGTAACAAATTTCTCGTTTAGAGTATTGTGTGTTTGTATTTGACTTCCAGCACTGCAAAATAGCTTGCAACATTTTTGAGTTTAGCTGCTGACCTTAGTCAGTGCACTTAGACCACTGATACTGAGGGAGCAGTGTTCCTGCTTTTTATACTTGGATCACTTCAAAATTTCTGCGATTTTAAAGTTATAACTGCCATAAGAACCAGACAGCATGTATATCAACAGTTTTTGTTCCAAAGTGGTTGAAAATAATTATGTGACTGTCATAAAAAGTTGTTTCTGTTCTAGATACTATTTAATACTGGAGAAGTTCTGATAGTACTGCAGACCACCCTGTACTCAGTCACTGTCCCGTACCTCTCTCCTTTTCACACAAAAGCAGCTGCAAAACAAAGTTTTTCTAAAACCAGTCAAGAGTAAAATTCTTTCTCATTTGTCTTCCAGACACGAAGATCGATTGAGAAGTTATTAGAATGGGAAAACAATAGGTTATACCACAAGGTGAGTGCCGCAGGGAGCAGCTTCGTACTGTTGGAGTTTGAATTGCACAGTATGGAAACAGATGCTTTTGTTGAACGAAAAATATGAAAGGTGGACAAATGGGCTAGTCTGTGTGCTGCAATAAAATACAGCTCATTTTTCTTCTTTTTCTTTCCTCCTTGTCTAGCTGTGCTTGCATTGGAGACTAAGCAAAAGGAAATGTGAAACGAATAACATGATGGAATATGTAAGTTAAAGGGCTGTTTTGTGAGTTTCTCTATTAAATGATCATTTATTTTGCTTCTGATCTTATTCTTTTCATGATTATTAATCAGTAAAGGTGTCAGGAGCTTAATCGCCTGAGTGCAAGGATTTTCTACGGTTCACAGATGCATGGTTTCATGTGCAGGACTGATTTATAAAGTTATGAAAGACTTGAAAACAAGGCTTCACTGTGTTCTGAAAAATAATAAATTAATTGCCAAGATAAAATAGCTTGAACATGTGCTGATGGAGTGTGAAATTTTAGATGCTGTATAAAGAATAACCACAACTTTGGTTACGCAGCAAGTCAGATATGGCTATTTTATATAATGCTAATCAAGTCTAAAAGTATGGAAGAAGACCTTTCAACTAAGCTGTTGGAGCTTAAGAAACCTTTTTAGATTTTAACTGCCCCTTACCTCAACTATCTTAAAAGCATCTTTATCTCCAATTGGTGTCACTAAAATATTTTTAAGTCAGTCTCTGGAGTTTTAATTCAGCCTTTGGCTGAGACTCCATAAACCCTTCTTGGAAATACACAGTGAGAAGTTATATGTGGTTTAAAATGACTGATGTCCAGTATGGGATTTCAGTTTGTTTAGCTTGCAACTTTCTTGTTCTTTTTTTAGGTGCTTTTCTTATTTTCATTTTCAGAATGTCTTGGAAGTACATAGGATAGGATGAAATTAAGCTGCTAAAATATGAGAAACATCAGAATTTCCGTAATTTCTTTTAATGCTTTAGGAACTGGGCGATAGGAAGGTTAACTTTTTAAAAATTAAGATTAGTTTTTGAGAAATATCTACTGTGTTAGTTGTAATTGATTTGTGATCTTCCATTACACAGTACTCCATCTATTCTTTGAAATAACAAAGCTATAATGCATATTAAAACTTCAAACTTTATTAAACAGTTCAAAATTATATTAAAATTATCTTTATGTTTTAGTCTTCCCCTTTTTCCTGTTTCTGCATTAGGTCTTATTTCTAGCCTGAAATATAAGATCTTAAACATGTTTTTTTTCAGAATGACTCTATTCAGTTCTCTGAATAAGTACATTTTTTAACATCTATTCTACCAAATTTTTTGGGTTAGATGCCTGAGTGTGATTGAAAACAGAATAAATCAAATTTCAGAAAGTAGACTTAAGCTTTACCTAAGTGGTTCTTATTTTCCTGAAAACTTTGTTTTTCCACAGGAAACACTGTCAAAGCCAGTGGTTTCAGATTCAATTGAAAAAAACACAATGCAAGTTTGTAAATACTGTGGCCCACCAGTGTTTACAGATGAATATTCATTTTATTAAATATAATTTATAATCAGTTGACCTGTTTACATTAATAGTATATATGCATGCACATACAGTTTTATGAGATAAAGGTCAAAGATTTTATTTTCATATGTGAAACATCTGGTATTATCTCTGGATATACTTAGTGAGAAAATTTTTACAAAACCTCACTGTACTGTTTTCTCATTTTCAGTGAACTGATTTGCTAGTCTCTTTAAAAACTGCCCTAATTGTGTTCATGATTTAATTTTAAATAATAAATACTTATCCTCAATTCTTTTTCAAAACAGATGATTGAAATTAGATTCTTTCACCCAAAACTTGGTGCTCTGCTGAATTTGAAATTTTCACTGTTGTAAATGCTAAATTAAATAAATAATTCTAGAAATTAAGAAAGACAAGATAATCTTACATCTTTGGCATAAACAGAGTGTTCCAGCTTAACTTCTTGCTCCCTTCTTGAAACTTTGCCTGAATATCAGAAGCCCTGGTATCTCTGCAGAATCCAGTGGTTGACTAACGTCACTGATCAATAGATTTTGAGCAGTTTGCATCACTTCTGAAAATAAGTCCCTTCTGAATCTCTCAAAAAATAAATTTGTACACCTGATTTCAGTATACATTACTTCTAATGTGTTTGCCTTAGAAATAAAATCAGAGACTCATTTATTTGCTGATGTTTGGTACACTATCAGAGATAGTGTATACTTGCTAAGCAGCTAAGTGGTGTTCTTCTTTATAATCAAAAATATTCAGAAATAATTTTTAACTTTTATAAAGGTGAGTCCCCCTTACAAGTAAATAAAATCCTTAGTTATGTTACTAGATGCATTTATTTCTTTATGAATCAGATCATGCTGCTGTGTTATGACTCTCTCTCTGAAGAAAGAAGATGCACAAGTGAACATTTTCTTTAAGCTTCCTATTTAAAGGAGGATAAATACTTGGATTGTGTTCTGGAGCAGACCCTATTATGTACTTAGCTCAGAAACACATAGTTTTAATTTGAATCAAGACCATGAGAATAATCATGCAAAAGCATTACTCAAGTTCTTGACTAATCACATTTGTAGATATGGGAACTTTGCAAAAGTTGGTACACTTTTCTATACAGGTATTAAACTATTAACATGATTTAGAATCCTGTATTAAGTGGAAATAATTCTGAAGTAAATGGAATTGCCTGTGTAATTGAAAATTAACTTTTTATGCATTGTGCCTTCTGGATTTTTTTTTATTTTTTTCAAATGAATGCATTTATCTCTTTCATAATTTTTTCCCAATAAAGGAAACGAATTATGTTAAGGAATTTTTGTGTAGTAGCTTACTTCAGTTCATTTTCGTATGTTACGTGTCAGTAGGCAAGCTTATTCAATTGAATTTGATTCTTTAAGAGTTTGGAGTTTCTACTGATGACCCCAAAACAATTAACATGCATGACTTTTCTAATGGTCTCCTACTTAAGACAAGCTCTGTGATCTTTGATTTTTGTCACAACTTGATATACTAAAAAAAAAAGGAATATGAATTATTATTGTGATAAATAATAGGATTGCTGCCATCTTTAATATGTATTTGTTTTCTTTTTATACAGGTCATCCTTATAGAATTTTTACCAAAGACACCAATTTTTCGACCAGATTAGCATTTGATTTATTTATAGAGACTTATTCAAGTATGTTGTCTTTCCAATGGTGCCTTGCTTGGTGCTCTCCTGGTAGTGACATAGCATTGGTTCTACAGAGTCTTGTGGTGTTTTCATTCTTTTTTTTTTGTTTCATTGGTTGTTTTTTTGGTTTTGTTTTTTTTATAAGAACATGTTCTAAGTGCATTTAGTCAAACTCTGCTGATTTCACACAGGTGTTAATTACTACTTAAGTTATTTTTACTTTTGCTACTTCTGTTTATTAACGTATCTTGATTTTCAAAGAGTCTTTTATATGTGTGCGCGCGCGTGTGTACATATATATATATTACCATAAATACACAGCTGAAAATTATATACAAGTGAACAGGTATTTTTTTATCCCAATATGACACAACTGATTGACTGTACATTGTGTAGGTCCTTTGAGTTATTCATTTACATGCTGAAGTTCCTTCTAAGATATTCCTAAACTTCTGTCAGTGACTAGTCAATTGTAAATATTTTTATTTCTTCTTGGGATATTGACTAGTCTCTTCCAGCGAAAGGAGATAAAGTTCTTTTTGAAACTGGTTTTTGGAACCCAAATGCCATTGCATTAGTAGAAATCTCTGTGCTTTTCATGAAGAAGTCCTGTCAGCTGGTTCTGAAAAAGTTCGGCTTTGAAAGTTAAAAAGAAGCAGCAAAATGGAATTATTTTGCTTGGATTAGAAGACTCACTGAGAGAATTGCATGCATCTGGTTAGTAGAACTCAAGATCACAAAGATATATTAGTATTGCATTTTATACTGTACGTGTTTTAATTCAGTCTAATGCCATGTATCAGCTTTATTCCTACTGTTTACCAGAACCTGTACACAGGGGTGCAGAAGGACTTGTTTTACTAAAACTTATTGTCCAAGAGGACCTTTCAGGGTTTTTTTCGTTTATTTTAAAACTACATAAGCAGAAAAAGTTATTGAAGTATTCTTGAACAGTAGAGTTCCAGATGCAAAGGCCATTTAATAATCAAAGCAGGGTACACTGGGCAACAGCGGGATTTTAAATGTGTTAGACAGTTATTTATTACACCCTTTTCTTTTGCTCATTTTGGTTTACAAAGCTTATTTTCTGTGCAAGTATAAGACTTTTTTTAACTGGATATATGATGTATGCTTGGGTCAGGCTGGTTGTGTTTTGTTTCTTATGCTTATACTTTAGTTGTTCATATCTTCACAAAAGGTTTTGGTTTTTTTAATTGCAACTCTCGTATTTCAGAATTTGCTCTAGATACATAAAATTACTGTACATGAACGCTGATGTAAGTTAAGAACATGTTCCTTGTACAGTTGTGGTAGCAAGCAATAATGTGAATATATGAAAAAACAGATATACTCTGCTTAATATTTGTATGAATGAAAAGTTGATACCACTACAAGAATAGTCTTCTCTTTTTAATCTTTTAAATACAGGTACCTTGATGCTGTGAACTATTTTTCTATGTCTTCAAGATATTTATTCTCTGTAAAATATTCTCTAGTGAGTATTATATTCCTGAATTGTTCATAGTAGGAGTGGTCTAGAAAGTTTTAAGTTTTCTTAAATCTAAGCCTTCTGTATCTGTTCCCAAAACTCGTCCTTTGCTCAGCTTTCATCTGTGGATTCCTGCTGTTCACTTTGAAAATAGCTCAGCTATGCTTTTCATACGAGCCTACAAGTGTGTTTCTTTGACATGACAGAACATGATTTTTAATTAACAAATCCCAATTTCGTGCTTCCTCGGTCTTCTGGGTGCCACAATGGTCTCTCTCCAAAGTAAATGTTTATAATTTTCTAAAAATCAATTTCAACCTGTTCTTTAATACGAATCTGGGTCTGCAACGCTTCTCCTCTTGCCCAGAAGTATTAATTATAACCTCAAACTAGTTTTTAGCCTGTAAGGGAGGCCAGAAACATAACATTGATGGCAGCTGAGACTGGGGAGATTGGAGGTCCAGAGGAGAGGTTGAAATGGAACAGAGGTCATAACTGGTGATAAATTCTGATGACCAGAAATATATATTGATTTCTTTAAGTGTCGATTTTCAATAAAATGAATATTGAATCATATGAAGTCTAGATTTTATCAAGATTTTCAGTTGACTGTACAGATAATTTGTGTCATGGATGCAGTTTTCCACTGGTGTGGAAACCTATCCTTCCACATAGTGTGAAGGGATAGGTTGGATAGGGCTTGTGATACGTTAATAGTAGCGCCACATTCAATGTGAGCTGTTTGCCTTAGTTTACTACCCAAACTTTCCATGCTACATTCTGTGGCACCACAGATACCTTGCCAGCAGCACCCAAACCCACTGACAGTAAAGCTGCTTTAGGCACAACAAGTGCTGAAACCAGAGCAGTGAATAGAGTGTGGCATATGAGTTTACAAAGAGTATCTCATTAGTAAAGCTTCCACATAAGTGGTAGTGCTGGTTAAGTTCTTACCTACTTTTAGGTGCATCAGCAGTCATGGGCTTGGTTAGCAGGCATTTCTGTGTTTTAACTATGACTTTCTCTTAAAGAACTCTAGTACAGAGGTCCAGAGTAGAGCTCGGAGCAATTAAAAAGTTAAATCCCTTAGTAAGGAGGCCAGACTAATTCCCTCTAAAAGTATTTCCGATATTGTATTAAAACATTGACTCTGACCTAAAATACAATCAGGAAACTTGAGAAACTGCATATACAGAGAGATGAGTTTTATCTCAAAGATGTTTTTCTCCTGAAGAAGTAGTACACTCACCTAGTAAGAATGTTATAAAACATTCTGATACAATCCTTTTCAATTCATTAATTACAGTTATGGAAATTGAACATGGCAGGAACTTTAGTCACCTGTTTAATGCCTGCGGCAGTTGTCAGGATTTTCCTTTGATGTTGCTTCTGAAATATGAAATCTGTTTACTTTGTGTGCTAGTGAGGAGACATACATTACCTTTTTGTCTATTTGGCAAAGAAAGAAGTTGCATAGTTTGAACAGACCAGAAGCTGTAGTAGGACTTCCAGGACACAGCCTACACTTTGCTAAAATAAATATTACATTGTACTAACTTGTTCAGCTTCTTGCAAGTCAGCAATTCCTACAAATAATCTTATCTATTTGAAATTTCCTTTAACAGTAGGAGTTGATATTAATCATTTAGCAAATGATGTTCATTATGCCTGTTTCACCTTTAGCCTGAAGAACTAATGGTGAAGGCATCAATGACTCCCTGTGAAAGCTAATAATTATTTTTAGATAGAGTGGCCTTTAACTGGTGAATAAAGATTTTTTTTTTCTGTAGTATAATAGAAATAAATTCTTTTTAATCTTTTAGTGATAGATAGAAATAAGTCCTGAGGGAGAAGGTCTTTCTGTCTGACCCTACATAAATAATTCTGTAGAGCTCATCTATTATTAAATAGCTCTGATTTCAAGTTTATACTGGGATTGGCAAATTTTACCAGAAATGAAAATGTTTGTGGAGATAGGCTACAGGAAGTCAAGTAATTTTTTGGTAATAGCTCAGTAAGGGTAATTTTAATAAACTATTTATGCAAATCCAAAATTTCCCAATATCTAAATATCCAAAATGATACTTAAACTGAAGTAGAATAGATTATAAAATCTTCTTACAGTACTTAGATGTAAATTATAATCTCTAAACGAATTTGTTAAATGGTATTTTTTTGTAACTCCCAAGACCATGGTGTTTAAATGCTCTGTCTCTCATATACAGGCTTACTTAAAAGTCGGGTTTAATTTTTTTTTCTAAAAGTCATTATTTAGCCCTGAAGATTGTAGGGAAGAGCTTTAAAATGCAATTTGTAACTGCTTAGAAGCCAGAAGGAAAGGAAAAAGAACTTTTCTTTATTCCTTTCCCTCCACCCCCCACCCCAAAGTCTTAGTTTTAAATTGGTCTCCTTGTTTTGGAGCCCTAGCTTATGGTTTTTGAGCAGCTGGCAATAATGCAAAGTGCCCACCAAAAAAACCCATTTCAATTCTGAACAATTTAAAGAGATCACTTTAATTAAGAGTCAAAAGATATGTTAAGCAAAGAAAATCCCTGGTTCTTTTAAGTTCTCCCAGCACTGCTACTGAGTAATTAAAAGAAGAATCGTGATGACCCTACATTAGGTCAAAATCCAGATGATTTTGTGTAAAGGAAATGCTCCATTAGAGAGGTCTCAGAGCCCCAAATGTCTTGGATTCATAGTAGCAATTTATTAAGGGTAAGTGACGCTGGCTAGTTTTGTATCCGTGACTGAAATAATTTATGTTGCTCTTCAGCAACTTTGTTTACGAAAAGAAAGCATTTCAGAAATAAGATCTGTATTCATCACTGCTAATTTGCTGTAATTTCTGTGCTTTTCCCTAAAGCCACATTGCGTTTCCATCACAAACAGCTACGTGTATGATCGTTATAATGCCTTTAATAGCCATATTGTAGGTAGAAATAATTAACTTCTCAGGGACTAATAGGAAATATGAAAATGGAGTTAATGAGCTGAATGCCTATCTGCATGAAGGCTTACTTTGCAAACATCACTCTAGAAACCTGATTGTAATATGCATGACCATTATGAATGTTATCAATATACAGTTATGAGAGCTTCTTTTACCCTGTATTATTAGGCTGCTGAATGTCAAAGTATGTTGGATAAGGATAAATGAAGGTTTTTCCCTGATTTCGATGGAGTGATTATTTCTAATGGTGCTACCTTCTTAATTCCTGTGTTTATTCTTTGTAAAGTTCTCTTTGAATAGGCTGGGTGAAACAGGGGATACTGACGTAATGAGAAAATAGTGTCGTTCTTCTTAAGGAAGAGAAAAAATTTGAAGGGGAGACGTAGTCTAGAAGCAAAAAAATTTCACTGCTGGAAACATGCATTTATTCTTCATTAGTTACAGATATTCATTTGTGTTGTTTTGTTGGTTACAGAATTTTGCCATTCATTAATTTTTGAACTTTCATCTCTTTGCACACTGATGTTTCAGTCGGTGTGGGCTGAATTAGAGAGTATTTTTTAAAATTTAAAAACATCTGAATCCTTGCATGAAACTTCATTTGCTGACACTTGTGCTGGTGCGTGTATCTCTACCACATGACACCGGGGTAATATATATCCTTTATAAACTACATTTTACTGTTTTCATGGAAGTTGTCCTTTTAAAAAAGAATTCTGCTTTGTTTAGCTCATTAATATTTCATTAAGATTTATTTTCTTGAAAAAGGATTCATAAATGCTTGGCTCCTCAGAATACGACAGACCATTAGGAACAATTTAGTGAGGCAAAAGATGAAACATAGGAATTAGGAGAAGCAACAGCCAAAAGCTTGAGTTTGGAGATTAGGTTTGGAGTTCTCTGAGTACGATGGAAAATAGTTTTGAACTGAATGAATTGGCATTGAATAATGCAAGTTAAGTAAAAGCTAGCAGACCATTTCAGTAATTAGGTAGACTGTGTTAACTTCTATTTTTTTATTTTAATAAGTGTGTTATTAATTTATTTTAGTTATGCTCTAGTCGATAGACAATTCTATTATACAGAATAATAATGCGGAAGGTAAGCTTCTTTTTAAACTCAGTGTCTCTTCATTTGAAATAGCCAGACCAAAACGGAATTGCTGATGAGAGCTGCACAGTAAGTGCAGAACAGGCTTTTCCTAAGCTGGAGCCTGTAATGCATGGCTAATTGTTTCCAAAGAAAATTCTTGACTTGTCCAGACAGCTCCTGTCATGTGACAGTATATCTAAGGCCTACAAGTAGGATCCAGTTAGTACAATTCAAGTTCGTGTGAGTAAGAGAGACTTCTGTAGTTAGTTGTAGCTTTTATGGAGAAGGGAACCATTGACAAATACTCACTTTTCGAAAGCAAATAGTAGATTTTATGATGTTTATTGAAACATACTTTTTTTGTTGCTATTTTCTCCTAATTTATAACTTCTTCATTGAAAGTTACTTTGCCTTGTGTTGAAAACTAGACTTAGTAGTCAGCTGAAGGTTTTTTTTTTGTTACAGTGTTTTACATTTGTGAATCCATTTTTTAAGTCACATTTAGAATTTTTTCAGAAAGTCAGGTATCCTGATGCAATATAATTGATATTTTTAGTGGCTCTATGTTTAAATTGATTTCACTGTACTGATGTAAACATCTAATTCATCCACTCCAAGTGTTTATCTCTGATCCTTTTGTGCTTGCAACAGGCTTCCTGACTTGTTAGGATATGCAGTGTACCTACTGGTTAATATTGTCAATGAACAGTTTGGTTCAGTGAGATAACAAGGAATACAGAGTAGTTCCTGATTTGAAAAGCGTAACTTAGATTCTTGTTTCCATAAAGGATGGAGTATGGCAATCAGAGTAGCAAAGTAATTCCAAACATAAATTTGAAAGAGAATAGTAAGCTGCAAAACGGTGCCTAAATGTTGTGTGCTAAATTAGACCTGTGTAATTCAAGTTGCTTTAAAAAAATTGGCAGAGAATTGCATCAGATTGTGTGCACTTAGGAAAAACCTGTAAAATATATAAAACCGCAATGGTAAATAAGTCAGAAAGGGTGTTGCCTTTCAAGAGGGCAAACTTAAACCCCAGTATTCTGGAGTTAAAAATCCAGTTATGTTAAAAATCCATTTCAGGCAAAAATTATGTAAGCAATAATTTAACCTAGAACTGGATATTAAAGAAGCTGCTATTTACAGAGAGACTTGATGTTAATTTTGCCTGTTGGGCGCATCTCTCCTCTCATAAAGAGTTTAGAAAGATAGGGTTGCTGTGATTTCCACTGTTGTAACATTCCTCTTCAAATATTTTAAGTCTGGGTGAGAGACTGAAAGCTTACAAGACAGTACTGTGTTCACAGGGTGCATTGCTTTGGGAGGAGAAGATAGGAAGAAAAGGACTTTTTTTAAGGCTGCACAATTGTATATATGCGTATTTAAGAGTATTTAACCATGTCTGCTAAATTACTGAAGTTAATCTATTGTTGAATTATAGAATATTATTTAATGCATCAGCGTTGTTTTTTCCTGACTTGACCCAGAATTGGAATGGACTCCAGTATAAATTTTTTTAAAGCATTTCTTAAGTTGTATGTATTATAAACTAATAAAATAATTGTTAATGTATCTACTAAGCCTTGGTGTTTTTCATCTGTGTTGGGAGGGGGAGTGGTAGAGAGTAGAAGAAAAAGACAGAAAAAGCTGAAAAACTCTGGCATATGATTTAACGATCTCCTCTTGTTTCCAGTTGATAGTTTTAGTCTAAATTGGCAGGAGGGGGGAAGAGAGAACAGTTTTGGATAATTTAGGTGACAGTATATGTGACTTCAGGACTGGAGTTACCAAATTACAAGCATTGCTTGCCTTAACTGTTTCAAAATGGTTTTTCATTAAGTTTGCATTTGGAATTCTTCAAGCTTTTCAAGCCCTAATGATAGTCGGATTTATTATATGTACTATCATTCTGGTTGAATGGTGATGTTGAAGCTGTTTGTACACTTATTTATATATACACTAATGCTCTCAAACAAGATATGCTTTTCATCTAATTGAGGCAGACACCACCTGTTCAGAAAGGAATCAATCCCATCAGTGCAATTCACGTATTTTTAAGATGATCGGATATGAAATGCTGGTTAACCTGAACCTTATGAACAAAAACTAACGCTGCACTCTCCACTGTGCTGACGGCGGCCTTGGCTCTCATCAGTCAGCCGCTTTTTCTTGCACGAAACGTTTTACAGCTCTTTGGTTACCCTAGTATGGAAATCTTGACACCTTCTTTATAATGTGTGTGTGCATAATGTCTATAACATGTATGGGGGGGGGGTGTTAGACGTGCACATGTCCCCAAAGTGTGGGTGGGGAGGGGTGCTCCCTCCCGGTGCTGTGAAGCATTCCGGGTGTTGTAATGTGGGCTTGCAAAGCGGTATGATACAATGTTGCTGAGCAGAAAAGCGCACGATAGATTTAATGTAGCCAATTGTGTACTTTTGAAAAAAAGAGTAACTGTTCAGTGTGAGTTAATTTTGGATTTTTTCAGCATCTCTCTTTTAGGCTTTGTGCTGCATTCTTCTGGACAAATGCGTATTCCATGTGGGCCACTGTTCTGCTAAATGCTCTCAGTTCTCCTTTTGCAATCAAGATTATGTTGCTAAGGAGATTTTGCTTTTATTGGTGCCATTGATTTGTGTTAATACGTTTTGAATACCTCTCGGTATTCTTCCGCAGACAAGGCCAAAAGAAAAACTTCCCTGAGTTTCCCGATTTACATCACAAATGGAGCGGTGGTGTAATGAAGCCGATATAAAGTGGGCAGTTGAAAGGGAACCAAAGAAGGGCACTCAAGTGAGAAATGAAGAAATGTGCCGAGAGCGGTCTGCGGGCCGCCTCCGACCCAGCTGCGGGAGCGGGCCGGGCCCGGCGCCGGGGCAGGGGGACAGCCCGCGGCCTCCGGCGCCCGGACCAACCACTCGCAGCGCCCGCCCGCGGATTACGCGTCGCCGGGGGGGGCCCCCAAACGGCCCGGCCCGCCCGGCTCCCGCGCCTGTAAACAGGGGCGCGGGAAGCCGGCGCGGGAGAGCGAGCTCTGTGGAGCTGCGGGAGCGCGGCCTTGGCCTCTGCAGCGCTGCCCTCACCGCCCGCCCCTGCCGTGCCCTCCGGGCCGGGCCCCTCGAGTGGTACCCCGGCTCCCCGCGGCTTTCGGATGGGGCACAAAGAGGCAGAGGGACCCGCTTTATCGAGGCACCGCTGTAGCCAGGCTGTGCTGAGTCTGCGCTCGGCCGCGCTGGCTTTGTGGTGCCCTCGGCGAGGTGGGGCTGTCTAGGCACTGCTTTATCCCTCTGAGCGTGCCTGCCCTTTAAAAACAAACAGACCAACACCACCACTCCAAAAAAGCAACCCCACCAAACAAATAAGCAAAACAAGCCTCAAACTGAACCTAACAGTTTAAAATAAAAGTACTAAAGAAACCCCAACCTCTAACCTTGTGTTCATGATTGCTCCACTGAAGGCAAGCCCCAGGAGGACATCAGGCCTCCTGCCTTCATGGACAAGGAAGGCTCTCCCTTGCTCTCTCTGGCTCTTCCACATTAAAACAATGAGCTCCTAAAAGACTCAAAGACCTGGTACTTCTTTTATGTGAAAAGATTATTCAGAGAACATTCACACCAAAAAGCCAAAGAGCATTCCCATGTTCCAGGGTTTGCTGTCACAGAGATCTGCCTGCGGTGTTCAAAACCCCTGCCCCCTGCTTTGCTTTGGGATGGCACAAAGAGGACCTGTGTCTGTGTCCACAAACAAGGAGCAATGTATGTACTTGCAAAGCACAGGAGTGGTTGCACTGCAGGTATTCAGAGATGAAGACTTCTGTTGTGCAGCCCCCCAGGTGACGTAGGAAGCAGTTGGAGCCCTGTGCCATGTGCTGGTGAATGAGCTGGGATGGTGACTGGTTTCAGGCACCTTGTTTATGTTTTGGTGACCCAAAGTCACAGCATGACATGACTTCTGATCCAAAGGAGCAAATGTGGTTTATATATGGAAGTGCTCTACCTTTTGCATCGGAAGTAGCAGTCTCCTTTATGTTGTATATTGCTTGCTGCAAAAACATCCCATTGCATTTATGTAGGCTCAGCTTGCTTCTTTGCATTGGTCAAGCCAGAGGTCGTTGTTCTTAGGCTATTGATCATATTATATGTAGAATAAACTTTATGTCTTCTACTCTTGCTCTCTGCAATATTAAGACTCTGCCAGAAGGTTGGAAACTCAGGCTTGCTGAAAGGGTGGGAGGAGAAGAAGAACTCAACCTCTTTACTCATTTTTGAGGGGACCTCTGGAGGACTCCATGTTAAGTGACTTTTTCCTATTTGTGCACCTTCGAAGATCTGGATCTTGAGTAATTGTTTAATAAAATGAGAGAAATGCATAAGGATAGCTTATGAATGATGTGAAGATCATTTTAGCAGTGGGTCTTAGGATTTTATGCCATTCTGTTTTAATTTCACAGTTCTAAGTGAAATCCTTCATCGTGTTTCAAGAGAGTGTGCCAAAACACATCTTTTAATTTGTTGTTTCATACATTTTCCAATACACTCTGTGCAAAGGTTCTGGTTTTATATGAGATAATGAGTTTTGAGGTTAATGAGGATAAGGCCCAGCATTCCTACTGTATTGTGTGCCATTAGTATACAGTAGAAATAAATTGAGAAGCAGACACTGTTTTAAAATCCTCTTTCATTTAGGCATTTTGTTTAGCATTCAGAACACAGCCACATTACATGATTAGCTGATTTTAATGACTGTCCTCTAATCAGATAAATGGAAGTACGTGGAAAACCTAAAAAGAGAATATTTGTGGAGACAGTCTGTTTACATTGTTACACCTCAGCTAAGAGGATACTTGGCATGTATGATGCAGCTAAGAGAAGAATGTGGAAGGCCAAAGAAACCTTGAAGACAATTGGATCCAGCCTATTCTTTCTCTCCCCACAATGCAAGCTCTGATGACTTGGTATTTTAATTAATGTCAACCCTTACCATCAGCGCTCATGGGAACAATCATTAAACCAACACAAAAACATTTTAAATGGCTGGCAACCTACCAGATACTGAGCTAAGCATTCCCATGGTGGAGTGGATGGTTTCATAGCCAATTCTGCACTGGATTAAATAAGTACTCTAATAGTACTGGCTAGAAAGGCTATTATTTTCATACTAAACAATGCAGTATGGTTTCTAAGTTCTATTTTAAAATGTTTTCATACTTACTTCCCAACACTAGTATCAATGTTATTTATATGGATGTGGTTGAATTTTACTCTTTGTTGTTACTAAAACTTGTTTTTTCTTGTTCTTCCCGTTCTTTTTTCTTTGTTTGTTTCCTTGCTGCTAAACCAAAACCATATATATTTTTTTTTCTCCCAGATAATGCACATGATCAGACACAGCCTAAACCAAAATTGGTTTCCAATGTAGCTTAAAAGCTGCTATCCAAGTGAATTTTAAAATTGGACAAGTAATACATTTTTTTGTATTGTGTTACTTTTGCACGGTAGGATCTGGGTCATGTCTCTAAGTACCTAGTAGGTACTCTGTTGTCCTTACCGCTGCAATGTTTGCTTGCCAAGTGTACTGAGTAGTCTGATCTTTCTTATTCCTCGAAGGACTCTTTCCCTCCTCCCATTTTCTGTGTTTGCTGTTTGCTCAAATTGTTTAAACATGGAGCTCAATGACAGGCTATTAGCGCTGACCGGAGCCACACATAATGTGGCCACATGTTGTGTAAGTTTCACAACTTGTCTGCTAATTTGCCTCAGGCCTGACCTGAAGTACCCTTACTAGTCTAGCTCTTAGCCCTTCCCCAGCAGAGACAGACACTCATACTAACTCTTATGACACATTGTTGACATCTTTGATTTGGGGCCAAGTCCTACCTCCCTTTCTACGGAAGGTTGTGCCATGGCAGTCAGTGAATCTGCCTGAGGAAGAGAAGAGGACAGAGCCAGCTGTGCTGTAAGGATGGGGATGAGGGTGAGAACTCTTCCTCTTCTGGTGCAACCCATCAGGAGTTAAAGCCCGTGGTTGAAGTGCATTGGACTGGCAGTGCAAGAGGAGCTGCCCTGCTCTGCCCATGGTTGCGTGAACCCCACTGGCGGATCCCTGGGGAAAATACAGTTTCCATAGAAAGTCCACAAGCTACAAGGAAGTCACGTGGCAGGGAAGCCCAGGCTGGCAAGCAGAGAGTGCACTCTGTTTCATTCTTGTCATTAGGCTCTCTGATGCCACTGTGATGGGTAAAAAAAGGGGGGATATTTTAGTCAAGTGGGAAAACAAAAAGAGCAGCCTGTTTAGGAAGAAAATGAGGATAATGAAATACATACTGAGGAGCTCAAAGAATGTACTTGTATAAATGAACCTAGAAGGATCCAAGCCAAAAGTGAAAAGATCAATGCAGATGTGTGGCACTGGTATCCAAAAAGGAAATTAATTGGAGAGATGGATTTCAGATGATGAGCTACATTGATTGGGAAGAGGGGTGTGTGGTAGATTAGGCAATAGGATTGATGGGTTGATACAGTTGATCAAGAGAATGGAAGTATATAGAGGAAACCTTAAAAAGGCATTGGAAGCCCCAGCAACAGTGTATAAACAGCATTAAAAAAGACTGTAAAGCTAAGAACAGACTAGAAAGTGGAATATGAAAGTTTTGTGAGGGTGAAATTTAGGAGAACGTGAAATAATAAAGTTTAGTGAAAATGAGTAAATTTTGAGCAAGGGAAGACAAACAGCACAGAAGGAAAAAGAGGAAATTCAAAAGACCTGGAGGGAAAAGAGTTAGAAGTGAAAAGGGGAGAGAGTTTTGTACATTAAAATCACAGGGGGAAAAACTGAAATGGTACAGAGAAAAGAGGAGGGGAAAAGAGCAGAAGTGTACCTGCAATGTACAGGCTGGGTTCATCTCTTTAGAAATACCTTTAAACCTTTTGAAAGGTGCACAGCTTTGGAAACTGCAAACCCCAAGATCACCAGCTCTGTTTCAGGTTGGGAACATCCTTACCATTCCCATTTAGTGAATGCAGTTTCTTATTCATGCGATTTTTAAGTCATAGGAAGAACTCTTGCCCCATTTTATTTTTCTTTCTGCATCCTGTCACTCTGAAATGCTTCCAATATTCAGTCCTCTGTGTATCTCAGAGACTGAGACCCACAACATGCTCTTTTCAGATTCTTGTTCAGCTTTTCCTCATTCACAAGCTGAATTTCCTGACATAGTGAGATATGAGTAGCGGGGGAGGCTGCATTTTACCCTCAATAAGCTGCTGCAAACATCTTTTCCCATTAAACTGTGATTTTTTTTTCCTGAAGATGAAGGGTTGTTTTCAAAAGCATTGTCATGATCTAAGGGGGTTTTATTTTGCCCCTTCAATTCAGTTTATGACCCATATTATGAATGTAGGCTGTAAAACCTTCAGTTGTTACAATGTCCAGAAAGTTTCTGGCAAAGTCATCATCTGTTCCATAAAGGTGAAACTTGCTGCAGACAGATTAATAGAGTTTTTCTAGCTGAGGCATATAATTAGACCAGCAGAATTTTCATGCAAATTCCTCCCTTAGGAATAATGAACAAATATACAGATTTCAGCATGCCATGCCAGACCATGGGCTTAGGACAGATGTTCAAAGGATCTATAAAAAATTGAAGGCAGGCATCTAAAAACAATTTAAAGTTGATGTAGCCAAGTCTGTGACAAAGATCTTTCCTTGAAATGCCTGTACGAAGTGTGCAGTGCTCTAATTTACATAGCAAATAGGTGATCTTATTTATATAATAAAGCTTAAAAGTTTGAATTAGGAAAGTAAGCTTGTTTTCCTGTGTGCTGTACAAATACGTATGCTAGAGATGGACCTTATTTCAAAGAATGTGCAAGTAGTTAAACAAAAGAAGCAAATAGAAAAGCTGAATACAAGCAAAATATCTTATTAGTTCCCTCAGAAATAATGGTGCTTCCTCATCATTTCCCCTTACTCATTTGAGTCGTGTCAAAGCTAGCCCTGCCTGTCACTGCTAACGCATACCGAGCATCCTCTGTCACCCACACAGCAAGGATTTAGTTGGGGGGGAGGTGTGTGTTAATCAACAGGATTCTTCTGTGGGTTTTTTTTTTCCCTTCTGAGAAGCAATTGTCTTTCTCAGGTCTGGTATGAATAAAAAAAAAAGAGTAAAACCAGCATAGCTGACACAAAAAAACTCGAGACACTTTGGTGTTCTTCCCAAAATACAAGGCATCTTATCCTTGAAAAGTTTTGCTTCTGTCTAGTGGCATATAGATGTCTTGCTTTTCCCCATTCAGGTTAGTTGAATGTTAAAACTGATTTTCAAAATCCTCTTTCTTTTGCCCTAGTCAGCAGAGAACTGACTCAGCATCCCAACAACAATGCATTTAGAGCAGGCATTAGTTTTGAAAATGTTGTTTCAACTCTGTAAGAGACCATGGCAACAAAGATAGGATGAAGACCTTTGAAGAAGCCTCTGAATACTATTTAGAAGAAGGAGAATGGATAGGAAAACAGAGGGAAAGAGAGTAGGATTCATTTGCTTCTTAGTGATGCTACCATTTTGAGGGGCAGTACTAATTCCTATAATAGATTTCACTCCTGGGCAAAGAATGCTACCAAATAGCCCTGAATGAGTGCCACTTCCCATTGAGATAAAACTGAGCGTTTTTTTCCCCTGTGTTTGTTTTGACAAGTAGATTCTTTTGCTTTATCTCTCTTAAACAAGAGAAGTTTTAAGGCTTAAAGATTTGAGCCCTCTGAGAAATCAAAACTTCAGTCTTTGAGATTGCGCTAAGTATATTTACTCAAGATTTATGACAAATCCCACAGAAGTAAGGAGAATGCTTAATACAATTCAAATAGGCTGGAACTTACCATCTAAATAAGGACTAATCTACTGCCTGCCTGTGCTTCCCTAGGAAGGGACACCACCACTCCCAGTGTAAAACAAAAGAGGACTTTAGGGAAATAGAAAGTCTGAAAATCCTCATAGTCTATTCATGGGTTGTCTCCTTTTAACTGACATTTCAAAAGTTATGCCCGCTCATGACAAATGCACTTTTCAGGTTTTGCAAGTTTCATTCTTTTTATGATTTTTAGTCCATGCTAAGAAAATCCTATAATACTTTATCTTGCTCTAGCTATAAACATGGAAGAATTTTGATCAAAGGAGACTATTTTAACAGCTGTCTTTCAAGGCAACATGTGGAGCTCTCTTGGCAGCTTCAGCTAGTAAGGTTTGAAGAAAACAGAAGTCTTTGAAAAGTCTTTGCATGTTTGAGGTGTCAAAAATATTGAATATATTGCCTTTGCTTGGTGCTTTCCGGGATCTCAAAGCCGTGGTCAGGCAATAAAAAAGCTCTGCAGCAGGAACCCTTAATTTAGTTTAAAGAGATCTGAATGATTGTTTCTGTGTTTTGGGGGGTTTTTTGGGGTGGCTTTTTTTCCCCATAATCTGCTTTATCCAGATATTTGTCATCAAAAATAGAATTTTATTTTCTTGAATAAATATGGTCTGGGATTAGTTATAGAAGAAAAGAAGGGACTGTTGCTCTTTTTGCCAAAATAGAGAAGAGGCACTCCCCTCCCATTACCTTTTCACAGCCAGGGAAATGAACACTTCCATTATGCTGGACAATGTGGAGCAGAAGTAGCAGGTGGTGACTGCTACTAATCAGGAAGTTAAGTAATAGCCATACTTGAGCACTTTCTAAAGGATTACCGTTTATGGGAAGATTTGTCCCCTATCTGGGCACCCCTGGAAAGAAAATAGAGTGAGAAAGATGAAAAGATGCCTATTAGTTACAGATTTTCCATCCTCTCCCCAGCTCCACACACATACACACACTGCCTGCTGCTCCCCCTTTACTGCCCCAACCTGTTCAAATGACTCCAGCAGACAACTGGTAAACCCGTAAGAACAGATCCTGCACTTAATCCTGCCTCTGCTCCTCCATTCCTGCTTAAGAAAAGCCATCCTTTTCCCCTGAACACTGACTGGTGTGCCTGCAAGCTGTTGCTTGGCTGATCTAAAGGAACATGATTTACCTGGGATAGGCTTATAAATCGAAGTCCTCTACTTTTAACAGCACTTATTGGCAGGGAAGGGAAAGGAAGCTATTATTGCCATTTTTACTCTAGGAATTACTAATTTACTGCCTGACAGATGCCCACAAAGTGGCCTAGATTTGCCAAAGAGAGGTAATCCTATGTCACAAACCCTTCTCCATAAGGTATCACAATGCTAATTCTCCAACATGAGGAAATCACAGAATGGTTTGGGTTGGAAGGGACCTTCAAAAGGCCTCTGTTCTATCCCTTGTGCCATAGACAGGGACATCTCTCACTAGACCATGTTGTTCAAAGCCCTATTCAACATGATTTTGAACAGTTCCAATGATGGGGCACCCACAATTTTTCTGGGTGACCTGTTCCAGTGTCTCACCACCCTTACTGGAAACAATTTCTTCCTTGATTCCAGTATAAATCTACCTTCTTTCAGACTGGTCCCACTGATTACCAAATCTTATTGGCTTCATTGTTGAAGACAGGAGAAATTTTCCAAATCTTCGAGTAGGTCACAGTGAGTGACATTGTTACAAATCTCTAGTTTTAATGTCTTGCACTTTTGTCTGTTCTTATGTCAGCAGTGACATGTCACCCAGGCATACAGATTTGAGTAAGTAACCAAATTTGATATATAAATCCAAGCTCCAGAACTGCAGAATGTATGAGTGTAGTGGGTTGATCCTGGCCAGATAACCAGGTACCCACTAAAGCTGCTCTCTCACTCTCCCTCTGCAACTGGACAGAGGAGAGAGAAAAAAAACATCTAAGAATTCATGAGTTGAGATAAGAGTTGGGAGAGGTCAGTGACTGATTACCTTCACGGGCAAAACAAGACTCAAAGTGGGGATAATAGTTATATTTATTACTAACAGGATAAGAACCAAAGAATGAGAAATAAAAGAGTCTTAAAAACACCTTCCCTCCCCCTCCTTCCTTCCACATTCTCCCTCCTCCCCCCCAGCGGTGCAGGGGGACAAGGAATGGGGTTGCAGTCAGTTGTTGTTTCTGCCTCTGCTCAGGGAGAGGAGTCCTTCCCCTGCTCCCATGGGGTCCCTCCCAGAGGAGACAGTCCTTGATGGACCTCTCCAGTGTGAGTGCATCCCTTGGGCAGCAGCTCTTCCAAAACTGCTGTCCCGTGGGTCACTCCTCCATAGGGTGCAGTCCTTCATGAATGAGCTGTACTGATGTGGGTCCCCCACAGGGGCCACAAGTCCTACTCAGGAAAAACCTGCTCTGGCATGGGCTTCCCTCTCCACAGGCTGCAGGTCTCCAGCAGGACCCTGCTCCATCTTGGGCCTCCCACGGGGTCACAGCCTCCTTCATGCATCCACCTGCTCCAGGGTGGGCTCCTCCATGGGCTGCAGGTGGGTCTCTGCACCCCGATGGTTCTCCATGGGCTGCAGGGGCCTCAGCTCCTGAGCCTGGAGCACCTCCTCCCCCTCCTTCTGCACTGACCTTGGTGTCTACATTGTTATTCCCACGTTCTTGCTCCACTCTTCCCTGGCTGGAATTTTTTCTGCGCAAAAGTCTTTTGTTCTTAAATATGTGATCACAGATGTGTTACTATTACTTCTAATTGGCTCGGCCTTGGCCAGCAGCAGGAAGTCCATCCTGGAGCCGGCTGGCATTGGCTCCATGGGACAGGGGAAGCTTCTGGCAGCTTGTAACAGAAGCCACCCCTGTAGCACCCCTGCTACCAAAACCCAGCCAGAGAAACCCACTACAATGAGCCTCTTCAGCCTGCTAGCATCTCACAGGTTGCCCTCAGAATCCAGAGGGGATTAGGAACCCAAGTAGGGACCCAGCAGCTGTCTCATGAAGTTCACTGCTTTTCATGCAGGGAGGAGAGTAAGTGACAGAGTTATCCAGCACTGCCCCACATCTTGCCAAGATTACATATATTTTGTGTGCCTTCTTAAATTTGTCCACAGGTCAAAACTACCTCAGCAGTGGTTTGGTGGTTTGGTTTTTTTGTTTCATTTTTGTGTGTGTTGTGTTTGGGTTTGGGTTTTTGTGGAGGTTTTGGGTTTTTTGTGGTTTTTGTTTGTTTGTTTGTTTGGGTTTTGTTTGTTTTTGTTGTTTGTTTGTTTTGGTTTTGTGTTTTGTTTTGATTTTTGGTTTTTTTTGAGGGGGGAGTGTAGTCTAAAAGACTGTGCTAAGTAGGGCTGACATTTTAAAATTTTTGGAGCAATACAGGGCATGTAATTCTTTTACAGTATGAACTTCAGATTTTCAGGTCTCCCCTCTGGACTGATCTGATTAATACAAATTACTTATGACCCCTGGACCTTGCTATACTGCCAGCATGTCCTGGAAGCATAAAATAATATCTTAAAGAACACCAAGTATAGAGCCCTCTGAATTTGCCGCAACTCCCCCAGAACAAAACCTTCTTTTAAATACAGTTTGTTCTAGCCATTTCAGTACCACTGTTCGCTTTCTTATCTGTTGACATGGAGGCTTAGCTTCCTCAGAACATTTTTGTCTGAAAGATCATTATTTTCTTTTCCAAGCATCCCATGAACAGACCAATTGTACTTCATCAATTTTAAATTTTGACCATCTGCCAATTGCTTTCAAATCTAAAGCCAATCAAAATTCAAAGAGATTCAGAAAACAGTGAAAGAGGAGCACATCCACTTCAAAAAGGTTACCCAACTGTTTGTTGTTGTTGTTTCATTTTGTCTCAGACTTTATAATGATGGCTTTCAGCATTTTTGCTCTGTTTATGTGTCCTTGTTTAAAAGTCAGGGCTGTGCCTGCCCTTCCCCAGGCTGCAGACACACAAGTGGGCTGCTGTGCAGTTCATCATTCACATTCGAGCCTCTGTTCACTCAGAAGTCTGGTGAATAATTGCCAAGAAAGACGCCTTCCACATTTATGTGGAGGGACTTCGCTTTCACAGCTGCTGTTTATCATAAATAACATGGCTTGGAAACATCATACAATGTCTGTGGGTTTTTATGGGCATCTAATTTTGCTTGTTTTAACAGACTACAGGTAAGCCTGATAGTTACAGATATTTCATGAGTAAGACTCTAACCTAGCTGTATGTCAGGGAAATAATAAATACTCTTGGTACCTAGAATAACCAAGGTCCAATGTTACTTAGCTTCTCAGGACTGAAATAATTTGTGCTATAATACCTCTGGTATCAGTAGGATCCCGGAAGGATGAGTTTGCTGAAGTTTGCTGAAGAGCCTTTTAGTTTTCTTCTAAAAATTAGAAAATTCTACACATATATGAAACTATGTTAAAACCTATTGCTGCACCTCAGATTTTTTTACTGACCACAGGGTCTATATCTTCTGAGGCCATCACCTGCATGAGCAGGCCTGCCGACCTTCTTGGTCATCAGGAAACCTTCTACCAGCAGGAGGCAGGGGCAGACGGCTTCCTGCTTTACAGTGACACCCTGATTTCTGTGCTCTCCCATTTTGGCATCCTACTGAGAAGCTGAAAAATGAGTGCATCCATGTGATGACTTGTGCTTATTTTTCATTATCCAAACTAAGACAAAAACATTTCACATGAGCCGCTTTGATATTTTCAAACCGGCTAGTCTTTGTAGTTGTGATTACTTTGTTATATACCAAGTATTTCTGTGCTATTCACTTGAGACTGAAAACTTTAGAAAAATACTGGGTTTTGAAGGTTTGGAGAGTGACTTTCTTTCTCCTATCAGCAATAGGAATGGTTATAATGTATTTTGTCTGTAATGGAAAAACAAACAGTAGAAAGTTATTGTTACTCATGTAAATGCAAGACAGGCTTTTTCCATATTCTTCATGTTAAATAAAAGAGTTTGGCAACAGATGGAAGACTAACATTACTAGCAGTTTAATAATGAACAGTACCGAAAATGAATGCTGCCATTGCTACGGTAGTTGAAGGTGAGAACAAAGCCTTATGGTGTTTCTTCTTGGGACCCTAGAAAATAAAAGTAACAAAGGCAAATGGGTTCATTCTGTGCCCTGTATGCTCGAGTATTGGCAAGGCAAAAGAAAGGCTAGGAGACAGTATCAACTATGTTAAGTCAGGTTTTGTACACTGAAGGCATGCATGCATGCTGAAAGAGTGGAATCACAGCAGAAAATTACTTTTCAGAAATTGGCTTGAGCCATAAGACTCCATCTGTGTCCTTAACGAGAGGAAAGAAGAACCACAACCCACTGCTTTTCTTCTGCCAAACTTGAAACGAGAAATGTTGCCCAGGTGCCAATGTCTTAGGGAGAATTTCTAGGCTGTGAAACTCAGCTTCAAGAGACAGGAGATGAACTCAAGCTGCAAGGAAGAGTCTACGTCTCAGAGAGGGCTGAATTGCAACCATATTTCTCTCTCAGATGTTACCAGGGTGTTGTCTTCAGCTTCTCTGCAGTCAGTGCTGCTCAGGTACTCCTAATTCTCCCTTTACAATGTGTTACATTATTTTCTGCAGGAACTATGATGTCCAACTCAGGAATTTAAGTCTGGAAAACATAAGCTGGAAGTTATGAGTGGCGATGAAGAACATAACTTTTGTGGTTCAGGCTGTAAGCAAGGTAGATCTGCTGTGACTGTACATGGTTCGTTTTCTTAAGAAATCAGTCTAACTCTCTTCATCTTTTCTTAGTGGTGAAAAGTTGAAAAGAGAAATTGTGGAAAAGTACAAAATACTTAGGAAAGTGAAGGGCATGTGATTTCAGTTATAGTTTAGTTTGTAGTACTATAAATGAAATATGAATGTTTGCAAAGTACCTACTAAGTAAATATTTCCATATTTAAGCTGATAGTTTGTGGGATGCTGTTTTGAAGTGCTAAGGTGAAAAGATTACTAAATTGTAAAGTGTGTAAGATAGTGACTTATATAGGCTGAAAAAACACCCAGAAGGAGAAATTCTTGTTTGCTTATTTCACTGCTGGGGTTCTGTGCTCTTTTTCTCCTGGGAGAGCTCCTTCCTTTCCCTGTTGTTTGTCTCTCAGGCTGTTGGTAACATCATTAAACACCATAACATAGCTTAGACAGAATAGCCGTGAAGTACCAATTGCAGCAAAAATCACATATGAATCTGTAATGTGCTGGGCAGGGTTCTTGTCTAACTGTAAAGCCAAGCTAAGCAATAAGATATATAGCTTTTAATTTTTAAATGCAGGACTGTTTTTAATCGATATTCAGTATATCCTTGTTAAATGATGTTTTGCAATATCTACCCTATAAAGAGGATATTATAAATATATTAATATAGTAATTATATGAGAAATCTTAGCCTGCTTTTACTTTTATGTGAAGTACAAAATATACTTTCAGATGTGGTTTAGGTAGTTACAAGTATGGCATGTCTGATGGTGATGTACAATGTGGCAAGCTCTCAGTATCCACACATTACAAAAAAAGTGTGAATCCTACACCTACGACCTTAATTGAAGTTAAAGTTTGCTAGCCTGCATGGACCACCAGTATCACCTAAAGAAGAAAAAAGGAACAAATGTTTAAATCATTGAGCATCCCACCCACGCTTCTGCCCATTAGTTCCACTCAGCCTGTACTAACACTGCAGTTGTGCATCAGCAGTGTGCTACGACCATCTGGCTAACCTCAGAAAGACATGTGGGCAGCTTATCTTCAAAGATGAATACCGGCTTTTAGCAACAGCACTAACAGCTGTATCAAGCCAAAGAATGGAAAATAGATCTCCTAAGTTCATCTTCTTCTATAAAAGACCAAACGACCTGCAGTTGACAGTGCCATTTTAAATGAAGACACTTGGTCAGATTTGCCGGTATTTTCCCTGTTTCTTTGGAAAATGTGCTATATAGCTAGTTATAGTTAAAGAGCATAAATTATGACGTGAATCTGTAGGATATATTAGCAGATGAATATTTTTTCCTTGCTTAGTGGAAGTGAGGAATGTCCTATGGAGATAAAAGATGGGAAAATTACTTATAACAGTTCATATGATCTTTAGCAGTCTCTTCTTAATAAGCACTACATAATTACTGTGAGCTGTTTGAAACTAATTTTGGAGATGTCTCCTTCAACTCTTGCAAGTGTACAACATTTTATAAAAAAATTTGAACAGAGAGGTATTTTTATTTCAAATCAAGACCATTTAGCCCATCCAGCAATGAGAAGTGTTGCATTGTTTCCTGCTTACCGGTTGTGAAACTAATGTGTTCCAGAAAGGATAGACTTACCGGAGCATCTGAATTCCTGCAAGGAGGATGAGGGTGAAGTACTTTTTAATTGTTTTGACTCTACAAATGATGCAAAACCAAGTGCATGGAGGAAAGAGTTGTATATTGGGAAGTGTGCTGCTTCATTCATCACCCTAAGAAAGAATCATGAATCATGCATACAAACTAGATTTGATTCTTTCTGCCTCTTGGCCATGATATTATTTTTCCTCATTCATTTATGTGAAACAGGAAATTACTCGTTGTCTCCCTTAAGAGAGCACCTTCATGTTGTTTGCTTTGTTAAATGATTCTGTAGGAATCACAGAATCACAGTATGGGTAAAGTTAAGAAGGGACCACAGTGGGTTACGTGGTCCAACCTCCCTGCTCAAGCAGGGTTACCATAGAGCACATTGCACAGGATTGCATCCAGATGGTTCTTGAATATCTCCAGCGAGGGAGACTCCACAACCTCTCTGGGCAATCTGTTCCAGTGTGTGTGGTCACCCACACAGTAAAGAAGTTTTTCCTCATATTCAGGTGGAACTTGAATGCATCACTTTTTGCCTGTTGCCTCTTGTCCTATTGGTTGGCACCACCAAGAAGAGCCTGGCTTCATCCTCTTGGCACCCTCCCTGTAGACACTTACAGACATTGATGAGGTCCCCTCTGTATTCTCCTCTTGAGGTTCAGCTCCCTCAGCCTTTCCTTGTAAGAGAGATGCTCCTTCAATCATCCTGCTTCCAGTCCCTTAATCATCTTCATCACCTTCTGCTAGACTCACTCCAGGAGCTCCATATCTCTCCTGTACTGAAGAGCCCAGAAATGAACACAACATTCTGGATGTGGCCTCACTAGGCCTCACACCCCACGACTGAAGTCAGGTTCTCTGAGCTTCTGCACTAGGGCAGAATAGAGGGGCAGGATCACCTCTCTTGACCTGGTGGCAATGCTCTTCCTCATGCACCTCAGGGTACTGTAATTCTCCTTATGAAAGAAAAAGTGACTCCACAGTAAGGATGCTGAATGCATACTCACCAGTCACAAAGAATAAGGATCATGCAGAATAGTCACATTTAAAATAAAAGTAAAAATACTTCTCGCTTTTTAAAGGGGAATCCCAGTTATCTGCATGTGTGTGACTGCAGTATCATACAGTCCTGAACGGATCATGGTGTTGTGAGCTCCCAGTGGTTTTACAATTGCTTGGTCAGCCACCCAACAGAAACATGCATGCAAATGTATGTGTTCTCTGTACAAATAGTGTTTCCAGTGACAAACTTAAAAATAGATCATTATATAGGCTAGCAGAGTCCCTGCATATAACCAAGAAAAAGAAGATGAATGTTCATAATACTTTGCTAAGTGATTCTTTTCATCTTAACCCATTCCTTTTCTTCTAAGCTCAATTATTAGCCATACACATGGCAACTACAGATATATAACTGTGTGATAGGAAGATAAAGGGCAGGTAGAAAAAATTCCTCTGATCTTTTCTTATCTCCCGTCTGCAGGGTGCCCTGGAAGAAGCAGATGAAATAAACAAAATACAGAGATCCACCTCCAGACTGTCTTTCCACAGTCATGACTATCACCAGGCTCTTACTGATGTTTCCCTAAGAAACCATGTCTAGCTCACACATCCCACATTCAGTATCTCTGCTGTGATAATGTACTTTTTTTTTTAACTGAGAATACTCTTCCCCACACCTTCAGTAACTAACCACACAGCTTTTTAGACAGATTGTCAAACTGTATACTAACAGCCTTTTAACTCTACACTTTCCTCCAACATCACTTGTTCTCCCACCACTCTCAACCCCACTTCATTATATAAGACCCTCCTTCTCCTTGTTTGCTTTGTAAAGATGCATCGGGAACTGAACCCAGCTGCTTCTTGTTTCAGAGGTAATTGCCAGCTTTTCCACAGCTGCTCCAGGGATGGGTTGAGGTTTTAAATGGCTGGTGGCAGGGGTAGTTTTTCTTTCTCTCTTGTGTGCGGTTTCTGATCTCATACACTGATACCTACTGGCAAAGCAATGAGTGCCTCAGTAGTGATGTGAAAATGCCTTGGTCCTAAGCACAGCTTCTTTTTTTCAAAAAGCAGGACGGGATTCATCACACCTGCACCAGAAATGGTACAGATTAAGGGCTCAGTTTTATTGTGAGATGTATATACTAACTTGTAATCAGACATACATGCTATATTTGTTCAGAAGGTTGACTTGCAAGTGATTTTAATAATTCAACTTGCTTTAGCAAACTTCTGGTTGCTATGTGGAAATAGAAGAGGCAATTGAACTTTACCTGAATAACACTGGGGAAATGGCTCCCTGATTATCAATATATGGTTTGTGGTTTAAGTAGCATAAAAAGTGTTGAAGGAACTACATCAAAACTACAAAGACAAGCAGCCCAAAGACTGACTTAAAATTGCATAATTTGGCTTCTAAGTGCATACTTGCTCTGGTGCTGTTTATTTTCTACCTTGTCCTTGCTCAGAAGACTCTAAAAAAAAAACTTTAGGCTGTTTAGCATAAACCCTTGTTTCACATCAGAACTTCAGAGACAAAATCTGGTGCTCCCAGAAATGCTTAGTAGTTTTAACTGTATGACTGTTGTTGCTCTTGCACTTATCTTGCTTGTGACAGCGATTTTACCATGGGACTCTGTTGCACTGCTAGAAAGTACATCCCATGCACTAGAGGGAAGCCAGGATCCTGTGGATTAAGAGTCAAGACTGTCAATACATATTGACTGCAACAGCAGGATTAAAGCTTCTAAATGATTCTGTATTAGAAATGGCTTGTGCTCTGCAGATTTAGAATATGGGCAAATCTGTTATGTGACTCTGTATCCTTGGTCAGCAGAAATCTTGGCCAGGATGAGGGATGCTGCAGAGTATGCAGAGAAGCTTTCCTTATCCAGAACTACGTGTACATCCGCAGCTGCTGTCTTTGTCTGTTTAGTTTTGTAAAAATAAAGATAAGGTTACCTTCATCCGCAGACAGATGAAAGACTTTCCCTGAGTCTTTCATTCTTGAAGTCTAGATCCCAGGGAATTCACAGTGTAAGAGCCATAGTCAGAGGTTTTGAGGGGTCATGCAGTGCAGTTAGGGTGCTATTACACCTCAAGGTAAGCTGAATTAACGAAACTACAAGTGTACCCTGTAGGTGAAGGCTGGTGTCTGCCTGTCTTGTGGCTGGGAAGTGGGAGAACTTTTTCTGTTATTTTGTGAGAACCATGAAGAGCAATGATTCTGTGGTTCACTGGTCTGACATGGGAAGAATTAGCTTTGCACCTTTCTTATTTCACTTCTGACTTTCTTCTGTCCTGAAAAAGCAGGGCGTGTTTGATTATTGGAGTTCAATGTTCCTAAGAGAATGGTATTTGGATGAATACAGCAGAACTAAGCATGCTCTGAGAAATGGTTTGGTTTGAAGGTGTTAGTGAATCCTAAAGAGTTGCCACGGATCATCTTCTGGAAAACTGATATGCCATTCTCAGTCACAAATAAAAAAGCTTAGAGGAAGTCAGAAAGATGCATTAAAAGACCTGCTCACATCCTTTCATGTGTTAACTGAAAGGTGTTTGATATACTCAGTTTTTATGGCATGACAGGATGGAGGTGGCTGTGGGTTTAAATATCACAGCAGAATCAGCTGACTGCTGATTCTACCACTTTGAAAAATAGACCCTGATAGCAAAATGCAATAAGTTTAGTGAGAAAATCTAATATGGGAAGGCTTTTTTTTTTTTGGTTGGTTGGTCAGTTGTTTTTTGTTTTGTTTTGATTTTGGTTGTTTTGTTTTGTTTTTCCTTTTAAAGTACTTCAGTCTCTTGTCTTGAAGTCTCTGTTTTTCTTTTAATACCTCTGTGTATTGGTTTGCCTGCTTTGGAAAAGAAAAGGGTAAAATGTGTGTTCATACATGTAATTTATCTGAAATAGTGAATAGTAAGAAATACTTCTGTCGACTTCAAGTGATTATTACCAGTTTTCTATGCAAGGACTTCTACGGCCTTAGAAAGGCATACTTTCTTGATTCTCAGTGGCTTGTGACTGTGATGATCTATTTTCACAATAGAACACAAAATTGGTATTGAACTTCTGATATTTGTTGCATTGATGCATTGGTACTGTTTTGTACTAGAAGCTTTTCCAGGAGCTGTGCTTCTGTGTAAACTTAAGCATTTCTGGAAAGGACTCAGCTACCTGACTTTTTTTTACATTGATCCAGAAATGGTCTGCCTGGCATTGTGGGCAGGTGCCTTACCATTTATTATTTGAGGAAAAAAGGGAGTATGTACTGCCTGGTTTTAGGATGGCATCTTTTTAACCTTCACATCCCTCAGAGTATTTTTTTTCCTCCCAGTAAGTTGGAACGTAGTCTGGTAGCATCTTTAGTTGTTGTCTGTGAACTTGCTGCTTTGTGATACTTTAACAGATAAAGGAAAATTAATTCTTCAGTAGGTAAATGCGTGTATTCTATGAAGTAAATTTATGAAAGAAATCACTTTCAATTCTAGATCATTTAAATGTAACTTATGTATTTAAGTTGGTACAAACCAGTGGAAATTTCGTTGCTGTATATATGTATGTATCTAGGTCACAACATACCGTAGTACTTAAGTTTCCCTTCCAGCTGATGATTTTTAAAGACTCCAGATAGTTTAAAGTCTTAAAATTACTTTTCAAACTATGCATTAATGGTCTTGTTTTATACTCTTTGAAACTTTACCCAAGGAGTGTCAATACTGTGAAAAATATGATTATATATTAATCTTACCTATAAGCCCAGGGTAAAGTTAATCCACGGGGATATCTAGTATCTTGTCATCTGCTGTCCATACATTGGTGTGAATCACACTGCTTGAAGTAAAAGGCTTCCTTTCTCCTGACATATGCAAATTCACCACTAGGGAGAAAATAGAATTAATCTTCAATATCAAAACATGAGTAGATGAACTCTGAAGCACCGTGTGCATTTGTCTAGTAAGTAATTCTTAGGTAAATGCCTATTTGGGAATAGTGCAGAAAATGGCCCTTTAAAAAAACTACAAACTGAGTAAATGTACTCAGATTCTCCTGTTTTCAAAATAAATTACTTCCATATGTGTTCTACCACTTCTAGGTGGACCTCCTGAAGCTATTCCAGTATAATTCACTTCCAACTTATATAATACAGTAAAAATATCTCATCTGCTAGTATATGTCCAAACTGACCCAGAATTGCACATTCAGGACCACTTTATAAGGAAAACTTGGTTGAGCAAAGAGAAACAGATGTTTCCTGCCTAGTAGCATGAAGTAAGTTAGTGTGTTGGAAAGCCAGCTGAAGTTAGTGGAAGGAGATCCAGGACTGCAGTTGCTATGATATTCTCTCCAAGCAGCTTCAGGGCTAAAGATTTTGATTTTCAGCAGCTTTAGAGGGGGGCCAGCATCCCTTTAGATGCAATTGCAAAAGAAGAATGCAAAAGGGGAGATGAGGATTACTAGGTCAGGAATCAGCAGCAAGTTGTTGTGTGTATATGGGGTTTTGGCCTCCGCTACTGTCAGTCCCTGGGGACTCACCAGATGGTGACATGGGCTCTTGGGTGCTTCAAGCACAGTGGCTCAGGTGCCTGTGCTGTTGGGATACTGTGTTGTGGTGGTTTATCAGCTGCCAATACCTAAGTGAACTTACTTTAGGCTGCCTTACGTGTCTCTCCCTTATTGGAAGCATTCTGAGAGTCCTTGACACTCCAGACTAAGGCATTTTGTAAGAACATAAGGGTGAGGGGTGTGTGTGTGTGTGTAAATAACGCAAAAGGCCACCAGTTTCTCCAAAATGCAAGGCAGCTGTTGCCTCTCCTGTGGCTATATGTTTTCTTCTGCATAATGGTTTCCCTTTGTAGGCTGCTTTTTTTTTTTTCCTAAGGCCCTTTTTGCTTCTTCTGGACTGCTGTTAATATCCTAGTTTTCCAATTTAATTTTACAAGCTAGAGCATCTGGAAAGTGAGGTTCAAACCCCTTATGTATAGCACAGGCTGAAATTGGGGTATCCCACTTGCATGGAGAGTGCCAAAGACGCCTATTTATGAGCCACCCCCTATATACTCACTCTCTAACATTTCAGAATGTACAAAAGAATATTCAGAGTTCCTCAGGCAATACAGGAAACTTTAATGAGGCAACAAGACATGAAGCTGTGCAATTGTCCTGGAATGTCAAAAGGCTTGTGTTTCGTGCCTACTTTTAAGACTATTTCTGTATTTTATTGCATGAAAAATTTCAGCAAAATGATCCTTTATTTAACATCAGATTTATTGCTTAACTTAAAGAAGCCTATGTAGTTTTGGGTTTTTTTTTGTCGCAGAGGAGATTTTAGTCCAGATTATTTCTGTGTCAGACTAGTGCTGAGGAGTGATGGGTTCAAAAGAGGTAAATCTTGCCTTCATCAGTGTTCTGTATGCAAACAGAATGACTGGTGCAGTTTGGAGTTCTTTCCTGGAGTCTGATTGCTGGAAATGGAAAAATTAGTAGAAAGATAGTGGGTAGATTAGCACCCTACAACCACTGTTTGAGCAGATTTCTGGTGTGTTTGGGCTTTCTGTCAATTTTCTGTTCCACAAGGTTTCCTGAGAAACACTTTGCCAAGTGAAACTGAGGAGGGGAGGGGGGAATCACCACCAAAAGCCTATGTGTGTGAGGGCTTTTATTTAATGATTAATGCTATGGCTTGCAATTATACTTTGAAAATGGTGACAAGAAAAATTAATAGACTGCTTTTGTTTCATGGTCTCCATCCAGAATAGTCATGTACTTTGACTTTTGGGTATTATTTTATTTGAAGTAAATTTTGTTTTTATAAAGCATTCAGACAAGTATTATTTTCACTGATTTGTGGTCATTTCTAGTGTAAAGTACTGAGTAAATAAGTACATGGGGAAAGCTGTTCATTGCAACTATGTTACATTGAAACTAAGTCTGATTTATGAATAAAAATAGAGTTTTTTTGTTTTATCTGTTAATATTGGAGTGCATTTGCATTAGTCATGCAACTGCACAAAGAAGAGGAGGTTACAGTTGCTTAGTGGAATTAAAGGACTGGGAAACAGTTATTTTTAGACTCAAGTATTCTGTTTTTTCAATATTTTGTCTGGGCAAGAAAACTGGAAACTACTTGAACACTAGGAATTCATGAAGAGAAGGGACAGCTTGTAACATCCTCATGGGACTGATGAAGTTTTGTGAATTGCTACCACTAATTTTATTTGTTTGAGTTTCTAGGGAAG
Source organism: Manacus vitellinus (assembly GCF_001715985.3). Classification (NCBI taxonomy): domain Eukaryota; kingdom Metazoa; phylum Chordata; class Aves; order Passeriformes; family Pipridae; genus Manacus; species Manacus vitellinus. The sequence continues at coordinate 21,760,703 of NW_021938789.1, read as the reverse complement.
GTCAATAGATGTAAATGCAGTTTTAATGGGCTACAGCTCTCCACTGCTGTTATTCCCTATGTGCATATGACCTTGAGGTCTCCCACCCCCGTAGCAGAGAGTTAGTTGCCTCTGGGTTAGATGATCTGTGCAACTCCAGAACAGTCCTCCCTGGCAGATTCTTCAACTATCACATAAAATAGGTGGGAGAGGATGGGACATCTTTCAGGTTATGGATTAAGAAGAGGGTGAGGGAACACATGGCAGGATAAGGAAATACAGACCTTTATTTCTAGCCCTGACCTTTCAGTAGTGCAGTGAGAAACTGGGTGCAGTAGATAGCAGTTCTTAATTTATAACAACAGTGGTAAACTTGGAATGATACAAATATAATAGAACTTTCTTACAGCTAACTTATACATAAAGAAAAACAGGGTAGAGGAAAGAATTGTCTGTTAACTTCCATTTCCAAACCTTGAGCTATTACTGTGATTGCATAACAATTTGTTCTCAAAACAGTCTTGTGTACAATTATGGTAGGTCCATCAGAGTCTGTTTTCTGCTTCTAATGTTCAAGTCAGTCACTGAATACATTGGTGGCTTTTGTTAGTAAAAGCTTGTATTCAGTTGAAAGGCAGTGCATTTACTTCTACAGATTTATTCCCAGAAATTTCTGTAATGTATAATCTTAGTATTGACAATATAGCTGCTACCTTGACAGATTGGTGGTGGCTCCTTTTTGAAAGCCACTCTCCAGCTGGGGTAACGCTGGTGCTCTCTAGCTACCATTTCCTAGGGTGTGACGGCTCTTCTTTGGTAACTTCAGAGCTTATTTCTGTATTTTGGTTCCTGAAACTTCTTAACGCATTTCTCACTTCTGTCCATAAACGTACTGAGAAGGTATTTCTAAAACAAGGACAGAATTAATTTATTGAATTCTTAAGTATTACAATGACTCTTCTACTAACTTGTTTATGTTGGCATGATATGTATGTACATAACTAGAAGGAAAAGTCCCCATCTGAACTCTCCTGGGCTCTTTGACCCCCAGTGCACACTGAGGCTTGTACAATATTTCTCAGTGGACTGTGCAGCAGTTTTCTTAGAAGTTTGATACTGTGTGAGATTTGTGTCATCCATCTTGATGACAGAAGTGATACTTTAGGTTGTCAATATTGCTGCTGATGTTTTTGTGGAGGTAAGGATACAAGCCTGATTCCACTTCAAACTGGTGGCAGTGGGCGTAAGGGTCCATGGGAATGCAGCAAGGGAGTTGCGTAGAACATGGCTTCAGCTTCATGTGGCAGCTATTTTCCACTCCTTAAATGGCACCAGGCACCGCTTGAGCCCAGCCCACGTGGATTCAGGAGTGGTGAAACTCTTCCAGCACCTCATGAGAGCATGCCTATGAAGGACAGAGTGGTGGGAGGAGGAAGGGGCTGTCTAGCAGAAATTTTGCTGTTAGAAAGATATTAGTGAAGGAAATGAAAGTTTTATATTACACAGGTCACATGAAATCATTAAGTCCTATGCACCATCTGCATTACACATCTCTAGAGCCATTAGGTTTCTGGTCACTTAACATGGTATTAATCCTGCATTATTTAGGAACAGCTTAAACATAAGATGTAGAGCATTACATTTATGACAGTTATGTAAGTCCTCCAGCAGATTACTGCAGTTAAATAAAAACTGCTGCCACTTAATCTAGCCACAAAACTGCAACATAATTCCAGGATTTGTCATAATTATGATGACATTAAGTAATTCCCGTTTGTTTTTATTTCTTTGCAAATGAGATTGAAGTATCATATCTTTCAAAGATGGCATATCTAGCTGCGTGACTCCCAGGTGCATGAATTCCGTTTGTCTGCTAATCCCTTGCTGGCTCTGGAGTTTTTTGGCAGCTAAACATTTCCTGGAGTGCACTGTAATAACAGGCAGCTGTCCTTTCAGCTCCACTGAAAAAGGAGGTAATATGGCAGACAGCATTTGCTTTCTCCCAGATCCATTTCTTACAGTTCCCTAAATTGATTCAAGTAACTGCTCTTAGCTGATGATGTACTTTGTGTAGAACCAGGATGGATTTTTCAGGAACAAACTTACAAATTATCTGAGAAAGCAGTGTGCAGTAGTTTGCAATCAAAGCACTTGTAAGGGGTTGATGTGTTTGTATGGACCAATGACTGCTTGTTTCAATACAGTCGAATATTCCCCCTGACTTTAATCTGGAAGAAGGGTCTGTGCAATGACGAACAGTCCCTTCTGGATTCTGGCTTTTCATCTCTTCCCCAGTCATCTTGTCACTCTGGGGATTGAAAATGAAGAGCATATCTAATGAGGTGTTGAGTTTTCTGCCATCATTCTGGCTTGAACTTCTCTGCTTGAAGCATCCATGTGAAGTAGGAAGTGTCCAAGGCTAATTAGAGCAGTTTAATGCTTTGGTATGTCTAGATGATAAATGTTACAAGGAGATACTTTTTTGAAAGGCTAAGTACTCTGAAGTTAACCATCATGGGTTGCATGAAATCCATCCTTTAATTTATGGATGTTAAGTAGCTAATCCTGATTACAGAATTTCTTCTCAAGTAAAACCTTTTACTAAAAAAGCAAAATATCTCCCTATCTCTGTTTTCACTCACAGACACAAACAGAAGTCTTCCGAGTGAAGAAATTGTGACTTATTTGCAAAAGACATTTCCACGTCCTGGTCCACCTGGCTTTTATTTGTCTCTCTAAATCTGACTGTATTCTTTTGCACTGAAGTCACGTTATCCCTTGGGCTGTACCTGGCAAGTTTTGCAAAGTAATATGTGAATCCAGCTCATCTCCAGGGCTGCAGCATAATAACCGCCTTCTTGGCCTGCACATGGCTAAACTACTGCTTTAAGTACTCTTGGATCACTGGGATGTAAACCATCTGATGAACTGTTGCTCAGTGTTTATCCTTTTATCAGCTCTCTTGATGATTGCACTTTTATCAATTTACTGCTCTTATCTAAGTGTGATGGGTAGGAAGGTGTTCAGTATTGTTGTAAGCTATAGTTGTGTGATACCTGAAGTCTGTAAAGCAGTGGTATCAGCCCTGTGGCTTTTCAGTAGGAAAGTAGTTCTATCCTTTGGAAATGAAGGGCTACCTTGATATAAGACTAATTTGTCTTTCCTTAGCACGGACTTGATTTTGTTCTGGAAAGTTAAGAGAAAAGCAGTGTGGGATTTCTTCACCCAGATGTTTAGGACTACTTCCCTTTTTTTTTTTTTATTTTGTTCCTTCTAATGTAATTTAACTGGTGCTCAAGGTTTAAAAAATAGACAACTTGTAAGCATACCTGTGGGCAGGATATGATTCATAAGAGGGACAGAGTGGGATTTCAGCCAGGTCTGATAAACTGGTAGAGAAGGGAAGTATTGCTGACTTACCAGCTGCTGAACTCCTTGAAGTTTATTTAATCCTGATGTCAGGCACTCTTTCCAGTGTGGGCAAACAGCCCATAATGTAAACTCTGGGGATGAAACTGAAATTGGTGGTCACTTGCATGTCTTGCAACATGAAAACAAACTTGTGGTTAAAGCATTTGTCAGGGGATTATGAAGGTCTAAAGTTGAAACAACGATCTTTTAGGAAAAAATAACTATCATCCTCTAGCAGAAAATATGTATAGCTGCTCTACTCAACACGGGCAGTGCATATATTATGCATTATATACCTTATAGTGAAGGCATCAGACACTTGGTGGTGTAACATGACTCTTCGGGCTTCCATGCAGCACTACCAACTTACACCACCTGAAGGCACAGTCCATTGCCTCCTAATAAATGTGGGTCTGGCATGAACTGGGGAGCAGGTTTCATCTTTCTAATAGCAGTGTAGCAGACCACTTGCTAACAGTACCCTCATCTGATGAGAGACTGAAAGACAACATGATTCATTTTTGGAGAGGAAAGATGTCTTGTACTAGCTTGCTCATTTCCAAAGAGCACAGCCATGGGTAATGAACTCTTGTTGCTCCTGAAGCAAGGGATATTATTTCCCCCTCCCATCATGCAGACAACCTTTGAACTCTACTTGTAACTCTGCCCATGACTCAAATGTGAAGTTGAAACTCACTTTTTGTTTGAGTTTGTTTCCATTTTGTTTTGTCAAGCTTTTGGAGGAGCTGAAAAACAACTTCAGGAAAAAATATACCTGAAGCTGTCAGGAATTTGGTCTCTGTATGAAACAAGGCCAAGCAGATCCTAGGTACCTCAGACTTGCATGGGTCAGTATAAAACCTCCTTAGTAACATGGGCTGAAACCTCTCAGTGCTTCAGTCTTGCTCCTGCATGAACTGGAGCTCTCTGGTCCTCAATTTTGCAGTTCAAGATTGTTGGAAACCTCACAGTGAAATGTGTGATGCTGCTGTTACCAACTCCAATGCTTTGTCATACAGGCAGGGAGCAGCTCAGATGAACTTCTTGGCATTTTTCCTCAGCAGTGGTGGCAGTGAGTTCGAGACTGAGAAATATAGAATAAGAATTTTCTTGCTTCTTAATTTATTGTGGCTATTCATGGATAGACGCTGGACTTTTCATATCTCCTCCAGCTACTCAGCAAGACTGCATATGGTTGTTAATTTGTTGATACCATGTTTTGTGGCTCTTTGGAATTTGTGAATACATTTTAGCTTGTTTGCACAACTGCTAGTGGAAATGTTAGATCCCTAAAAACTTAAATGCTCTAAAGTTCATAGATCTTGTTTCAAATATCCCAGCCAAACTTTGGTAAAAAAATTTCCTTTTAGCCATTTTACTTTTCAAACTATCCTTTAAAACACATGTGTAATGCTATGATTCCTGAGTGCATTTTCCCCAGATGAAATTAAAATATTTTTATATCAGTTGGGTGTGACAGCTGTAAGAGAAGACTGAGATAAAAATAAATGGCTGCCCTTACTGTGAAGATTTGTTACAGAATAGAGCTTTCTGTTGTGTATCAGAATATGGCATCAGTGTTGTGAGCAGCTGTAATACTGCTAGCATGAATTTTTCCCTCCCAAATCATACTGTGGAAGTTGAAATTCAGCCAGAACAGAACCTAGCCCTGTGCCCTAATGATCAGTGTGTCACAGCTTCTAGAAACCAAAGGGTTAATTTTCAGTCCAAAGGCAGCACCTTTGGCAGCAGTGCTATAAGCCACCGCACTGGGCAACTTGGTGCTGGTATACAGTGAAGAATGCTTTTCTAGCGAAATGCAGTGTTTGGCAGTGCCCACAAGCCTGCAACACCCTGTTTAGTTTATGGGTGCTGAGATGATTATATCAACAACCTTGAAATTCTGGCCAGCAGCGCTTGGTGGTGGTCTCTCGAACTGGCTGGTCTGCATGTTTCCGGCTGTTGATTGCATTAGAGACAATTGAAAATTTATGGATGTGTTCTAAATATTGCTTATCTATGTAAGACACAGTTCTGGTTGCCAAAAAGAGGTACTGGGATCATGAATAACTAGAGACACGGTCTGTGCAAATGGGGTGGGAGATTTCCATAAATCAGAGGGTTTTATTAAGATGCTGTCTGAATACTATATAATGTTGGGGAATAACCATATTATAACATAAACTGGGCTTAATGGACTGTAGTGCAGGGATGGTAATGAATAATATCTAGATTCACTTGTTTGGCTATTGGTGTTTGGTGTTATTGGTTCTCATTGGTTTTTATGATCCACTCTGTGGATTACCCAGTTGCAGAACTGCTCAAAAGCCCTCTTGATGAAAAATTATACTTCTGCCAATGTTTTTCCTAATGCACAATGCATTTTCCCTTCTTACAATAAACAGAACATTTGTATTTTTCTGTTTTCTGGGCTTTTGTGAAGCATAAAATCTTCAACAAATGCTGAAAGTGACAAAGTTATCCTGTGTCTTGATTCAAGCCCACTTTACAGAAAAAAAAAAAAAAAAAAAAAAAAAAAAACTGGTCCCTGCAGGTTCTGAGGAGTAGCACACAGACCTGCCCCTTTCTAACAGGTTCAGGGGTCCCTTATGCCAGGCTTTAGGTTTCTGCTTTTTGGCAGAAGAGGTGTAGCCTTTGAAGGCCTTTTGATGTGTTAGTTCTAGTGTGAGCACTCTACAGTTCTTCAGGAAGGTTGTCCAGGTCGTTTAAATTGCCACTATCTAAGTTACCACTTGCCAGTTGATGGAAGCCAGAAATAACACTTAACTGAGTGAAGTTGCTGGAGACATGCTTCGCAGAAGTAACTGCCTGATTTCCATTCTCCTGCTATTCTTCTCCAATTAGCTGCTTTCAGCATCAAAAGAAGTATGAAGATGCCGAGCCAAATTTATCTGCCTGTGTGACTCCAAATACATATAGCAGTCTAGTATCTGACACTGAGACCTCTAGACCAGAAGTTTAAAAATGGCAGTGACAAAAAGAGTATGTTGCAGGAGAATAATGGGCCTTCTGGCTGACTTCAAGTCCTTTACCTCTGCACTTCTCAATAAGGATAAAGGAATGCATAATAAGGAAGACTGTGTGAAGCATTGTCCAGGATGGAATGACACCCTGGATTGCTCCATAGTTAACTCTCCGAATGAAGAACTACATGGGTTATACTGATTTAAAGCTGTCAGAAGTGTTTTCCTCCACCACAGAATAGAGAAAGGACGAGCTAGATCTGTACAGTACCACCTCTGATACTCTCAATGTTCAAAATGGTTAAAAGTAGTTCTTGTGCAAACCCAAGATACTCTAAAGTAAGCTGACTGCACTATTTCTCTAAACTTCCCTGCACAGATAAGGCTTGTTGGAGCTTCTGAAAGCCAACTGTGTTCAAACAAGCACACTGCAAATCTGTTTGGGCTCATCTCAGGCTCTGGCTGAAGTTGACGGAGCTCTGTGTAGAGAGTTGATAAGATATGTCAGTCTCTTGTCTCCTGGCTTTACATCTGAAAGAAGCATGTGGTGAAGATTGATTGTATGGCTATGGAGAGATTTGATTTTCCCATATGCTTCACAACAAGAATCAAAGGGTGTAGAGGTGTTTCACACCACCTCAGCACTGCTGCTGAAGGCCCCCAGGAGTTCATAAATAGGTGAAATCACTTGAGACAGGCCTGAACACAGCACTGAGGTAGCAGTCTTGTGGACTTCCACCTTGATGGAAAAAAACTTCCTGTAAGTTTTTACAGGTTGGAACTAACGTTTGAGATGAGTGCTCTGCACAGCAGTAATATTGCTGTGCCCAACAATTACCTGAGATACTGACAAATCAATTAAGAAGTATAAAAATCACACGTGTGACTTGAGATGACATCACTCCACTAACAGAGCAGAAACTGAGATCTGGATCTGAATGCAGGAGCTGTCGTGTCTGTGTTGCTTTCACCAGTGAGTTGGCTGAATTGCCACCTTTATTAACTGTATGCTATATACAGCTATATATATACATATATATGTCACTGAGGAGAAAGTGGAAAGAATGAACTGCATTTCCATCTCAATTTTTCTGGTATCCCCTGAAATTCAGGATGTAAAAAACCATGAACATTGTATCAACATCTACAGTAATGGGTAATTGTGTTGCTATAATTAAATCCGACTATCGGAATCAAGTCTCAAAACAGTGTTGAACTATGTATTAAATAATATCTGTCCCCTAATGATGAATTCATTTTCAGTTAATAACAAGTCTTTGTGAAGTATAATGAAAAATACAGTGCCATGCATAGTAAACTGGCCTCTGTTTTCTTTGACAGCATGCCAGTTCCTCAGCTGCAGCACTACTATACTATTCATCTCCATAAAGGACCCTTTTGAAAGCATTATTAAACAGCAGGAAGAGATGGTGTATGACAGCTTCATTAGTCACTAGGAGCCAAACCTGACCACTTTCTGCTGGGAATTATTAGCACATTCCAAAAAGTCCCTGGGTTGATGGCATCCAAACTTTTTTTTTCCGAATTTTTGGAGTGTGGCCAAATCTCCATTTGAAAATTCTGGAATGGCAGTTGTCCTATCAAGAACTCTCTAGGTGAGGTTAGTCTTTATTTGTGAGGGAAATCTGAACGTCTCTGTCTTACAAATCCAGAAATATTTGCAGGAGGCTATTTGATCTAAAACACGCACACACAGGAAGTCCTCTCTGAGCGCAGAATGTGATCTTGCTGAAACTGCAAATGCCCCAGTACCATTATTACAAGCAAACTCCTTTGTATCAGATACAAAATTTGATTGTTTTTCACATTTCTGTGCAGTGTTCACTAGAGGTGTTTCCAGCAGGCAGGGTGCTCTTACACTTTACAGATGTTCACGGTCCCATTGAGAGCAATAAATGTGAGGTTCTGAACTAACATAGGCTCTATGTTGTTAGCCTGAGACCAACTGTATTTAAAGTGAGTCACTTCTGTGTCTTGCTCAACAAAAGTCTAAGGTACAGGACAAACATGAGGTGCAGAATCAAGCTCTTCCATGCATCTGTTGCAAGATTTATTGCTCTTTTGAAAATATCACAGGCACTTTGTAAAGTAAATTAACTGTTTAAAAAGAGTAAAATTAGCAAAGCCTGTGAAAAATCCTGCTGCATGTTTTAGCTAGCTTTGATTCCAAGAAAACAAAACCTAAAAGCCAGTTCTTTGTTCAGTGAAGCCTCAGTACCAGTGAAGTCCAGGGAATTGATGGAACTCATATTAAAAATACTGTATACAAAGAAGTATTTTACTGTCCAGCTGTTCTTAATTTCCTGTATATTTGTAAAAATGAAATTATCCCTTAATACATAGTTAGTTATGCTTTTCTACCCACATGGAACTTTCTGCGAATATTTTACAGGTAACGCCACTGATAATTAACAACAAGCCTTCAAATGCCTGGTGCTTGAGTGATGACTTAATGTACACTTGCAAGCTTAGCCAAGCCCCTGGTGTGACTAAGCCAAAAGCAGGAGGGGAGATTGTGCAAGAGCGTGCCTCTGTATGCTATTGGAAATCTTGACTGTTTCTTTCTCAACTGGTGTGACCACTCCATTTGGACTGCTCTGTGGGCTCAAGCCCAAACGATGGGCTTGCCTCAGAGTCCCTGGAGGCTCCAGCTCTTGTTGAGCTTCCTTGCAGCGTACACCGGGTCATTGTATTTGCACAGGCCTGCAAGCTTCAGCTTTGGTGTCTCCTGTTGCCAGTAACAGCTGAGATTCTTCAACGCAGAGAAGATCACAGGAGACAACTCTCTTCCAAACTTCTTGTTTTCAACATAGAGTATTTGGTGTGAGAGTCAGTTCTTACGATTCTTGGGGGCTCTTCCTTGTTCAAGCTATCTCAATGACAGCCTTGAAGTTAATGTGTGTTGGCCCACAAGCCTTGTAAGGGGTTTACTAGTAACAATAGCCACAAAGCCGCAACTGAAAAGCTGTGTGCTTAATCTACAGGATTAACACAAACAAGATGTCCTTGAGCAGGATAGGTTTACAGCAGTCTAGCAGGAGTTGTTTTCTCCAAGAGCAGAAAACAAAACTTTTACAGCCAGTGCCTGGGGAGACACGAGCAGAGCAGACCCACAGGGTGATTGTCAGCAATGGACTACTGGCTCTCCCTGCTGTTAATCCAAACGAGACGCTCTCCATTTTGGTAGCATCTGTCTCTGCATGTGTGTGATTCTATGATGAGGAATTTGTTTCCAGTTCTCTGCAAGCTGGAGCCATTGCTGCAAGTACTGTTTAGTGCAGCTTTTTCTGATGCTCTGACGTGCCTTAGAGTAGATCTTGGGCATGAACTACAAGATACCTACCCCTACACACTGAATTCACGTGTTCTTTCTGACTTCTTTTGGTGTGTGAAAGCCAATCCTTGTTGAAAGACAGGATTTGCCGCTGGTGGAAATAATCTGCTACTGAACAACAGAGGGTTGGAGAAGAGGGTGATGCTCGCTTGTGAATGGCAGCTGATTAACTCCACTTCCACCACGGCTTCCAGTTCCACTCCAACAATAACAACACATTTCTTCCCACACCTCTTATTCATTTCTCACCTTATGATTCTGCAATGTGTTTGTTCAGTGGACTTTTGTTTGTGAACCTATCCTCTGCCCACTTGTTCTTGCTGTTGGACCTCACTGGAAACCCTCTCTAAATGTAATGGGGAGTCAAGGAGGGAAAAATATTTCCTATTTTTATACTGTTTTCAAAGCTACCACTTAAAGTGAACTTATCTGAAAACTAGTTTGAAAGTATTAGACCCTTTTCTAGTCCTCACTGAAAAGGATACTGTCTCTTGTTGATATTATTAATAGAATCTTTGCAGACTTAGAAAGTTGTCCGGATTTATACTTTCAAGTCAGTCTATGCATCCAAGAGAGCTAGGAGTTTCCTATGAAAAATGAAAAGTTTTTTGGAGTTTAAAGAGAATTCCTAACATGCATGAATAAAAAAAAAATCATGCTCTCAAAAAAAAAAAAATTGCCAACACACCATATATAGCTTTAATTGTATAATTATTCTGCACCAGTTGGTGGAACTATGCTTATTAGGAAGGGCATGGGTTTATAGAATCTTCCCTGGTAGCAGATTTCTGCAAGAATAAAAAGAGAAAAGTGTATGTGCATGAAATGTAATCCTACCCCAAATGTTTTAGTGGACTTAGTATCTATGTGCTGCAGCTTTGCAGGTGTGATGACTAAATTAAGTTTCACAGCACTCCCTTGGGATGGTGCCCAGAGTAAAAATCTAGGCCTGGAGATTTGAAGCTAAATCCCTCTGAATAATTCTAGAAGCAGATTGGTGGGACTCTGGAGAATAGCAAAGTGAAGCAGGGGAGGAAGGGGGGATGGGGCTACTGCTATCCAAGCGGGACTGGATCAGAGGGTTGAGGAAGACATACCAATAAGGAGGGTAAAGACGTAGGAGTCCGAGTTAACAGGTGACTTGCGTGATGTTAGGGAAAAAAAATTATTTGCTTTTGTAATGCTGGGGAAAAGATTGATTGTTTCCTAATGCTCTGTGTAAAGACAGATGGAACAGTGGCGGGTGAAGAAGGCAAGTGTGAAAAGGCAGTGGGTTTCCTGTGACTGTGTTACATCTTTCTCTTTCAGAAACTGTTTGTCAAATAAATCAGCAATTTGTACAGTCTTTTGAAAATGCTTCCAGCCTTCAATACTGTAAACATAACTGCTTTGTATAGTGAAATAACACATTACAAAATTTTAGCTTCCCTCATGCCTTATGTTCCCCTTGCATTTACAGCTCTCTACAACATAGCAGCTACTATCTACCTGTGTCAGCTGAATCTCAAACAACAGTAGTCTAAAACTGGTTATGAGGGATGTGGTGAACCTAGGCAACCATCAGAATATTTCACTGGCAAAACCTCAATAAGCACAGGTGCAGTTCTTCTTGAGTAGAAAGACCATATATTAGAGCAGTTTTAAGAAATAGCAAGAAATAATGCTAGAAACACTGGTCTAGAAGGATTCTGCTTCATTCCAGACATCTGACAACAAGACTTATGACCTGGGCTTATAGAAGATAGAAGTATTAGTTCTGTGAAGGATTTCTCCCACAGTCTCTGGGAATACCTGGTTTGAGTTTGGACTCAGAATCATTTCCAATTGGGAATTTACCTGGGTTTGGCTGTCTTGACTTATTGACATGTAATACATTACCTGCCATACTGACCGATTAACCAGCCTTCTAGCTGAGATGCCATAAACACCTCTGCACTATCCTATTGCAACAGCTATGAACAATTTCAGAGAACACCAATTACGAAAACAAGCATTTTTGACTCTGAAAAAACAAACCACTTTGAGGATCTGTCATCCCCTCACTTTATTTAAGAAACAGCATTGATGTGTCTGTCAGCATTTTATCCACGTTGCAGGTTCCCTATGCTGTGTGTGGTTTGGACACAATTGCCTCAGAGCCAGGTGCTATCACATCTGCATTGCACAGCTGAAAAGATGGTGAGACACTGAACTAATTGTGCAAGGGATTAACCCATGTCCAGCATGATCAACCCTGCATTTGGACTTGTAAGGCTGGATGGACTAGAGATTGCCCTGTGTAGTCACCTGGCAGTTTGAGCCCCTTTCCAATACCTATATGACATAGATATTTTCCAGTATGTGGAACAGAAAAGTTGATAATTTCTGAGTGATTTCTTCTCCATCAGTTGTAAAGTTAACCAAGTCTGTGGTGACATTTATTTGTTTTGAGAAGGCTTAGGAGAAGACTGAGGCCAGTACAGTAGCATTCAGTTAATAGCGTAGAAAATGAAGACTCAAGTGCAGCACATCAAAGACTTTTCTTCCATTAAGCTGTGCCAGTGCTTCACATGATCTTTCTGAGTGGAGAATGATGAATACGTTATTTGAAGTGTGGGCCCAGTATCTACATACAATAAACTCTCCAAGGCAGAAATGGCTTCTGAAGCCAAAATGACCTCTCAAACGAGACTGCAGGGCTACTGTGCAAATGGGTGCCAGCCATCTGCTACTCAGCTGGCAAATGTTGACTGTGCTTCAGGAGTTGAATGTTCCTCCCATGCAGTTAATTTCTTCCTTGGCAAAAAATGCTGATGTACAGTTTGATTTTAAACAATGGGAATAATGGGAACTACAAAACAAATGATCCAAGGAGCTCTGTTTCCCTCACTTGGCTCTGTTTATGCCCTCAGACATTACACTGAAAGAAAAAAAGCCATCCTGGCAGAGTTCAGGAGATACCCTGCCTGATGGTTTTTCAAAGGCTGTCTGAGAGGTAGCATTTGATTACACCAAACCTGCACTGCAAAGAAAGCAATCTTTCCCTGAAATGAAAATAAGCTGCTCCAGTCATAAGCGGTTTCTCTCCTTTTGGCCTTGGAATCATGGTCAGTGGTTGCAGGCATGGGGTGGTGAGGTCTGCACGGTCAGCTCTGAGGACTTGGAGCAGCCTTCTGTAGCTCCGGGATGGCTGAAGACACCTTGGTTCCCACTGCAACCTTGCTGATCAGAGGGCCTTTCTGAGCTCCACATGCCCAAAATCATTTAAAATGCACATGATCTATGCAAGTGCTTTTTAATCTTTTTTAACAAAGATACCTACACCTTTGTCTCTACCTCCCTATTCTTATGCTTTATACTTCAGATATTTATTGTACAATTTAAGTATTTACTTTAAAGAAAATGTAATTCAATGTCTCCCCAAAGATTTGCTGTTCCCCATAAACATTGCCTAGAAACATCTGCTTCCCTCATATGGATCTCATAATTTGTGCTTTGGATTTCATCCAGTGCTCTGTGGAAAAGTGATGCCTTCCAGAGACAGAAACCTGATTATGAGAAACCTCATGGGCAATAGTGAGTGCCTTTGTTGCAACTGATTTTGAAGACAGAGAGCAAGAAACAGAGAAGGGAGAAGCATTTTTTTATTAAATTTTTTGTTGTTGTTGGTGATTTTTTTTCTTTTTTTTTACAGACGCATGCCATGCACTCTTTTAGTCTCTTCAGTCAGATGCAGGATAGCCTCTGTCTGTCTGAGTCTCTGCCTCTCTGTGGTTGTGACCCTTCAGCCAGCTCCAACCACACCTGACAGACATGGGGGTCTCAGAAATAGCAATGTTCTTGATGTTTCACCAAAGTAGGTTAGTGGAAAAAGAAAAGAACCATTTTCTCTGAGTGCCCTGACTGCAGCACTACATTGTTAATTAGAAAATCTATGCAGCGGAGAGAACTGGCAAAGAATACCAGAAGTAAATAAGCTTTAACCAGTCACAAAATACAAGTCAGGACACCAGACTTTCAGTTTCAGCACTGATGAAAATAGTTGAAAATACAGCACCTACAGACTCCAAACATCTTGAAGAACAACCTGTGCTATGTTCTGTACTGAGTAGGAGCTGTGCAACCAGCAAGATATAGGACTCTTCCTCATCATCTCACTCCCTCCCTTCCTCCTTCCCTGGCTGTGGAAGGTGATCTGTTCTGCAGAGCAGCAGTCCAAGGAGGAGGTGGAAGAAGCCTTGCCCTTTGAGCTGCCTTCCCTTGCACCAACCACTGGTGCATAAGAAGGATAATGCATTCATTACCAGCCTATGTACTTTTAGTGCTCAGCTGTTTGGGTATTTCTTAGGGCTTGTTCTTGTGGAAAATAAGAACAACTTATGTTAGAATAAAACAGGTGGAGAATAAGAAGTGGCAAAAAATGGTGAAAGGAGGAACTTGACAGAAGAGGCAGGAATACAAATTCCTTTTCTGTGTTCAGTGTACAAATCCTATTGACCTAGCCATTTGTCTTTGAGAACAAGCCTGAGGAGGAGGTGATAGTTGTTACATACAGATCTAATGATTAGAGAGTTTGTCCAGGGATGCAGAGTTCAGATACATCCTCAGCCTGAAGTGTCTGTGATCCCTCACCTCCTACTTCCCTCCATCCCTGGGACAGTGCAGTTAAGCATTTGCATCTGAATGGAACCCTTATCCACTACTGTGATTAAAATCTGCATAACAAAGTCGGTTGGGCCAAATTTGCAGGAAGTCAAGTATTTTATTTTGGATTCATCTCTTCATTTAGCTTTGCTCCACGATCGTGGTGAAGCTCTGGATAAATAACCAATCTGTGCTGTATTGTACTGACCTCCTAAACATGTCACAAGACTTAATAGTTCAGCTATGGGAGCAGGAACTTTATTCACGTTTTATGCAATGCCAAATCCTTTGACAAACATTAAGAAATGGTCCAAGATTACCGTTGTCTCTGCACAGGAAAGGTTTTACTTCTGCTTGGAAAAATGCTGTGGGTCCACTAGGCTGTACATTCACTTGTGACATCCTACACTTCTTGGCTTTTGGTAGCTGCCCACACCCTTCCCTTGTGTTGTTGTAATCGGTTACATATGTCAGTTTGTTTTTGTACACACACTGACCTCAAATAGGAACAGGAAAATCTCTGTTTGGGAATAACCATGATGAGGTACATATCCTTTGTATCAGTGCTCATGATCCCTGGTTGTTTGGTTTGGGCTCACCTCTCTGTACACACGTTTTGGTTTTGCCAGGTCTATGGAATTTTCTTCTATTTTGCCCAAAGCTGCTTTTAGGGAGAGGCTTGCCGCCTTTAGCAGTGCATTTTAGATACTCCCACATGCTACTATGTCCAAATAGCATTACAAAAATGCTACTACATGAATTGTTCACTTAAAATTGCTGAGTCTGAGGTCTTGGTACAGTACAAACCTGGGGCATAGTCAATGTAGCCATTGGATCTTGACTAAGTGAAAGCAACAGCTTCAGTCCACTACCATCCTAAATAATTTGCTTTGATTGTAGTTTCTTATTTCTAATTCTTCATCCTTTGGTCTCCTTACATCTGAGGAAATCTCTATCTTCTTGCCCCTCGCCACCCTCCAAGAAACCTAAAACAAAAGTGTAGGTTCCTCTTGGTGGTTTAATGCTTAACTAAATGCTTCTCTCTCACTCCATCTCTTTCTCTCCTCTCGATGCCCCAGAGGAGTGTGCCTGGATATGGGCCACAAAGCAGTCCTCAGCTGAACAGTGCAACCCTGCAAGCATGAGCAGTAACATCTTCCTCAGGGTTCTTCTGGCTCCGACTTCGCTGTGCAGGAATGGAGCTGCCAAGTTCCAGTCAGAGAGTGGAGAGAGATCCGTATTTATGGGATCTGAGCATTGTTTATGTCACAGGAAGAAAAATAGAGTAGATTATGCTCACCAGTTCACTTCTGCCACACAGATGCACAAGCATCATTAATGTTTGAGTCCAGCTAAGACATGGTTTGTTTACAGTGTACCTCGACATCTTTTTCATTTCTGGGGAATAAGTGTCTGCTGGTTTTGAGTCAAATATTCACCAAATGGTACACTTTGGAAAGAAAGGAAAAAAAGTGAAAGAAAACAGAAATTTGAGTACAGCTTGCAGTCCGTCTCTTCAAAATGCAAGCTGTGCTGAGGTAAAACACTTCCCGGGACAGCAGCCATCTCTGGGTGGGGTTGTTTTGGAGGAGGGAGTTTAAGTAGGTATGGACATGGACAAGGAAACTGTTGCAGTTTCCCTGAAATCTGAGTGATGTTTTTAAAATTCCTATCCACCCTCAGAACGTGGGGTTTGCCGCCTGTCTCTGTTAGACAAACATGTCTCAGCTTAAAATCTAGCATGAAGTTCATGCCCAAATGGCCTTCTGGCTGTAGTGAACATCAGCAAAATGCTTACTGGTTTCAGTGGGTTTGGACCACGCATCTGTCACTTCAGGAGAACTGATCCTTTCCTCACTGCAATCCAGCCTGAAGCCGGCAGAGTGTGGGCTCTGTGTCTGCAGTCAGGTGATGTGGCTGGATTTGGGAAAACCCAATGTGTGATCCTTCAGACCCTTCCCAGCCCTCTACTTGCTCATCAACACTGCCTATCCTTCATTTGTTTGTTCTACTCTTTGTATTTATTATCATCTTTCCCAGAATTGAAAAGGCACCAGGTGGGAAACGTGGGACATCGCTGCTCCTGGTCTGCCCTCTCTTGGGTAGCAGCGGTGGTGTCACACCTCCCCAAAGGCAGGCAGCAGCACATGCTTGCCAGAAGTTTTTTAACCAAGGTCTGGCACGCCAGCGATGCTGAGCATCGCCCGAACTAGTCCTGTCCTCACTGGAATGCTGCTGAAGCCCGAGCCTTGGTCCTGGCTGACGTCCAGGAAGGGGACATGCTGACGTGGCGCACTCACAGGAGCATATAGAGCTTCTGAGTCCCAGGCAGCAGAACTGCTGAAGCACTACAGCTTTAGCCAGTCAGGCTGCCCACTTCTTGCAATTTGATCTGCGCTGTGTAGTGTACCCGCTGTTCTGAGGCCAGGGAAGGTAAAGCTTGGGAAGTGCAGTTAAGCAACAATGTGATGGCGCAGAAACTTGTTAACCTTTCAGTTGGGCAATCCAGTGATGATCAAGGAAAAGCAAAGCCCTGTATATTTCTTCATTTTTTGTAATAAAGCCTCATAAAAGATTCCTTTTTTTCCCCCAATCTACACACTTGAGAAAGAGAGAAGGAACGGCCTCCAGCTCAGGATGAAAAGGTATCTTTTTAAAAGAGCAACTGTTTTTAAGAGAAGGCAAATGGAGCTTGATTGCTTGCTTTTGGTTTGTTTTGGGTTGTTGTGGGTGGTTTGTTATTTGCCCTGTTTTTTTTTTGTTTTTTTTTTTTTTTTTTTTTGTAACAGCGTTGCTCAATATTTAATCTTCTGCAGAACACATAACTTCTGTTTCCTGTGTTACGAAACCCTGGAAACAGCCTTGAATTTTAAGGAAAGCGAGCACACTTCTTCAGAGAAGATGCAGCAAAAGAGCTCCCTCTGTCGTCCATTATATGTTTTGGCCAGTTTGCTGCAACGTTGGAACATCAGGTTAAAGCCAGCGGGAACTGGTGTTAAATTACATTGGATTGAGGGTTTATCTGCAGTATTCTGCTTTATGTCAGTTTAATTCAAATGTTTGGAAAAAGATGAGTAGCAAGCGTTGGCATTCAACACCCAGCTGAAAAAAACTCAAACCCATCCAACTGTTTTTGATAAAGTACTAAAATGCAACTTCTGAAATAAGTTCTTAAAAGCACAGTGGGAGATATATCTTTCATGATATCTAGAAAATATTTAACTGAACATGTTTTTGATTATATTTTCTCATCAACTTTAGTTACCAGTAAAATGGGGTCAAAATAAAAATCTCTTTAACCCTCACTTTCAGAATGAGGTTGGCTGGGCTTAAGCCAGACTGATGTTTGTGAAGACATTTAACAATGACAGCTTGGACTGAAATCTGCCAATCTTATCAAGGGTGGGGATACTGACTTTGCAGAAAGAGTTGAATGACTGTGAACACCACTAAATGGATAAATGATGTTGCTTTAAAACAGTGGGCAGAAAGGTCTTCAAAGTCTGAGACAGGGATTCATTAAAGAGAGAAAACAGATCTTCAACCCAACTTGGTTTCTTGCTGTTCTTAAAGAAACATTTCACTTAAACGAAAAGCTGATGATTCAATGAAAAGCTAATTTTGTTGCCTTATTCGAAAAGGCTACTTCAGCACTTTCAGATTTCTTGTTATTTCAATAAGACCAGGCATGGTGGGACTTTTTTCTGCATATTATGTATCTTATTCAGTCTTTTCATCATATGATCACATTTTTATGATGGCATTTTCACAGTGTTTCCAAATCACATGGTGAGTTCTGTTAGCTTGGTCTTAAGTTTTATACAGACTCTTCTACTGATGGGAGACAAATGAGCACAACCTGGGAAACTGTATGTACACTAAGAGAAAAATTCTTACTTTAGTAAACACAGGGTACGGAGAGGTAGCAAAAAGCAAGTCTGTCCTAGAAAGGAAAACACTTCAGCCTTGCAATGAAAATAGAGAGAACCTCCTGATATACTTGTGTTCAAAAATTTTAAAAGCATTTAATTTGATTTTTTCTAATTAAGACCTCAAAATTCCCTTGTGTTTCTTAAGTGGGCTGTAACATAATGGAGATATGTTCTATAGCAGGTAAGAAATAAATTACAGAAAACAGCCTGGTTGTTTTAATGGGCTAGGTCCTCCAAGGAGGAAGGAAATCTTCATCTGCAATGGGATGTTTTTCCCTCCCCTCAGTGAAGGCACATGCTGCTGCGATGCATCCCTACCAGAGGTGGTCAGGCGAGATGGGCATCCTTGCTGGACCCCATCTACCTGTCCTCTTCATGTCCTGTCTTCCCCTCTCGGTGACTGTGTGACTACATCTCAGCTCCAACAGGGCATGGTGACTCCAAACCTTAATTACTACCTCCTGGAAAAGGCAAATAATACCTGGGAAAGATGGCTTTCTCCAAGCAAACTCAGTTTTACTTCAACAGACACCATATTTATTTTGAAAGTGACCTAGCACGTTGAAGGTGGCCTTGTCAGACTGCTGGCTTCTGTTTTGTACAGGCTGTGATACTAGCCTGTTGACAAATCAAGTGAAAAATGATAACAAAATTAGAACAGGTGCCTACTGAAAAAAAAGGAAGGCGGGGGAAGAGGCTTTTTTAGCTGACCTTCACACAGAAGTCCAGAATCCATCAGGCTTAACTACTCAGTCTTTGTTGCTGCCAGAACAGTTTTGGTGGCATTGTGCTCTGGGCTCCACACGCTTTCTTTTTTAATTTAAATCTCCATGAGCTAACTGTGTAAATAAATAAGGAGTACAAGACTGCACTGTCTCTTTCCAGAGTGCTCCATGATGCTGTGCGTGAGGCCAAGGTACCAGCAACCACCTCTCTGAGCAGACACCCACCCCATCTGACAAAACAGGTCTCCCAGAGACCTGCCTTTGAACTTAGTGTCAACAGACAGAAAGGTAGGGGGAAAAGAGTGCAGGGTGGAGACCCCCAGCCCCTGCCAGGCTTTGCTGCATGTTTTCCTGCAAACCATGGCTAACAGCAAAGGAATTTTTGTAGTGTTACACAGGTTTCAAAGTACTGTGATGTTGATTTCCAGTGTGGTACTTTTTCAGTTTTTCCATACTTGTTTGGTCTTAAACAATCTGGGGAGATATTCAGAAGTAAATAAATGTCAGGATGCTCTGGCTGAAGCCCTCAGGGGGTCATGCTAGTCATAAGTCAGCTCAAAACCAGCTCAGACAGCCACCTTTTTTTTTTTTTTTTTTTTTTTTTTTTTTAATCTAAAGAAAGCCAGCTCACAAATTTGAAGGCTGTAATCCATATAATAAAACACAGGGTAGGCGAGACAGCTTCAGCAGCATCTGCTGAAAAGTCCCACAGTATCCAGAATGTACAATAATGGATGCTATCAGCCAGTGAACTCTCATTTACAGGGCCATATGCTTTACAAGGAATGTTGATAGGTTCTCCTTATCTCTGTTTGTCATCACTCCTATCCTTCATTTCACTGGTTCCAAAGGAACACACTCCAAATTGTTAGTGTCCTCCACTGAGCCGCTGACATTTCTTATTTCTTATGTTGGCCCTTCTACCCTGGACCTTTCTGCCCCCATATCTGAGTTCCCTTGTCATTTCACTTTAAAGATGACCAAGAGGTTAGATTTACAGAGCACAGTGGTACTCACACAGTTGTCTCTTTATAACTGGCTAGCAAGCTTGTCGCTTACTGCCAACATCTGAAGATAGGAGCTTAGGAAAAAATGACACAACAAAGCACACAAGCCCATAAAACTACACTTAGTGATTTGTTGTGTTTCTCTGTATCCTGTTAAAACAGGCCCTGTTTTCACCTGCAGTCCGAAGGCTGCTCTGTTTCCTGCATGCATTCTCTGCACAAACCTTGTGCTAGTCCTCTTACACGCCAGCAAACTCCACTGAGACCACTGCTATTTTGGGGTGTTCTCACCTGCAGGATGATGCATCAAGGTGATGTGTCTGGTGTCCTGGAGTGCAAGCAAAGAAAAAGGATCAGTAAGACTCTGCTGTGTCTGGGCTTGGCAAATACCATATTCTGCATCACAGTGTAAGACTCAACATTGACAATGACATCCCTTTTCCAAAGGAAAATAATCAGGTATGGTGTGGTAATCCCATGGGACATGGAGGGTACAGTGGGGAAGAGGTGTAGCCCGATCCCCTTCCCTGTTGCTGCCCAGGGATTGTGCAGAACCTCCTTGTGCAGGGACCTCATAGCACTGGACATAGACAAGGAGCCTCCGCCCATGGGCACAAAGCTTGGTCAGGAGAGGAATGGTCAACCAGACCCCAAAGCACACAGCAATAGAGAGAGCAGATGGTGCTTGGGCTGCAAGTCCTTGGTCAGATCCATGCCGTGTAAATAGATATTTTCTCCCTCTGGGTTTTCCACTGAGCAAAACATCAGATAGGGGGCATTTCTCTTCCCGTTCCTTCAGACTTTTACAATTCTTACACTCGTTGAGTTTTCCAGGTGATTTTGCAGTAGGAGGGATGCAGAGCTGTGGACAAGGACCTGTGCTGCCATTTGCAGTTCTCATGTGTCAACGAGAAACAGCATCCTGGTACCATCTTCATGAAGTGGGGCCAGGTTTTTGCTGTTCGCACTTCCTCTCCTCTGCCAAAATTTGTGCCTCTGACTGGTTACACAGTGCAGGACACTCTGTGCTGTACTTTTTGACATTGTAAAACTCAAAGGCAAGAATCTATCAGCTATCAGTGCACAGAGATTTGGTAAAATGCCTATGGTGTGTGCAGGGAGAAGAGACTTGCCACAGAGCCCGCTGAGTTCAGATACAGTAAGGCAATACTATACAGGGAAACGAGGACACAGGAAGTTTCTAGGCTCAGGCAAAAAGGCTGAACAGACTAACAGTCCCCTGGAAGGCCTCAGCTGAGAGCAACAGCAGGAGGAGTGGGGCAGGTAACAGGGGGGCTGCGACCTTCTCTCCCCACGCTGAGTGGCAGAGCTGGTCTTGTGCAGATGGGCTGTACAGAAGGATATAGTGAAGCTGCTGGAGCTGGCTTTGTGCTGCTCTCCTCAGCCGTAAAGACAGAAGAGTGAATGATTCAGGAGGTGTCTTGAATGCTTGTTTTGCTTCATGTTTCATTTAATTCCAAATTGAAAGTATTTTCTAACTCAACCACATTTTTGTCCTCCGTATTGTGTTATTACCTTGCTCTTAGAGGAAAAGCAGTCCAGAATTTCCTATTGCCTAGTGCAGAGGGGGAATTGCAGCTTCACTTGTACTGCTGCAAAATGTCCGTATTCATAAAACATGCTTGTTTCACAAAAATAAGGAAAGGGGAGGAGTGTTACTGCCTGTAATATTTTGTCTGACTTTCCTGTGTTTTAGCTCAGATGATTTTATAATGTCAGGAGAGTCGCACTTTAGAGATGCGTGGCAAACGGGCTGTTGTACGAGTCTTGCAGGAAAAGATTGATGGCAAGGTTGTTTGTTTTGACACATCTGAGAGGCTCATCTCTCATGTGCTTTTAGGAGTGCATAATGTGTGATTTTACTTGTTACATAAGGGCTCAGAGGACCTGCTCTTCTGCGCCTTCTTTTTCTGGAGCAGCTTTCAGTAACACAGCTCAGATACCAACCAAGCTTACAGTCATGCCTGAGCCACCTCCTGGTGTTGACTCATTGCAAAACTCAGAGAAGGAGAGATATGGGCTGGGGCACCAGCTGTAGACAAAAAGGAAAACCATTAATATGGGAGAGACTGCCTGTAGGAAAATACCTTCAAAATAATAGGAGAAACCAGGATTCCTTCGCTGGAAAATTATTTTTTCCAGCCTCTCTATCCAATCATGTAAGAAGAAAGTAGTAAAGAAATCCAACTCACTTTTTAAAACTAAACAAAATTGCTTTTCTTCCTTAATAACATACGAAAGGTATGTTGTTTGTTTGTTTATGTGAGGCAAATCTTTCTGTGGGAGCACAAAACTGCATGGCTCACAGCTGTGCAAACAGAGGGCACACTTGCAACTGCCCTGCACATGCAGGACTGCTCCATATGGGGCAGTGGGTGGAAAAAAAGAGGCTTCAAAGTTTTTTTTTTTGATAATTGCTCCTTGTTCACTCTTAGCTCAAAGCTAAACAGGCAGCAGTGCTAAGCACAGCTCTTGTTACTGCCAGGGTTTAAACATCACGCCTTGTAGCAAATAGGGGATTATATTGTTGCTCAAGAAGAACAACATTATTTCATAACAGCAACTGCACTTCCCAGAAGTGTGTATAAGGTCCAGTTCTCCCCTCTCACCTCCCTCAGATAATCAAGGTGCAGGTAGCCACCACTCTGTCCTCTGAGAGGCTGCATGCAGTAATGCACTACACAGTGCAGCACCCTACTCTGGCAGCCCAAGCTACCCCAGTTTACTAGGTGTAGGTGCCAGAGGTGGTGCCTTGCCCAGTGTGTGCTGAGTCTTGTGCTCACATGTCCTTTTTTCTGCCTTCTGTCTTTTAGCATTGCTTTCTTCTCTTGGTCAGGTCTCTGGGCCTTACTCAGCAGGGAACAGGTCCCACTTTGGGATTCTGCCTTGTGTCTCAACCTTTGCCTTGCAGTGGATTCCTTTGGATTCTCTGGGTTTCGATCACAGCACCTCTCTCAGGTCCCAAACACTTTACCTGTATCCATGCTTGTCCAGCAGCCATTCTGACTGCCATTCCCACCACTGGCCTTTGCTTAGCAAACACTGCTGTAGGTCGATGTCCAGGCTGTGCAACTGAGGAGCACAGAAGGCTACTGGAAGATGGTGAAACAAAGGGCTGACACATGGCAAAATGCCACTGCAAAAAGGTTCCCTGCAGTGAGTGCAGTGGCCTGGAATGGCCTCGGCCTCAGGGCTTGGGGGCTGCTTTTTTCTGTGCCATGTTGACTTAACTTTGTAAGAAGCCCATCTTGATTGCATCTGAGCATCCCTGTGGAGTTGTCTCTTTGTTAACTGTGTTATCAATTAAAGCCTCGCTGCAATCTAAAGAACCTTTCTATTTACCCTTCCTGGCACACTTTTTATTGGAAATGGCTCTTATGCATTCTAGCCTGACACTTCTCCTGCTACAGAAGATATCTGAAAATTTTTCTCCCCAGTTCAGAGCCTTCTTTTGTCAGTTTTCCCATTCAGAGGTAGGAAAGGAACAGCTTACCTGCATTCCCTCAAAGCTGGCCAATGATAAATGCAGACACAGGGTGTTGTCACAGGGTGTTTATACTGGTCCGGTATAAAACAACAGAAACTACAAAAACCCACTGGATGCATTTTTCTTTTCCATAGAATAACATTTTAGAAACTGGACAGGAAGGTTTCCCATGTGATAGCTGTTAGCAAAGATAGACTGAATTCTGGTGATTTTAGGAGAGTTACTGGCTTTGGAGAATTAATTTGCATGGTATTCCCTAATTCAATTTGCTTGCAATCTGTAAATGTACTTTTCTCTACTTTTTCTAGCTTATGTTTGTATAGCTTGATAGAGAAATGAGGTCTGACTTCTGCAGAAAAAAGAAAACTCCCCTGTTCTTTGAGAGCCCATGTTCATTCATCTCCTTGCCCTCAGTGCATTTTTCTGTTGAGATCCCCATTCTCTGAGCTTATAACATTTCCCATCTCCTCTCCCCTCCAGGCCCCAGCAAACATCTCCCACTAGCCCTGCAGTTTGACCTTGGACCTCAGTTGCTCTCCCTATCTGACCCCAGCTGTGGATCCTGGCAAACCTCCAAGTCAGGGAGCTCTGGGAGAGAGAAAGGACAGAAATTTGCCTTACTTTACTCCTGTTCTCCCTAAGACACATGGCAGCTGCAATAAGAGGTCATCACTGGGCATATGGATTCACACTTACTGAAAGAATAATCTTTTTGTGAAAACTCTCCCAAAATCAAGGACCAAAATACTTATGCTTTCTGTACCAATTTGTAACAACACAACAATGCAATGTCAGGTTCTGGCACAGGATCCAAAAGTCTCAGAAGAACTGGGAGGGAAAGGGGAGATCAAGGCTTTGGGAAACAAGAGACAAGTCTAAATGCAGCTTAGACATTCAGTTATGCTTCAACCCAAACCATAGCTTTTACCAGTCACCTTACTGCTTTCAAGAATGTGTTTTCATGCCTAGATATAAATGAGTGCTGCTCAATAACTAGCAATTTCACCCAAAAAAAAAGCAACAGGCCAGTGTGTGGTAGAACGCAAATAGCAATTGTAGAAGGGATGATATTAAAATACAATAATGAAAGTTGACATGTTTGGGATATCTGGGAACAGTGACCTGCTGGTCATCTCTCACTCTCAGTAATTGTAATTGACAGGCTGCTGCATTTGCAATAATTTAGGAATACTAGAGGAAAAGCAATCCAAAAGATATTTTGCAGGAAGTTCTTGGTAAAAATTGTCTCTATACACACACATCATTTTCTGAGAAGTTGAGTAAGCAACTATATTTCTATTTTTTGTGAAAGTAATACATCTCAAAGATTACAGGATCTTTGAGATTTATGATGAAAGGGCAGTGTCTGACTGCAGAAAATTTTATTTTATGCTTCTGGAGTATTTTCCCCACTTTACTGGCCTTTGACAGGGCTTCGTCTGAGAGACTCACTACTATAATTAATACAGTTTGTCAGCCCTCGGTTTCTGAGTGATCTCAGCTTTCTTTTTACAAAGCAGGAGAAGAACAAATCTCCTAACTGCAAAATGAATCTTGAGTGAATGAATGGATGTCATTATTCACAAAGGATTCTCTGAACTCTAGAAATCAGTGGGTTTACATTAAGAATGTGAGACCTGAACACTAATGAGGTCATTATCGATAACTATTTCTTCACTGATTTTACAAATGCCTATTCAATACCCCAAGGTTATGGAAAGTTTTATTTTGTGGGAAAAAGGAACTGTCTGGACTTCTTTTTGTCTTTGGACTTTTCACTTTCCTTCCTTTGCTCTGGTACTTAGTTCTAGGAAATAACTAAAAAGTAAATATCTACACTGAATAAATTTTCCTCTGAACACTAGCATTATTAATGAACATTAATATCCTAAACAGATATCAGAATGAAGTCTATACTATGGCCCTGTCTTTGTGTCCTGTGCAAGTAGCTGATCAGTGTTTGTAAATCAGGCAGCACAAACACAAGCCCAGTGGTTGGCTGGCTGGTGGTATCTGCGAATACAGATGAATAAACAAACTGAGCATGTTGAAACATACGTCTGTGTTTATACAATATGGATTTTGAAAAACCTACCTGCTGTTTTGATAGAACGAGGGCAGAGAGTCTCCTGGGCAAAGCTGGGCTTTGCCCAAATGCCAGTTTTTGTGCTGAAAACATCTTTCAGAAGAGCAATTCAAGTTAGTTTTTCTGGAAAACATCATGGTCAGCTTTCCTACAGAGTTATCTTCAGCACACCCAGGCATCACTCTAGTTTTCTTCTCTTGTAGTACCTTAAAATCTTACAACTGCTATTCTTCCAGCAGGAAAATCAAGTAGACTTGCTGTCACTCTCCAGATGGGAACTGACATCTGCTGCTATAACATGCAATTGCACTTAAAGGAGGAAAGCAATGTGGCATTTCTGGGAGTCTGAGCCCACCATGACTCTGTCTTGAGGAGAAATCCAGGTGTGTACCTTGCTTCCAGCAGAAAGAAATCCATGTGCATTCAGTGGGAGAGAGCCAAGCTGCCCAAACAGATCCCAGTCTGGTTACAATTTCCTCAGATTCTCCTATGAAGCTGGGGACAGATAAAAGAAAGAGGGATTTCCTAATTTATTCTGTGTCATTTTTCCCCTCTGCTGGGAAAGTGAATATTGCCTGGGAGCTAGCAAAGAAATTTTACTGTGGGAATATGGATGCTACTTGAATGAAGAACTGTCTTGCTCTGGAATGTGTGGATCAGTGCAAATAGCTGTTAAAGGTAAAACATTCTGTATACCTACATGCACTTATGTAAACAGGCTCTTTTAAATCAAAAACTCATTTTGAACCAGACTTCAAAAAGTATTTTGCAACAGAAAGAAAAGTAAAAATGCAGCTATCAAGAACACAGGCAAAATTGTGCTTTGAAAAATCACCTCAACAGAAGACTTGATTTATTAGATTTAAACGCTGTTTTATATCTAGATATTGATTATTCTCAAAAGGCAATCCTTTAAAATGCTTCTAGTCTGCCCAATAGCTTAGTAGTAGGTACTTTGTCTGAGGCAAAACAACTCACTTCTATAAATCAGCTGCAATTTGGGAGGGAGTAGTATCTCTCAGTGAGCTTGGAGTCAGTTCATTCTCTCACCAAAATTCTAGGTGTTTTCAAGCTTTACTGATCACTCTGTACAACTAAGCTCAGTTTTGTTAATTAATAGCTGAGGATTTCAGCAATGTTATTTTCTCCCTGCTGTCTAAAATAGACATCCCAACACTAGGGCCAATGTTGCATTGGAAGTTCTGCCTTTAAAGAACATATCAGTGCTTCATCTGAAGGCCCATTTGATAATTCCTTCATGAAGCGTGTCTAATCTAGATATCCTTTCCCTTTAGGGAATCTGAGGACAATAATTTCTGATGAATGTTTTCTTTTCCAGTGTTTCTGAATGGCAGTGAATCATTTTGACTTTTGCTATTACTGGTATTCTGTGCTTTTTTCTGGTCTTTTTCATGATTCTCCCATAAAAGCCTATCTCTGAGTAATAATTCATTTATTTATTAATTTTCTGTTTGAATGCTCTAATTTGCTCCAACATTACTGCCCCTTACAGGCCAGTTTGGGATTATCACCATAATTTGCTCATCTCTGTGTGGTACCACTTTGACAGCACTTCCCCAGCAGCAGCCTTGCTTGCTTATTTGGTGCAGCTTTCTAAGGCACCTTAAACTCACCACTTCACATCTATTGACTATTGCTGTTGAATTCCCAGTTTCTTTTAACAACTCTTTGTGGAGAAGCTACAGCAATATCCTTTGAAATATGGGCTATGTTCTGTAGAGGTAAATTGGAGCGGAGAGAATGGGCAGAGGGAGGGGAAATATCCATTAATTTCATTGAAGATTGATTAACAGCAATGACTTTAGCCTTTTCAGTTCTTGTTTGTTTGTCCAAGCTTCATTATTTCAAATGAGACAAAGTGCTCTCTCCAGCAGGAAAACATTAGAGACATAATTAATTCAAGGGATTTGGCATTTCCTGTCAAAATGGCAGACATTCATCAAGCTGTGAAGATTGCTGAGTTTCACGTCCGCTTAGGGCTGATGCTCAGAGCATTTTCCCAGCATACCTCTCTGCACAACCCGCACATCTCTGCGTTTTTCCTCCACAACTAAACCCAGTTCCTCGTGCTGACCCTCAGTCTCTTTAAAACCTCCTGTCAAACCCATTGCTACCACCTCTCCCTGTCCTTTTCTAGGGCACTAAGACACTGCTGGAACTTACCTGGTTCCCCGTGCCCAAAGGAGGAGCAGTGAATTACCAGCATATGCTACAAGAATGCTGGACTGCCTCTCTTTACTGTGATTTCAGGGGCCCTGGAGTCATATCATGACCTTTTTGCTGTTCATTGATGGGCTGGGCAGGACAGGGCAGCAAAGTGGGTATAGGAGCAAGGGTACAAATACTGAAAAACAAAGAGAACAGAGCTTCGGAGAGTTTAAAGACACAAAACATATGGCTACATGACTGGGTGCAAGCCAGCTCCAGACTTTCAGGCACATTAGCAGAAGACATTAAACAACACTTAAACAGTAAAATAAAGAAACTGTTCTTGGCAGCAAGGCTCTTCTGTGGGGTGCTATGCCCCTCAAGGAAACTTCCTGGCAGCAATCTGCCTTGGGCTGTGGAGACACAGCCGGTGACAGGGAAGGGCTTGACTATGAATAAAACCAGCATATTTAAATACTTATGTGATTTGGTAGCATTTGGATTTCCCCTTCAGCTTTTTGGCTCTTTGCATATGGTCACAGCTCTCACACTGTCGTCTGCAAGACACAGGCTCATATATTTTTTTTTCCCTCTGTTACATCAGAAATGGAGTGGATCACTCAGAGAACCTGTCTGTTAACAAACCCTTGTTTTAGAGATTAGATGTTAAAGGAAGAGTGAAATGGTTTTCTGATTTGTCAAAAGTCTGACAGATTAGACTTTAACTTAGCAGAAAATGATTAAATTAGATGTGACAGTAGTACAAGAAGTCCATAGTATGGCCCTGTCTTGTAACTACACTGAAATTAGGTGAACAAATCTGGTCAATAATGGCTTTAGAAAAGTAAATGCAGCATCTAAATTTGACAGCTATGTGGCTGAACTGATAGATACGGTAATTGTTGTTGGCACACAGCGGAAAAATAGAATTACATTGTGTTTAATCAAAAGGACCTAGACTGGGATAAGCTTTGGATCCCTCCTCTACATGAAAAACAGGCTTTAGAACAAAGGAAGTTCTGCATAATGTTATTTAGTCTGCATGAACCACTAACTGTATGTCAGAGCCCTGATGAAGTCACCACTTAGAAACCATTAAGAGATAGTGCACAATCAATGTGATATACTTTGCTTTAGTTGGGTAACATGCTTCTGGCAAGTAATGCAGCAATCAAGTCTGGTGTGCATGCACAACAGGGGCCAGCAAGCTAAGATCCATCAGATATAAAACCCTGAAGCTTTCTACCACCCTAAAAAAAGAGTTTCCTTTTAAAATGTGCTGTAAGGCCAGTCTTTGTGTTGTCTCATCTCTAATGTGAGTCAGGAAAGTAGATTTGTCTGAAAGGGAAAACCTCTAAGGAGCAGTTTGATATTAGAGAAAATATCTTTTCTGGCTCCTATAAAACTTTAATATGCATCTAATGCTGACACTAGTGGCCAAGGGAAGAACTGTGTTCCTTGCTTTGGTAAAAAAAGCATTTCCTGCAGGAAAGAAGCCTTGCCAATAGAAATGAATACCTGAGCCCCAACACATTATTTGCTGGGGGAAACATTTTAATTTAGTCATGCAGTTCACCCCCACCTAAATTCATTATATTATGAAGGTAAGGCAACTCCTGTAGTACCAAGGGGTTTAGTATGGGAGCACACAGGAGGAATGAGGAGTGGAAGGGCATGAGTGCCATCCATTGCCTATCACAGAATAAATCAGAGCCGAAATCTTCCTTTTGTGTGGTTTGCAATAGACATGGGCCTCAAAGACAGATGATTTGGACCCAAAGACATGTCATCCCTTTATCTAGCTGTAATTAACTGCAGGTGTTCCTGCTAACATAATGCAGATTTGAGTCTCATTTATTTTTTTTTTATTTGGAGGCAGCCCAGCTTTCACATTTTTGGGAAAATTCAGAAGAAAAAAATTAATTGTTTTCTTACTAGGGCAGATCACATCTTTCAGTTTGAATTCTTAGCTAATTGTTTTCTTTTGATAATAATAATACTGTCTGCTGCTCTCCGACAGATGAGCTGAACATGACGTGGGACAAACAAAAACTCAAGGTCTGGACCAATCATTAAAACTGAATCTTGTCTATCAGAACAGCTATGAAGATACCTGTTTCTACTGGTGCGTACTTGACTCTCTCCCTGACAGTAATTCAGTGCCATCAAATCCTCTTACTCAGTCTTCCTCTGCATGTTGTAAGAGAAAGATTTTTGAAGGATTTCTTCCTTTTTGCTTCTTAGCTGTGTCAACTACAAAACCCTGTAGCCCTGACACGTCTCTTTTTATCCTCTCTCTCTTTTACATCAGCATAAATCAAGAAAAACTCACTGGAGAAGCCAAGATGGTATAAAGCTGCTGGGATAAAGATGGGGCTGTTCCTCTATTCCATGCTGGCCTGAGAGCAGATACCTAACACTGTGTTGCCTGAATGCAGCTTGTAATCATATTTCTCTCTGGAAACTTGATCTTTCTTAAGGGAGCCCTGAGCTCTGGATAGTTGGCTTCTTTCTGGTCCACTCAGTCTCCAAAGAGAGAAAGGGGCTTGAAGACCAATTGAGAGACTGAGAAGCACAATTTATTGGAACAGGATAAGATCTGTATGGACTGTGTATGACTTGTGATGTTATAGTTGCATGATGTGGCTCTGCAGTGATGGCTGAGAGGAGCCGGGGGTAAGCTTCAAGAAGGAGCTTGTGCTTCTCCTTGTGCTGCAGTTGAAGCTGATTCAAGTGGACTGTGGCAACAGTGCTCCTTAGCACAAAGCAAACAGCAACAAGAGATGCTGGGAGTTCTCTGGATACTTTTTGTGTTGAAAACAGCCACCACTTGCATGAGACTATTGCAACAGCAGAAAAGGTGAAATATGAAACTGCTTTCCCACTCTGGTTTGTAAGGAAGTATCGGGTTCTGGCAAGTTTGGACACCTGCAGCAATTGACTTCTTTCCAGCACAAGTCCAAAGGCATTCAGTTTTCCAGCAAGTAATTCTCTCCTAGGAAAGAGGCATAAGAGAAGGGGGAAATGGAGGGAAAGCGAGCAAAGATAATAGAAGGACAAAATTTTTCGACAGCAAAATGCTGTGCAGGCTGCATGTTGGAAGGAAGAAAGAAAGGGAACATGCAAAGCAGAGCATATGTTTGAGGTAGCTACAGCTGTCATATTTGGTTTCAGTATTATTTCTTATCTTTGAGAAAAAATGGTGAGTGGAAAGATGTGCTAATACGTTAAGGCTGTTAAGATGGGATGGAAAGTCTCGGTGATGCAGGGTAAGTGTATGGTTGGGGCAGACCATATAGCCATTTCTTTCGCCTCCCCCAAAACCAGCAGTAAGACTGAGAGAACTGAACATACCAGAATAAATTCCTATCTTGGCTACTTGGGAGAAACTCCAAGACAGCCCTTCTAATATAATCAGGGTTGGATTTTGGTCAGAGCTATAGGATGCATTAGGAGACTGCTGCAATAGTCCTGATGGGTGGTGTGCTGGTGCATTTAGTGCCACCAAGGCATTCCCCTTGCTTAACATGGGTATAGGCCCTGCTGTGACTTTGGTGTGTTCAGTAGGGTTTCCAAATATTCAGTTTCTCTTTTAAGTGCTTGTGTTATTTTTGAGAAGTATGACATGTTTTCATGGTAATATTACGATTTTCATAAATTTAAAATGGGCTTCCAAAGCATTTTAGTCCAAACCTTCCTGATGATTTAAATTTGTTGATTTTGTCTGATTCAAGAATCTACATTCTTAAATCATTTCACTCCTCAAAAAATGCATTTGAAGACCCTAACTGAAAACTCTGAGTTCATTTTAAGCGAGTTTCATTTTGAACAGCTAACTTTCTACACTGGCTGTGAGGTGACGTTAGTTAGTTTTCCTTTGGTTGGTTACAGCCAAGAAACTATGTTTGTCTGGCACATCAACATGGAAATCAGTAAGAGACATAAGCAAGAAGACGATCTAGTCCCCAAGGAATATTTTATTATGTAGAATGGATAGGAATAATACATATGCAAGTGTACACACAAAAAGCATTATAATTACTCAATATAGTGTGTATAGATGCATTTGCTGCTGACAATTAGTGACAACAAATTAAATGCATGAAGTTCCTGGAATAAAAACAAAACAAACAAAACCACCAAAACAAACAAACAAAAAAGAGAGGGGAAAAAAGTGGATAAATATTGCAAAACATAGATTTAACTCCCAATATTTGTGGAAAATATTTAATCTTTTTGAAAACCATACTTACACATTTGCAATGGACTTGATTTCTTATGAGTGGAAGTTATTCAGTCTCCCTGATTGCACTAATTCACCAAATATGATTTGTGCTTGAAATTTGTAGTATATTAATGGATTTTAAGTGCTTCCAGCAATTCCATTAAATACGGATGGAACAAATAAGTGAACACTTTGCCAAAGGTGGAGACACAACAGTTGTGAAACCAGACAGTGGTTTATGTCAAACACAGTCATTTAAAAATATAGCGGTGAATTAAAGTAAAAGTGACTTAAAGATTGGGTATTCTACAAAGTGTTGCTCTAAGTGAAGACAAGAGTATGAGCAGTAACATCTGGACGGAATAAAGACCCATCTGAGAACTAAAGTAAAATGGCATTGTTTATTTGAACAATTTCTGTGTTAGAAAATAGAACTTAATACAAAGAACAAGAGTCTCTGGGAGTTTTGACAACTGATACAAAATTTTCATCAGCTTTACTGTCCATGTTAAATTAGATAATGTTTAACATTTCCTTATGATGTGCCCACCACCTGATCACGCTGCCTGCTTTGGGCATCTTGGAGGTTTAAAGTCAACAGAAGGAGACATAAAACCAGATGACAAGAGAGCAAGAGTGGCACAGCACTTAATTGTAGTATTGCAAGATAATCCCCTGTACCTTTACCTGAGGCCACATGGGAACTGAACATATGTGTATGCTTCTGTTTGTGAGAAAAGCACACATAACAGCCCAGTTTAGATTTTTCTTTTGTTTAAAGTTTTACTCCTAGAGTGATTTTAGTCACTGTGGAGGTGCCACATAGAGACACTTTTAGTTTCATAAGATCCACCGTCTTGCATATAACAATTTTCTCTATTTGGCCAACTTCTTCCTCATTAACCTACCAGGGAATTGTAGACACCAGGGTTTATTTAGATGATCTTTTAAGTGTCCTTCCTGTTTATAGAGTCATTAACCACATGCACAAGACAAACTAGAGGCCAGGGAATGGAGAATACCATGCTAACAGGAAGCACCTTCATGTAAATAACAGTGATGCTCCACGCCATCCAGCAACTACATCTTCCTTCAGGATACGACCAGCTTTGAAACACTTGTTTGGAAACAGAAGTATTTCTTCTATCAACAGGATTAAGCAAAATAAGAGATGGCCATGTTTGCATTTACAGACACACATTAAAAAAAAAAATCACTTCTGAATTGGAGTTTAGAGGATTTCTTTGGGTTTCTGACAGTGTCATACCCCTGGGAGAGTTGCCTGATGGACTGAGATAATTTCGCTTTGAATTTTAGCTTGGCCATATGAATGAACCTTCAACTATGCATGCACTGGAGAGAACAATGCAGGTGATAGAACAGACTCCTGGAAGCAGACATCTATTATTCCTAGGGTACCTATTAATGGTGTAATCATATCTGGTTTTATTACTGTATTTGTGCCATTATTTAAGGACACACATAGACACCAGAGCTGAGATATCACCAACATAAACATATCACCATCATCAACATAATATCCTGCCAGATTTCTTTCTAAAAACAGAAATGTCTGCATTTTCAAAAATGCTTTTCAAGTAAAATAGTGAAGACAAATTTGTTAGTTTTTATTAGGATTTTTTTTTTTCATTTTGACATCTTTTGCATTTTATGGTGGTTCCTAGTGCTCATGGATGAAAGGTTTGTTTCCGCATCCAAATGGACCTTGGTGGTCCCTCAGTAGGTGACAGTTGCCTGTGACCTTCTGTGGGCCCAGGCCTGCACATGGTGCACTGACCTCACCCACTCACAAACAAACAACAAAGATGATCTAGAAGCTCACTGGTGAAGAAAATTAAACACGGCAGGTCAAATGGAAATCAATTACAAGCTGGGCAGAAGAATTTGGAAGTCAACACCAGTTCTCACCCACGAATTGGGATGAAGGCAATCAAATGTTAGGTCAGCTCAGGTCACCCTGTGGCTTTGGTATCCATTTTTCACTCAATATAGGATAGGGAACTCTAAACATCTGCGACAGTGGATGAAGTTAACAGATGACTTAGATATAGTGATAGATCCTGTCCTGTACACATTGTGCCAGTGCAAACAAAATTATTTAAGAAAAAAGATAGCTCTTTGTAGTAAGCTGAAACATGATCACATTCATCTAAACAAAATTTGTTAATTTTTATATTTAGCTCAACCTCTGATTTATGTATGAAATCTGTTTGGTAACATTTGTCTAATGCAATAAAACAGTTTTCAGCATTGATACTCTCTTAACATTTACATGAACACAGAAACAGTTCTCTGCTGCAATAATAAAAATTGGCAAGACTTACGGCAAAAGTACCTAAATGAAGTAGAACCCCAAAGCTCACTCATTTCCATTTCTATATAGCATAGTTCTTTGAAATGACCTATGGACTAACGTAGGATGTTATTTTATGTCACCAATCCTTGAAAAGAGCTGTGAATGGAGATGGCATCAGTGCTTCAACTTAAAATGCAAGTCATGACTCCTTGTAACACTTACACATCTGTAACATGTACAAAAGTATCCTGAATGAAGAAATAAATTTTTACTGTATCTAGTGGTTACTGTAGACTTCTGGAACTATAATAAGACTGAACCCATCATAAGTTAACTTTGTGTCTTGAAATGGAGTTTCAATGTTAACTGGTAACAAAATATACAGAGTATCACAATGGTGATGATGGACACGGATGTCTTCACTATAGTCCTTTTTATTTCCAAGGCATTTACAAAAGTCCTGCAGGGTCACATGGGATAAAACAGGCCCAACTTTGTTGACCCAAAACTGAGGACTGTCCTACCAATGCTTTTTTTGCCTCTGGGTGACTTCATTCTCTTTTTTTGTGCTTTACATTTCCTGCTACATCTTGTTCTTGTTTTCTTAAAAAACCCACCCTCACACAGAACCTAGCACAGCCCCATCATGCTTTTTATCCATTCCTGAGCAGATGTAATATGTGTATCTGGCCTCTGGCTGGGGTGGTGATGAATTCCTGCGTCTTGAGAGCTCTGGACTCAGGAGCTTGCTGGATTTGTCTGTCATTTGGATGTGCTTGCATGGCTGGGAATTTTCCAGCAATATTGCAGCAGGTTTATCTCTTTCATGGATCATAGGACTAACATAGGAACAAAACCTAATTTCAATCTATGCAAAATGGAAAGCAACAACACTAGTAAACCTGTGTATTCAAGAGTATTTCTATGCTGCATTTATTTGAGGAAAGATTTTCCTGTCTCATAACTTTTATGTGTAGGAGGCTGTGGTATCTCATGTAAGTCTTCCCTGGCCAGGAGTCCTGGAGGGAGAAATTATTTTGTGTAAAATGAAATGGATAACAATCTATGCTTTAAAGATAGGCATGACCACCGAGGAGGTCCTGGGTCAGAGCATTAAATATTCTCCCTTGATCCCAGAGGCTTGGCTTCAACGCACACAGGGATCTGAAGTCTCCAATGATAGGTGACTACAGCTGCTTCCAAGGAGTCTCAACTGTAGAGTTTTACAGCCTGCATCTGGCTCACAGCTCATACATTAAACATCCTCCAGAGAGACAACAGTCTCATTTTTGTTCTCTAAACACTAGAACAAAACTACAATGAAAATCTAAAATGCAAACCTTTTCCCCAAACCAGGTGAAGGTCAAGGAAATAACTTCTGCAAAAACATCAGGAAAACACATACAGAAAAGCAGATATCACAAATAAAAGCAAGCAGCTATTATAACACCACTAGCAATCTCCTTTTAAAACTGGCTAGCAGTGCGGAAAAGTTGAAAATGTTCTTTCAAATTACTTCCAACAGCAAAGGATAGGATATTGCACTGGGCACA
The DNA here is from genome assembly GCF_001715985.3 of Manacus vitellinus. NCBI lineage: Eukaryota > Metazoa > Chordata > Aves > Passeriformes > Pipridae > Manacus > Manacus vitellinus. The sequence goes on along the minus strand of NW_021938789.1, from coordinate 21,724,829 downwards.
ATATTCTAGCAGGTGGGTCCCACTACCTTCTGCTCACATGTGTTTTCCATAATAAGTCAAAGCAAAGAACTACTTTTCATGATTCTGTTTTCAAAAGTGAACTATGAAGAGAAAATTCTACCATGGTTCTAATGTCACAAGAGGTCTAACAGCGGGTGGGGACGTGCACAGAGTCCAAAAGAGATAGGGAACAGGGCTCCCTATTTACCAGCAGATTCTCCGTGAAACGCATGAAGGGCTGGAGCTTGGGGGCTTCAGCCTCCAGTTCCTGTTTGTAAGGAAGCTATTTGGCAGCAGTGCTCCCACACTGCCCTAAGGCTTCTGAGCAATGTGAGGAGAGATGATATTCCCTGCCTCAGGATGAGCTCTGGCGTCTCCCTCCTTGCACGGGAGATACTGCAGGAAGAAGGACAAGCAAAACTGAGCATGGGCAGACAGATGTTTCTGTCAGAAGCCACTCCATCCTCTCCCAAAAGGACTTCCCACCCCATGCACCCTCCAACCAAGAGCTCAACAGCTCTTGGTTGACCACATCTCTGGCATAAGTGACAGAATAAGAACTCCTTCATTGCCACAGGAAAAAGCCTACTCTCACTACTCACAGGTCAGGAGAAGTTTGATCCGACTGCTCTATCCATGTGGAAGAGCAATGATAATTTTATTACACACAAAATGTACTGGACTTTGTTGCAGCATTTTGTGCTGACCGTGTTTCTGTGCTTTTATGATGCATATGTAGACTGTAGATCAAAGGCTATTTCTAAGTCATTTTACCTATAAGATTGTTGAGGTTTCCTGCCGAATCACTGAGAATAACGAAAATTTGAAGTGTTTTTATTAAACTTGCACAGTCATCACACAGGAAAATTAGAAGGTATGTCAACTTGGGTTTGAATACCTCAAAGAAATCAAAATGCTTAAAAATCAAACAGTTAAACAAAAGGCAACTTATAAATCTCTTGAAAAGTCCCAGAGATCTTCCAATCTGTCTGCTGACACCTTCTGCCTGTCTCTGACCCTCCTAAATCAAAGAATTTATCTAAGTACAAAAGTTGACAGTTTGCGTTTAATAAAATTTGCTTGTCTTGTCAATCTGCAGAACTCTTGTTCTCACTGGCCATTTCCTTGATGATGCAATGGCCAGCAGCACTTACAGAAATAGATGTAAAAAGTGGCCTGATTAATTTTAAAGATGTTTATTTTTTAATACAAAATGTAGGTTGTAAAGAGATGCTGTGTGTTTCATAAATTCTGTTTTGAGGGAGTGATTATTGTTCCTGATAACACACATTGTATGACAAAAGAAAAATTCATGTAAGGACCACACTTCTCTTATTTTCAAGGGGGTTGTAATTAACAATTCTGAAACAGTTTCAAATTTCTGCGCACAATTCTGCTCATCAGTAAAGTTAAAGATCCATTACACTTGCAAGCATCAGAAAAAAAAGTTTATGTCAATATGTGCTGGTTTTGTGTCTCTGAAGTTTTCCAGACTTACATTTCAGTCCTGTGTACTTCTACATGGGGTTTTTCTTTACCCATGTGCTTTAAGTGAAGCTTTCACCTACATTTTGTAGAATGTAGATTGGCATTAAGTTGTAATTTTGAGAAATGTGTTTCCTTGCACATCATGTACCAAGTCCTTATCATAAGGTAATGTTAGTCCTTAGCACTGAGTACCCTACCAGCCCTCACAAAACAGCCTCATGTTATGTTCTGAGGGTATTGAAACTAATTGCTTGTACTTAGTTTCCCTTTTGTTTAAAAGAAAGATCTTTTCTCATATACTGTAGAATACGCATCAGATGGAGGCAGTGTAGTTAATGCTATACAATCTGCACTTGTTTATAAGCAATTTCTCTTCCCTGGACTGGAAGGGAACTGTGGAGCCTTCCCAGTGATCATGGATGGCTACATCATCTGAAACAGCCTCTGAAATTTTAGGCTGCTTCAAGGCTATAAACTCTACTTGATAGCTTGGAGAGGAAAGCCAAGTATGTTGCGACCCATTTAGGCACCAGGCAAGATCAGCCAGAGTGTAGAGAGCATCAGGCTGCTGGTAGAAGCCTAGGATTACCAGTAGGTCCTGCTGCATATTTTACCAATGCTGAGCTGTTGCATCTTCTTCAGGGAAGGGGAGAGGTAAAAGGGAAGCAGGTGAGCATGTCCAGGCCCAGCAATAAGGAAGGATGGGCAGGATAGCTGAAGAGCAGCAGACCCACTTGAAGACTCTCAGCCTCTCCCTACCTGCAGACCCACAACTGATGCCTCTATGGAAGGCTGTAACAGGGTGTAGGGGACTGGGTATGTGAGGAGTGGTGGCAAGCCTGCACAGACAGATGTGGTGAGACGAAACAGTGGTTGAGAACTTTTGAGTATGGTTCATTTTTCCCAACAGTGTTCATTGGCAACTCCAGAAATGCACACATAAACCTCAGTCTGGGTCAGAAGAAGCACTAAGGCGTGTCTATCTCTGTTTCTCAAGACTTCATGGGTGTCGTCTTCTGTCAAGCTCACAGGTAGTTTTGAAACTTTGTTTCTGTCGAATTTAAGTGGTAACAGAGCTAATAGTCTTTTATTGTCCCAAGCTGTCAGAATAGCTTTAAATCCATCTATTGGGGACATCAGTCAGGTATTTTTATATAGAATACATTCAGTTCCCAAGTCTCCGTAATTAGAAGCAACATGGTTTAAATATGTATTTTCTTTTTTATTTTATGAACTATAGTCTTCAAAATATAGATTCCTTAATAAAGTACAAAAACCCAAAATCCAATATTTTATACATTTCTCTTTGTTGTTACTTTAAAAGAACCAAAGTAATAAATATGAGTTTAAAAAAATATTTCTGAAGTGGGGTTCAGGCCTGTAACTTGAGTTTAAGTTCAGAAGATAATGCTGGAGGTGCATGGAAAAGCCTTGAAGCAGGTATTTTAAAAACACTTACAAATTAAAATTGAAATAAATATTGTTGAAAAACTGAGTATGCAGACTGTGGTATGAGGCTTAGAAAAAAGCAGCTGAGCTTCTGTTGACAGAAGTAGAAGGCAGATTACCTTGTGCTCCTCTCCCCAAGGATGCTTGTGGGAGGCCCAGCTCATGAATCTCACTGTTGGACAGTGCTGAATTCTGACCTACATTTGGTTATAGAGAGACTGGTTCTTTGGACAGCTTGGAAACTCATGACCCTTGGTTTGCAAAAGGCATTTTAAATAGCAGTATTTTGGACTCCACAAGTGATCTGTGCTTCAGCATAGTAAAACATTCCTTTAGTTCATTTTTCTCTTAAGAAACTCCATTCCAAGTCAGCAATCTCATCTTCTGGTCCTGGTTAAGGCATCAAGCAAAGGAGTCAGGCTTTTACAGTCGGGCTTATGCAAACATGCATCTGTGCACACCCTGTTTTGTTTTCTTATAAGGCAACTAAGAGTCACTCAAAGGTTTAGCAGTGAAAGTTCACAGTCTTAGTCCTGACACTGACTGTGTTTTAAATAGGTGGAGCACACAAAAGTTGTGATTTTTTTTGACTGAGGTGTTAGTTGTTTATTAGTTGTATTTGCAGTGCCAATGAGAGCTTGGGTTTTTGTGGCACATCATCTGCCAAGCAGAACAGACCAGCAGGGTGATTTCCTTGATAAGGAATCTGCCCTTGGGCAGTAGCCTGGGTTGTGAAGATCCAGCTCAATGACCACCTGGGTTAGCAAGTGTCAGGTTTTAAAGTAACGGGACAAGTCAAGTTGTGAGATATTGAATTTCATTTGAGAGTCCTAAAACCAGCACAGCCAGTGAAGCTGGGGGAGACCTGGGGGATGGTGTGAACCCGCTCCTGGCCACACCAGAGTCCCTTCCCAGAGGAGGGCTGTGATGTACCTGAGCTTCCTGCAGCCACTTACTCTCTGCTCTGCAGAGTTTTTTTTGAGTGTGGGTTCAAAACCATGTTGTCTGGACTGAACACGTAAACCATGCTGTACAAACCTAAAGCTTAGGCTCAGCCTCCAGAAGGAAAGTGTGGGGGTTTCCTCTGTTCCCAGAAAGCTGTGTTAGCAGTCTCCATGCCAGGTTGTGGTGAGGAGGTGTGTGTGAAAATGGCCAGTACCAGATGGCTCACATGCCTTTGAGACCACTTTTTAGAAATATAATTTATTGTATGAAAAAATGTATTAGCATAATTTAGGGTTACCCTGAGCTCTCTGATTTAAGGCTACTTTGAATAATTTCTGGGAATCATAGACAGCCCTCAGAAGTCTCTAAAGCAGGGAGAGAGGAACCAGGTCTCTTGTATCATTATTTCTGTGCTGGTTTGTTCACTGGGACATGCAGATGGCCATACTTAGTTACCATTGCAAAAACTACTTTGTCAGAAGGCCAAATTTCTGTTTGCAATTCACCCATGATGGCTGAACAGGTCAGCCACAGAGTAGAGGTTTAACTTACTTTGGTTTTATCTGTATTTTTAAATCACACTAATATGCTATTTTAATATATATGTATATGTGTGTGTAATTATATTATACATATAATGTGTTATATACAGTAACATATATCTTATATTCATGTCATACTTGTTTATATATGTAAAATATATTATTTCCACTGACAATCTTACTGAAGAATGGTCCTGACAAGGCAATGGCCAGGAATGAATTTTAGACTTAAATTTGTTTTTAATAACAGACACATTTTTTGTATTCATGGCATTAGACTCTATAGTATCTACTAGAACTATGCTGTCTGATTGCCTGCTAGATCACTATCCCTATTGTTTCTCTTGCACCTCCATATTAAGTTTTTATGCAGTACTCAACTCCATAGCAAAAGTTTTAACAGGACACTGAGTCTTCTATTCTTTCAACTTCTCTCCGTAACTCCGATTGCAATGCACTTTATTTACTTCATTGCAACTCTTTTTCCATTAATTGACCATTTGTAATTCACTGGAACCATAACAATGACCTGTGCACTACAATGAGAGTAATGGAGTGTCCCCCTGACACAGAGCCAGCCCACCTTGAAAGCCCTGACATTACCACCACCCCACCGGATTAGTGGAGATGTGGTTTATATTAGTGACCTGAAGAAGGTTCATGCCCTCTGGGAGAAGGCTGTTCCCTGGAATGGCAATGTGATTAATGGTTTATTTACAGCAGTGACATCAAGGCTGTCAGGACTCTTCATCAGTCTTTGATGTAAAACACACTAAGAGGCCCTAGGTCATTCTTATCTGCTCAGAGAAGAGAAATCAGAAATGAGGAGTTGTTCAGTGTGGTCACAATTCTGGTAGGATTATTTTCCATGATGGTAAGAGAAAGAAGAAAATTACAAGGTCATTTCTACTTCACTGGCCTTACCGATGAGACAGGGTGACCACAGAAAGACCGTGATTTCTCTTTTTTGGCTGGGGGAGGGCAGCAAGAGAGCACTAGTGACAGGTAACGTGTTGAGAAAATGCAAATGTCTACATCAAATCTACAGGACATTGTGAGGGGGAGTTCTTCAGTTCTGCACAAATCACCAACCAGGACAGGTTTTTCATGTCCTGGGTGAAGTTGAGCTTTGATAGGTATTTTTAGGGATTAGAGCGTACTCTTCAGAACTATCATGTATGGACATTTCCAATTTTTAATATTTCATACTTCAATGCTATTTTAGAAAAGGCTTCCACTCCTTAAAACTTCCTGTGTTTTCTTGCTGAGTTGGCTAAGCATGGTCTGATTTTCCTCAGCTCTGTGTACTGGTAACTCCCACGCAGCCCAACTGATCAGTGAGATAATGTTGAGGCAGCGTCAGCCCTTTCCCTCAGCCCACTGATGGGAATGGGTTTGCTGATGCTCAGCACGTTTGCAGGGGCAAACAGCTCCTCCCCTGCCTGATCCAGATCCTGTGGTGCAGGACTCTTCCAGGAGAGCTCTTGAGTCGGGGGTTTTATGCAGTACTGTGTCCGTGGTGCTTCGGTTCTGCATTGCCTTCACAGGGGACTTAAAAATGACTAAAATTCCTGAGAAGCTCTCCTGGGACTAGTTGAAATAATAACTGAATGAAAACCAGTTACTGAATCGGAGCCATATCAGACTGAAAATAACATTTTTGAGGGGGAGGGGTGAAGAAAGCTATGTTGGAGAGCCTCAGCCTCCCCAGAACTTCCCTCTGTTAAGAGGTCTGGCACTTGCACTATCAACATGTTCCAACCTACTTGGCTTGGTGTGGGCTCCTCACTATTTCCCTGTGCCTGAGCAACACAACCTCATGAGACAGCTTTTCTGGATACGATAGCCTGGCAGACTGCACTCTTTCATACTGGGTTAAGATCTACACATAGCAAATCCATGACTTGCGGGAATATGCATAGGATGTATCCCTGTGAACCAAACCATTGATCTTAATAGAGCCTTGACTTGTTTAAAACCCTGTTAACAGGCTTGTTTGGCAGAGCTGGCTTCCCAGAGCATATTTTGTGGAGCCTGTTCTCTCCTTGGCTTCTTGTAGAGTACTGTTTGGAAATTAGTGGACGCAGTGAGGACCACCCAAAGCAAATTATTTCCATTACACCTAATGAGTACTTAAACAAAAGAGTGTAGCATGTATGTGCAACAGGACCCAGAGATTTCTCAACAGCAGGTGTTACTTAGGGGAAGCAAAAAAGCCCCAGGATGCAGTAGGAACAAACCACCCGAATGAAGCAATCAAGAAAAAAGTTTACACACAATGAAAAGAGCTAAACAAAGCTGCACATCCCTGCCCTAACTTTAATCCTCTAAAAGGTCTTTAGACATGGCTTCTAGCCCACTGTAGTATTTTCATGGCAAGTATTTCCATTTGATTAGTGCAGTTCAGTATACAGAACCTAGAGCAAAAAGACTGGAAAAGACAGAAGAAAAAAATACACAGAAAGCAAGTCTTTGTTGATGACTTCCCCTGTTTCTCTTTTCTCCATTTCATGGAAGATTCGAGGTAACAGAAGTTTATGTGGCTGATGAGTCACAACCATTATACTCAATACACACTATACATATATTTTGCTATTTTCCAGCTCTCAGAGAAAATTGCATAATTTTGTCATTTTCTAAAAGTTTCCCAGACCACTCCCTTTGTAAAATCTGTGAAAGGGCTTTTAGCTACTTTGTGGTCAAGGCTGTGTCCCCTGTTCAGCTTGCGTGTCCCAAAATACACTTCAGTAAACTCAGAACAAAGTTGGGCTACCCTCAGAAGACCCCACTCCCTTTCTTCTCTCCCTCCTCAATTCCTTGTGGGGACTCAAAAGCCTAATTTATTAAATGCTGCAGGCTTTGTTGGTGATGAGCAGCTGCAGCATAGAAATCAGTGAGGGAAACCTGGATTTTCTGGCACCCATCTTGGTAAACATCCAGACTTCCAGCCTGTGTCTCTCCCATTGCTCTTGTCTCGCTACTGCAACCTGGGGCTCCTCCCTGGCCATGTGCATATCTTCATTCTCCCTGTGCCAGCCAGAAAGAGCCCTCCACTCCTCTGCTGCCTACCAGCCTGCCTACCTGCTGGAGGGGACATCCACAGCTTGAGCTGCTCAGGGCTGTCTCCAACAGTGCTTCAGTCAAAGAGTGTGCATGATGGGTGAGAAACCAGCAAGGTTTAGGGAGCACTCAGGCACCAGCAGCCCAGCTGCTATCTGGGAAGCTCTGTCCCTTGGGTGCTAGGACAGGGCATCTGGAGCTGCTCTGGGCTGATGCTGGTCAGATCAGGCTAAGGAGCATCCTGCTTTTGTCAGACTCCTTCCTACCTGCGGTGCCTCAGTGGAAAGCAGAGACTGCTCTCCCCTCACAGGGAGAAGTAGGTGATGTACGTGAATGTTTTAGGTGACCAGCAACCCAAGGGTTAAAATGCAGCTTTACTACAAGCTCTGTTTTAGGTACAACTCAATCATTAGCAGCTGAATCATATCTGCTCCCTGGATCCCCTTCTCAAGGGAAAGGCAGCACTGCCAGCTCCCTTCATGACACACAGAAAGACCTACTGGCTTGCTAGTCCTACTCGCCACCCTGGAGTCAGCTCCCCACCCACCCTGCCTGCAGAAGGAGGTGTGTAGGCTTTATCCAGCAGTCAGTGTGAAGCAGGGGGGACAGTAGGCCCTTTTTTCCATCAGCATAAGTTAATGGGATGGGCCACAGCTTGTTTCCAAAGCCTAGTTTCTGCAGCAGAAGTCACAGCTTGAGCAAGCTGCTTTGCCTAAAGAGCATGTCAAATTTCTATTCTGTTTCCTGTATCCAGAGTCTAACATCTCTTCTTGAGTCTGATATAACCTTCTTTGCATCACACAGAGTCCTTGCTGTGGGATATATTGCAGGGTCTGACAGTCCTTACATTGTATGTAACAGTTCTTCAGGTGCCAAATTTTTCCAGTTTAACATGCAGCAGATGTGCTTGCAGTCTTTTCAAAGCTGTTTTAAAAAAACAACTACAATCAATCTATTTTCAAAGCTGGCTGAGTAACTAATGCGTCCTTGTTTAAGGGTGAATGTTTTCAGAACTACCCCGGGAATGGCTCATCATTTTTTCAGTGCTTTGTCTATGAAACATTTCATTGATGACTATTGAAAATTTACTGCCAGATAAATTTGTTGATATGATATGATCTTTAAAGTTTTGGCATCTGGCTGGAAAGTTAATGGCTAATAGTCAAGCTCTGACAAAATGCACTAATTCATTTTTTCAAGAATGTACTGCAACTTTTTAGTTCTATAGGTGTTTCAATTATGAAATGCCTGTGGGTTTTAGATGAGGTGTCTGAAACACAGATAAACTAAATAGACATATAACACTCATGAACTGAAAAGCAGAGCAACCACAATACTCCAGGCACAATATCCCTTAAGAACTACAACAAGCCTCTTTTGAAAAAAGTGCAAGTGTGGAATGGATATAATGCTACTCCATCACAGTTAAAGACAAAAATCCCTTTGACTTAACTGGGAATAGTATCAAAGACAAAAAAATAATGTCTGATAATGAAGAAAATAGGAACCTTATTGCACTGGGAGAAATATAAATGATGGTATACTCTGTTGCTGCGGGTGAAATTTTGTTTGACAAGAATTGAGTGTGGGGCATGAACTCTTCTTCCTAGTACACAGAAAGAAGCAGTGTTGATACTGCTGTTTTAACCATACTTTGTAGTTATTTCTCCTCCTGTCGAAGTATAAACACAACAATGTTAGCTAAATTAGTGTCTTTTTTTAACACACCAGACTGCAGAGGCAGTTTTCTGCAAGGACAGACTGTACTATAGTCAGGATACAGAAATGGGGCTCTGGTATGAAGTGACAATGCTTCGCCCCACTGGCTTACTAGGACATTGTTGCCTGTTCTTGAGCTGGCCTGAGAGGTGTAAGTTAACTTTTTCTGCTCCTTGATGTGGTGTTGAAGGTTTTTGCGTGGTGCCTCTACGGGTGGGTTGTGAGCCTCTTGCAATGCCCAGCCACAGCAACTTGTGTTACTCAGCCCAGAGAGAGAGGACCATTGACTGGGCATCACACAAAAAGGTAAAGCAATGGTTGCTTGTTCTGTCTTAGACAAGTCTCTTATGATGAGATCAGTGGAGGAACTCTCACAACTTGAGTAGGATCTGGGATATGTATGGGAAGCCCAAGTCCCACTGTGACAATCCCCAAAGATCCTGCTCAGCTACTCTTCCAACCTGGAAGCAACCAAATGTCGTAGGCCTCCCCCCTTCTTTAGACTCTCCAGGAACTTAGGGCTACTGTACTTTCCCAGTAGTGCTCAGGGCTTTGGTTGAACTTAGATCCAGGACTTGATGTTCCTCTGCTGAAGTCCCCTGCAGGGGGCAATTCACAACGTACATCTAACAGGTACGGGCATGACAACCCTTGGCAAAGTAGCGGAGGCTGTAGGCGAACACCAGGATTAGGAAGCCTGGAAAGAACAGCTTTCTTTTAAAGGATGGCAAGAGATGAAGAAGCAGGTGGCCTGACACCTTCTGTTCCAGCTCTCCCTTGAGCTAGGACATCTGGATCTAGGTCTCTCCTCTGTTTGAAGGCACTCAAATCCACTGGTCTTGTCAGCTGAGCAGAGTTCTACCTCCAACCTTTATTCTGCTGTACCTCTGACTCCCATCTCACTCTTGAATATGTACCCACGCTGATGGGCAAGCCAAAGTGACCAAGGCTCTGATGAGAGCCTGTATGTGGGATGGAGTTTGAGGTGGTGTAGCAGGCATGTCCTAGGCAGCATGGGGCACAGCCTGATGAGGAAGCCAAGCTGTCCTATAGATAAACCCTGCTCTGGAGGCATGAGGATAGAAGTCACAAGTGTCCAACAGTCACCTTCAGGATAATGAATTCACAATCTTACCCTCTATCTTCCCGTGCTTTTTCTCTTGTCTATTTGTGTCACAGGATTTAATTTGAAATCAATTTTACTAACATAAATGCCAATATTAGTCAAGGGAATTAGGCTTTACTGGCAGCAGGAGAAGTGTAGAGTACAGCTGAAGGAACAACGTCCGAGCGTAACACATTAGCAAGCCCTGAGTCAGCACAGGCACTGCACTGTAATCAAGAACATCGCCTGTTTACTTCAGAGTGATGAATATCAGTCATCTGCTCTTCATTAAATGACTAGATCCTTGATAATAGGAAATTTCCTGAAGTTATATTTGGAAATCTCATCCATCTCTCAAGAATTTACCTGCTGGCTCTTCACCTTGTGTGGCAACAGCAATGGCTTTGGCACCAGGGTGGCCAGCAATGAGGCTGGTCCAGCTAGAGGCACTGGACCAGCACTCTGGAAATCCCAGAGGCAAATTGGAGCTGAAGATGAATTGCATTTTAATTTAGCTCTGATCTACAGGCCAGGTGTGAAATAAAATAATGCCTGAGATATTAACAGTGTTCCTGGTTATGCCAAACTTTACAAGTAATCTCTTAACCTTATGTAGATTAGGCCTCAGTCTTTGACATGGAAACAATTACTACTTGAATGTGGTCTCTTTTTCACTGTCATCCTGAATTTGCCTTGCCTTTTAGCAAACTAATGCATGTCGAAAAGATTAATGGATTAAACACGGCCAGGGATAAGCCTATTACACTAAAACTCCTTAAAATCAATCCATACTTTGTAAAGGAAGAGATCACCTGAAATACAAGCCTCAGGGAATATCTACAGGGTGCCATGACCATCCCCACACCATGGTTACTGTTGCAGGCACCACTAGATTGGACATGCCAGCTCTGAGTGTCACACAGGCCACAACCAAAGCTGGACACTGTGGCCTAGGGTGAGCTTCTTGCTACCTCACCACCACCACCCAAGCCATACCCTATGTAGCCAGTTTTAGCATTGGGAAAGATTTGCTCTCAGACAACTTTACTGGACTATGTTTCCTTTGACTTCCCAGAGGTTTCTTTTGCAATTCGTGGTCTGGGCTCAGGGACCAAAGCGACTGCTCCAGAGAATCTTGCTGGTGTCATTTTCCACTCTGCCTGCCCTCTGGAGCCTCATGCTTCCCTGCAGCTCCATGATATCTCTCAGCATTTTCTCAAGAGATTTTGAAGAATGTTTCACAAACAATTGGCCTAGAATGCTGAAAAAAATACCCATCTTGTTTATCTATACTCCAAATTATTTACCACAACTGGTCACTTTAAAATATAGTTTACAGAGTGTTTGAGCAGTTCATTCCATAATTTAAGGATTATCTTTAGAGATTCTGTAAACTATAAAATGTAAATAGAAAGAGGGACAAGAGAGCCTGACCCTCAAAACAGAGCCTTTAGAAAAGAGAAAGGAATCACTCTTTCAAGTCTAGACCCAGCATCACCTTTCTGATCCAAGATCTAAAGCATACACTGTACCTTAAATAACCTGCACCTGGGACTTACATCCACTGGAAGTGGCACAAATAGAGGTCAATAGAGATCTGATTCTTTTGAAACCAACCTTGCACATGTTCACTCCGAAGCCAAAGGGGTTGCCTACACAGTAGGCTACTGTTTGCACCTATGGCCAGGTAGCAGAGGCTCCATGTCTCCAGTTTCATGCTACCTGTTAAACTTGCAGTGCAAGATAAGCCTCATAAAGAGCCATATAACCTTCTCCATAGTTTGGCAAATCAGTGACAGTTAGTACATCAAGATTTTCACAAGACAAACTCTTAATTTGACCTCAACCCTGCAAGACCTGTCCATATATGAGTGCAAGTACTTAAGAGAGTTTATCTTACATGAGGGGAATACAATATTGGAGCCAACTAGAGACAGCATGAGCAAACACTGCGCAGCTCCTATGGCATGGTGTTCAGCCCATTCCCAAATTACCTGGTTGTATTGCAGTTGTCTAACTTTGTTTGACTGCAAATTATAGTCATCATTCTCCTGTAACATGACGGCTCTATCCTAGTTGTATGTCTTTTGATACCGGAAAACCAGATGAACATAATAGCTGCAAAAAAATTCAGACTAAGACAAACTCTCTTCAGGAACATCACTTTGATGTCAAGCACAAATTAAAAGAGCCCAACAAGCAGGCCAGGCAAAATGAAGTGAGAATCACTGATCATAGTGTGAAATACAGAGTCTTTGGGAAAGTACAGAGGGTCTTGAGTCAACCAACAGTTAACTAAAGCAACAAATCATTTTGAGTATCTCTGCTGTTATGTTTTCAGATGCAGGGAGCCTGATTTTTAGAGGTGCTTACCCATCCTTTTCAGAAAAACAATGTTTCTTGAAGTCATGTCAGATGGTAAAGCCCTCACACTGAAAAATTTAAAATATTTCCAATGTAGAATCTGCAACTATATAAGTAAATAAGATTACAAATTATATTTTAAAAAAAATGAAGCAACCTTGCTCTTTTTACATTGCATAGATTTGACTGATGAATTAGAATCTGATTGATGGTCCAAAAATACCCACCTCCATTCCAGGAGACTGGATAAATATACAATGCTTTCTTGAGGTGAAAGAAGATTTTGTAAGAGCTGCATACATACAACATAGTACTTCGTGAATAAAAGATATTTTATTTCCATAGATATACTTGTCTTTCAAAACACAGTATCTTTCATTTTGCTTCAGATATATAGGACAATTTCTTTGTTCCTTTTTCTTAAGGAAAAAAGGCACATTTTCTTAAGGAAAAACAGGACTCACTTCTGAGAATGTTTTTCTGTCTTCCTTTTTCCTTAATTTTTTTCAGGATGAGCTTCATGATGAAAATCATATTGACAATTTGAAGTCACTGTAAAAAAACAACAACAAAAGTGTTTTGTCTTACCGAAATAACAGTGTAAAAGTTTAGATGCTGGCAGGAGCACCCTGAGGGGTGTAAGGTCACTTGTTAGGTTTTTCAAATCCATTCTCTCTTCATTTCAAATGACCACTGGAATGTCATGAGCATTTGGAAATCACTGTTTTTGCCTTGAAGGTATGTTGAATCTTTGCTGTGGAGAATGACAATAATGCCTTAAAATCTAAGTGACCATCAACATTTCCAGATGTGCAAGGAGGACTGATTTCTTTCTCAAAACTCCTTTTCAACACACAGCCAGCCAGCAACACAGTTCAGAACATATGGAAAAGGCACCAAGCGTCTGACCTTCTGTTGAAAGAGACCTTTACTTGAGATTTGTCCAGTGTGTATCTTACATAGAAACTAGTGCTAAGTATACAAAGCAAAACCACATTTTTGGCTTTAGTGAAACAAATTGCAGCTCCTCACACTCCAAAAGAATGTAGGCTACAGAAAAAGGAAGAAAAAAAGAAATAAAGCATCCAAAGTAAAAGAAATCCAATATGCTTAAATCCAAACCCTCCCAAATGTTGTGTTAAAATATCAAGGGATTAATTTCCTTTGATTGACACAGTACTTCTGCTAAAAAGGTCCTGTGCAACTCCCTTTCTCCATGCACATCTACGGTAATATTGATTTTCAATATTTAAATTACTGTTGATTCTTTAATAGAACACTAAAGGGAATAACATTATTAATTTTTGAGAATCACAAATCCTCACACAAATTAAATGACATATCCAAGGTGGTACACACTATATGTATTTATTCTATTACACATGTAATGCAACCGCTAATACCATAATTCCTCCTTCAAAACAAGAGCTTTCTATTCTTTGTCTCTTTTCCCCTCTCCATGTAACAAAGCAATGTACCTTTAAATGAGTAAAATTCCCAAAGTAGCAAGCAAACAAAAACCTAAAGCTTGATTTAGTGTTGTAGTACCATGGCAGTAAATGAGGACTCAGGAAATGTTCTATTCCAAAGGCATAGCTAATAACAGAGATTTAAAGCACTGTTATAAAATATAAACTATTCACCAATTCTTTGTTGGGCTGTACTCCAGGGAAACTGTATTCTGCTTTGCAGAATTCTAGGGCTGACAGAAACATAAATAGAATAAATGTCTACATTGGAGGAAGATTCTTCTTTTCCACATTGAAACTATCTCAGAGAATTTATAAATGTAAGTGAATAATACTTTATTTTGCCAACCCCAGGTATGATAAATATATCCTCTCAGAAGTGTATTTTAGCCATTTTTGTTTTGAAGCAACAACAGCAGAACTGTTAATTGTATGAACTAATGAACATCGCAGGACACTTAGCTAGTGAAGTTGCTTTAAGGTTGTCTAGCAGAGTACAATGCCTGTATCAGTCCAAGTATTGTTTGATTCTCTAGTGTCTAACATGTCTTTTTCCTTCATTTTGTGGCAGAATTTGGCTCCAGAGCCCAGGAACTAAAAGGTGATTACACAGCTTTTTGTGGTTATCACTCTTGCTGCCAGTAAAATGCTGTGAATCCTGCCATAGGCTCAGCCTTTTAGAAGCATTTGGAACAAATGTATTTCAAACTGTAAGAAATTATTTTTACATTATAGAAAAGGGTGTAAAAAGAACCTTTTATGTTAATTTAATTGGATCGATTTATAGGACTAGCCACTTGGCAACAAAGTGATTTTCTTCTTGTGGATAAATCCTCCACTTGCCATTAGACCCCACTGAAATATATCCCCTTTCTGCAACGGATCTTCCACTTATATATTTTTGTCTTGTTCTGAAAAAGTCATCATCTGATGGATGAAAACATGAAATTGTTCAAACAGAATGACTGAAAGATGGCTCATCCAAAATACTAACTACATTTGCACTTTGTTGGTTGAGCCATTCCAAATTCCTGCACATCTTGTAGAACCCTCTCAGATATTTTCATTCTTCAACTGCTGTACAGAGGAACCTCATTGCAGAAGCCCTCCCTTTATCTTCAAGACACTAGCTCTGGGAGGAGTTGATGTTCTCCTTTGTCTTGTCCAGGTTCAGTATGGGGTTTGTCCTCAAAGAAAGATTCCTTGTATGTATGGCAAACAATTAATAATAGCTGTGTCCTGAGGGTACTTGGTGAGGGGTGACACAGGCGAATGCAGCTGTAGCCAAAGGGTATGTGAGAGAAGCACTCATGCACAAAGAGCAGGCAAGAAAGTGAGAAAGGGGCCAGAAAAAATCCAGATGGACTTCAGCTGTCAGGACCAGCAAAACAGGGATGGGTTGGTATAGACTGAAAAAGGCTAAAAGTGAAATGTAGAAATTCTGGGTGGTTATTTAAGCTGCTGAGTCCAGTCACAGTTCAAGGGAAGAGACAGAATAAGATTTATTCCAGACAGCTTTTAGCTGTACAATAAAATGTTACAAAATGTTTTAGGAAAAGGTGTTGCTCAGAAGCAGTCCTAGATGAGTGTCCAGGGAGATGGCAGGATATAATGCCAGGTCTTCATAAAGAAACATCTCATGCTGCAAAAATCTGTCTGAAATTGATCCTTTAGTCACACTTCATTGGCCTCCTAGATAACTTTTTACACTTGAAAAATGAAGAGGATGTAAAAATAGCAATATGCCATGAAGTCATTAGGGACTGCTCACGTGTGTCCAAGAGAAAATATATGGCCTCTGTTTCCATTTTGTATCTGCTGAAGTCATTAGATTGTTGGCTGATAAGCTCGGGGATGAACAGGTTCAGGTCCTTGGCCACAATGCCCAGCATCTGATAGCAAATAGCCCCATCCGCTCCAACCGGCTCTCTAGCCAGTATGTTCTGTTTAAAAAGCTTATGCCTCTGGCATGAGATCTGTTTAGTATCAGTACACATGGGCATTGACATGTTCCTTGTCAATATTTTTAGGAACTCAACTACTTGCTAGCTAGTGCAACAGACTGATGTTGGAAGGAAGCCCATAATGGAAAAAAGCCCATGGGTTTACACTGAAACAAACTGATATGTGAATGAGAATATACATCAGCCTTGGCAGGGCATGCTATTATTGAAATTTCCCGTCTTTCCCACTACCACAGGGTGCTTTATGCCTAGCAATAAGAAGATAATTGAAGACTGTGAGGGTTAGAAGTGATTTCTTTTGGACCCAACAGACCCTGGAGATTTTTACTACTATTACTACCATTATGCATGTGCAGAAAATTCTCTAGGGGAACAAACAAGGTCTGTGGTTGTACCATAGCATAAAATGGTCAAAAGATGTTCTGCTTCGATTCATCCTGATAAATGGTTTATGCCTTTAGACTTGCAGGGATGGGACTGAGGAGTGGATAGGGATCCCAGGTAAACAGGATGGGCTTTGATATCTCAAATCAGAGGTCCTTTCTTTTTTCTCCTTGTCTCATGCATCTAGGTTGAATGAGAAGTTGCTGTACATCAGGCCAGTGCAGGGGAGAGAAATCAGTCATTGCTATTTCCCCACACTCAGGTTTGATCAGATGTTACTTTTTTTAGTTAAAAAAATCTTCGTTAGCTCCAACAATAAGCAATTAGTTGATATAATTTGTGTTTTGACTTAAAGGCTTCAAAATGCCATTTATCTTAAATAAGCCTCTGATCTTGTTTTTCTGAACATGCTAAACTCCTTCCTCTAGTCATATCCTAAACCTCTCACAGACTTTTTCTCCTCCCTGGAGGCCAAACGTTATAGAGGGGCAGCTGATGTGGGCTCCTAGTCCTGTTCCTTCAGTTGTGCATCTGGAATGGTAGACAATCATCACCTCTGCCGCAGTGTTCACATCTGGAGATGGACAGAACAGAAGTTGCCTCCTCTTGTAAAACATTTTGAGTTCTCTGACATGTCTCTGAAAAAGAATGACCTCCAAACTGATTTGCACACCACAAAAGCAAATGTCTAATAATCCTAATATTTGCAAAATTCCTCCCATTTTTACAACAAGCAGCAACATTTATTTTAATTGTGCTGGCAAGGATGTTACCACAGGAGAGTCTCTGCCCTTTAAGTCAGTGCTGAGACCGTCACAAAGAGTGCACATTCCCTCTGATTATTCTTTTTGCTTCGCAGTCCCTCAATTTTCTATTTTTTATTTTTGGAAAAGATGGAACAAAGTCAACGAGTGTCTGCCTAAGGGAAGGACTGGGGACTGTGGATTACTGGGTCAAAACCTAAGCAAGCAGGGAGAGAGCAGGACTGTTTGTTGTCCTGAGTACAAACCAATAGGTTCCCATGGGAAGTGGCAACAGTGCTTGCTGAAGGGGGTTTTGAGAATGGGTTCAGGAGGCATGTTTTAATGGCCAGTTACACCACATCTTTTCCAGCACAACTCTGATCTACACCTCACAGAACTTATAGAGGGCTGCAGTGGGTGTAATGAATTCTATCAGCAGAGTTGGATTGTACATTAATTTCTTCCCCTGCAACAGAAGTTCCTTGGTATTCTGCAGGCCCTTCTCACAGTGAAGGGTGCTATGATAGCTAATGCTAGTGAAAAACATTCTGTCCTGTTATCTAAACAAAAGTTGATTTTAGGATTTATAATAGGTGTAAATAATTTTGTTGAGTGCAGAATAGGTGTTAATATTAGGATTATAAAGTGATATTTCTGTAATTCGTATCTAGGAACATAAATAGTAACTTAAATGCTTAACTTTCATGACCAGTGTTTGAAAATAATGGTCCTGTGATTTCATGTATGGTAATCTCTGGAACATTTCAGAAACACATGCTTTACAAATGTCAATGTGCACTTTCTGTGCAATTGGAAGATATGTTATCCATCATGAAAAGAGGGGTGTGCAGAGCTGCTTAGAAAACAGGCCATTATGTCTCTGCGGCATGTGACTTTTAAAGAGGTTTTAATGTGCTAAGTGTTGTAAAAGTCTTCCCTCCAACTTAAACTTCAAAAAGGCAGGAAATTCACAGGTAACATACAACATATACTTGGCAAAGTGCGAGTTTCTGCCATTGTCTTAAGCCTTCACGTAGCATGTGCTTTACTCGCTGAATTCTAGGTTTTCAGACTACAAAAGGATCTTTCTAAATAAAAGGGTAGAAAAGATGGTTTTCAAAGCTGAGGCATGCTTTTGTTCAGAGCTCTCCCAGGCACAACAGTCCATCATGTAGGAGCAATACAGATCTGTGCAGGTTTGCTTTTCCATGAAGTCAAGAATATAATGGCTTTTCTCCCTACCAAAAATACATTAAGTAATCTCTTTTACTTAAGGGGTTTCTTTGTGGAAGCCAGACCTGTTTCAGAAAAAAATCTTCTGATGCTGCCGCACCAGGGTGTGAGAGTCCCGATTCAGCATGCATTTCACATGAGAATGACATCTTTAATGTGCTCTAGGAAAAGTGTCTTTGAGGTTATGTACTTCAACACTTTTAGCTGCTGCTGCTATTAGGGAAACTAAGGCAGAAAAACATGCTAAAAAATCAGCAATATTAACAATATTCTAGTAATTTTCTACTCAGTTGTTTTCTGCTGTTACTGTGGTAGCACAGCAGGGTGGGAGGGGAGTTAGCAATATTTTGAAAGGACTGGTTAAAATTTAAAAGACAAATTTTGTTGCACAAGAAAGGAAATATCCATTTATCTCCAGGATTTCACATATTTTTGCCATTAGCAAATGCCTTTTGTATTCTTCACTCTCCCAAAACCCCATCACGACTCATTAAAGAATTTTGTTTCAACAAACTGCTTGCCATTGTTCATATTTGGGGTCACATTTTCTAAGACACCTCAGAGTAAATTCACAAAGGACAAGGCCTCTGCTGTGCCCCTCGTTAAGGCATCTCCCTGGATCCCTGCATGTGCTGGCTGAGTGCTGGACTGCCCACATGGAAAATGGGAAAGTTTGTGCTCATGTGAAGAGACAGACAGAGGTGAGCCCATGGAGCCAGGAGCCGAGCACCCAACAGTGCTGAGGAGAGCAGGAGCAGGGCTTAAACCTCTGAGTAATCTGGGTACTTCCCTTATCTTCCAATTAATTAGTCCCAAGCTCTCTGCAAGAGATAAGCCACAGAAGACACCTAATGGCAACCTGGGCATAAAGTGATTTTGAAACTGAAGAAGTACTAAGACATTATTTTTGTCCAGAATCACTCACAATGGTTAAAGTGCTAATGATATGAAAAGGGATTCAATAAGTATTTGCTCATTTTAAAAGCAGTGGCATGTTGTCTCCAGATCTCATGAGAACAATTAAGTTATTTTCAGTTTCTTAGTAACCGAGCGGATATAAAAGAGACCATTTAGGCAGAAGAGTTTTCAGTCTGGTTTCCTACAGGCTGAGGCAAAAAGGAACTCAAACTGCCAGATCCTGTCCAAATAATTCCAAATCCACAGACTAATTCTTATCAGTTTAGCTGAGGAGATATTTCGTAAATACCAGCTCCTGCAAACTTTGTGAAAATCAACAGCTGTGCAGAGGAGAAGGACCCCGTTAATGTTTCACTCCATGAAGGAAAACTCAGCTGCTCTCCATGCTGTTTGACTGCAGACAGCCTGCCAAGCCTGCAGGTATATCTTGGCCAGCTGCCCAGCAGCCTGTGGCTCCAGGTTTCCACATGGCCAGCCAGATTCACACATTTATGCTCCAGAAAAAGGAGCCTGGGGTGGAAAGGTGAAGCGGGACAGAAATCTGGCTTCATCCTTTCCACTGCAATGGTCTGTTTCACTTACAGATTAGGCTTCTAGAATGGCTGTTTGCAGTGATTTGAATCCTACTGCCTCTAATTTCTACTGTGTTTTGGAAATCACATTGCAGAAGTAGAGTTGTACCATGCATGGTAACTAATTGTAAACTGGTTAATTTGATATCAGTTGTGTCAGCTGCCTATTTAGGAGCTTAAGTAAGAGACAAAGGCAATAAAAAGACTTTACTAACAGCTAGTTGACATGGATCAGAAAAAGAAGTAGGACTTATTAAATGCTCCTGGTGTCAGAGCTCGAGGACAAGGGTTGAATGGGGCAGATAGCTAACACAGTGGGCTTCTGCTGTGCATTAACACCACAAAATGTCCTGATTACAGTGCTGTAGTGTATCTAGCAAGACACTGAACAAGTGACTTAAGATACGGCTAGCTGACATCTACAAATGCAGTCATCAAAAGAGAAATGTAACCAAATTGTTGTGTGGTGCCACAGAGACCAGTGTTTAAGGCACTGCTATCTAATGAGGTTATTAAGGACCTCCAGGAAAATATTAAATTCCTGCTGACTAAAGTTTTGCAAAGATTAGCATGTTCAGTCTCACAGCATAATTGTAAGTGCAGAAGAATCACCTTCTCTGGAGTTTTTTTAAGAATAGGTTAGAATAAGTCCATTTCAGATGGCTGGGCTGTCCTTTCTCTGTGTACAGTGTAGGGGGGTAGAGTAAACACTCTTTTGAGGTCCATTCCAGGGTTACATGTCTCTTGGCTTGTAGGCCTGGACCATAAAGTCACTATGTTAGGCTTATCATCTATGACTTAGAATTTCTCAAAACTTTCCATTGACACGATAGCTTAAAGAGTACTAGAATCAAAAAGTAAAAAGTCTGCTCAAGACTGATGCATGTACATGTCATCATTCATGTTTAGTCTTTGTTGCTGTGAAATGAAGTTGTGAATTCCTCCTAACCGATGGGTATGTCTTCTAAATTATGGTTTCCCATGAACTATGAAATGGAAAATGGTACAAAGAAACAAAGAATAGAAGGACTCTTTCTACTTGTATTTTTAAGCAACACCCTTTAGTAAACTATTACCAAGTCAGATTGTCTTTTTGCAGAGACAAAATGTATACAACCTAGTGTAAGCAACTCTTTCAAACCTGGCAATTCCTTAATGCGTGAGCCTTCGTGTGTTTGGAAATTGGGTGGTCTCTCCTAAGACAAAAAAGGATCTTTGCACTCCTAGCCTGACTCTGAAGTGTTGTGTTTCCCCTGTTGTTGTTTTGTAGTAAGGCAGTGCTGTTGAATAGGCACAGTTAATAAATCCTCACATGCTGGTGTCGTGGCTGCCTCCATTCCGAAAGGGAAGGTCAGGGTACTTCCATAAGTACATCCATAAGTTTGGATGACCATTGCCAAACTTGTATCTGATGGGATCCTGGCCTCTGTCATAGTGGGGCTCCTTTCACAGCCACACACAAATGGAAGAAGGCATTTCAGCAGTTACAGATGTTTGCCAATCCAACACCACTGAGGAGCCAGAGAGACTGTGAACTGCTCTCACAGCACTGATAGGGACCCTCTCAGTAGGTGGTAGAGATTTAGGCAGCTTTTTTTGGAAAATCTTTCTGTTCCCACTTCTTCTGCTAGGTTTCCCTAAGGCAGGGAAGCAACTACCTGACAGAGGGGATTTCTTTGCACTGCTGCAAACTAGTTATGCATACAAGCAAGAAGCTGCTCTGTTCTCTGAGCCAACCAGTGCAGAGGAACAAACCCCTGAAGAAGAAGGAGAAGAGCTTCAGTCAGCTCCCCGAGTAGTCAGCATTGCTCCCCTCTCTGCCTGCCCCATGGCAGGTGGGAGGAAGGAGGTAGCTCTGGCTCTGGGGCTGCTCTCCTGGCACAGGGCAGGACATGAGTGCGGAAGGTGGGCTCCCGCTTTGGGCCCAGCATGGCCTGATGCAAGAGGAGCAACTGAGAATCAGCCCACTCTCATCAAAGTAGGACCCAGGGAAATTAAGTATGGGCATAGTCTGGCTCATGTGGTGGGGGATGATGCAGAGTAAATCACACACACAACATATCCATGATTACATAGGCTACTCCCAGAAAAGCAGAGAGAAAAAACCAGCTCTGCAGCACATTGTGCCAGTGGGTGAACTCAGGTGTTGGAGGAGGGTATGTCCACATGCAAGGGTACTGGGGAGAATTGAGTGGCTGTTGCCTTGCCTCTGGCACACACATTATGGAGTCTCCTTACTGTGTCTGATATGACAACCAGATGAAACTACTAGATAGAAGTCATGAATCATCAAGCCCTAGAAAAATGCATATGTTACACAGCTGTGCTCTGAGCCAGCCTCTTTCTTATCAGCGTTATAAGGCTGTGCTAGATGCTCTAGAAGCAAAAATAAGTAGTGAAGTAGTTGCTTGCTCTTCCTGCCCAAGTGGGTGCATTTCCCCAGACTTCCTGAACGAGTAAGTGTCTGGTCAGATCCAAGCAGGCATGGTAGCCCAGCAGTTTGAAAAAGCATCTTGGAAGAGCAAGAGCAATGTGTTAGGTTCAGTGTTAAGTAGTGTTTACTTACAGGGAAGTTATTGAACTGGTTCAGAAAACTACTTCAAAACTCTACCAGGTGTATTTCCAAAGACAGAAGTTCATCAAATGATGGGCTATTATCCCCTAACAACAAAGAACTTGCTTGTTTGGGTTTTGCTTTGTTTTGTTTTCATTTTAAAAAGCATGGTATTTATATAAAATGCTTATCCAGGAGAAATATTAGAAGAATGTCATGAAGCTTGTAAAATTAGACACTCAAGAAATACCAGGAGTCAAACTGCAGTACATTCTTAATTCATCTCTGAGTATGCTTAAATGGTAGTGTCTAACCACATGAATGCAAAAGTCTCTCATCCTCCTTGTTCAGAGTGGATGGTAGTTTCTCAAGTAATATTACAGCTTCTCATTCAGTACTTAGCATTCTGTCTTATTTACTGTGTGATATTTAAGATCTGCTTTGAAGATAAAACAACTTGTTCCTGGCTTAGTCTGATACTTGTCATTATGGTAACTTGGTGTTTCACAAATATTACCACAGTTATTTTTCTGGTTCATTGAAATAAATGTGCATTCTGACAGCTTTGTGCATGGGTAGTTAGCCAAAGGAAGGCAAAAGAGAAAAACTTGGGATTTGGGAGTCTTCTGGTTTAGGGGTACACTGTGTGAATGCTCATGCAACTCATCAAACAGCCCAAAGCAGCTTAAATCAGGTACCTAGAAAAAGAGGACTGTACAGTAGTCCAATGAAGAGTTTACTTCAGCTAATCTAGTACTGTCTAGGAAGAAGTGAACAGTAAAGCTGGTTTGGTGGCTGATATTCTGCTGCATTAAGTGTAAAACTAACTTTTTTTCATCTGCAATCCCCTGCCTCATCTTCCAAAGTAAGTTATTCTCTGAAGAGTCTGGGTTATATCAACAGTTTTATATTGTACCTGAATCTACTATATTTCTACAACTTCTCTTTCCTTTGCATTAACTGTGGTAATGGATTGTACGGAAAAAATTCTAAGTACTTGTGTAATTTCAAGATAGTATCCCAACAAACAAGCATAAAAGGAACTATTTTAAATTTCTAGAGACAGCCTCAATTCATGCCTTAGCTGATATCGCCAATCTTAGTCTTATAAGTACTGGTCTTTACTTTTTCCCTGTGTGTAACCTTCCAGTTTGCTCTTAAAAAATTATTTCTGCCCCCAAATGTTTTGCAACACAGCATCATACAGGCATTTATTTGGCACCTGTGCTGCACCTACAACCTTAAAAAGTATACAGATCTCTGGCACTTTAAATAACTTAGTTACTGACCATCAGTAATTGCTGTTTATCCGTAGGGACCTAGGCAAGACCAGAGGGAGAGGCCATTGGTCACCATCTCCTTGCAGCAGAGGGATGGTGAATCTCAGACAAGCTGGGCTCTGTCCTGGCCTCAGGATGGGGAGCTGCTCTGGTAAGCAATGCCTTTGTGCATGGATATTTCTCCTCTCTGCCCACTGATCCCTGCCATTTCTGCCCCTTTGCTGCATTCTTGTCTGTCCCTCTGCTATTTTCCCTCAGAGGCTTCCCACTCTTGCAGTCATGACTTGGGTGTCACAGTTCCTGCACGCCTGTGCTCCTGCACCCAAATTCCAGTCCCATCCTCAGAGAAAGAGAGCTTGAGAGTTTTTCTTGTAAGTGCATGATGGGTTTTTTACTGTGAGCTAAAAAATGTGATTTTCCTCAGGCTTTGTTCTCAGAAGTGACTGAAATATTTGGTCCTGCTCCTGGTTTTTGTTATTACTGTCTTAAGGGTGAAAATAAGCAACTGTAATAGAACTGGAAAGGATTGGGAAGTGTTAAAGACAGGTCAGGCTAATCATGCAGTGTGTCTTCTATATACACAAAGACCTTAAGACGTTTATATTTCCCAAAACAGTGCTTGACAGCATAAAGTATTTACATGCAATACAGTATCTGTGAAATAAGTTCTTTTATAGGATGATTTAACATCAATAACAGTACAATTTCATGCCAAAATTATTTATACTTTGTCTCTGTTACAAGCTATATATTAATCAAGGATAGCAGACCAAGTACGGTGGGTGAGAGAAGCTAGGTCAGTGTTTCCCTCACGAGCATAGCAGGGGCCATGGACTGCTGTTAGACCCAGACTTTCGGGTGAGGTGGACCTTTTGTCTGATCCAGTATGGCAGCTTGAACAAAAGAGAGATTTTGATGAAGCAAACGAGGACAGACAGAAAGCTCCAGCTTCTTGAAGGTGCAGTAATAGCCAAGGAGAGAGGTAATGGCACTGCAAGCCCTTTGACAAAGGCTCGATGAGTGAGGCTTGAATCAGTCAAGCAATGCAGTAGCTCTGCTGACTCACAGCTCAGGACCTAAAATCCTGGAGGCTAGAGTCTTGGACTAGGAACACAGCATTAAATTGAAAGGAAGATGCCTTCTAATTTGAAGTGATGGCAAGCATCATCGTTTTTCCAGAAATATGTGATGAAGTAATGAATGCTGTACTGCAGCACACCTAATCTACTCCTTCTCTCCAGTGATTTTTATATCTTTTTGTCAACAGGATGTATTTTGTGGCTGCTCTTCGTTTACACACACAAAAGGGCAGTTTATATTCCCTCCCTATTTCATAGTACTGTCCCTATTTCATAGGGCCAGCTGCTTGCAAGAAGTTTCAGATAGTAAAACTAAGTGAATAATCTCCTGCTAGGTAGGAGAATGAAAAAATACATGTGAAATGTATTTTTTGCATGCTGGCTTTAATTTACTTGGTCACAATGTCACAGGGGACTAATTTTATCATTTTCTGGAGGCATGATTACATTATTGTTGTGTATGTCTGTCTGGTTTTATCTGCTGTGTATGGCATCACATCAAATAATATGAAGTGACATGACTAGTAGAGTCCGACAGAATGCTCTGGGAGAGCCTCTGAGCAGAGATGTCATCTTTAATGCATCTACAAGGAGTTTTGGAGTGAGCTTTGTTCATCCTCACCATTCCTTGTAATTAGTGTGCTAGAAAGACCCTGCTCCTACTGTGATGGTCCTGGGAAACAGTTCATTCATTTGCTGCCTGTAATGTGGGCCACGTCTTTTGAGTTATGATGTCCAGAGGGAAAAACAGCCTCTGAAGATATCAGCATCTTCTTAAAGGAACCACAGAGACACCCTGAACAATTTTTTTTTTTGGTGTCTGTTGCTTTTGTCTTTTATGCAAGTTTTCAAAAGTTTACATCCTTCTGACTTTGCTTCCTGTGATTCATAGCCAGAGTCTGCCCAACTTTCTGCCTGGGGCAAGAAGATAGCGGCTGGCAGCTCTTCAGGCTATGTGAGTTTGTGCAGATCATATGCCTATGTACCCCTCTCTCCTGGAGGGCCACAGGAAGAAAGCAGCCTGAAAAAATGCAGAAAAGCTCTTCCCTTTGCACTAATCTTTGAATAGTATTGAGGAGGGAGGAGTCAGCAGCAAGGCAGCCCTCACCCCCTTGACAGTGGGGAGCAGAGCACTGGTCCTTGGCCTGGTGTCACCTGGATCTTGTGTGTTGATGCAAGAACTGCATATGTCTCTGAAACCTGCCACAATTACAGTAAGATTTCTCCCTGAGACTGAATGCCAGAGCCCTTTCTACCTTCATGCCAGACAGCACATCTCCCCTGATGCTAACAGGGAAGGCTAAAATTAACCAGGAACGTACAAGCAGCTCCCAGATGAACCATGGCCAGAAACCCATGATTAAAGACATAGCAGGCTGCAGGTTGGTTAAGGTTGCCAACAAGCCTCCTGAGCAGGAAGAAAACACTTAGAACTGTCAAAGCACTTAAAGGTATGATACTGCTTTCTGGGCTAGGCTTCTTTTTTGTTACTTTTTGTTTTACCTATATTTTTTTCAGGGAATTCACGCTGCTAACAGTAGGTTCCTGAGAAAGATGCTTCTAACCTGAACAGTGTTTCGAATTTTTAAAGGATCGAGGTTGCAGAGTAACCGAGAAAGGATTGCAACAGGATCAGGCTGTGCTGCTCTCCATTCTGGTGCTGACTCTCTCTAAAAACTAGAAACTACATGACTTTTTAGTGGTATTTAAGGCAGCCAGTACTTGAAGTTAATGACTGCGTGAGATCAAACATGTTACAGTCTTTTTCTATATTTTATTTACTTAGTGCATTTGAATTTCTTGGGGGAGGAATCCTGGCTCTGCTGATTTCTGAGTACTGTCAACTGCAATAATACCAAAACATTACCCTTTGGGTATAGAAGTTATAAAGTTTTGTCCGGACATTCACTGTATTAGTAACTTTTCCTATTTCTACATGTCTTAGCACAGGAACAGAGGAAACATTTACACTTCTTTTTTTTAATAGGAAAAAGTGATGGCTAAACCACATCTTGGCAAGGGAAGTAGGGAATAGATGTATGAGCTAAAATTTCTTTTAGCTCTCTTTATATTGGCTAATTGTCAAGTTGACTTGTTTCCACCCATGGCTGAGTCCAGTACTGGAAATTTGTAGGTATGTCTATGTTTATATATGTAGGTATGCGAGGTGGACATATTTTTTTACAAAATTATTATGCTGTCACTGTAGAAAATAAAAAAATACAACTACAGCAGACCCGGTGTTGTAGATGATGCTTGTTTTGATTTTGTCACACACAGCATTAGATTTTACCACTGAGCAGTAGAATGGACTTGTCAGCAGGCTACTGCCTCAGGTTCACATGTATTTATTCTTCCTGAGTCATTGTATGCTGAAGGAACTGTAACAGCACATTAAGATAAGCACACAGTACATGAGAAAAAAATTGCAGTTAAAATCCATTTTCCTAAAATTGTTCAGCTACATCTCTTGAAATATTTAACACTAAGCCATACATCTAAGGCTCCAAAATTTGGGGTGATTTGACTATCATGTTGAGCCACAATGAGTTCGAGAGACTATATCCTTCTCCACAGGAGGTGGCAGTCTTGCAGAGAAGGGATCAGTCTGAATTGTGGCCCAGATTCATGGCTCTGGGAGAACCTGCTGCTCAGCTGCTGTCAGTGGACTGGCGAGTGTTTGGTGCCTTCTGCACTAAGGAGGACCCTGGGAGAGCCAGGGACCCTCTAGTCACCCTCCTACTGCTTTCACACTGCCTACTGCTCAGATTTGGATATCCAAGTAATGAAAACCAGAAAAATTACACAGATCTTATGATCTCTTCTCTACCACTATTTTGCTGTACCAACCTGGAAGTCATTCTTATTTTGAGTCTTAACTCCATTCACTGTATAATAGAAACAAGAGCTGAAACCATTATATTACATTTCTGGATGAGAAGTTCTTCGCAGGAAAGGATTTTTTGCAAACATAGCTGTCCTGCCTGTGCTGGATGGGATTGTTGGCATCCACTCACACTTTCAATGTTTTGCATGTGCAATTATGGATCCTTGTGTTTGGCCAAATCTCCTAAAATCTGGAATTTGAAATTTAGAGACTAAAGTGCTTCCTGAAAGGGAAGTCTCCACTATGTGGACCACAAGATTTGAAATTCAAATTCAAGCTCAACTTTTTTTCTGGCCAAGGAAATCCTCCAGCCAAAGCACTGCTGTAATATCAGGGAATAGATTGGAAAATCATCAACACCATGGAAGACTCTGTTGGTGAAAAGTGCAGCTGAACTGTTCAGAAATGCATTTTGTTGAAAGAAAGGGATTCCTTTTTTTTTTGCCTGTAAGCTGTTAGCAGAATTTTCTGATTGATAAAGGGATTTCTTTCACCATCTGTTTCACAGACCCAAATGGCTTGTGATTGGGTGTGTGAGGTCTGTCCTTGGTTAGGATGGCAGAGGATCACAGCTTATCCCTGTCTGATGAGTGAAAACCTAGAGATTGAAAGAACAACACTGAGACAACTTTATTTTGTGCTATGGAATGATGGATGTTTATGATGCACAGGATGAAAATAAAGCATTTTGTATTGCTTTTTCTATAATGTGAATGACTGCCCCCTTAGTTTGAGTGAGGATTGCCTGTTAGTCTAACATAGATATTTTAACGACTTTTTCAGCCCAGGTTCTGTAATGATGATGTTGGCAAGGGACCCCATGAGGTGTACAGGGCCCCTCCAGGCGCCTTGCTGCTGCTGGCTATTCAAGCAGCATCTAGAGGTACCTCCTTTCATCTGCAGTGAACTGCAAGTTTGTATTCCCTACTGTCAGTTGTTGGATAGGCCATTGAGATCCACATCTGCAATTTCTGGGCTGGATAACAGACACTCTGTCCAATGAGAAATTTTTCTTCCAGACCTCAATTTGATTGTGACTGTCCCAGACTCTCTCATTTGGCCTCCAGCAGTTTGGATTGCTGAGGGAAGATCACCACAGCGCTCTGCCCAATGCATTGACCTCTGCACAGCCATGGGTCTACTTGATTTTTGCTTTGACTTCTTGTAGGGGGCAGCCTAGCCTCAAAGTCCATGTTCTTGGTGAACAACCCCATCAAGAACGGTCTTTTGGCATCCTGCAAAAGAGGTGCTGGGAGATGAAAAGGAAAGATAAGCTGCTTTTGAGAGCTCAACTGGTGCAAGCATGAGCTGTAAGGGCTTGCTGTTTTTCTGGGACTGGCTGAGGTGGTAGAAAATAAAAAGAACGAAGAGCCCTTTCTCATCTGCAGAATAATCTGTAAGGGCACACAAATATGTTTGCTCAGTCAGCATCCAGAAGGTTTCATCAGTTAGTCTTGAAAGTTTTATGATTCTTTGGCTTGATTTTTAGCCTTTCATCTGTGTACATTGAAGTAACAGCTTAATGCGTCCTCTGTTTTCCTCTTGTGAGTAGAAATAAGCCAAAGAATACATCTATCGAAAAGATGAGAAAGAAGGGGGAGGGTAGAGAAATGAAAAACCCCATTTTAAGTGCAGTTCGTTTCAGTCCCAGTGGAGGCGTGTGAGACTCCTAAGTGCAACTGTGATTCATCACGAGTGCTCAGCGGGGTCTGGTTTCTGCCAATCTCTGAATTCAGAGGGTGCTGTGGGAAAGATTACCTCAATACAGAGTTGTGTATCTGTTGATGTGGCAGTGGACTAGCTCTGGAGCTTCCATGTATTAAATTACAAGTTGGTGCATTCAAGAATAAAGCTCTTTAGTGTGTCTGCATCTTAATTGCCATTGAATGTGAGAAGGAGGGAAGGGAGGGAGGGAATTAGATAATTCCATTTCTTTAGAGTATAAAAAATCATCATATTGTTAACTGGATGAGAGCCATTGCCAGTTCAGCCGTAGCATATGATCTGCTGAAGGGCAAGAATGCTTCAGGTATTTCTGAGTTTGGAATAATTGCATTTTCTGTTCAAGTAATACCTTGCCATGTTATTTGGCCATATGGTATAGCACTACAATAGGATGCTTAATTCAGCTTTAATGTGACTTAAGTGGAAGGTTACGAATCTATTTATATATACCCTGCTAAGTCACACTACACTGAAAATTGGACTGTGTGTTGAGGCACACACACAAATAATCATAGCAATGCTCTGAGTGTTCCTCTGATGTTCCTTAGATTACACTGAATTTGGCTTGGCTTGCTGGAAAATTTTTGGCACCCTTTTAACTGGGTTTCCTGTAACTTCTCTAAAAATTGTTTCAGTATCAAAATCCTTGTTTTAGACTCCTCTTTGTCCCCCAAACATATACTTATTCCCCCTCTTATGGTATAACATTACTGTACAACATCGAGATATTAAAAAAAGTTACCAGAATATAAACTACATTTCAAGTGACTTTATTTTTCTATGCAGTGCTTTATATTCAAGAGATATATCTAAAAGAGCAGATTTCTGTTAACTTTTATTTTAAATATTTATTCTTGAATAAACTAAAGCGTACTAACTACAGACGAACATGTAATGTATCCCACCTACACAGGCAACAGTGCAAAAAAGATGCTCATCTGGAAAGAAATCCACTTGGACTAGAAAGTAACATGCATCTTGATTAGTTGTTCATCCAGAAAGCATCCTCTCCTTCCTGTTTTGAAGAGCGTTTCAGACTTCCTGTGAGCAACTGAGCTATTATTCTTATTTTTAGTTGAGACTGAAAACTGTTTTCTCTCAACACTCCGGAAGCTAAATGTCTTTGCTTGTAAGTTAGAATAGGTGTTAATATGTTTGATAGGCTTGTACTAATCCATTGGTACAAACCAGAAGTATGTGCTGTGTCTACAGCACATCTGACACCAGCATGAGGACAGGGCCATATTTTTAGCCTCTTTCAGAAATTGCTATATCTTTGATTAATAATTTAAAAATGTGGGAGTCTTTCCTGTGTTCCTGTGTGCAAGAATGTGAAATCTCCTCTCATGAGTCAGACCAGATTTTGCATGATTCAGTTTGTCTGACTAATTAGATGACACTAGATGAATCGCAGTCTGATAAGTCCTGAAAGGAGATGATGTATCATCATCCAGGACAAAGATCCTGGCATTTGCTCTGGAATTATTCCCCAAATACTAACCCAACATTTTGGACAACTGTGTCTGGAAGACCAAGTGTGATTACAAACCTTTGAAAACCAACGTTTATGGCATGAGAGTCAGGGCTGTGACTACCAGCACCTCCGAAAGAGTGATCCCCTCACTTGCAGAACTAACTCAGTGGAAGTATTGCTTGTTGAGGAGACTCCACTGAAACCCCGATACCTAAATCTAACTGAAAACATGATTTCCATTTCCTGATCTTCTAGGATAGACTTTAATCTAGTACCACTTGTCCTCAGCAATTTTTCTTTTGCAATGACATTTCCAGGAATTGTGTGTAGCTGCTTAGAGCACCACCTCTGTACTTGAACAAGATAGCTGAAATTCAGCACTCAAGCCTCTGAAGGTGGACTATTTAATCCAAAACCATTTACCTCTCAGATTTGAGCTCAGGATTTATAACCCCAGACTGTAATCACACAAAAGTTAACTTTTGACAGTTGCGGGTTTTCTTACTGCGAGCATTTCTTGCAGACTGAGGCTCAGATGAGAGGATATATTTCAGGCTGAACAAAGTCTTTCTATATTTCATGGATCAGACTAGTGCCACTGCTGAGCAACAGTGGATTGTGGTTGTGTATTTTGGGTTGGTTTTTGGTTGTTTTGGGTTTTTTTTTAACTTTCTGTCTTTTTGAGGCTGGGACGGGACAGGACAGTTCCTGTGCCAGGCTTCTCAGCTCCTATCCCCAGCCCCAGTGAGACAGGAAGGCCGCCGGGATTACAGTCAATGCTGATGGCTGTGCTCCAAGGTGCACATTTCCTTCAAGAAAGCTCAGCTGGGAATGCTGAACACCAGCTGGAAAACCAGGTCCTACACAAGGCTTCTTCACTGGAGCCTTTGCTGCAAAAAGAAGTCAGAAGGAGTTCAGTGGTGTGAGATGCTGATCCTACAGGATTTTCCAAACCAGAAACAGCACAAAGTGCTTTGTCAGGGACCTCATGCAAGATGTACGTGTGGGCTGACTTCCTTGTCCCTGTCTAGTCCTGCAAATGAAGACAGGGTGTGAGGCAAGGGAAAGTCTGGCCAACATGTATGAACCTGACTGTGGCTCTTGATAAGGATGTGCCACTGTTTGGGAAGCAGTGTGCTGGCTGCTTCCTTGTGATCTCTCCCTTGTGCTGAGATCTGGGGCTCCTGACTGTGGCAGCATTGAAGGTCACAGCCTCCTCCTTCGAAAGCATCTGATGGTCCTGTATCCACATCAGGGCTTGTCTTCTCCTTCCCTCTCATCCTCCTGGCTGCAGGTGCAGTACCATCTCCCTCCCCACTGCTTCCACGGCAGTGACCCACAGCAAATGAAGATGCTCCTGCACCCTCAGTAAGGCAATGTCTCTCTTTTAAAAGCCTTTATTATGTGCTTGCACACCTCTGCAATAAGTTAAAAATACAATGGGGGGAAAAAAACTACTCTGCCCTGACAAACTGCTGCTCCTTTGCAGAAGCTTTTGTTTGTTTGCTCATTTGCAGCTCTTGTACATAGAGGATTTAGTTTCCTTTTCTCCCCTTTATTAGTAGGTCTGTGCTCTCATGCTTTGGATCTCCAGTTTAACACGGAGACAAATTGAGACCACACGTGGAGGCTGGAGATGAGATGATGACCTAGTAGATCTCCACACCAGGTGCATCACCTCTTGAGTAGTGCTTAGGCAGCACAAATGCCTCTTACTGTGCCAAGCAGAAAAAGCCACTAACCATTGGCTTAACAAGCTCCCTGCTTACTTTCACTGGTGCTGTCTGCCTCCATGTGTACCCCTTTCTTGCTGCTGATGGGCTCAGCAGTGCCTCTTCCCCTTCTTCCCTTTCAGACTGTGCTCGAGGTCCCCAAAACAACCAGGTCCAGGGCTGTACTGCTGCCCACTGTGATGCAGAAATGGGCAAGTCCTGGAGGTGATGGGTTTGCTGGGCTTGCAACCTCCCCAGAGCCCACAGGTGCTGGTGCTTAGAAACTGGGCTCTAGGGAATTTCCCTTTGCATTGACTGCTCCGACCAGTCTTTCTATGATCCAGATCAATGACTATTGCTGTTTGGCTTCCAGTTCAGAAGAAGACAAATGCCTGGTTTAACAAATGAACAGTGAATGCATGTAGCTTTGTAAGGCTTCCTCACTCTGCTTGCCCTCAGAGAAAGCTTTCCCTCCATCTCTTGAGGCGTACAGTTGTGCCACCAAAATATCTTGGCTACTTCTCTTTGGTGCCTCTCCTGCAAGACATTTACTTCTGTCTTCCACAAAACAAGAGAAAACTGCATATATTGAAAACATTGTGGTGAAATAAGACCTGTCAGATTTAAACTATAAAATAGTTCAGCCTCTGTGATGTGCTGCTGTAATTCCATGGCTGTTCATTGTTTGAAATGAATTCTTAGTTGAATTCAAAATTCAAAAAATTGAGACAGAAATGTACAAGAGCTGTTGATTCACGGGCAAGGGGATGTCTAAAGTTTACTCCAAATACACTGATGGGTTTGAGAGAGAGACAAATATCACAAATATCAGCTTTTTCAGTCATCTTAAATTCAACCTGGTTTAGGGTCTGTCAATTTTGTCTGACCCAGAACACCACCATAAAATCTGAGTTTCTCCAGTAGGTTTTATGGACTATAAGAGCTATTCCATACTCACCTCTGTTACAGGCTGACAGTAGGCTGAGACCTTTGCTGGGCAAAAAACTGCAGCAACAACTTCCCATGGGAACAGCTCGTGTCTGGGCAGCCTGCCCTGAGGTCCAGGGGCTCTGCTACTCTGCATCATGACATGGCAGTGTGATCTCCATCTCTCCTCCTCTGTTTTTCCTCCCACCTGGGTGCAGATAAGGTGATTTGAGCATTAGTTATTCATTCATAATTGTAGCATAAAACAACAGTAAAACCAGAGAGAATCTGTGATCCCTTCTCAGCCTAGTGCTTGGCCATTGAACCCTGGTTTTGAAGGCATTTGTACTGGTACCCCTCTGTTGTGATGGTTATCACAAATGTAAATATCTGACAGTGTTAAAAGGGAGAGAAAATCGTTCTTAGGTCACCAAAAATAATGGATTATGTTATGAAACCTTTTAATTTTAAACAACTTGATTTGGTCAATGTAGGCTGTTTGCATGCAGGCAGGACACTTCCCTACCTTTTAGAATTTGTGGTTAAAGTATTCTCCATAGATTACCTTTTCCACTCATCTAGCTTACACAAATATTTGACTTGAACAGATACTGCTATTAATCTGTTTAGAATGCTGCTATACTGTTTACACAGAGAGGAAAGCTGTAAGCCTGCTTGTCCAAATAGTTTTAAGCAAGGGCAATGCTGCTTTTTAGCACCTGGCATAAATATTTGGAAAATTTTATAAATCCCAGATAACCTTGCCTCTCTCAGATGTATTTACTGCTTCCTAAAACCTTTTCCCTTAAGGTCCTCTCATTTTTTCTGTTGTTCATTTGGGAAGAGCTTGATGTTTTTTTCTCTGCGAATTTTATTTGCACATCCTTCATGATCCTAATCAATGCTGTGACATTATGAATTAAAATGTTTGTCTACCTAGATTGGTACAGATAACACAGTCTGGCAGAATGCAGCAAGATCACTTAAAAGTGCCTGTGATTTGAGTTAAAACATGCCTTCTTGAAGACTTAATTTCAGAACAATGCAATAAGCTGTCTCATGTTCCATATACCCTGGCTTTCTTCTTACATCCATTTGAATTGCGTTATTATTCCCTTGAAGGTTTCCTATGCTGAGAGACATTGCCTTTAAATAATAAAATCCTTACCACCACTGCAGTCTGGTGGAGCTTTGTTTTGAGGCTGTCTTTTCTTTAGCTGAGGCGTGTCTGAAAGAGGTTTGCTTTTTCTTAAGATTTTATTCATTACCAATGCTTTTTGTAATTTCTGTTAAGAAAAATATATGTGATTGTATATGGAAAGGAAAAGAAAATCTTCAGTATTCTCTGAACAATTTATGGTTGGGGTTTTTTTGACTATGAGACAAAAGAGAATGAAATCAACCAGAATATTTTTATATGATTATGATTATTATACTAATACTTCAAGAGCAAGTCACCTGCTCTATAGTCTCAGCAACCCCTGCAGAGCAAGGGGGAGCTGTGTACCTTAGGGAAGGAGTGTGTTTTGTGCATTGAGATTTTTATACAAACTAGTGATAACTGCTGTGAGATAAAAATATATCTATGAAGTGTTTCCCAGCTTAATTTAAGGTGTTTGTTTGTTTAAAATAAATTTTAAAAATTGTTTAAATTAAAAAATAAAGCATTGCTTTTGGACGAGAGCTTCTTTGAATTTGAGATATCAGTTTCAGTGCACTTGACCTCTTGTACTAGTTGTTCAGTCTTTCAGAAAACATTAGCTCCTGAGTTTTAAAAATCTGGGTCTGTTGAATCACAGTCATAAATATTCAAATTGATGAAGACTAAAACTGATCACTGGAATTGTGATCAAGTGCATGATAAATAATGATATTATCAACAAGTGCAAACTCACTTCAGAAAAAATTATCTAGATTTTTAAATGAAAAATCCAATTTAAAAATATGAGTAGAATTTGGAATGTCTTAGCATAATTTCCACCTGCTTCTGTCTCACTTGCCTTGGGGACAGTAACGTGGGGGGATGCAAGGAGCTGACCCAGAGGAGACCTGGAGAGGATGAGATCTGCCTGTTGGAGGCTTTGTGGGCACTGAAGGGGAAGAGAAGGCAGTTCAGTGATGGAGGAGGAGGAGTTCAGAAGCAGCTGTGGATGGATGCTCAAAAGAGAGCACACTGTAGAGAAGGCAAGGTAAGAACCAGCCAAGCCAGGAAAGGCTCAAATATATTTAGATATCTGCTACCAAAATTGGATATACAAACCAGGTAATTCGTATGGCTGTGAAGTTAGATCAGATCTTTTACAGTGATGTGCACAAATATCACCTGGAAATTGCAATCTGTTTTCCCCAGGTTCCATGAATCTGGTGAAATTTTGTGAATTGTCCCAATTGCCATGTGTTCAGGAAATGAATAGTCATACAGATAAGGAAGTGATGAAGGGGTGCATATTTCCTAAAGTCAGAAGATAAAGAGGCAACAAAATTTAGGATGCACTTTGAGAGGAACTGCATCATACTTACATTCTGTGCAGTGTCATGTGTAATTTCTTTTCAGTTCACAGGAATCTGATTTCTTTCCAGTCAGCTTTTTCAGATGCAGAAAATCCACTGAGTTGAATTTAATTACAACACAAAGATTAAAAAATGATTTGTTCTTCTTGAACTGGTGCTCTGTAGATGTTCAGAGTGCCTGTAACCCATCCTGTATATTGCAGAGCAGATCAGTTGCATCCCATCTCCAGGAAGCTTGCCAGAACCCTCTTCTCTGCATTGTCTCTGAGTCAGGAAATCTAAACATGTATTCCACTTTGTCAAACTTCCCAAAGTGCTCTATGTATTTTGGGGCATGGTGAGACTGTTTATACCTCCCTCAACCACCAGTGTGAGAGCATGGAAAGAAGAAAGGAAAAAGAAAAATGGGAAAGAAGAAGAGAAGTAAGATGTTTCCCATTGGAAACTGCAAGTAACGGTATACAGGTTGACTGATTTCAAAGTTGGGGGCCCATGTTCAGCCTTTGCATATAGGCAGCCAAACTCCTGGAAAAGCTGACAGTGATTGAACGGAGTACAATTGTTCAGTTAAACCTTTTTGGAGACAAGGAGAGGGAAAGAGGAAGGGAGAAAGGAAGAAGAGGTGATAGATGTAAACAATGAATCTGTATTTAGTGGTGTGGAGAAATATTGTGAATTTGGGTACATGTTAACAAACAGTGTTCGGAGAACAGAAATGCAAATACAAACGTCTGACAGCTGATGCAGTTCATTTGAAATAAAAATGGTTACAGAGTTTCCTTCTCAAATGTCCTCTAATTCTGTTGAAGTAAAATATTGCAGTTTTAGGAGGTGAACAAAGCAAGAAGGACAGATTCTTTTTTATTATATTTATGTATACTTGATTCATTAAAATATTTGAAAAATATTCATCAGGTTAACCTTGAAAATGTTAAAAATCTCCACCCAAAGCTACCTGTATATTTCATATCATTACTATTTATATCCTTCTCCAAAATTCCCACAAAAAACTAATGCCAAGGCCAGATGCTCTCAGTATTTTGAAATGCTAGACACCTGTGAAGCTGTCTGAAAAAAACACAGATAATCCATCTGTAAAAGTTGAAGTTTGGAAGTGTTATGTGTCTCTTCATGCTTACCTGCAAGGAAGCAATCCTTTGCAATAGACCACAAGACAGGGCTCCTCGGGGCTGCCACTCACCTCTGCTCTGAACCTTGCTACCAAACACAGAGAGGTGAGAAGCTATTGAGTTAGATCTACTTTCATGTTATTAGGAAAGGAAGGCAAGAAAAGCCTCAGAGGGTCAGATCTTGGACACTCCTGCTGTCCCCCACCACTCCGCAGAGCTTCCTTCTGACCTAGGAAGTCAGGAGGGAAGTCACCATCTTACTTGCATTTTACTGTCATCCAGACAGTTTCCCCCATGTTTTTTGTCTCCTTCCTATGAGCACACTTTTCTTCAGTTACCACTGGGCTGAGACCTGTCTGTAAGGAGAGGACTTGGGAAACCAACAGGCTGAAGGAGGTGATTCTCCCCCTTTGCTTTGTGCTCGTGAAACTCCGCCTGGAGTACTGTGTCCAGATATGGGGCCTTAGCCACAAGAAAGATTTTGACCTGTTGAAATGAGTCCAGAGGAGGACCACTAAGTTGATCACAGGCTTGGAGCACCTTTCCCACGAAGACAGGCTGAGAGAATTAGGGCTTTTCAGCCTGGAGAAGAGAAGGCTCCAGAGAGACCTTATAGCAGCCTTACAGTACCAAAAAGGAGTTGGCAAGAAAGCTACAGAGGGACTTTTCACAAGGGCATATAGCAATAGAACAAGGGGAATGACCACAAGCTGAAGATATTAGGAATAAATTCTTTACTGTGAGGGTGGTGAGGCACTGGAACAGGCTGCCAAGAGAGGTTGTAGGCTTCCCATCCAAGGAGGTCTTCAAGAGCAGGCTGGATGAGGCTCTGAGTAACCTGGTCCAGTGAAAGGTGTCCCTCCTCACAGCAGGGATGTTGGAACCAGGTGATCTTTAAGGTTTCTTACAACACAAATCATTCTGTAATTCTATGATTAAACAGTGGCCAGAAGAAGCTTTTTGGGTAAAAGTAGACCAGGACATGCACAGCGTAGTGCTCCCCCTGGCGCAATCTTCAGACCATCAGCAGTGTGTGTTGACATTGATTCATGATAAATGTGATTCGGGGTTCACAGTTCTGCAAAAGAAGTACACACACCACAGAGCTTTTCCTGCAAATATTTGTGAAGTTACTGAACTACCCTGTTTTACAAAAAACTCTTTTCCAATATATGCAGGTTGAAACATAGAATTGGGTCTGGGTGGTAGTTAGGGTGAGCTGTCTCCTGTGGCCCTGGCTGGTTGCATTTGCCAGTGAGAAGAAAAGGGTCAGGAATTTAAATCTACTTCATCTCCTCTTCCCGAGCAGACCTCTGCAAGCAGGAGGCAGAAAGAAACTCATGCTTGAAATAGATGAGTCCATATTGCAATGTGTCATGGCAGGAAAGGTTTTGAAAAATGAGCAGCCTAAGCGTTATGTGCTGCAGAATAATTCAGGCTCTTCTAAGACTGCTGAAGAAGTTTCCTTCTTCGTCAAAAATGCCTGTACTTCCAGGACAGGCTCTGACTTTTATGGCCTTAGATGGAACAGAAAATGGTTTGAATTCAGGTCATCAAAACCACAGACATAAACACTGTGCTGTGTTGTCAACTCCTTCCATGAACAGGCAAGGGAATGCATTGGATATTATCCTCTGTGGTTATCTGTTACTTAAATATGCTGTCCCAAATTTATGTACGTAACTAAAGTCATGATAGAGACTACAAGACAGAACTCAGTACAGCCTCTATAATGTGACTCTCCTACTGGAAATCACAAAAGAAGAATGACTTGTTTCTTATTCCCTATTAACACATAAATTTCTGGACAGATTTTAGTCTTGCACTAACCAAAATGTAACAATTCCCCAAAAGGAGGAAGGATGACAGGAAGACTGAATGGTTGGGGACTGGGGGAAAGGATGAATGCTGTGGAACTGGAGTCTCTCCAGGTCTCCTGAACTATTTCTGCTTTTGCAGCACTGATTAGTTTGCAAAGCATTTTTTTGTGTTGTTTAAACCTCTCTGTTTTCATGAATGACTCATTTTAAGATATAGTGTGCTGGCTAAAGGCAAATCTGTGCTGTGTGCTTAGAGCGGAAATATCCTTTCTTTTCCCCCACAAAAAAAATAGGTGAGATCTTCTGTGCCGTATAGTTAAATAGTCTGCCTGAGATGGAAACAGTTCTCCTAGTATTGCTGTTAAAATTACTTTCAAACCCAATAAATCTGAAAATATTTGTGTTGGGCAATTAAGGTAAGGGTATGACAATCCCTACTGAAAACACTAAAGAGCCATCTCTGTGGCATTAAGTGAAGCTCCACAAAATGAAAACAGGCAACAGATAAGGAGACAGATAATTCCAAGCACTAAAAAAATATTGCAAAGAAAATGTATACTTGAAAAGCATTTTTTCTGAAAACAAAACATGCAACCTGCAGCTCAGATATAAAAAGAGAAAAAAGAGTATGTTCCAGCTTGGCTATAGTGGTGGTGTAAGAATCAGCTGGGTAATGTCTTAGCATTGAAAAAATCAGCTAATCAGCAGTCAAATAATGGGTATTTTATCAAACTATTTTTACAACAGAGAGATAATTTAAGATCTCTCTCTGGGATCGCATATTACAGTTAACATTTAAGTTACAGACTCCATAAATGGTTTAGAAATGCTATAGTATATTGAAATTCTCATAGATATATAAATTTACAGTGTCTTTATGGACAAAAATATTCTAATGCATTCTTGCTTCCTAATGAAGTGGAGTAGATTGGGTTTTTCCTTCCACAGAAACAAATCAGGTGTCTGCATGATAAAAAAATTTCAAATGCTCAGCATCATTGGCACAAGAAAACAGTCACCTGCAACTGATCTGAAATCAGCTTGTGAGGAAATTGGTCCATAATGGCTGGTCAACAACCTTGGAGACCATACCATACATCATAGTACAAGTAGGAGAAGTGGTGAAATCACTGAAGGAGAGGTAAAAATTAGAAAAACCTATCTAATTAAACACTGTGACTTGAAGCCACAGAGCCTCCTGCTTCCCAGGACAGCATGAACTTCTAACTTGCTTTCAGTGGAATAAGTTTGTTGAATTTCCATTTCTTACTGTAGATTTTTTTGGTAGCGTTTTCTTTTTCACGTTGCCAGCAGGATTCCTTGCTGACCCCCTTTATACTTTCCCTTCCTGTTTAAGATCTCCTCTTCCTTTCTTTTTCTGAGCACTTTCAAATATTTACCACTAGGTGCACAAACAGATGGTACAGCACCTGTACTCATCCTTGGAAGAGAGACTTCCAACAGATTTGCTCATTTAGTGCTCTTATTCATTACGGCCAGAATATGCTTAGCTCTCAAGTGATTGCAAAGGTATAAAAGGCCCTGTAGGATATCTTTCTTGTCTACTAGGACCAGCAAAGTGGCTAGCTTAAGCTACTGCTGTTCTTGTGAAAAATGTTTTTTATTACTCATCTTTCAGATCGATGAAGTGGAAAGCAGTCTTCATCATTAGATGACCTACATGTTTTTTCCACAAGAAAACTTAATAGGCATCTCCTTGTTCAATAACTAAACCTATAGTAAGAATATATGAAAAATATAATTCCACATTATGGCAACATTCCTGAAGAATATGAATAAATGAGAAATATAATAGTAAATGTTAATGGGTTTTTAAATGTTCTAAATTCATAGAAAGGTTATGCAGATTTGCTTTTGTTGTTGTTGTTGTAAATGCACATTTTTTTCTTGCTTATTTGCTGAAGTATAGGTTACCACAAAGATTTTTAGTACTCCAAAGGCTGTCAGTTTGTGCATGTAACAGTTAATGGCGTCAAAAGGAAAAGTATTCCCCTCACCTCAACACCACAGTGGGCTGTTTTTCTAACCACCGTTTTGTTAGGTGGCAGGTAGTCATTTTGGGGAGATGGGAGGAGAGGACTGTTTCTAGATAGGACTCCCATAACATCTTAGTAGTGCCCCGCAGTTCACCCCTGGACTTGTGTTTATGCCTGACAACAATGAGTGTGACACTCACAGCTGGAGAAAATATTGACCTTGTCATGTGACACTGTATTTGACTTTGAAACCCTGACCCAGATATGGTGATTATGCCAGAAAATAGGAACTCCCATTTTCCTGCCAACATTCCTGGGTGCCAGATACTTCAGAGAGCAGGAGAGAGCAGGAGCTTGGAGCCCCATTATCTTATGTGCTTTATAACTCACCCAGGGTTTGAGGTGGACGGAAGGGGTTCACACTTTTTCACTTCACACCTCAGCTATCACTTTATTTGTTCCCCTGTATCCAGATGTGTACTCACTCTCCGAGACTAGTGTTACTTGCAGTGCCTTCAATTCTTCTCATCACAGGTGATGAGGAGAAGGAAGCAGGAAAGCATCTCTGTGGAGATGTTTTGTTCTCTTGCTCATTCCCGGACACCTCCTGTGGCGCAGAAGCAGGGTGCTGGTCAGGATCCTCTCTCTGACCCCATGTGGCTCTCTTCACTTATGACTTGGGTGTTCGTCATTTCATTTCCAGTCAAAGCTGCCTAGTTTGTGTAAGAGCTTGCTTATTTCTTGTTGATGTGTCATCTTAACATACTGAAATGCTACCACCAACACTGCTGTGTCTCCACAGGACTTTTGGAAGGAGGTCAAGGATATTCAGCTTGCACAGTGTGTTGAGTTTCCCTGCTGATCACAACAAGGATGTGATTTGATTAGGTATTCAAGCATCTATTTTTGGTTTCATTTTTTTTCGGCAGGAGCATTATTTTTGCTGATAACCTCTCAACTGGGCAGAATCTCAGCATAACTCTCCCCAGGCTGATTGATGACTTCCTGGAGCTGGTGTTGCAAGGCTGTCTGCTGAACACTGCTTCCTCCAGGGGCTCTGCCGAAGCTGTTTGGGCTGTAAATGGATTGTATACACAGGCAGCCCAGGAGTTGCAGTATGCTAATGTTTTATGGCTGTTTTTTCCTTCTCATTATGTCTAATGTTAGTCATCCAGGTGCTGTGGGCTTTCTCTCCCCCAGTTGTCTTGGTTGCATGAACTTGTTAGGAACTGTTTATCTGACACTTATATTACCAGGATAAAAAATTGCTACATTTGTATTTTTTCATCTTTCAATGTAGCTGTACCCCTCCAGAGGCATTATCCACTGTACTGCTGCAGAAGTATTTGTTTCCATCTTTTAATTTGACTGATTTCCATCCTGCATCTGCTCTTTGCTTTTAGAGTCATGGTGAAACTTGAAGTTCACATGTGTGATAAAGATCTGTATGTAATGGATCTAATCAAGATTTCTTCTAGAACAAACTGTGGAGATTGTGCTGACCTGCCCGACCAGTCATCCAAAAAATATGTTTATGGGTTCAAGTAATTTATTAGTCTTGGCTTGTATGTTATTTTTTTTATATTGCTCACCATGAAAATTTCTCTTGCTAAACATGAGATCCTGCTGGGGATTTTGGTAGCTCTGCTCCACTTCTGTTCCCGTGTGATTGAAATATGTTGTTGTTTTTCTTCTATAAGTGTGAATCTCTTTCAGTTAACAGAGGTTTTTGTAGTACACAGACTGCTGCATCCAATGTCTTGATCTGGATTCCATGCTTTTACTCATCCCAACTTGTTAATATTATCTGCTGGTTTTTAGAAAAACAATTTTAGCTTTTATTTCCTGTCAGATCAACTTCCAGCCTCGTTTATTGCCTCCATCAAAAGTCTCTGAGATGCTACTGTTTAAATGTCTTGAGCTGTAGTATAAATAGATCTTGCAATTTGTTTATAAACAAGCCTTTTTGCACAGATCATAGAAAAGGAAAAAAAGCTATACAGGCATTTTAAAAAGCAGCCCCACTTAGGCCAATGCATGTTTATTCAATAGTCTTGGCTCCTTCTGGAGTGTATGATAAATAAATACCTGCCTGAATTAGATTTACTGCACAAACATCTCCCATGGACTGATAAAGGATGTAGCAAAGCAGAACAGAAAGTCCCATCCTGTGGGGTGTTTGTTTGAGCAACCCCACTTGGAGAGGTTTATTCCTCCTCAAATCTCATCATCCCTGTGGGGCTGGGAAGGATGTCAAGTCTGTGGAGGTGGATGTGCTGCTGCCCTGTCCACACCATGGTCCTGGGGTCAGATGGGAGCCTGACCCCAAGCAGTGACTCCCACGGCCGAGGTGTGTGTGTGTGTGTGCGTGTATGCATGCACAAGAACCCCCAAGCAAAATTCCCACCTCCCCATGTGCAGGGCATGCATTTCATCACAGCCTTAGATTGCTTCCAGATGAGCGGACACCACTACAGAGGAAAGAGTGTTTGCAAAGGGGTGATGCTAGAAATAGACTTTCTGCTTGGGTAGCCTTGCTGCAGGCATGCTGAGCCTAGTCTCCCATCTGGCATCAGGAGAGAGGAGGAGGTGTGAGCTGGTGAGCCACCATGGCTCTCTCTCCCAGGGTTGTTCCTCTGCTCTATAGTAGCCGAACCAGAAAACCATCTCTGGATCAACTCTCCTCCCTCCCTACAAAACCGACAGGAAAGATGGACATCTTGGTGGTATG
This sequence comes from Manacus vitellinus, assembly GCF_001715985.3. NCBI lineage: Eukaryota > Metazoa > Chordata > Aves > Passeriformes > Pipridae > Manacus > Manacus vitellinus. The sequence goes on along the minus strand of NW_021938789.1, from coordinate 21,681,047 downwards.
GGCTCTGAATCATACCAGAGGGCTGCCATCTGCTGACAATTATGCCTTTCTAAAAAAATTAATTTAATGAAGTGCCATTAAATAGACTTTTGGGGGCACACCAAGGCTCTTTCACTTAGTGTGATTATGACGAGGAGAGAACTGCCCATTGCAGCAGTCAATAGAGGCAGGACTGTGCCTGCCTGGGTGACCACTCAGACATGGGATGAGGGATGGTTGCATAGGTGGTGTACCCAGGAAGCAGGCTCTGGAGGTTGCAGGATATCACAAATAAGGTTGCAGAGTTGTATTGCCACAAAAAAAGAAAACATCCATGGCTTTGCATAAGCAGGCATATAGCCTGCAAGAAATGCGAAGTAATCCCACTGTCCTACTCCACATGGATACTGCCTCAGCTGGAGTATGGCAGATGATGCATTTCCAGAATACCTGAAGAAACTGGAGTTAACCCAAAGGGCAGCAATGGGAGAGGACATGTTTCAGAGTCCTGTGATCATTGAATGGAGGATGGATGAATTAAGCTTACTATTATATTAAGAAGGGCAGTGGTACAGGACCAGGCTGCAGCCTTGAAGGATGGATAAATGTTACTGGGGCTAGTCTGTCCTCCTGGGCAACTATAGAGAGGATATAAACTAATGACTTTAATTTCAACCAATAAAATCCCTGTTAAACACTGGGAAAAGTTTTCTCTTTGGGGAGGAGGGAAATAGCTCTTGGGAATAAATTCTGTGACAAGGCTGCAAAGTCACCAGCTGAGTGCCAACATCTGTCTCCTTCTTGGGAGGACAGGGAGACAGCAGGCAACCTGGCCTCTCTTCCTTATCCTCTCCTTCTGTAGGGCACAGGATGTTCACCTGGCACCTATCTCCCTCCCTGTCCCTGTAACAGATTTATTCTCAGGCAATGCTAGACATTGCAAAGTTTCAAAATGTGTGAGTGTCAGTGTTGCAATTCCAGATTGTTTCTTTTTCCCCTTTGAGATGTATTATGCTTGGTATTTTAATGACTCCAGTTAAAACCCCAGGTTTTTTTCAGTGTGTTTTGATTTTTGTTCAGAAACACAAAAACATTAAAATGTGTCATTTAAAGGAATTTTGGAGAAGTGCAAACCATGTCCATGTACTTTAGAGCTTGGGAAATTAAGAACTTCCATATGCCAAGATGCAACCCTGGGTCAGAGTATAATGTGTGTGTTCACAGCATGTAGAAATGGTAAAGCATTGCAGTCAGTGTCTGGGAGAATTCAGCATTTGTTTCACGTGGATTGATCAGTCAAAACCTGAAAATATTCTTGGCAAGGTTCTAATTAGCATGACAGTTTCAGGTTACAGCTGCTGCAAGTGCCAGAGGACTATGAATTTCATTCATTTTTCTTGAAGATCTTGGAAAGCATTAGCACAAAAGTTTTTTTTTTCTTTTTTTTTTCAACTACACTTGATAATTACAGTTTCCATTTAGACTGACTCTGGCATTGGATAACTTAAAACAGGAATTCCATGGCTTTGGAAAAAGAAGTTTTACATGGCAAATTTAGATACCTCTGTGAAGCGGATAGTTGAAGAGCAGCTGTAGTAGCTCTTCATATCTAAATTAATGGGGTTTTATCAAATGTAAACACAATCCCCAGAAGTTCAATACTGCGACATGAGGCCCCAAGGTGTTTATCAGAAAAGAAGCATGAGCTGGTATCCGCACCTCCCAGCAAACTGGGGACATAGGGGGATGGCAGAAATCTTGCATCGGTTTGCCAATACTCTTTCTGAGGAAGTTTCTCTTTGCAATAGTGGAAGCTACTTCATTTTCTGATGTCCAGAAATACTGTCCTAAATCAGAGTAGCACTTTCAAGCACAGGTTCATGTAGTTTGAGCTATATTTTAGGTCTGCTGCTCAGATATGAGTTTTCCTATAAGAAGTATTTTCACACAAACCCTTCCTTGATAAATATATTTCCAAAGTTGTTGGTGTAAGGGTTTGCTTACTTTAAAAGTATGTCATTTTTGTGGAATTTTTTTTGCTTTTAGGAAAAAGTAAATGTTCGTCAGAAGTGTTGTTTATTTATTCATCAATCCAAAGGCTAAAACATTTGACCCAAGCATAAATATTTTGGCTGTAAAATTGCCACAAACATCCATGGGGATTTCTGTTTGGGTACCTGAGACTTGTGTTTCCCTGCAGATGATCTTCAGCAGATATTTGGTTTATGTGATGCACTACGAGCATGACTGCCATGAGGAATTGCCTTCTTTTCTTCACTAAGAGAAGAAAATGCTCTGCTGTATAAGGACTGTGACTTTCCTCTAAAACCTAACCAATGTGCAAGAAGGAAAGCACCCCTTTCCTCATTCAGTTCAGGTTAAAAATATTTCTTACTTCTTCCATTGCAAAAATTTTGGCCATTTCAGCTGAAAATTTTTCAAGAGCAGAAGAAGGGATGAATAACCTTTTTCTGTTGAGTTCTGAAATAAATCTTTGAACCACATTTAATAAATATTTTATTTTGCTGTTGCTACTTCTTTGGTGTCAGCCCAGAGCAGATGCTCACGAGTTTAATTCTTACTGACTTTCTTAAGCATCATTCTTTTTTTTCTGTATAACTTACCTCTCTTTTTGATCCTCAGAAGGAGCCATCATATCACAGTGACATAGAAGATTCTCAGATAATTTTTACCCAAAATTATCTTTGCTTAATTTATAAAAATTTAATTTCTTTTAAATTCAGGAAGGATGATGAATTTTGAAAGCAAAATAGCTATTTTTCATTAGGCAACCAGGAACTTGTTTTGGGCAGAATAAGAATAATGCAATGAGAGCAACTGATTTAAATTGTACGGTGATTTTTGCTTTTTTAAAGCATTACTTTGGCTCTTTGAAGGTCTCTGAGTTGTTCTGGATCATGTGGCCTTCCTACATCTGCCTTCTGTTTTATTTTCTTTTTCTGGGCTACTCTTTGGGAGAAAAGGTTGTTTTCCTTTGGTTCACAACTTTGAATGTTATCTTTAAGATACGAGGACTTCCAGGAAAATCAGGCTCTCGTTTAGTGCATTAACATCCTGTTACCATCCCTGAACCCTCCCAGATGGTGTTCCATGTTGCTGCCTCCAGCTTGGCAGCCAGCGACGTGTCCCACCAGTGTGAATCACAAGCCCTTCTCTGGGAAACCAGGCATGTCTCAGCATACTGTGTGCCAGCAACAACAAAACAGCAATAAATAATGAGCCAACATGATGGGGTGACACAGGCAGTTCTCCTCCAACATCACTTCCAAGGGATCATTTCAAGAGAGTGATCAGTTGATCCCAAGTCATAGCACCAATACTTTTCTGCACTGTTGTACAAAAGTTTAAGCTTCACTCATATACTTTCTTGTCCAGTTTTTCTGCATTTGACAACAAAAATTGGCTTGCTTTTTTCTTTTAACCTCTTTGTAAAAATTACACACTCCTGAAAAATGCCTGAAGAGCACCCCTAAAGGACTAAGGCTATGAGTCTGAAAACTTGTGTTGCTCCTGGCTGGCAGCCTCAACTTGCTGTAGGAACCTGTCACCGAACACAGAAGGCTCTTTTCTGACTTTCAGACCCATTCCTTTCTTTTCACTGTTGTTTATCTTTAGTGCTGAATGCATAGAAGGAGAGATAAATCAGTTAAATTGCTGGTATATCATACTTATATAAATGCATAACTGATGCAGTATGTATTTCCATCTTGTGAATAGCTAATCGCTGCTCAAACTGAGATTAAGTCAAAAGTGCACAGAAACCATCTAGGGGTTTAAAAAAAATAAATAAATAGCAGATTCTGTTGACTCTGGTGTGGTGAAATGCACATCTGAACTCCCTGTTGTATGCATGAGGTGTTTCCTCATTTACCAGACGGAAAATTTTGGAAGAACTTCCTGTGCTGACACATCTCACATCAGAGCTCAGCATATAATAACAGGGAAGGAGGCTGTGACTTGGGATTAGCACAGTGCATGCAGGGTCCTGTCTTAGTGGGACTTGCTGCACCAGCGATGCCGCAAAAATTTCAGGAGCCCAGAGCAAACACCACAAAAAAATATGTAAACATTGGTGAGAAGAAAAAAAAAAAATGTTGAAGGAAATCGATCCTTTTATATTTCATATTCTTTTCCTTCTGGATATCTGTCACACAGCAAGCAGAGCAGAAAGAAATAAGCAAACAAGCGGAAGGTGCCTTAGATGGGTGGACATGGGCGACAGAGGCAGCAGGAGAAGGAAAAGAATTTGAATGTGCATGGTGGCAGAATCAGACCTCCTGTCCTGGGCTGTGGTCTTGCACCCCAAACCTACTGTGGTGAGCAAGAACCTCCTTTGTCTATGGGGAGGTCAGGGCTGTCCGCAGCTGCCTCCCCTCCCTGTTTTGAAGGGTGCAAGTTTGTGTGCTCAGTAAAGCACTAAGTAGGAGGGAGTTGGAGTCTGTAAGGAGCCCTTAACTGCTGGAAATGGGTTGAGTTAGAAAACAATGAAAGGTAATGACAAGAGACAGCGAGAAGTTGGAACACGGTAAAAAATGTGGACTATTGTGAAGGAAAGCAGTGAAAGGCTCACTGCCTCCATCAGGAAGGGAGACATACTTCACCACAGTAGTGGTTAGTTTATGTACTAGGCCTTTTCCATCTCTGATTTCTGAGCTCATACAGCCAGGCATGTTACCTATAATTAAGCATACCATCAGGCATCATTTACCCAGGGGTGTGTCTTGGCTCCTCTGCTCTTCCCAACGTGATGCAATTACCTGCATTAGACATAGCTCCCTGAGCACAAGCATCCATGACTCATGGAGGGCTGTCTACCTGTCCGACTGCTCAAAGACTCAATTAAACACTGTCATGGAGCAAAACACAGGGTCCTTTTGCACTGCAGCATGCCATGGCAGTCTGGTGCATGAAAGTACCTTGAAAAGGCGCCAGGTCAGGACCATGGGGGGGTGTGGTGGCACCTTCCTGCATATGCATATGGACAGCCATATGTTGCTCCAGCACTATATTGACAACATCAGGCTTAATACAAACATTTCTCTCTCTAAAAAAAGAGAAAGTAGAAAAAAAAAAGTAGAGTAGAAGAAGTGATGTATGCTAAATACTGTCCTTTTTAAAGGTGTGATCTCCACTTGTTCTGATTTCAGTGCTGGTTTTTGTCAGTATCAATTTTAATGTTGCACACTTGGACTGCTGAATAGCAGCAATTCCCAGTATGATGTAGGGGATGGTGTTAAGACTCCAGCCTAATACTTGAGACATCCTGGTTTTATTCTCTGCTTTGATGGTCTAATCCCAGATTCATCCCAGCTAAATTTAGGCATTGCCTGAAGTAGGAGCTTTGCTTCCTTTCCAGAGGAGCTGGGGATGATGCTGGGCTGTGGTCTCTCTGTGCCTTATATTTCTCAAAAGCTGGAAAGAAGGCTGAGTAGATTGGGGAAGGGCTGGTAAAATACAAAGAAATTGGAAAAGAAGAGACACTACTACCAGGCACCGAAGTGAAGGACTGACCCTCAGGTAAAAGCCGTCAAATCTCATCTCTGAAGTAGGAGAAATGGTCTTTATGTCGAAAAAGAGTGAGGAGGAGGAACATGTTGAGCATAGCAAGGTATGTTGATGAGAAAGTAATGGGGAGCAGAGCAGGGAACTTTAGTTTAGAAATCAACCCTAGACTGTTTCCTCATGCACCTGTGTTGTGCACCAAGTAACTCTTAGGATTTGAAAAATGTTAGCTTCTCCTTATGGACTTGTCAGGTCAAAGTTTGGATTCTCTGTAATAATTAGGAAAAATGGTGACAGGCAAGCTCCTATCTTTTTGTAGACCTCTGGAAGAGGCTGGGAGTATGGGGTGAGCCATAGTCAGGGGAAAGAAGTGTTCACAGAGGTACCAATAACAGTACTGCTTGGTACATCAGCACACACTGTAAATGCTTTTCATGAAAGATGGTAGATTGACAGATATTGTGATGGTTATTTTTCACAGGAGCATACCAAGGTTAGAGCAGATGTGGTATTTAAGAGACCTTAGTACGTGGCTACATATTGTTACCATAATGTGCAGAGAAGAAATCACTGGATTCCTGTAAGCAGATGTCAATGTACTGCATCTGGCTTCTTTTTTTTGTTTTTGTTTTGGTGAGTACAGCAAGTATGTTATTACATGACTGTGGTAAAGAGCAGTGGACTCTAATGACCCCAGAAAATTAATCCTTACAAAAGCTCTATGCGTAGTAGCATTACTATTGATGTTGGCAAAAGTCTTCAAAGGCAAAGCATGAAGTAAATGTAAGGTGTTTACATTAGCATTCCAGAAGTTTGATAGTGAACAGCCCCATGGACATGCATTTGCTCCCACCATCTCTTTTGAAACATGTCACAGATGAGAAGTGTTGCACTGATCCTGAGAATGACTGCTGACTTTTTGAAAATGTTGTCCTAAGTCCTGCTATAGCTCTATTGTGGTTGTTGATAGTGCCAATTTCCTTCATTTCTGCAGCAGGAACCTATGGGATTGGAGTGTTTCTATGCATCTAATAATTTGCATCTTAGTGGACTTTGGCTTTACTATGCAAAATAGTTTTATATGAAACAAATTACAAAAATATATATAATTACATAATACAGATAATTACAAATTACCAAAAAGCTGTCACTCTACATAGGAAAGACAAAAGGAAAGATGTGTAAAACAATGGGAAAATTAAGCACCTCTGGCAGCTTCCCTGTGGTAGACCTGTAATCCAGAAACCATACCAAAATACTGTCTCTCTCCTCTCTGCCACTATTCTGTTTGTCTACATTTCTGATTTTTTTTAAAGTGCTTGGTAATTTCTTTCCCATTCCTAGCATGACCTTTCTGAAAGTTTTGGTTTTGGGTTAAGAGTAAAACCAGATTCAGAAGAAAGCTTCTACTTAGTGACACAGCACGTGAAACTTCCCACTAGCCTGTGGCACCCAGTGAAACTTCCTTCTTGAGGGAGAGCTCTGCCTTCAGCAGCCACAAGAGGTATTGCCCCACTCCTGAGTTGTTAAATTTTCCCCTGAAGGAAGAACCAGAAGCATCTTCTCGAAGCCTGACAGGTGGAGTAGACATCCTGCTAGTCAGTACAAGCTGCTATCCAGTCACCCCACCAGGCTGTTGCATCCTGAACACTTCACACTGCCTTGGTCACTTAATTGGAGAGAGGGACAGGCTAAAATTAGCCCTCAACTTCCTGAGCTTGTCTGCATCTTATGAAATAAAGATACTTTGGGGAGCTCTGAAATGTGGATGTAGTCCAGAGGGTGAAGGGGACAAACATCTAAGAAATTCATCCTTAATAAACAGTGTGCCGTGGTCTGTGTGAGCCAGTTGTCATTTCTGTAATGATTTGGAATAAGTCACTCCACTGTGCTTGTCCTTGCTGTGACTCCCCAAGTCTTGTCTTAAAGGTGAGATAAAATAAGTTGCCAAGGCTTATGGTGACTTGCCCAGGGTACCTTGATGGGTTATTTGGCTAAGCAGGGTGGGAGCAGACGTGTTTTATCAAGACACTTGCTACCCTGGATGGGCTTGTGTGCTCTTCAGCTCCACAATACTTAGGAAAATTACTATGCAAACGTGCAGGAAACATGCTAGACCTTCTGTCCAACAACCAAAAAAGAGATAAGGGACACTTTTTATTCATTTATTTATTTACTCATGAGCTCCCGAAGTGACAGTGTAGCCAGAAGCACTAATGGGGTTTTTTGAATGTAGATTCAGGGAATGCTCTGGGGTTGTCAATCTGGGGCAAGGATGTTGTCAGTGTGAGAGAAGGTTTAGTCTGGGAATGAAGGTGTGTGTGTGCACTGAAAAATGCTGAGCAAGCTTCTCAGCTTTTGAGAAAGATAGTGAAAGAAATCTGATAAGACTTCCCTGGGAAGTCTGGACACTCACCCTGTGACATATAACAAGTTGTTAACCAGGTGACCTGCCAACTTTCATGGTATGTTCCCCATCACTGGGAGTTTTTGAAACCACAAGTTAATTTTTCACTGAAGAGTTGTATTTAGTTCAAACTGGAGTTAATTCAAGGAAGCCTTCTCACCTGTGTCATAAAGCATATCAAACCAGGTACTTGTGCTAGTCCTTTTGATTTCAGAATTTATGAACATTTTCTCCAAACAGTATGTTCACTGGATATATTTCCCAGATTGCAAAAGATGTTCTGGGGGATTTTAAAAATTTATTGTGATTGGCAGTTTGCATTAACTTTTGAACCAGGAATGCATTTTCCTGTAAAGTACAACTAATTTCCACCCCCTCCTTTTCTCCTCCACCCTGGTTTGTGAATTGGTTTCCAATTTCAAATACCTAATTGGAGGGATTTTTGGTGTTTTATATTCTGGGCAGAATTCATAGATTGCAAACTTTCTGTGATCCATTCTATTGCAGCAAAATTCTTTCCAGAAACGTTATGCTATGTGTTGCTGTTTTGTGACTGGGACATGTGGTAAATCTACTTCAAGAAGGAGTCAGTGCCAGATTTCACAATACATTTCTACATTGTCATGCATATAGAGGAAAATCAGAAACATCTGTCCTCTTGTTTGTAATTCATTGAAAGAAATATTATAAGCACAAACTTGTATAGTTAGTAGAAGGTGATGCAGAAGAATGAAATAAAAAGAGCCATGTGGAAGCATATTCTGGAGTTTATTAATAAAAAAGTTAAATTATTAACCATTATTTAATCATGATAAACATTGATGTTTAATATTCTGCATCTCTTTAGGAGTTGTATTTGATCTTGTGACATGGAAGGCTATGATCAGCTTCCAATCTCTGAAATCAATTGCAATTTTTCACCTTTGCTGAGGCTTACAGTTGTGTTTCCAAATATTGACTCAAATTTTATATTTTATATATTATTTTTTCTTTAAAAATAAATTTATTACTGCGTTGCTCTTTAGACCCTCCTTTGGGCCAGATATCTGTTCGCTGGGACACATACTTCCCTTCTGTTCACATTTTGTCATGGACAGCAACGTCAGCATAACTGTATGGAACATTGTTCCAGGCCCTAGAAGTTAAAATTGGAAAGATATTACTGGTATGTTAACACAAAGAAAAAACCAATTGGTTTTACTTTAAGAACAGCAGACAGGATGGACAGCTTCTTAGATCCGGTATGATACAAATTTTTCTATAAGTTCACAGGCACTGCTCTCAGTAAAGACAACAAAATTACTGTCACATTTTTTATGCTGGGGTGTTTCAGCTCTATGGGATAAACTTAACTGTGTTCTTGCTCTGAGTACTTGGAAAGCATCCCTTTATGTCTCAGTTTTCAGCATTCCTGTACATTAGGAATAAACTATCTCCCATTTTTCACCCTTCATAATTCATATGGTAATAGCACTTTCCCTGAGTGCTTGTTACAGTTATTTTTTTGGAAAACAGCATGCATTTTTCCAAACACTGCTGGCTGATAATATGACAAGAATACACCAGTGTTCTTCCCTTAGAGTAACAAACCTCAGTCTAAACATAATTGAGAAAGTAAGGGTTGAGTGAAATGTTTTAGTTCAGACTTCCTTAATGAATCTAGGCAGCAATTTAATATGCTTCGAAAAAAATGGGTTTATCATAGCAAATTATTTTGCTGGGGCAAGACAGGGCATAATTTTAGAAGCCTCTGTATAATTTTAAAAATATAATCAAAATACTTTATAACTAAGCATTATTTTGTTTCAAAATGCTTTACAAATTGGAACACAAATATTTCATCTTCCTAACTGAAATTATTTCTTTTAGTTTACTGAAAGCTTTGAAAAACAACTGTTAAATTTTTTTTTAGCAGAACTTCCAATGCACCATATAATCAGTCACATGTATCACTCATTGGCCTCATATTTATAACCCTGTCAAAATTACCAGAAGGTATATAATTGAAATGATGTTGAAATATTTTTTCACTTTTGTTTCTAATTTTACCTGGATAGGGTTTGTCCTCTCTGATGCTCACTCCCATGTGACTTCTTGTGACACTGCTGCCTTTTGTGTGTGCATCAGTAATTACAAAGTTGGATACAGTGCTATACTTTTGTAAAGACCAAAAGAGTAATATTATTCAGTAAGTGTTAGTCAGAAGTGATAGATAATTTACTTGGAATTTCCTCTTTATATATGCCCTACTGTTCTTCTAATACCTCATTAGGAACCTTTGATTGTGCAGAGAAAATGCCCAAGCTGGCATGGCATTTTCTTTGCTCTTATGGCAATTTTAATTGTTGGTGATCATGACAGGAACAGACAAATTGAAATCGAGCAGTTGTAACAGTTTAGTGAAGATTCAACAAGTTAGCAATGTCAAGAGTGCACTAGCTTGTTTTTAGGAACACTATCAATGCACCCTTTATTATGTGGGAACAGTTGTGTCTTTGTTTTGGTGGTGCTGTTTTTTGAAAGATGAGTGAATAAGAGACAATTGATACTTTTTTTACCCCCCAAATCTTATGTGTGTCCTTTGCCTGGCATGTCTCTCTCTGAAGTGTAAAAACAGTGTGCCACTTTAATTTTTACATATTTGAAGAGCCAAAAAGTGGGGAGGAGCAGTAAGCACCAACACTGCAGGTAATAATGGCTAATTTTATCCAGAGACACATCAAATGAGGCTATTTCCTGGCAAAGCCAGTGAGCATCACTGCTAGGTTCCCAAGCCTCTAACAGCTAGACACATGTTGATGAAGGATGAGGTAATTTCCAGATGAAGGGTGGCAAGTGCTGCAAGAGTAATTGTGGCAGGAGAGCTGGTGGTGGGAATGGTCTCCTCACAGGTTGTTACCACAGTTATGCTCCGTGGATGTCTGAGGTAGGTCCCATGAAGGGAAAGAGAAGGGAAGCTGGAGAAAAACAGAAAGTTACTGACAAAGTCTGCTCTGTGTGTTCATATTTTTTTTCATTCAGTTCTCACCTTGGTTGTAACAGAACAGACTTTGCATGACAGATGGTTTATTGTTTTTCTCCTGTAAGATGCTAAAAAAATTCTGAGCAGAAACATGCAGCGTTCCTTTCAAAAGGCACTTTGCAAGATCTGAGCTCTGGCTGTGAAATACCTGAGGTCTAAGTCACGTAGACCACAGGGAGGAAAAAAGTGGTGGGGCTTAATGTATAGCATTCAAAAACATGCTTGCTTCTTGTACTAAATTGTCTGCAATTTTAGTATGGGATTCAGAAAACATAACGAGTTCCAGATATTGCCAATATTAATATATAAAAATATTTCTTTTTTGTGGTATAATGTTAGTTGAAAGCAATGAAAAGAAAATACTGGAAATACAATCTTCCTGTAGAAAAAGTAATTTTAAGTTTATGGGCTGTACGACCACATAGTGAGAAGAAGCAAGACATCTTTAGAACCATAATGAAACTTATGCTTTTGTAGAGAGTAAAGAATGTAAGTAAACCTAATTCAATCTTTCAGGTGAGATTTTTTCAAGTAGTTATTGCAAAACTGTGTGTGCATATAAATATATATAGCATTATGAAAATAAAAATAAAACATAAAAATTATTTCAGCTTAGATATTGGTCAAGATCTGGTCTATAGCCACAACAGCAAGTGGTTGGCTAGATCATCAAAGGCCCTAAAATACAGGGTCAGAGATAGTACACTATAATAGGAATGGTTATTTAAAATCATGGAATATGCAGTGTTTGAAATTTCTTTCAGAATTCTCTATTCCATAATGTAAGACAAAAGTTTGTCTCTGGTTGTTTCAATTTTAGCATAATATTTTTATGGATGTGGTATCACTTTAAAGCTCATCCTGTGGCTTTAATTCAATACATGAAAGCTGACTAATCCTTATGTATATTTGTGAACGTTGCAGCAGGCATAAAATAACATTGTGCTTAATAACAAGTTATTCCTTTATTTGTTTTGTTTAAAGATATAATGAATCTTGAAGGCCAGGTTTGATTAACAATACTTTTGTTTGCAGTTCTCATGCATATCCAGTGTCTTACAGAATCATGGAAGAAAGCACTGGAAAAAGTCATAACCATGGGCAGACTTGTAGAAGTAAACAAACCTAAAATTGCTACCTTAAGACAAAAGAAAATTTGTCATATCTCTGACCTATCATTCAAAAGATTTGATGATATTCCTGTAAATCCAGAAAAACCTTCTAAATGTGGCCCTGTAAGAAGGAAAAAAGGGACAATGAAAAAAAGTCCACCACCACAAGCAGACAAATTTTAAGCAGGCTGATGCAAGGTGCTGAATGAATGCAAAAATGGACCCCCAAGTATTTAAAGCTGGATCATTCAAAGGTCTTCTGAAAATAAGGCTACTTGTTTCCTCACAGGAATCACATGACAGTTTTCAAGCCCTCCACAGTAGCTCAGATCCTGCCTCCACCAAAGTAATAGGACGTCACACTGGCTCGGCTGGGACCAAGTTTACATTCACATGCTGTACTAAAAGTAATGCTGAAATTAGAAAAAAATAATGTTTCCGGTCACGTTAAACCTTTGAGTGCTGTAATACCTTTTCTGTTTACCTGTGAAGACCTATCACCTGATAAACCTTGGGGTTTGTTTTGCTGTACTTTTGTGGTCATTTTCTTTAATGGTTACTGTATCAACTTCACAGATTTGAATGAAACAAGGAGCTGCCTTGGTGACCAAATTCTTGTTAATGATTTAAATGTGTTCAAGGAAGGGAGTAGGATTTGCACTCAGCAAATGAGCTCAAGCTCACAAGCTCGTATTTTATTCCTTCTTTTACTTGGAGCTGTATAACAAGAATGATTTATTTGCAAATGAATTACTTTAATAATAGGTTTTGAGTTACAGAGAATATAGATAATCTTGACCCCATCTCTGCAGCTGTAAAAGTAAGAGTGTGGGTGTGGTTGTCTGGAGGCTGGCCAAGATGATCCAGTTCAAGGAGGCGGATAAAATAACATTTACACTTACAGTAACTGTTTAAAAATGTAATCTGAGTTCTGCCAAATTCTTCAAGATCATTTTGTGAATCCAGTTTGTTAGGGTTGCCAACACTCAAGTCTTCTCATCCTAGTTTTTTGCAAGTTATCTCCTCCTGCCAGAAGCATTTCACTGCAATACTCTCACTACAGAGCACGAGGTTCCACCAGCCTTGCTCTGTAAATGGTTATGGTGGGACACTCCTTGCTGTCAGCCTGCCTAAGTAAGAAGTGACTGAGCCTGGCCCATGAGACTCAGCACGGAGGGGGGACGCAGTCCCAGAGGAAATGTTCCACTTACAGCTCTGTTTGTGTCTGCTGCAGCAAATGCTCCCAAGCCAAGTAAGGTCAGGTGTTTGTTGGATCCTGGAGGAAGCATGTGGCGGAGAAGATGGAGGCTTGGAATTTGGAACTTGTCCTTCGGAGCTGGAGTTGCAGAAGTGCTCTCAGGCAGTGGGGGCAACCGGTACCAGGCACCTTGTCTAACAAGGACACAGAATGAGATCTTGATCATTTTGCAGTCTCACAGTTGCTTTTAAAAAGGGGGTAAGTATTGTCTGAAATAGCCAGATGACTCCAACCAGAATAAGCAGTCACTCTCACGGTGTTCATCCTAAGGCAGCACCTGTTTGAGGACACAGGGTGATTCTGTACCATGTCTGGCACAGGCTGCCACACACAGACTATGTCTAGTCCTTGCAGCCCCTTGCAGCTCACCACTGCACTGAGCAGTTGTGAAGTGCTGTAGCGCTCCTGAATTGAAAGTGCAAGGCAGCATATACAGCTAGGAATAGCAATCACTTCCAATGGCATACTGGGAGCTGTGTTCACCTGTGGATGGGTTATTGTTCTTTTTAGACAAAGACCCCAAACAGAGTGGTGTTTGGGCTGTTGCTGCAAAGTGTTTTGAAGAGTTGGTAGCCTCTGCTGGTTGAAGGTCCATGTATACACCAGGTCCATTCGGCCCTCTTGTTAGGACTAATCACAGAGTTCTTGCTAATACCAACTTATTGCATGACAGCATCCATGAGTAATGGATTTCTACTATTACTGTGCCACACTGCAGAATGGTTCACAGAGCTTAAGACTTGAGGATCCTCTGTCTACCCTGCTTATGTTGCACCATCATACTTCATCAACTTTGGCTAAAATATTCTTTTTTCAAATCAGTGTCTAGTGTTAAACACATAAGAAGTATAGAATCAGCTCTTCAGTGGCTTATTCACGTGGTGAATTATTGTCTTCACCAGTTAACATTTCTGCCTTGAATGTGGCAAGCTTTTTCAGGTTAAAAAGGTGGTGTGTTTTTTCAGATTAAAGAGTACTCTTAGTACCTTTTCTTAATGAAGGTACATATATGTCAACACTGTCATCCAGTCAGCCTTATTTTGCACCTGGATCCTGCAGTGACCAGATTTGTGATCTCCTTTTGTCCCTCACCTTTTCTTATCTAACACGTTTGGAAAACTTTTCTGATTTCAAACAAATTTGAAAGACTTTAGAAGTCTCAAAGAAAAGTATTCACACAGGCTTGATGAAAAATTGACCTGGGTAGAGGAGAGGGACTTGGAAAAGGGAGAGCTCAGCTGTCGCATACTCTGTTTGGAAGCCCAGGGCCAGCCAGTCAGTGTTAATATATTTACAGGCCACCTGCAGTGAGGGTCATCTTGTGTCTAGTTAGGGGAGTCATAAGAGACATGAAACTGAGGAGAGTTTTCCCTCAGTTTTGTTTGCATCAAACCCCTTTACACCAAAAATTGATATGATGCAGCTCTTAGTCTCACTCCAAAGCCTGGTAAAGTTATGAAGAAGACTATTCTGGAGGTGTTGAAAAACACCTAAAAGACAACACAGTCATTGGTCACAGCCAGCGTGTCTTCATGAGGGAAACATCCTGCTTTTCAAATCTGATTTCCTTTTATGACAAGGTAACTCACCTAATTGATCAAGAGAAGCCAGTTGATGTAATCTTTTTGGATTTCAGTAAAGCTTCCAATACTGTCTCTCACAGGATCCTCTGGACAAAATGTCTAACACAGTTGAATAAACACATCATGTGGTGGGTGAGCAATTGGCTCAAGGGTCGAGCACAGAGGGTGAATGGGGTAGCATCAGACTGGTGATTTGTCACTAGTGGGGTTCCACAGGGCTCCATCTTTGGCCCTGTGCTCTTTAGCATCTTCGTAAATGACTTGGATGCAGGACTGGAAGGGATACTGCAGACAACAAAAAAATGGTGGGAGCTGTTGACTCCCTTGAAGACAGGGAGGCCCTGCAGAGAGACCTCGACAAATTAGGGGACTGGGCAATCACCAACCATATGAAGGAATAACAAAAAGGAAAGTGCCAGATTCTGCACCTGGGATGGGACAACCCTGGATGTACATACAGACTGGGGAATGAGATGATGGAAAACAGTGCTGTGGAAAGGGACCTGGGGGTCCTGGTCACCGGCAAGTTGAATATGAGTCAGCAGTGCCCTGGCAGCCAAGAGGGCCAACTGTGTCCCGGGAGCATCAGGCAAAGCATCTGCAGCTGGTCAAGGGAGGGGATTGTCTTACTCTTCTCTTCACTGGTGTGGCCTCACCTTGAATATTGTGTGCAGTTTTAGGCGTCACAATATAGGAAAGATATGAAGCTCTTAGACAGTGTCCAGAGGAGGGCAACAAAGATGGTGAAGAGCCTTGAGGGGAAGCCATATGAGGAGCAGCTGTGGTCACTTGATCTCTTCAGCCTGGAGAAGAGCAGCCTGAGGGGAGACCTCATTGCAGTCTACAACTTCCTCATTAGGGGAAGAAGAGGCACTGATCTCTTCTCTCTGTGACCAGTGACAGGACCAAAGGGAATGGCCTGAAGTTGTGTCAGGGGAGGTTTAGTTTGGATATTAGAAAAAGGTTCTTTACCCGGAGGGTGATTGGACACTGGAACAGGCTCAGGGAAGTGGTTACAGTACTAAGCCTGCCAGAGTTCAGTAAGCATTTGGAGGATACTGTTGGGCTGATGGTGTGACTCTTGGGGATGGTCCTGTGCAGGGTCAGGAATTGGACTCAATGATCCTTTTGAGTCCCTTCCAACTCAGCATATTCTGTGATTCTGTGACAATATAATAATCTTTTGGAATAAATTTGCTCAGCTTCCATAGTTCTCTGATCTTCAGTTATTCTGCAGCAGGGAAAAAGAAGTGGTGGTTTGCCTGAGGTCCTACATACATGGTGTCAGATGGTCATCAGTGTCCTCAGAACCATTGTATGTAGACTTTATGAATATGTGACTTTGCATTTAATTTTATTTTGAATTACATTTTCATTGCCAGGAGAATATTCTTATCATACTTAGGTTCAATGAAAGCCATTGGATGTTCTACTGTGTAAACAAGAAAATCCTCCCAGAATAGATCAAGATTGTTTTTCCTTTAAAAGTTCTGAAACTCTGCATTTTTTATGGGAAAGTGGGACATTGATTTTTAAAGGAAATTCATTATAAAAATCTTCAACAGCTTTAAATAAGGTGTAAATATTTATTTTTCCCTTCACAAGGTTTTATTCAAGTCTTGAACAACTTAAGGTGATTCAAACATTGAAATTTCCATTCAGTATCAGCCCAGAATTTACAGAATCATGCAGCCAAAAATCTAGAAGACATTGAATAAACTGTACCCCAATCTTCAACATTTATAAGTCAGTTTAATCAGAAGGAAACATGAGACTGTAAAATTGTTTAGACATTCAAATAAGTGAAAATTAATTGTGAGGAAATTTTTCTATCTCCATTCACTAAACAAATTTAATCAACAAGATGTGCTAAAGGCATCATTCGAAGCAAGCATTTAGGAGTATTTTGTTTTAATTAGGAGATGGCAGTTTCGAATACAACTTTTGAATCCAATCCAAGATTTTCAGTGTACACGGAGTGTTTCCAAAACACACTTTTAAATATTAGAGCTTCAGCTCTGGTTTTAAGTACTATGGTTTGATGAGCTGTTCTGGTCTGGGGCTAGTAAACAAGTCTAGAACTTGCTGGATTTCTCCCAGCAGATAAATCGTCATCCACTTACTTTTAATGTTGTCTGGATTTGTCAAATCTTTCCTGCAATCTTTGTCTCCAGGATAACATGGAATGCAGTCATCTCATGGGAACGTGGAAAGCTTTTCAGTTGTAATAATAACATTCAAGTGAGTTTTTGGTGAAAAATCTGCCTTGTGGCTATAAAAGAGGTCATCTTTCTGAAGCTAAATTTTCACAGCAATCTGCAAAATTTTTGATATATCATTCCTGTTGAATTTTAATAAGGGTAGACTGTTTGGGTTTGTATGTAGCAAAGATGTTTGATCTATATCCAAACCACGGGTCTGTTTTTTTGAGCTTCCCAACATACAACAGTTGTACAGGTAAGAGAAAGCTAGTAAGGATGCAGGACAGCGTGAAATTGCCAGCTTTTGTAGTCATGCTATCCATGGATTTAATTGGTCAAAAAAGATTTTTTCATCCACATGCAACACTCTTCTGGCTGTTAAGAAGGTGTGTGGACATGGGAACATAAAGTTATTCCATGCTGTGCTTAGACTGAAAAATTTTGTGCAGTTTAGAGAGAGAGATGCTTTTAAATTTTTTGTTTGTTAGTTTGTTTTGGTATTTTTAAAACTTCTTTTGGTTCCTGTGCTATTCTATTGCCTTTACTAGCCCAACACATCCTAACATGATCAACTTAACTAATACTTCACAAAAAAAAAAGGTCCTTATTAATACTATACTAGGCAAAACGTCTGTTGGTTTTGAGAAGCACTGTATTTTTCAATTTTATAGGGATTTTTATTTCTGAAGTGTCGGAAAAGCTTCCCAGGTGCAGACAACACTGTGGATAGTGCATGTAAGCGTTGCAGACACCTTGTTACATCTTTATCCACAAACATTTTTTGACAAAAGTCTAAGACAACTGGTGTCTGAGCTACCAGATGCTTTCTTCTAGACAGCTGATGCTGGTCCCTTCTGCTTTTCTTGGCACCTCCAAAAATACCTGGAGACCTCAAGGTATCTTGCTGTGCTTACTGCAGGGAAGACCAATTATTCATGGTAACAGCTGGGCTCTTTGAACCCAGGCTTGCTTTATCCCCTGAAGATATTGTGATGGTGTGCTTGTCACTCCATCAAAAAGTATATGTTTTTTGACACACATGCACAAAAAAGGTCTGATCAGATGGGCCCAGTGTCAGGGATCTGGAGGTGGGTACTGCAGGGAGAAGGAGAAGAAGGGAGTGGGTAATCCAAGCTGCAAGGAAAGCTGAGAAATGGAGCTAAGTCACAAGTTCCTGATGAGGCTGCCTCCAAGTTTCCCAGACATTCTTTCCCATCAGGGCGGCAGGCAGCAGGGCTCACCCTGTGAGCTGTGTAAAGTCTCCCTGGCTGGCCAGGGAGTCTTTCTGGCTGGAAGACAGAAGATATTTCTGGTTAGTCTTACCCTGGTTGACAAGATCACTACTGTGCTGATTTCTTGTAGCTACAAAAAAGTCCTTTCATCCCACAGAAGTGATGCAAGATCTGATCTCTAGTGGGCTGGTTTTCTTTTCTTGGTGTGCTGCATAAAAAGTCAGAAAGGTTTCGCTTACTTTTGCTGCTAGCCTGGTTGTTACATGACACTTTTTAAGAGCTGCTTAAAATCTCAGCTGACTGAAGTGGGGGGGGGAAAGCCTGTTTTGTATTTTGTTGCACAAAATATTATGTTTATCCTTCATTAGATAAAAGAAAAGAAAATCTAAACCCTTTGTTTTAATGTGGGTTGAGTCTAACAGGGGAATTCTTTAGGTTTCCAAATTTACAAAGTGTTCTTCCTGAGTGCTTAACTGTTCCCACATTTGTAAAAAGGAGGGGAGAGGAAACAGCAAAATCGCCCTGGACATTAATAATTGTTTTCTGATTGTTTTTTTCTTGTTCTAATTCTAGTAAAAGTTTCTCAAGTCACAATATTCTGCTGCTCTCTTCTAAGTGTCTCCTATGGAAATAAGTTCAATGTTGGGAAATTTGTTTGGAGTTTGGCTGTTTTGCATTACAAAGCATTTTTACGTCATAAAGCTCTGGACCAGGTCTTTACTTCCATCATTAAACAAGAAGAGACAGAAACTCACTTGGCCTACATTGGCTTAGTTCCATGGATTTTACTGCTGTGAACAAGTTAAAGATTTCATCTTTTGCAATAAGATTCCTCCTTGTGAGATTTATTTTCCTTTGTTTATGCAAATAATCCCCAAAACGTAAAAGAAAAACATTGTATTGTTTCAGCCTTGCTTAACTCATGGGAGAAATCAGGTGTGAGGCAAATTGCAAAATTACAGCTCCAGCTGTAGAAGCCCACAAGTGGCAGGATTGCACTGGATTTGCCCACGTGGCTGGGATAGCCATAAACTAAGTTAACCATCTGCTTAGAGAACAAGCAGGTAATTGAATCTTAGCTTAAGCTTGTGCATGTAATAAGACGTGGCTCTTTCCTCTGTGTAGCCTACCAGGAACTCATAGGCAGGTTCCTGACAAGTCCGCAGCTCTCCTGGTACAATGGCACAATGGCACCAGCCCTGCCTGGTTCCTGGCCACTCTGGCAGAGGTGCTCCCACTATCCAGGCATGATGAGGACTGAGTCAGTGACAAGTGCAGCAGTGGTAGTGCCCAGACTGTGGGGCAACAGCAGTATCACTGTTTACATGGTCCCAAAGCCAAGGCGGTGCATTCCTAATAACCCTCTGCTGTGAAAGCCTGTTGATTTACTTATGGATTTATATCAACCAGCCACAAATCATTGGCTAAAATAAAAGAAGGGACAGCCATACACACTGATGGCAGCCACCTTTGTTATCTTGTCAGAGGTGGAGCTTGATTTTGACTCCTGTTTTTCTGTGCTCTAGGGTAACAGATATTTTTAGATACATGAAGATACCAACAGTTGAGGACAGAAACCACAAATTTCTGAATACCCAGCTTGGCATTCACTTGTACCATCAGGCTCCTCCTCCCTTCAGAATTCTCCTCCTAACTTTCCCCATGCAGTTACCTACAAAGAAAACAGATGTTTCTCTTTGCAGGACCCTTTCTTTGATGGGACTGATAATTTTTTCAGGTTTCTGGAGGATTTTTTGGGGGATCCTATTCTGTTTTTTTTTGAAACCTGAACAAGTTGAGTTGCAGTAGCATAGAGAGTCCCAGCAGAGTGCTGTATGGTTGGAGGGTATGTAGGCACAGCATCCTGAAGTGGAGTAGACAGATGATTAGCCTTCAAAAAAGGAAAGAAGAAAATATGAAAAATCATTATTTGGGATGTCTGGCAAGCTTACTTGTGAGGCTCTTTGAAAGGGACAAATTGGTGTTTGTAGAGGTTGTTATTCCATGAGCTAAACCAAGAAGACAGGAAGCTCCTATCAATTGCTTTGTGGTACTGAAATCAGACTGATTTTCCACCTCATCCTGTCCTTTCTAGCAAAGAAGAAAAATGCGCACCCTTTAAAGTGGAAAAAACACAAGGAAAGTCTATGTAAGCAAGCTCTGAAAAAGTGCTGCATCTGTTTGACTTGGTGTGACTGTTCTTCTATGCATGGGTTTATACACTGTCAGCAGGAACAGTACACCCCGCTGGACAGGACAAAATCCTGGACAAAAATCCAACCTGGAGTCAGAAAAAGGAAACTAGTGTAGGAATAACCAGTACCTGTCAGTCTCAATGACAGTCATTCTGCTGCTTGCTGTGGGCTGTTTCTGGTTATCATTGAAAGCATTTCATACTCAAAAGGTACCCTGCATAGGCTGGTAATTCTAACCACCAGCCAAGATCTCCTGCTCCCCATATAAATGTGGTAATTCCAAAGACATGGAAGTTTTGCTTTTCGCAATTATGTACTGAAAGCAGAACTAGTCTTGTTTTGGGTTGGTAGCAACAGTTACATTGCTGAAGAAGTCAGGAAATTAACTGCACTGTCATGGTACAAACAGCAAAGTATCCTTGTTTCTCTTAGGCTCAGTGCAGTGCAGTAGGCAGACTTCAGGGAAAAAGGGCTGGGTCAGGCCAGGACTTAACACTGGAGAAGGGGATGTTTAAGTGACACCTGCAGCAGGCACTGGCGTGTATCCAGTTCCACCTCACTGTTTTTACCACTGCTCTCTGGTGCATGTGGTGATGTCTTCTGTGATGCTTGGAGTGTGGGCTATCTCCTCCATTCACCCTAAACAAAGCAACATTACTGCACTTTTCTCATTGTCTATATGGAAATTGTAATTGTCACTTTTTTCCTTCCTCCAGTTAAAGGAGGGAGGTAGGAAGATCTTTTTTTTTAGAAATAAAACCTATGAAAAAGAAAGGCCAACATGAAAAGTTATATATATTTCCTTCCTGGACTCCAGTTTATCTGAAAGCAGCTCAAGCTTCCCTTCTCCTTCAGAGCCCAGGTTCTGTTCTCCTTCTTTCCAAGGCACCCCTGGTACAACACTTGGTTCCACAGGGATTTGCAATGGTATCTGCCTTCTGTTAGCCCATCAAATGCAAAAATTTGTAGAATTAAGAAAGCCAAAAGAATGAAGCCAGGGCATGACTGGATATGCCTGAGAACAAGGCATATGTTCTCAGGATATGCCTGAGAATAAGGCCTCTGACTGCTGCCTTACTTACTGTACCTGGCAGCACTCAGATAACTTTGCCTTGATATGGTACTCCTGAGTTTAACAGATGCTATGTAAATCACTGTACAAGTGTAAACCACCGCATTGTTATGTGTATGGCTATGTTTATCACTCAAGGGCTGCTTACCTTGCTTCTGAGTTATTTTTAGATTGGTACACTGATTTTTGCATTTTGGCACTGGGTTTGGTTTTAAAAACCACTCAATTGTGGAAACCATTGAAGAGATAAACCTGAATCTGTTTACAGTTGATGGAAGGAGTTAATTGAAAGAACAGTGTTTTCTTCCTTTGATTACCAATCTCTTTCAGATAAAGCAATATCATGTTAAAAGCATCTTAACCAAATAAGATATTTTAAATGAAGGACTTCATAAAAACTCTTGAGAGAGGCTCTTTTAGTTTTTATTTCAAATAATCCTGGAGAGTTCAGCACAAAAGTCTCCTGTTCTGATGTAAATTGCCTGGAAAACAAAGCACATAAGTTCAGCCACTTCTCTCCCGTACGCATGTGTAAACCTGCAGTTGCACAGGTAGTCCACAGACAGGAACAGACTACTGTGACAGCAGGTTATGACAGCACAGGTTCTGGTCATGGAACTTTTCATTTTTGATTCCTATGTGGCATCAACCATGCTTTGGAGAAACAGTTTAATGGCTTACTTATTTAGGGATTTCAGCAAAGAACTCAAAAGGGTAGTATTAATTTGGATAATTTACTGCCTTTTTCTGCAGAACGAATGGACTCATTTTATTTTATCTTAAGCTCTTTTTAAAATCTGATCAAATAGTTTGGGAATGTGGAGTTCCACATATGAAATGTTGCTTATGAGCAATTAGAAATACATAATACTGTCTCTGTTCTTATTTTGGGTGAACTCTCTATTAAGCAAAGAACAGGCTTGTAGGTCTCTGAATGTCTTGGTGCCAGCACATAATAATTTGTAGTGTTCTCAAATTCACCATGATCATGGAAACATAGTCCAAGTCTTGCTTATGAAATGCTTTCACCAGCATTGTTATGTGAAGAAGTACTCTACTGGAGATACAGCTCCAAGCTCCTTACCTTAACTTGGCTTCTTTTCCTTCTCCAAGCCAGGGTAAGTTCTACTGCTAAGAGCATATTTTATAGCTGTGCCTACACCAGTGCTAGTTCCTGCACAAGAGCTCTACATAGTCCATATAGCCAGATAACCCTATATTTAGAAATGGGCAGTAACAAAAGTCAGTGAAAGAGATAAAAAATTTATGCAGAGTGCCTGAAGGCATCTTCAGGGACCTCTTCAGGTTCGGAAATCCTGAGGTGCAATTTGAATGTAATCTGTTATGTTTAAAATATGTAGAAGAATAATGCTCTGTGGCTCTGATCAGGTTATGTTTTGATCAAGATGTGCTTTGGATTTTTTGCAGAGCTTGGAAGTGTATTTCCTTGTGTTGGTTTTAAGCCTGCTGTTTTATAACCTGATTCATTGTCGCCTATTTCTTCTGTGTGAAGGAAAAGGGAATAATCATCCCCTGTTTATTTTCCCTGTGTCTTTCATGATTTAATAGATCTTCATTGCGTCTCTTGTGCTGTCTTGATCTCTTGATCTCTTGCAGTTCTACTATTGCCTTCAGGGAAAAAAACCATCTGAATATATCCACAGATGAATGCAGTGAGAGAACATTTTCTTCTTTAAATCATTTCTGGTGTTTCATAGAGCGTCTCCAGAGCACCAGGTTGACATTTTCCCAGTGATCCCGATATCTCTTTTCTGCGTGGTAATGGCTATTTTAAAGCTTATTACAGGTACAGTTAGAGTAATTTTTCCAAGGTACACTACTTTTAATGTACCAATCCAGCTGTAACATGACAAAGCTACATAATTAAAACTCTTACGCCAATACTAGTTCTGCAAAAAAGTCATGTATAATTCCATGATAAAGCACGGCTTTGTTTTCTTATTTTTAATTGTCTATATGTCATAACTGATTATCCATTTTGTCTCAGCTATTAGAAGCTGCAATTTACCTCCTTGGGCAAACATACAATACACTGTTCACAGAAACTCGAATATGTTGCATCTTCTTTCATTTTGCTGTAGTGTTACTAGCACTGTGTGAACATTTAGAGGACTTCCATACCTATTCCTTTTTCCTTTTTTTCTGATTTTTTTTCCGTGTCATTTTTTTTGTGAATTTTCTGTCAACATTTTAATAAATGCATTTGAGAACTTCATGATCTTCAATAAGTAGCTATTGGATTGCAGGTTTTTGTAACTTTGTGAGAAAAAATAGGATTTAAAATGTGTTAATTATGCAAGCTATGCAATCAAGTTACGTTGGCTCTTTATTTAGGACTGGCTCAAGCACAATACATTGAAAATTGTATAATTTATGGTGCTAATTGAATTATTTAATGCAGCTGTTAACTATAAAGGAAGCATAGAGTTTAAATTCTCTCCTAACAAAGAAGTGTGCACCTGAGAGAAATGCTGTCTTCCGAATAGGAATATTTGAATGTTTTTAAAAAACAATCTCTTAGGACATGGTTCTGTTACTGAACCATGATTCCCCTCAAAGGTAAATGCGTGGTTTTGGTGGTGGTGGGGAAAAGAGCAGTTAGTAGCCATCAGCAAAATTAAATTCCTTTCTCTCCAAATTTCCTCCACCTGGCTAGTTCATCTACCATTTCTTTCAATGGTTTGAGCCCTAAACATAGAGATGACTATAGACAAGGACTGCTTATATGTAGTTCTGCACAGACAAAAGGGATCACTAATCTGAGGAGCAGACTGAAATAGCTCTGTCACTGAAGCTGTGCATTGCACACTTCACTGCTGGCAGTGTACCATTTACCCTGCATGTGCAAGAACTCAAAAGGCTTTGTTTCAAAAGTTATTGAAATGACCTTCCGAGAAGCCAATTAATTCTATTTAAATACTTGCTAATGGCCAGAGAATAAACACAGTGCAAACTAAAGCTAAATCTTCAAATGCTGTTTTGCAAATAATTAGACTCAGGGCCTGCAAGCAATGACCTGCTATTACAGTTTGCCTGAAAGCCCTGACATTTTTCCTCTGACAACAGTGGTATTGAATGCAGAGCTATTCTGAAAGAGCTGCAGTTGCATTCATTGACAGTATGCCCGAGGGTAAGAGACTTGCATTTATACAAGGTGTAGAAAATACTTAACTTGAAAAATCAGTTCCTTGTGCTGCTTCCCATTAGAAAAGCCTTTGCCAGCTCTGACTATAGATCCTGCTAAAGCTTCATGGAAACAGTTTCTTTTTACTCCTGTTTTTGCAGGTTGGATGTTAGCTCTTTGTGTGTTTTAGAAATTTTAGGCAGAGATTTCTGAATGTGGGAAGGAAGGAGCTGCTCTCTCCTGGGCCGCTTGGTTGAGATGAGATGAGCCACACAGGTGACAGCAATGTGCTCTTCTTTTAGGTGTTCAAACAACCCAATGGTGTTTTGTCTGTGAATGTTTAAGACCTGGAAGAAATAGGTAAAGCATTTTATATCTGCCTTTGAAGAGAGGTGTGTGCCTGTGCTTTCTGGTTCAGTAACATTCAGTTGAGAGTTTACGGGTGAGAACTGGAGGAAGATAACAAGACAGGTATCCTGGTGGGAGTCTGTTATAGACCTCCCAGCCAGGGTGCAGAGACAGATTAAATACTCTATAAGCAGCTGGGAGAAGTCTCACAATCGCTGGTCCTTTGGGGGGACTTCATCTTATCGGATGTCTGCTGGAAATGCAACACAGCAGAGAGGAAACGGTCTAGGAGGTTCCTAGAGTGTGTGGCAGACAACTGCCTGGCATAGCTGCTGAGGGAGCCAAGTAGGACCTGGCGTTTGTGAACAGAGAAGGACTGGTGGGAGATGTGGTGGTTGGAAGCCTCTCGAGCGCAGCAGTCACCAAATGATAGAGTTTTTGATTCCCAGAGAAGTGAAGAGGGACTCAGCAGAATTGTCATGTTAGACTTCTAGAGGGCAGACTGTGGTCTGTTTAGGAGCCTGGTTGAGAGATGAGGGGATCGAGTGCGCCCTCAGTCAGTTCACAGATGACACCAAGTTAGGCGAGAGTGTTGATCCACTAGACGGTAGAAAAGCTCTGCAGAGGGACCTACACAGGCTGGATTGATGAGCTGAGGCCAGTTGTATGAGGTTCAGTAAGGTGAAGTGCCAGGTCACTTGGGTCACAACAACCCCATGCAGCGCTACAGGCTTCTGGAAGAACGGCTGGAAAGCTGCCTGGCAGAAAAAGACCTGTGGGTGTTGGTTGACAGCCAGTTGAACATGAGCCAGCAGTGTGCCCAGGTGACCAAGAAGGATGATGACATCCTGGCCTCTATCAGAAATACTGTGGCCAGAAGGACCAGGGCAGTGATCATCCCCCTGTACATGGCACTGGTGAGACTACACCTCAAGTACTGTGCTCAATTTTGGGCCCCTCACTACAAGAAAGACATGGAGGTGCTGGAGCATGTCCAGAGATGGGCAACAAAGCTGGTGAGGGGTCTGGAGCACAAGTCTTATGAGGAATGGCTGAGGAAACTGGGGTTGTTGGATATTAGAGAAAATGTCTTCACTGAAAGGGTTGTCAAGCACTGGAACAGGCCACCCAGGGAAGTGGTGGAGTCACCATCCCTGGAGGTATTTAAAAGATGTGTAGATGTGGTGTTTAGGGATATGGTTTAGCAGTGGGCTTGGCAGTGTTGGCTTGATGGTTGGACTTGATCTTGGAGGTCTTTTCCAACATAAACAATTCAATATTTCTAAGATTTCTAGTGAGGGTAGTATAGATCCAGTTGTAGAGGTTGGGAAAAGATTCACAAAGAAATGTTTGTTTTTGTTAAAACCCAAAAGGTTATATTTCTGTTCAAGTCATTCGTCTAGGAAAATTTAAGTATAGCTAAAACTGTTAAGTGCTTTCTTTCGTGTTTCAGTTGGTTAACATAGTCCCAGAGAAAGTTTAACAGCTGTCAGCGTTTTTGAAAATGCTCTGTAAAATAAAAAGAAAATATTTGAAAATATTAAGATACCCTTTTCAATGAAAATAAATATCAGTTTTAAATAAAAATATTATTAGCTTTATAATTTAATTAAACTTCACTAATGCAACTAATTAAAATTTTGATTATACAAATTAATATTTTGCACTGATTGCTTAATGACTGAAAGACAAACATCCCATTGCAAGGAGACAATAACTCAGTCATTCAAGTGTGTTGAAATAGTTCTGCAGGTACATACAGGCCTAACAGTAGTGTATTGTGCTGATGCAGAGTTCACAGGTGCCTTATTTTTGTAAATTGTCTCATTATTCGACTCTTTTCTTGGGCATCTCCCTAAGTATGTTCTGCCACATGGGAGTAGTTTGCTGGTGCTGCTCCACTCCCTCTGAACAGAGCTGCTCCTCTGTAGGGCAAGTGATTGGGTGGCTATGAACGAGAGGGAACAGGACACAAAGGACATGCAGGCTATGTGTGCAGTGAAATAAATAAATGTAAAGCATGCTTCAGAAGAGGGAAGAGTGTATGCTAAGGAAGAGAAGAAATGGCTGTGTCCCACGAGGAGGAGAAGGCAGGGAGGGATGATCATGTCCCGTGGAGAGCCCCAGACGTCCAAGGTAGCCATCTCTCATAGCACTGTGGCCAGTTTACCCCTCTGCAGTTGTGGGGTCATTTCAGGAATGGTCCTGGTAGGCTCTAGAGGAAGTTAGACAGCTGTGCTCTGCCCTTGAGATGAACATCATGATGTGATGGAAGGACCACAAGGATGAGGCAGTAACCAGGAAACATGGCAAATTCCTCAGGGCTCCTGTTGTTGACAAGTCTAGCTGAGGCATGAGGGAATATATGGTTATTCCAGGAAGCTTTATGATTTTAGCAGTTGGCTTGCAAAGAACCTGGACTTTTTTTATTGTTCTGCACAATAATTGCATATTTCTTGAGATGCCATGAATACATTAGATTCACTTTGCTATGATGCTTTAGATTTTATTTGGTCTCTTTCTTTTTGTACACCATTATGATGTCTTGCTTCATTGCAAATATTCCTCTGTCCCTTAACAATTAGGAGATTTCTAGTGAAACTCATGTGTAATTTTATACAAGTGCCTGAGAGCCAGCCTGCTAAGTCTGCTTTATTTCTTCTAAGAGATGTTTGTTGCCCTGGTGGAACTAACTGCTTTTGTTTCCAACGTGGTTGAGAAAGGAGGAGGAAGATGCATGTCGATGTGTATATGTCCCATATGCACATTATTCTATGTAAAATATGGTTTTCTGTATACATGATAATAGACCATAGGTATAATGATGTGTATTTGGAGTATGGATATAACTTCTCTTCAAACTCATATGATTTGGTGAGAGGTAGTATGTGTTTACAGTAGATACATTCAAAAAATTGGCCCAGCCTGTACTTGTTGTGGTCAGACTGCTGTTTTCTAGGCAGCCCTTGCAAATGTTCAAGACTTGCTCTTAATGCTATAATTTTAGGTCCCAAATAAACCTCAGCAGAGTGTTCCTGAACATCAGGAAGGTTTTTTTGTTTGTTTAAGTGAAAGAGTGACCAAACGTTGGCACAGGTTGTCCAAAGTTGTGGAGTCCCCATCCTTGGAGATATTCAAAAGTCATCTGGACATGATCTTGGACAACTATCTCTAGGTGGCTCTGCTTGAACAGGGGAGTTCCAGAAGCCCCTGCCAACCTCAACTATTCTGTGATTCTACTTCACATTGGAGCTGGTTTGTGCCTGTTCATGTTTAGCAAGACTTAAAGAACTTCCCTGGCTTTTTAAGCACATCTATCATTCTCTTAAGAAGAAGTAACCAAAGGAACAAAATTTTTTCTAGGAAGAGATGAACTGTCAAGATACTTCAGTCTGGTACATCTTCTGTGCTGCTACTACCTAGATTTGATTTGCTCAGGACTAATGGCAGGCCTTCCAACATGAGGATTATTCACATGAAAGTTACCGCTGCTTTCTGTCTAGCAGAGATGTGCCAGGCAATTCCTAGGACTTGGTACAAGCTTCTTTCCACTAACTTCTTAATTAACTTAGCAAAGCATGCCCTGTATTTGATCCAGCTCAGCCACCCGCTTGGATGGCGCACAGTTGAGTTTTCTGAACTGGAACGGAATGCAAAGCACCCAGACAACATTGGCACTGCATAGCGAGGAGGGAAGAGCTCCAATATGTCGGGAAACTAATCCATCTGTTGCTTTTCATCTTGGTCTGCAAACAATTTGCATGGTCCAATTGCCCATGACTATTTCTATGAACCTGTGATTGCCATGTTCTTATCCCAACTGTTTCAGTGCAATTTTACCCCTTTGAGTTCTGTATATAAATTTGAGTTACAGAGCAACTAGTAATGTTCCAGTGTAGAGGAATTTTCTAGATTTGCTAAGAATACTAGCTTCCTTCTCATCCCAGCACGAGGAGGAAGCAAGTGATCTCTGTGGTAGGAAAACTGGACTCTGAGCCCACCCAAGGCACTGGAAGCCAAGTCTCTTGTGGTAGCTCTAGTAGTGGTCTATGCCTCTCAGGTCCAGGTCCTCTGCTTCTAAGGCTGTCACTCTTGCTTTCTTCTCACCCCCCTGCTCTGCTGCATTCCCTCTTGCTTTTAAATGCCTCAGCATTGGAGCTCCTGCCCCTCAGTATGTATATGAGTTAGGGCAGATCCCTCTTTCCATGCAGGTACATTTCATCTTGAGAAGTAAGTCAGGCTGATCAGTGCAGTCCCGTTGCAGACTGAGTCAATCTTCTATCTGCTTTCTCCAGATAGAAGAAAAAGTTAATGATGACAGACTGGCAATATTTGTCATACAGCAGTCTTGTGCAGCCTGTGATTTGCAGTCCATGGCTGATCCATAAGACAGGAAAATAAAAGGAGACATGATGGCTACAAAACACCCTACCTTTGGGTCATAGCAATGGGAACGTACCTTTTCTGACTGCAATGCCCAAGAGAAAGTGTGCAACTAATAAAAAGAGATACAAGGACAGTGATTTCTCTTCCCCCACAGTGGTAGATTGTCCTTTGGTTTCAAAATGACTGGGAAACACTGCTTTCAAACCTGCTAGCAGGAACTGATCCTCTGGGAAATAGTCGATGTGAAGCATAAACGAGTTTTGAAAACATTCTGGCTAATAGCTGACTGTGACCAGCTGATATATGTAAGTGAGAATAGCTGTTTCATGTTTTCAAATACTATTTAATTAAAACAGACTGGCTACCTCTCTCAACTTTGTGGCCACGGCAAAGCCCAAGACAGGTAGCTGGCTGTTGCAGGGAAGCTATTCCTGGCTACTATTAGAGATGCTGTTTTCAGCAGTGCTTGAAGAAATACAGTTGCCTCTGTGTTGTATCTAGTCAGCTTATGTTTCAAATGAGAGCACAAATCTTCTGGCAGGCGTGTGGTTGCAGTTATGGAGCTGGGGACCACAGTGAGAGTGGGGGCTAGAAAGGGCTCTTTACCCTGGGTCAAAATTGGGGCTGCTCTGCAGCCGAAAAAAGGCAAGAGTAAATCCAAGTCAGACAGTACTGAGAGAGATTCTATTTTCCAGGGTTTTTTTCCAACCAAACTCCAAAATATTTCTGTGTTGAGAAACAAAGGAAGACGTTTGTGTCTCCTTTAGTGAATGGTGGAGCAGTTAAGGAAGTCTAGTTATCCTATTGCTATTTTGCCCAAGGAGGGAGCACTCAGGAAGACCTCAGCCTTTCCTCTTGAAGTTGTTCCACTTTGGATAAACAATTAACATTTACTAGAAGAGGGACTGGTGTTCAGGAAGTCTAATCTCTCAAAAGAAGACCCGCCAGGCTACTGATTCATGCACACACGTGTACTCTCTATCAATGAATAGTTAATGTTTTATTAAGAGTGGAATGGATCCAAGGGGATGATTCAAATCTCCTCCCTGGATCCAATACTTGGCTTTCAGCTAATATACTTTTTGTTCCATTAGAAATGTCATTGCTTTTACACAACTCCTTCTCCCCATCTAAATGCCCTTCTTTGTTTCAGCTGACTTTGTTTTGTTACTTGCCCAGACCCTGCCCTCTCCTTTGCTCCTTGACCTTAAGAGTAGGAGATCTGTACCTCTTTATTTTTGAGATTAGCTTGATTCTATGGAAGAGCCAAAAGTAGGTTTTCTTTTGATTCAAGCTGGGGAGGGCTAAAACGTTCCCATCTCCACACCGTCTCCTGAAGCATTTGGAACATATTGCCCTTGATGAGCCTGTGGATGCTTGGTGCTTCTCAGCAGCCTGTTCCAGACATTAACAGAAGTACAAGGGTGCATTCAATGCTCATCAGACCCATTTTCATCGCTGCCCACCTTCTGCCTCTCCCGGAGTGGTCTTAAAGCCAGGGATGGCAGTTTCCCAGGGGAAACACAAACTACAAGCACTAATCAGCACATGCAGGCAATAGGGTCATGCCACACTGCTTCATGAAAGGAGAAACCCTAAGGGAAATCCCAAGTTGAGGACCTACACATCACCTTTACTCTGAGAAATATAACCCCAGCCTAAAGCTGAACCTAACTTGGACCTTACCATGCAAACCATTAGGGATTTCCATCTGCTTTTCAGGACTATAAGGTGTAACTTGGGCTGTGATGCCTCAGCCTGGGGTTTTGTGCTGAGGTTGTAGATAACATTTCTCTGCCCGCACAGTGACATTAATATGCATGTTGTTGCACAACATATCCTGATCTCTGGGAGTGGAGGCAGACAGGGAAAGTGAAAGTGGGACTGAAACAGATGGAGGAGATGAGGTGGTTGTCTCTGCACTGGCTGTTGTCATGACTGGTTGGATCAGCCACAGCCCAGAGGAAAATTAATGGTCATCCAATGGTTGATAGGAAGATAAGTGGCATTTACAGGACTGATCTCTAATTGAACTTCACATGCAACCATGAACATTATTCATTAACTTTCTGCTTTCCTTTGTTCCTTCTGTCTTTTGGCCAACGTGTCCCTTCTAGCCAGCTTCCCTATCCCTGAAGATGTCTCTTGTCTGCTTCAAGGGGTGATATGAGAGCTGCATAAAATGATTGTAAAAACACCCATGGTAACTGGCTCCTTGTCTAACCAAGCCCCATCTGTTGCAAACCACAGTGATTGCACTGATATCCCAGAACCATTAAACTGTTCCATGTGGGACGCTTTTCCATGTACATAACCTTGTCCACAACAAAGTCTAGCAAAGGAGTTGCGATGTTAGGAAAAAACAATACAAATCAAAACAACAGTTAACATATTGGGAGAACATGTCAGCAGCCTGCCAGCTGTAAATTATAAATTCCATTTGCCCACCATGCGGCTGTGGAAGAGGAATGTGAGTGCTACTATCACCTACGCTCAGATCTCAGACCAGTTGCACCAACCGCTTTGCCTCAACTTGGTAAAAGTTGGTTTTGTGATATCTGTTGTTCTTCATGTGGAGCAAGCTGATTTTGTGAGTCAGAATGTGTATGGCTTTGCAAATTGACATCACCTCCAGACTTCTGGGCTTTTTTAGAGGACAATCATTGTGTTCTTAACATGTTTTCTCCGTTTTGTTGTTGTGTCCACCCTCAGCATGGCAGACTTGGCTCTACTTGGCTCTCTGAATAAACTCCCTCTTAGAGAAAAATCTGTAGCACACTCTACCACAGTTTGCAATATGCATATGGCTTTATTTTATCCCAAGTAGCATTTGAGCTAACTTGGGCAATGCAAAATTAATTCAGGTTATTCTATCCAAGACAGTTTAGGCTAAGTTTTGCCATGATAGGGAAAGAAAGTAAATGATGTAATTACAGTGAGATTTAGTGCTAGGTTAAAGGGCAGGATCTCACAGGAAATGCAGTAAGAAGGAAAAGTCATCCCACTTTTGGAAACCACAGCCAATGTTCCCTCAGAAACTCGCCAGCTGCCATTCGCCTTCTGTTTTGCCAATGTTTTTATTAGTTCCTTTGTAAAGGTGCCAAAAACACCAAAGAACCTGGGAGCTTTTTCTGCAAGCACGGATTAAGTCTCTCCTAGGTGAAATGGTTGTTCAGAGACTGTACTGCAACAAAAGCCAAGCAACACCACCTCAAAGTCTACTTTGGGATGGGGAAATTACAGCCTAGTAGCCTCCAGCTAAGGAAAGAGATATCTGAGCTACATCACCCTCGTTAGAGAGATGATGTTCACTTTAAGAAGCATGGACAGAGTGACCAAACTGAAACAAGCTCTGATGATTTTCTCATGTAAGCCCCTGCTGTACTGCCTTGCTGGCCTTCATTTGGTCTGTGCAAAACACAGCCCACCTGCAGGTTTTGTACATCTGGTCCCTACCGCTGCTTGGCTGACTTGGGAGTGTGTTGGGACCAGAGATGCACAGGCTGTCTCCCACCACTAGCCTCACAGCATGCCTCTGTGTTTGATGCAGCTGGGAGTTTAAATATTTGGTTGAAATGCAGGTCCTTTTGTGTGGTGGGGTTGGGCTGTTGAGCCTGCAGCTTCCAAGTAATTTAACTCACGAAGCATCTCTGCATCCGCCAGAACCCTGCTGTCTGTTTTGTGTCTTTACAGAAGTCTTGTCCTCTCTTTCCCGAACAACATCGTCTCCTTGTGGAGCCTAACAGATACAGGCAAACTGAAATTGTTATGCTACCAGCAGGGTATCAAATTTCCATTTTTCATTAGAGATTTAGAATATGTCTTTTTTATAAACAAACGAACACCAAAAAAACCCCACCAAAACCCCCAAACCAACCAAATAAAAACAAAAAAAAAAAAACCCCACACCACCCAGTGGGGAAAATATTTTGGGAACCTGGTATTTTTCATGCACAGGCCAAAGTCAAGCCTTCCCTTTCAATAACTGAAATGCAATAAGAAAGATACAGCTGTGACTCATTCAGACTCTCCTCTGAAGATCTGTTAACCAGGGGCTCAGAAAGGAGGCTGCTCTGCAGCAGCTCACAGGACTACAATAGATTTGCAATTTCCAGCTGCTTTTAGGATGCTTCCTAGTCTCTTATTAACTTATAGACTTTTAAAGTAGCAGATATTTTAGGATTTTTCTACAGAAAATTGAAAGAAACATTCTTCATTTTCTTTCCACTCTTAAGTGCCTTTTTCTGGTTTTCCAGATCTGAACAGCAATTTGCATTTTCTTTCCCATTGTAACTGTCACGCTTTAACTCTCATTTTATCTTTGCTAATGGCTACATTTTTATGAGCCTGTGGGACCTGTTCCATGAGCACTTTCCTTTTCCCTCTGAACATGTGGTAACTTGGTTTCAAAACATTGTCTTTAGCAAGTCAAGGTACTCTGAAGGGGAGTTTTCCCGTGTTCCGTGGTAGCAGTGAACAGGCAAATAAAAATACTGGGCTTGAAGCACATCGGACACCTCTTAGAGGAAAAGATTGTCAATTAACAGACTTTCTTCTCTGGTGAATGGCAACAACACAAACATTTCTGCGACTGCAATTTTCCTGTCAGATGAAGGAAGTTCTGACCACCACTGCAGTTCTTATTCTGCATGGGTGTACTTCTGCAGACAGCAAAGGTAGTTCAGAGGTCTGTCCATGCCCCACTGACTGCAGCACGGGTGGCTCAAAGGACACTGGCAGGCATTGCTGCCTGAGAACTTGTGCTCCAGCTCAGCAACACTGCAGAGCAGATGGGAGAGCAGAATGGCCAATCCTGCCTTTCTTTTCTCAATGAGGTTCATGAAAAACAACTTTTCACTCTTCTTCGAAAGCTTTTCCATCTGGATGTTTCAGGTTTTTATATTTTTTCATTTCAATACCTAATCTAGAACAATTTGAGGTGCCACGGATTTCACAGCCGGTAATATGTCAGCAATACTTGCCCATGTACCTTCTTTTTCATTAATGCAACCTGCTAAGCTGGAGATAGTTCCCCATCTCAACAGGCAGTGAGTAGCAGGGAGCAAAGCCTCTGGCCCTGGTTCAACAAAGACACGGCTGTAGTTCCACCAGCAGCAGAAGAGAAAGGATGACAGGATTACTGCTGACCCTCTCATACAGGAAGGTGTCTTCTCCTTTTCTCTTGAAGTAACATAGGCCAGCAGTCCTGTTTGAGCAGCTCCAGGACCAAGTTCCGAGTATGAGACCTCTTTCTTCAACTGCAGCAATGCTCTCTGCAATGTAGGCTGGAAAAGACCTAAAGAGATTTTTTTTCTTATTTAAAACAGGTTGTTACACACATCAAACTAGAACAGGCCTTCCCATAATCAGAGAGAAGGGCAAGAAAACTAAACCAGAAAGTTGGTTATAGAAATTGCTGTCCAGGTAAAGAGTGTCTGTTAAGCTTTCATTCTGGCTGCAGATGAGCCAAAAAGCAGCCTCTTACTACCTTGAGTTAACACTTTGGATCAGAAACCCGGGGCTTTTTTTTTTTTTTGGAGACACTCAGAGGGACTATTTTAAATAGGATTTTGGCAATGCTAATGATAATATGCCAAAAATATTTAATCTCCACTCAACTTCTTGTTAGTATTGAACTAGCATTCTATGAAATGACTGAGAGTGATCAAAGGAAGATGAAACAGACAAAAAAACCCACTGCGCAGTGTAAAGCAAATAGATTATCAAGCATGTCCTTTTAAAATAAAAACAAAAAGCCCTTTCCATTAAAAAAAGAGCAAGAATACTTTTTTGTGTGTTTTTAGGATGAGATCCACAATAGTTTCTAAAATGATGTTTCAATTATCTATGATTTATTTTCTGCTGTTATGCACTTTCCTTTTCCGCAGTTGTTGTGCTGTGTCCTACAATTGCATTCTAATGATACTCTGGCATGTGTTTTGAGTCTGCAACAGCAGACACTATGAGGCCATGTAGCATATTCTGATTGGTCTCTGAGATCCTTTCTCAATGAGTGATTTTGGCATTGGAAAGGTTATTTGTGAAATAAAGTTAAGGAGTGCGATTCTCATTCATAAGACTACTCTTGCCTTTTAAGGAAGACCATTACAGCCAGTTTTCCATGTTTCCTGTCAAATTTTTTTCATAGAGAAGCTAAACCGGGGTGCTGCCCACCACCCTCTCCTCTGAACTCTCATAAATGAGCAGGAACAGGCATTGCAATTCCAGCCGGCCAGTAAATGAAGTGTGAAAAAAAGCCTTACCTTTCTATTTTAAAACAGAAAAAAGTTTTAAACTGCTGTACATGGAGCAGGCATTGAAACATTAAAATAGCATATATCCTGTAACAGATGATGAGAGATGAATATTTCAGTCTTTCACAATTTTTACTCCATTTTCCTCAAGTGTTTTATATAGCTCTGTTGAGACACCTTAATTCCTATAGGATATTCTCTCAGCAAAGATTTCCAAGAATATTTCCAATTTGCAATACAGGGAAAGAGAATACTTAAGCAAAAGCAACATCTTTAATATAAAGCCCTTCTCTCCACTTAAGAGTCTGATTGTACTCTCGTAAAGGAATGAACTTAGAATACAGCGAGACAATTTTGAAATTATATAGTTTTGGGCGTGAGTAATGATGCAGACTCTTGTCAGGTATCAGTTAGCATCAACTGAAAATACTTCTAGGTTCAAATTTCTTGGGGAAGCTCTAGTTCAGAAAGTAAGAAGGCAGAGCACAGCAAGGGGAATAGGAAGCAAGACGCACCCAAAGTACCTGGTTCTGAATATGTAACTCCAGACTGATACTTCCAAGCCCTGTTCATAAACCACTGGTAGGTTTGTGATAATACCAGTGGCACACAGAAACTCATTGCTGTGTATATCTAATAAGATGAAGGAAAGGTGAAAATAAGTCATATAGTGGTGACCTGAATATAGAGGGGTACATTTTAGTGGTGGTTTCTTTCTCTGTTGCAGATTTCTTGAAGTTTTGTAATATTCAGCCTTAATTTTCTCCACAGGTACAGTTAACATGCTCGAAAATACATAAAGAAAACTTCTCCTTCCCACTGTAGGCATACAAAAGATTCTCAGATTTCTGCTGTTGTCTTTTTAACAGTGACGCTGTTAAAAAAAAAAATAATAAAAAAAAGGTAGCTGCTGCCCCAGGTGTGGCTAAATGAGCTTAAGAGGATGTAAACTTGTTTTTTTGGAGCCCTCACCAGCTCCTGGAGTAGGAAAAGGGATTCCTTTGGAATGGGTCGTGAAGTGCTTTTCTGCTTCCTTGGAGAAAAAAACCCTGTAAACATTTGACAAGCAGATCTCTCACTTGATTATACAGAAGACACAGTTTTGGCCAAAAGCCAAGTCAAATCCTGTTGTGATCACTACGAATC
This sequence comes from Manacus vitellinus, assembly GCF_001715985.3. Classification (NCBI taxonomy): domain Eukaryota; kingdom Metazoa; phylum Chordata; class Aves; order Passeriformes; family Pipridae; genus Manacus; species Manacus vitellinus. The sequence goes on along the minus strand of NW_021938789.1, from coordinate 21,644,184 downwards.
TTTGGACAGGCTCTGTATTAAAGTAGAACAAACTGGAGATTATCTTTCAGAAAACAAACATAAATACCCTTTCAAAATCCAGCAATTCCATCATCTTGCCCTTATATATCTGTTTGCTCTCAGTCTCCAAAACACCATTAGGAACTGAGCCTAGCTCTAAGGTGTGTGACTACTTAGTCATGGTATATGGAAAGGACTTAGAGGAGAGAGAGAGAGAGAGAGAATGAGATGTACCACGCATGTCTGTGCAAAAAGAAACTGTAACCTGAAGTCTGCTGTTATCAGTAAAAACCTGCAGTTCAAATTCCACTGTCCTTTTAGAGTTTTGTTGACTGTAGAGTGAAGCTGCACATCTACCTTTCCATCTTTAGTGAGGATGCTTCCGTAGAACCTTGGAGGATGCATATTGTGAGGAGTGACAGAAGCCTACAGCTTGAAATGATCAAAACCACAAACTGAAACTGCAAAATATACTATTTCATTAAACATACTCCTAATTAAACATATAGCTAATTAAACAGCAACATATTTCCATGATTACCCTAAAAATATGTTGGCATCAGGAATCACAAATCAGCATTATTCATCTCAATGAAGGTTCATCAGTTCTTTTAGTCTGAGTCATAATCAAGTTTTCTGCAACATTTTTTTTAAATATTAGGGATAAAAGTGTCTTATTTGCTCATTGTTTCTTTACTGTCCTCATCAGTATAAGTGTTTCTTTTTAATTGCTTACAGTTCTGGTTTTACATGAGATTATATTCTCCCTTTCCCTCCTTCCAGGTGTGTACTTGCTTGAGCTGCTGGTGTGTGAGAGCACAGCTTTTCTATCTACAATGCTGAAGCTCATGGAGATACTGCCTCTGCTGTAAAACCAATTCCACAGTATTTAGCACAAGTGTGCCGTTTCCTCCTCTCAGGCTATGATATTACTGTGGTCTTTCATATGCCAGAACTGGAAACATTTAGGAGTTTCAGTAGGATAAATTTTTATGAAGTTACATGTCCCTTGCAGGTGACACTGCTGTAGCACAGGGAACTTACTCTTTCTATTTCCCCTCACATCTTTTAATCCCTGTATGAAGGCCAGGCAAGGCTGTTCTCTGGAATAATCCTGAACATTAAAAAAGATGCCTGATTAATGCACGTGCACATGCAGCATTCCACAGAGATGTGCCTGGTTAACATTAATACTGCTGTCAGTAATGTATTTTCTGGAAGACTGGGTGCTCAGCCACTCTAAGAAGAAGAGCACTGACCATGCCTGGAAACATTCATGTGGTGTTCAGTCCCAGGACAGACTTGCAAATGGAGTATGCCTTGCATTCTGTCCTGATGATCTTTATATTGAAAGTATCATTAGTGAGTGAACTATTATTAGTAAGTGGACGTTTTGCTTCCTAGTGCACTAGTTTTGGCAACTGAAAAGACACATACACTTGCTCCTGTCATAGGTAGCACTCAGGAAGTGCAAGCAGGTATATCACTACATGGACTACATGAGGATGCTGTAAGAGAGAACATAGCCTCTGTGGGGAAACTCTTGAAATCTCAGGCAGGTGCCTGAATTTAGGCATCTAATACTAGCTGAGAGGTCCCACAATATCTGATATCCACATGGATCTGGCAGCAATGACACAAGAACTACAGAAGGTCCATGTTATTCTGGAGGCTGGGCGTCTTCAGTATTTGAGTGTTTTAAAAGGGCAATAGAAGCCCTGAGTTGCACCCCTAAGCCAGGAGGCAACAATAAAAACATAGTTCGGTTCCTAGCAAGTTATTTTCCGTAGATAATTAGTGTTTGTTAATGGGAACCCAATTAGCATGAATCAGGTATTATTTCAAGATTTTTGATTGCCTTTCTGCCTCCTGTTGTGGAAAGAAACATCTCTGTTATGAAGTTAGGGGAGCCATCAGCTATGAGACAATATTTGAGCTCAGTTAGCAGACCATGAAGACTACTTTAATGCCTCAGTAACAATGCAAATGCTGCAGACCAAAGCTTCCTGCAACACATTTTTAAAATAACAACAACAACAATAATGATAATAATAATAATGTGATTTGTCTTGCTGAGTTGCAGAGATACTGTGTTTCCAGTTAAAGGCTGTGTGGTTTGCCTTGTCCCTTCAGGAAAACCTGCTTGGTTTCTACTGGGGAAGATGGATAGTCCTCATTCTACCTTGGTCAGGTCAAGAGCTGAGCAAACATGCAGAGTGGTAGGCAGTTCCTCGCCTATGGATCAACACCACTGCTTACACCCTCTCCCGCTTTCTGTTTTTCACTCCCTTCCCCCTCCCTGCCTCCATAAATACGACAAGCGGTGCTGCATTACACAAACTCTTCTTCCACAGTGAAAACATCTGCAGCTCGAATGCTCCTGCAGAAATGTCACTTGGGGAAATTGCTCTTCATTTTGCAAGAAACCTCTCTTTTGAGCGCTCAGAGGGGCCAGAGAGGGAGGGGACACCGAGTTTGACATTAGTTCTGTGTTGTTTTTCAGGGATTTTGCAGAAGAATGTTGTGTCTGATTTTGTGGATTGTCAAAATGAAGCCAGATGGCAGTGGATTAAGTGTAATGCTGCTTTGTTGTTCTTGGGTTCGCGACTGCGCTTCCCCTTGAGCGAGGGAGCCCTCCCTTCACAGCAGCCCTAGCCCTGTATGCCCCTGGCCAACAAGGGCCCCTTCCCACGGGCTCCTGAAAATGCTGCCCTGGAGGGGGGTAGAGTGGAAGCTTTCTTTTGGTGAGGACTGCTAATTGGAAACTACTTCCTTGACATTTTTCATGCCTAGATTATTCACCAAGAGCCTGTTTGCTGCGCTTTCCATCCGACGAAATACAGGTATTTTGCAATTGTAGTAAGGGGTTTTCTTGCTGAAGTGAAGTTGCTGGGTGAGCAGCTGAGCCAGTGAATCCTGGTTTCTTGCAGATTTGTGCCTGGTAGCTGGATTTCCTGATGTTTAGAAAGATGTGAGTTTAATTGAAGTGTTTCCCATGAGGCATTCAAATATTTCAAGCCTTTAGTTGATTCCTCAGTGTCTAATAAGGGATGTATTTATGCCTCAGTCTTCTTCTTGATATGAATGCTTAGTGGGGTTTCTTTCCTCTACCACTCTGTCTTATTTTCTTTATGCTTATGGACACATACTATCTTGGAAATCATTATCCTTTGTCAAAGTTAGGAAACTGGAAAAAGCCACTGGACTCTGAAGACATAGAGGGAAGACAGGCAAGCAGACACAGACAAAAGTGTGATTGCCTCAACTTTGTTTCCCTAGGAAACTGGGTTCAGGATAAATTATTAATTAGGGAAAGGGTGAATTTAAAGCTGTGATGCTGAGCATTTTTTAGTTTCTTAATTAAAGATAGATAGGCAGAAAATTTCCTCTTGTAAGAATTGTTCTTCTCTATATCCTCTCCCCTCAACATGACACCTTTTTCTTTACAGGATAGCTTTTTACTCTATGGGTCACAGAGCACTTTCCTGTCACTCACCCAGAGCCTTGCAAGGGCCACTCAAGCCCTGCTCCCCATGCTCAGCATCTACAGACCAGTTCAATTCTCCTCAGCTTATGAAAACACTATCAAAGGATGCTCTACAATTTTCCTTTCTGACTGCAGCATCATTTCGGCATCATTTCATAAGCTTAATACTTTCCCTTTAATTTACTCCTCCATGATCTTTCATTACAATTTCTGTTCAAACCAACAAATTTTATTTTGTAACAAATCTGCATGTTCTCATGTAGACCAGTAACAGTCTGTTCTGAGTTTGTCATAAGGTCCTTGGGCCTGGAAACATTCTGACAAGAACCTGCTGCTTCTTAACAAGGGAGAAACCACAAGCCAAGTCAGTGCTGCTGCCTTGCTGTGCTCTGCCCTGTTCTTTCCTAGGACAGCTTCTCAGCTGCTCAGGAATTTGTTTGAAAGTCAGCTGTGCTTCACAACTGTTCAGAGCTTTTTAGCCTTCTTCAGCAAGTTACCATCCCCTTCCTTTTTTGAAAGTCAGCATTATCAGAAGGCTGACTTATCAGACTTTCATGTCACACGCAAAGCCCTGTGCAGATTCATGCAATGTTGAATTGTTCTGGAATTTCTTGTGCAGATCTGATCTCCTGATCTCATCTGCTTAGCTTGCAAAGTCTTTGATGTGCAGACTGTCTGCATGGCTTTTACAGCACAGTCTACTCTGACAGATTTTAGCTAAAGAAATTGGGGTAGGAGAAGGGTGCAATTAGGATAATATTTGCTATTATATTACATGTTATTACAGTGTATAGATAGCTTTCATCCAGTCACTGTCTCCAAAACATAATAAGCAACGGCAATTTTATAATGACCAGCTATTACCCAGATGATCAGAAAGACTGGGTTTTCCTAATCTTCAGTTCAGTGATTTTAGAGATATTTTTTTCCTGATTCTTGAGGAGATACCCTGGTTCTGTAAAGTACTTTTTTTTTTTTCTGAGAATTTGTGTCCTAATACTCAGCTTGTAACCTCTGCATTTCACCTTCTGCCTTGGTGGTCCAGTGGGGGTGGCCCCAGCACCAATTCTGAGTGTACTTTCATCTTCCTTGTACTACACTGCACAGTCCAGAAGGTATAAATTAGATATATTCAAGTATTCCTCTAATGTGCTTAGTCTATTTTAAGTAGAAAATTCACTAAATTTCTGTTAAACAGAGGTAAGTTTGGATGTCCTTTTGTTTATGTTTATTCTCAGAAGTATTTTTCATTTATAGTGTGAGCTTCTCCCCCTCAAATTCTTCTCCTGTTTTCTTTACTGTATCCTGTTGTAATATTCCCTTTGGAAGGTCTTTTAGAGAGTATTTCTTTACGGATTCTAAAAACTTCCTTCCTGGCATTTGCATTCTCTCTTCAGATGTCAAAATCAAAGATAATGGTCCATTGCTGATGTTTTGGGAAGGGAGGGGTAGGCAAGGGAGTCTGCAGCCTCAACACACTCAGCAAGTCAACTTTACATGCAGTATGAGGGACTTAGTGTGTATCAACAGTAGCTCACTGTTAGTCAGTACAAGAAGGAGACATTGAAATTCAAAGCAAGCATTTTGAAAATTGTCAGTATTTTCTGATCCATTTCCCCACATACAAAGAGAACAGATCTTCCAAGGAACTTTGTGAACATGGTGCAAATCTAAATATGAATGGCAATTTTGTCCTCAGGACATGAATATAGACTTGTTCTCTCGGCAGCAGGGATGTGTGTCAGAGATGCTCTCAACAATCGCTTCAGCCTGAAGCCATTGACAGATAATAGTAACGCCATTGACATACCCTTAGTAAGTACCTCACACAGTGTAAAATGTCAGCGCCAGCTCCCTGGCAAGCAGCAAGAGGAAAAGTCAGTACCACGAAGCACAGCATTGTACCTGTGGAGATTTGGGTTCAGCTCCTGCCATCATGTCATATACAGAAATAGTTTGATGACTCTGCTGTCCCACATCTGAAATATTTCAAATGTGGCCTACAGAGGCCTAAAACCACAACAGCAAATGTTATGTCAGTGTTATCAACTGAGATTCAAATAGATGAGCTGTGGTCCAAGTGCTTTTTTAAAAGCTTCTGCTTTGAATGTCTGGGTCAGACCTTCATTTTTACCTTTTTAGAAGTTAAAGACATCCAATAGAGATTCTCCAGATATAATTATGCTGGAAAAAGTACAAAAAATATTCAAGACATCACCAAGGCAGTGAAAGCTGAGTTCATAGTTTTGTAATATCAAATAAGTCTTATCTTCTCTATTTTGCTGAAGAGCTTTATATGGGTTTGCTGCAGGCCAGAACACACTGAAAGGGGAAGTGCACTATGACACTGACCCAATAACAGGAGATTTATAAGTCAGCTAAATGGACTTTCTTAATTTCTTTTAAACAGTTTTGATGGAGTTGCCATTTCTAAGGTGTTTCATGGTAGAATGCATAAAAATAAATGTTTACTCAAGGACCTCCTATTTGAAATGATACTTAAGCAATCACATTGTAGACCACAGACAAATTCATCATCATCACCATGATTATTGTTAATAATAATAATAATAATTATTATTCCATTAGAAACTGTTCAAATATCATTCAACTTTTTGTTGAATTTTATGTGTATGTATGCATTATATATAATGTATTATACAATTATATATCCATTTGTTATGATTTTTGAAAGCATACAACATCTGAAGTTTTTAGTGTAGAAAACAAGTATCAGATCCATGAGCACCAATGCCAAGGAATCCTGTCTTGCTCTAGATTCATGAGTGCTGTGAGCCTCAGGGGGAGATTTTAAGGCTACTTTCCCATGCTACGAATAGGATCTCTGCATTTTAGTAAGATATTCTCAGAGAGATGTTCTGCTGGTGAAAATGCTATCAATCTTTCATCTCTACCTGAAAGTTTACCTGCTTTCATCAAAGTTGTTTAATTGCTGTTGAAGTTCTTGTCATCTGGTTGAAATTGTCAGTGGTTGAAATTCTTCCTTGAATCGAAAAGTCGTTATGTGTTCTTGGAGACTGACACTTACATAAGTACAGTTACATGAGCTGCTGCAAACTTAAAAAGCATTTCCTGTATCGCAGAAGAAGGACAGAAGCCATGAAAGGGGCCAGGGCTTGCACTACATGGGGAAGGTCAGCAGCCCAGCTGCTCTTCAATCCCCTGTTTTCAGACTTTTGGCTTTGTAAGTAGAGGGATTTAGGACAGAGCAGCACTTACTCATTTGAGCTTTAGCTTGCACCTCTGAGCTAAATATCTTCAATCATCACCATCTCTCAGTTTGCAACAGGCATTGCTAGGGAAGTTCTCTGTGTGTATGTATAATGTTATACTCTTTATTTGCCTGTATAAATATAAATAGTTTTTTGCATCCTTACAACTTTTCTTTCTGATGTAATCTATCCTCTATGCATTGCACTCTCCCTTTGATAAAAAAATAAGCAATTTAGCAATTGGCACTTAAAGGAGTGCACTTAGGCTGATGCTTAACTCTCTTAAAACTTTCTTAACTCTCTTAAAACTTAGAGGTTATCTGCAAGATGTGCACTATACCCTGTTTGCTGAGCTTGCTGGATCAACACACTGTGCCTCAGTCTCCAAGCAATAACGTGTTCCGACAGAACATGCTGGGCTGCTCAGGAAGCAGTGTAGTGAAAAAATCTCCCTGCCTTCAAGGTGGCCCCTTTCTGTGTGCTCTCTCCCACCAGCTGATACCTTCTGTGGTATGCTGTGTGGATATACTAGAACTTGCAGTGTGTGTGACCAAAAGAACACTTGAATGCCTAAAGGCACACCATTCCTCCAGTTGCAGCAATTAGTCTAGTAAAAGATACAACCTTGCCACACATGGAGAAGATCTCTCACCTCTCCTACTCTTAGTTACCTGACTCAATTTACATCTTTACAAGTTCCTATAGTATGTGTGGAAGTAGCACACTTTAAAAAACATGCCCCATATGTTTTTTAACATACCCTGTATGTTTTTTAACATGCCCCGTATGTTTTTAATCTAGCCGTGCTAGATTGCACAGGCTTTGAACACTTCAAGGGACAATCCAGGGTTCAGTGCTGAGTTTTGTCCTCTTATGAGAAGGCAAGTACCAGCACAGTAACCAGGCACATCCGAGATGGCCATGGGCTCCTTCCTGTTCCCAAAAAGACTCTGCAGAACTACCTAGTTTGCTCTATGTAGAAAAAAAAAAGGCAGTTACAAGTGAGAAAATGTCAGACATGCAGACATATACAGATATTAATGCATTTCTTTCTCCTGTATCGACACATCTGGGTCTCCAGAGAGTTTCCATGACTGGCTCAGGCCAGCACTGAGCCTTTTGGCTGCAAGGTGTTGCAAGTACTGCAGGAGACAGCAGTTCTCCTTGATAAATTGTGCCTGTGTGGCCTACGTGGAGTACTCACACTGACATTAAAATTGTATTTGCTGACTTATTTTGCAAAGCCATGGGCAAAACGAAGACACTTTGACACAGAAAGAATGATGTTGAAATTCACTTTTTAAATAGTGCTGCAGAGACTGTATCACAGTCAGGCTGTGTCAGTATCCCATGGGTCAGCACAAAATATCCATATTGGTTTTGGACTGACTACACACCATGGAGCAAAACTCTGTTCTGGCTTGTAATATATGCAGTACTAAAAAATGGAGAGATTGAATAGATGTGAAAAGGACAAAATACCTTGGCTCTTGGGCCACAAGATTATAAATATATATATAAATATTATAAATATATATATAAATATTATAAATATATATATAAATATTATAAATATAGTTGGCCACAACTATATTTAAAGTAACAGCATGCAGAAAGTGGCTAAGAAAGTAAATGTGGCTCAAATTTACCTTGTCAGGAACAAATTAAATCAGCGTGGTAGAGGATCCAAAGACAAATACATTTGGAAATGCTTATACACTGAAGTTGGGAATCTGGGTAATAAGAGGAACTGGAATTTCTCAATAATCAAGATAAATTCAAGTTAATTGTCTCATCAGGTTTAAGTGCTGGTGGGATTAATATTGTATTGTCAGAATATTGTATAAGCTGTTTAAGCAAGCTAAGGATGACAAAAGGAATGATTTTGTCTATGACCTGGTGACATATATCTGCTTAACTTAGAACTGGGAAGTGCAAAATCTTGGGAAGCACAGCACAGTAAATACACTGATTGCCAAGGCCCAGGAGTGAGCAGGGGTGGGCAGGGGTGATATTATAAGTCACTGAAATGAATCTGAAAACAGAATGAGCTACTACTGCATGTGGGAAGACAACTGTGTAATTATGGGGATCTTTATTTGAAGACTTGCTGAAGATTTTATTTAGCTACCTGTGAAACATCACTAGAGTAGCCTTAACTACTGGATGATAGTTCTGCAAAATACATGTTGTTATACCTGGGGTGGAAGAATTCTGCTTTCAGGCAGCCTGATAGATAAAAATTATTTTATCCACCAGACTGGAAATCAGGGGTTGTCTCAGGAAGAACTGATCATGACCTAGTTACATTCAATATAGTTGAAGAGAATACAGTCCCAAACAGCAATATTCATTCTTGTTATTTTGGAAAAGCCAATTTCCCAAAGCCAGAGACAGCCCTTAGTAAAATTGACTGAGAAGAGAAAGGTATGAAGAAAACTGCAAGTTTTTCAAGAGGAGGAGGAGCTCGCTAAATTGGCAAGACACTGTAAAGACAATTGTATGGCAAAAGAAAATATAAAGTAGAAATGGACTTACACATATGTACATGTGTTTAAACAGGTTTAAATTTGTCCACACGAATCTGTATATGGAGTTATGTAGGCATACATATCTACAGACACTTATGTAGGCATGCATATACGTGGTACTTACATACTTAAATAAACTGTGTGGCTTTATACTGAAAAAATGGATGATAAAAGGGAGATAGATATCCATTGATATATAAATGTTATGAAGTATGGAAATTATCAGCAAAACCTAGACCAAAATCTACTCTTAGCAAGCAAATGGTGTTCTGAATGTGTTTTATATTTACATAAGGGGAAAAAAATAGAAATGGTGTGGGCTGAGCAAGGGTCGAAGGTACTAAAACTATTAATAAGAAATATATAGATGTATAGATGGCTAAAATGTTCAGAAAATATTTCTGGCTTATGTTTGGAAAGAAACAAGATGATGTACACATATCATGTGTGGATGATGAACTTTTTTCCAACCCATCTATACCTAAAAGAGTCTTGGACAACTCCTACTTTGAGGAAAAAGCTTTAAAGCAGTAGCCCTTCTATTACCTGCAGCTATGCATCCTAAATTTTTGTTTGTTTGTTTTTGTTTAAATTGACTGAGAAACTGTCTGGCCCACTGCTGTGAACTTTTAATAAATTTGGGGACATAGGAGAAATTTTCCAAGACTGAAAGCATGCTCATTTTTTTTTGCCAATGTCCTAACAATACAAACAGGATAATTCTGATAACAGCAGGGCAGCTGGCCTGACCTCACTTCCAGCAAAATAATAGAGAAGCTGATATGGGAATTCAAGTATAAAGAACAGGAATATTATTAATGGCAGCCGATGATGTTTTCCTTGAATTCAGGTCTTGTCAGGTAAGCTTGGCTTGCTTTTTTAATGTAAGATTACACACTTGGTTAAAAAGAAACTATATAGGCATAAAAGACCCTGAAAGAGTTCAGTTTGATATCCCACGATAATTTGATGAAAAACGTCACATTTTACTTTCTTGTGTAAGAACATGTACAGTGGCAAAGAGCTGGTATATCAAAAGGAGTTGATGCAAAATCACACTAAAAAGATTTTTCTAGTGAGATTCCAGACCCAGATCAGGACTCAACCCTCTTCTGTTAACGTTCACATCTTAGTCTTGCAGGAAAAATACCAAACCACTCAATCATTATGCATGGTGCTACAGAAAAGGGAATCTAAACTGCCTAAAAAATGGACTTCAGTTTTAAAAAAGCACACTTTAATATGGCCAAATGCGATCTTATAAACCTGGAAACAGAGAACATGCAGCATATCTACTGAAACGGAGGAGACAGCTTAAGAAAAAAAAGAAACAGAGACTTTGGAAAGACTTTGGAGATCTTAATGCACAACCTTAGAATGCAGTCATAGCCCAGTGACAGGGCAAAATATCTAGTGTGATCCTTGAGTATGTACACAGAAGTAAAATAAGCCAGGGCAAGAGTCTAACTTTGTCTGTCTTTATACTATTGTATACATGTGGAGAGATTCACAGAGTAACATCAATGACATCAGTCACATACAGCCAGCACTCTAAAAGATGATTTAAAAGATGATTTAAAAGGAGAATGCAGGGAATAGCAAAAATCTTACCTAAGAGCTAGGTAATACACCTGCTATATTGACAGGTTTGTACCACAGTCCTTTTGTTCCCCATAAAAAATAGATGCGGATGTCAGCATGAATGTAACACAGGCAGTGGTACAAGATACAGACACCACCTCAGGACAGGCTCTTTCAGCCAGCCAGGAAACGCATAACATGAGTTGACGACAATAACTGGAAGCAGTGTCATCAAATTAGCAATAAATTATCCATACGTTTTTACAAGTATGAACAATTACTTTCCAGAACAAGCTACCAAACAGACCAGTGGACTTGCTACATTTTGGTTCTTCAAACTTAGTGGAGTGCTTTTCTAGAAAGACTCCTGGTTAAACCCAGGCATTGGCTTCCATAAAGGGCACAGAGCAGGGGATGTGCAGCTTGTGACATGCAAGAAGTCAGGAAAGATGACCTTCATCTCTCTTCTAATCTTGAACTCTATGAACTGCTCCCAGTATATAAACCTGGCTGTGAAAGTTAATTCAAGAGCAGACTGAGCACAGTATGTACTTGTACATGCTTTTAGTACAGACATTTTACTCCGCCTTATGCCATTCCCTTTACTGTGTATAACAACGTATGGGAGAATTAGAATCTCTCTTTATGCCAGAGAATTCTTTGGTAATTAGGAGAAAGTCACTTAATTTCTCTTTCTTTCTTTGCCCACTTCTAGAGAGTGAACCCAGCTTTTTTCAGTCCTTCCTCCCACGCTAGAGGAACTGCAGCAAACATATCCTTCCAAAAAGGCATAAATAATCTGAAAACTGGAGTAGGGCACAGGACTGATGTTTCTAATAGATCAGAGAGCTTTCATCCTGCAGAAGGTCCTAATGTTACCTTGGTCAGCAATCCACTCGTACTGTGAACCTTGATGAGATAAATATAATTGTCCCAGGATTCGTTATGTAATGAGCTTTCTTTGCAATTTAACTAATGAATGTGCTGAGAGATCAGCTTAATCTTTTAACTTCAAGAATTTCTCCCAAGGGAAAACATATAGAGCCAGCCTATCTATAATATTATCCTCTCCCTACAGCCAGAGCAATTTGGCCACTTGAATGTTTGTTTTGCTTATGTATGTTAAGTTCATGTGCTCACAGATTTTTCTGGAGGAGGTGGAAGGACCCCAAGCTTTACTTGAGATTTTACAGCTGGGTCTGTGGGCTTTCCCAATCAGAGCCTTTCCCGATGGATGCCATGTGAACTCTGTGGTGGGATGACTTTAGTTGCTGGTATGGCACAAATTGCTGTTTGGGGATTTTTCCCAGTAGAACCATATTTAATCCTGTGCACTCTTAGTCCATGAAAGCAGTCCATTTCAGAAAAATAGTAGTCTGGTACTAGTATTGGTTAATTAATTGAGGACAAAATATTAGAATACTCTAGTTTTTACTTTCTTCCTTCTCAGGAGTCATCAAGAAAATGTAAAGATACAGGATACAGAAGATCCAGTAAATTCTTATGATAAGTGAAACATGACTTCCCAGAGTAACATACACTGTGTAAGATCTTTGCCAACTGTAAATTGCACCAAGTAGGTCAACTTTGGAAGTCAACATCTTATTTAAACTGTCACACTGTACAGAATTGCTTCTTTAATATTGGTGATTAATGAGTGCAGAGTCCAGTCTCATTTCCAAGCAGACCGTCAGTGACACTCAGTAGTCCCCAAAGAGTCCATAGTACAAGTACTTGGCAATAGTTTTATATTTTGTGATCCAATTCAGATTGCTGATTTTCCACAAAGGGAAAAAAAGAGAGGGAACTGACATGAAAACGCTGGCCTACATTCTGGAGTTGTTTCAACACCTGATTATTCTCTCAGAGCTTGTTCTTGTTCTCCTGTATGTCCCTGCAAGTCAAGGTGCAATCCCATGTAAGAACATTGAATCAAGTGCTCATGCCAGATGTGTATGTGGCCTGCCATCGTGGAGGTTCAGGAGAGACAGTGTATCCTGGGGGACTTCAATCTCCTCCTCTCTGGTCTGTCCCCACAACCCTAAGCTGTGACCCACAGCCCTTGATGCTCCTTTCCTGGCACCATTCCTTCCATCGCTTCTCCACTGAGGCAGTGCCAGCCAGGGCTACCCAGCCTCCACCTCCTGGTCCCCATCCTACCATCCGTCCATGGGGCTCAGGGACAAGGGTGTATTTTACCATCGTGGGTATATCACAGAAATACACAAGGAATCTCCAATGCTGTTGAGGACCTGAAAGAGACAGCATAGCTCAGTCCCCTGCCAGAACTGTGTGGACAGGAATGCAACATGCACTGGAGATAGCTCTTTCATTTCCCTTTTTGCAAGTAGTCTGCTGGCTGGCCAGGACCAGGGGCTAGAAGAGAGTGGCCAGTGACAGGCAAAGAGCTGACCTGCCCCCTGACTCTTCTGCTCCAGTTTCACAGGCCTCTGTGTTTGCAGGACACAGTGATCTTTTCAACCCAACACAGATGGCATCCACTACAATATTATCAACTAATATTTCACTATTACAATTTCCCATAATTTGACTTGACTAATCTTCTAACTTAGCTTGCACAGTGTATACTGCCAATGATTTCAATATATGCTGAAATCAGTTAGTTGAAGTAAATAAATGAGTTTAGTACAGTATAGTTTATGGCATGTTGTCCTCATGGAAATAATTTCAACAGTACTGAAGTATGTAATATCTGCAGCTGAAAATGTCTGTCCTTGTACATCTATTTGCATAGCTTGAGATAAATGTACAAATTTATTTTAAAATTAAACAGAGATAAATATGTATTTTTTTTTGCCTCCAATGTATGAATCTGTAACAGGGAATTAGAAGTTTATCAAACAGTCAGTGCACTGCACCAGTCAGATCCATGAGATGCTGCTGTCATTTTGATGCAAAATAATGAATTGTAGTTGGCAAATGCTCTTGCTTTTTTGTGCTGTTGGTGAAGAAAATCTGCCAGAGCCTTTTGCCAGCTGCGGGCAAAGAGAATCAATAAATAATGCAATACACAGGCTGGAGATAGCTTCAAAGAATAGCTTCAGTCTTCCCAGCAGATGAAAGATAGGTTTGACTAGGATCTTCCATCAACAGGTACAGCTCACGAGTTCTTTGGTTCAGAGACATTACAAAAGCTCATCTTCTAGGGAAATGATTTGCCTGGTGTGTGTAAGGAAATATAAATGCCATTCCAGGGGGAAAAATTCGGACAGGAATGAGTGCCCAAGAGGGTTGTTTGGGTGAGCAGGAGAGTGAAGAGCAGTGAAAAGCCTTTCTTCTGAGCAGAAGAACTTCTTAGAGAGTTTGAGTGGAAAGGAAAACAGGAAAACATATCATGAAATGGGAAAGGCTATTTAAGCAATCCAGTAACATTAGTGTGAGAACAATGAGTTCGAACTGGCCGTTAGTCTGGAAACTTAGAAAAGCCTTCTGGCAGTGGGAGGGAGTAAAAACTTGGCTAGTTTCTAAAACAGAAATTAAGTCTGTAACTGTCTGATGTGGTCACCTGTGGCAACAGGGCTCTGGGCTTTCTGATCTGGGGCGAGCAGCCTCGGAGAGACCTCCCATGAGAGGAAGGATTTAAATTCAGGCTTTGCTCCGCAGGGATATATTTGCTAATGTTTAAGCTTCTGTAGCTTAAGCGTGTTTTTAAAAGAACGTTGCATATGCATAGTTCAATTTTGCAGGCGACTGACGCATGAGGCTTTCATATCTGGCCTTGTGACTGCCGTGGACATCTGGTCCCGTGCAGGCTGTGTCTCTCAGTATTGCACCCATCCTGGGGGAAGAGCAGCAGCTGCACAATGCCCCAGATCCAGCACAGTACTGCTGGGTTTTGAACAACTGTACACTGAGCACTGGCAGGCTGGCTTGGCAGGGACCCATCCCAGGTTTCCTAGAGCAACTTGGAGCAGAGGTGCTGTGCTGTCAGGGCAGGAAAGGTAAATATTATTGTGAGGAAGCATCCATCAGGCTAAGGGTACGACTGTCACACTTGCTGGTAGGACTTGACAGGTCCCTTGATGATTTCTTCTAATAAATATTTAACATGGGATTTTATAGTCACAAGCAGCAAGTATGCTTTTAAAATGTTTGAAGGGAAACAAACTCGTGTAAGAGTGAATTGGAGACCAAGACCTGGTAGCCATAAATGTTTATATCAGAGCCTGGGGATTTCCTTCTTGTTTTTAGTATATACTGCAGTTTCTTGCTTCAAGTCCATCTCCAAAGCTGCCTTGCTTCCTGAATAACACTTCCTTCCTTAGAAGCAAATGCTTAAGATGGCTGAAGATGCATTTATTAGTGATTCATATAGTTGGAAGATGAGGGTTTCTTTTCCTCCACTGAAAATATTTTTTGAAAAAAGATCTTTTTTGCTGCCACTGCTTTTGTTACTAACACTCACACTCAGCTGTTGCATTACAGTACAGCAGCAAATACTTCATTTACAGTGCACATCTTATCCCCTTCTTGGGTACTTTAAAAACTGAAAATGACTCAGTAAGAGGGTTTGAAACAGTCTTAATTTTGCAGCGCTCAGAAAATTAACAAAGCTTGTATTTTCAGAGAGCTGATTCTGGAGTTTACAAATTGCTCTTATATGGTTCATGAGTTTACCACCAACTTCAAGTGTACAGGAACAAGGTGAATATTCAAATTCCAAACTATAGACTTGGGGTTAGAACTTGTGGGCTTCATCTTCCTTTTCCAAAGGGAAAGTCAACATGAATCTTTCATCTTGAAGCAATTTTTAAAATGGTCCACTTGACTGTTAAATGGTTCATTTGGCAATCTAAAAGAAGAAAAGAATTGCAAGTAAGAGCCTGACTGAAAACGAAGTTTGGTATATGCCGGAAAGAAAAGTAAAAGCTTCAAATTACACTATTGTATGAGCAGCCTGCTTATATTCCTGCGGGAGACATGACTGGAAGGGTGTGGTCTTTTAAACCTTAAACTGCTCAGGTTTATGCAATTCAGTTTTTCTGTACCTTCTGTCATACCACAGGCTTCCCGGTCTGACACGGCCACCGACCGCTCTCTGCCTGCTGCAACACGGCTGAAGGTGGAGTGCAGAGCCCCTGCCTGGCCACGCCAGCCCCAGCCTGGGGATTTTACACCTGCAGGACTCTGCCAGCAGCAGATGAGAGGCAAGCTAAAGCCAGATATGTGAGTTGAAAGACTTGTATCGGGTTTTGTGCTGTTCCCACTTTCCCCCTTCAATTGGGCATGAGTTGTTCAAGAGGAGCAAAGGTGGAAGAAGATGATCTGGTAAACAAATCAGCCTCATTTTGTGGCAGGGGGAGCAGGTCCGAACCTCAGCCTGCACTCTCTGGAGTGCCATGCAGCCAGGTAGTGATAAATATCTACTCTGTCTGTCATAATCTAATGCAGAGATCATTTTCATAATCTAACAGAGAAGGCCATATAACGTACCTGTAGGTTGCTGTGTTTCTTGGTAGTTAGTGTTAAACTACTTACATACCTACTACATGCTAGTATGCAAAGTACCTGTGCTTAGTTCATTACCTTTTTGCTAATCAGATGTGTTTGGGTTTCTGCCTTCCCTGTAGTTAAGAAAGTCTATTTCCTCTGTAAACTGTGTTGAAATCCAACTGATTATGTGTGGAGAGGTGCCATTTGTACTGCAGCTGCTTTTTAGCCCATCATTTTATTAATCCTCTGGAAATCCATTTCTTCCCCCCTCCCCCCAGGTTAAAACCCACAGTCTCACTGCAGCTGTAGGAGGTAAATTGAGGCTACAGTCACTGCTGCTGTATCTTGCTGCTTGATTTTATGCATATAACTGCAGCTGAAGTGAGGAAAGAAAGAGAACCTGGTTTGGTTGTTATCTTTAGCTCATGTTCTCCTCCACTTACTTCAGCTTATCAGTTCTTCACTCAAATCATCTTGCAATTCAGTAGAGGTATATGCAGGGGTTGCATACCTGTGAATATGAATGAATAGAAATAACTTCTTATAAATTTGATTTCTACCCAGAAGCCTGATTGTTCATGTGAGAACATGTATTTGCACGGACATGCCAACATAGAACCCAAAACTGCAATGAGGATATGTGGACATCCTCACACACTGAAATACATACTTAGAGTATTCTGTAGACAAGAGGTCCAAGTACATAAATCAGCAGGACCTGTTCACATGTTTGAACATCTTAATGTTTTGGGGTGTTTTTAATGACCATGGATGAACTTCTTGACATCTACCAATGAAAATCATAAAAAGCAGGAAAGATATGCATATTAGACATATTCCATGCTTTCCTACAGTGCCTGATGACTAGAAAAGGGTTCATCCAACAGCAGGAAAAGCAACTGTATGTTAGGTGACTATACTGGGCACTTTTCCCGCAATCTCCTGTAGTAACAGAGCTCCTTGGTCATCCCACTCTCCCAAGCTCTTTTCATTTGATCATTCATGTTCATGCAGAACAATATCAAGGCAGCTCCATCAACTCATTGAAACAGCACTGTCTATTATCTGCTGTTGTTGGAAAAGCACAAATGCTGATCTGCAGATAAAAGCCAGGATTCACTGTCAGGCATTTGGAAAGCTGCTGCCATGTGAGGAGTTGTATCCTCAATACTCACATCCACTTTCCTAAGACTGAAAGGAAGTAATCTGTTACTAATTTGGTATTTTATTCTTCCATCCCAAAACTCAGAGTCTATGTGTATTTTCCAAAAATATAAATTGAATTAATCCGGGAAAGTTTGTTTCCTTGTTATCTTTTCTTTGCCACCTGAAAATATTCTTTCTCCCACTGCTAACTTCTCTTACTTGTTTGTGGTCCTGTACAAGTCTCCTCCCCTTTGCTCACATGGGTTCTGCTTTTTTGGATGGGTGTTTCAAGCCCATGTGTTTGAGCATTAACTGCATCAGGACTTCATTGTACACAGAGTTAGCAAGAAGAATTTTCCTGGCTCTGGGTTGAGATCGTCTGTCAGAAGAGAAAATTGAATTGTCTTTTGGAAGAAGTTTGAAGGTGCTGGCATCTTCCCCAAGCATAGCCTTTCTTTTGTAAAATGGGAATAAATCTTGCACGCAGGATGAGATGATAGATTAGCTTCATTTCACTGCAAACCAGGAAATCAAACAGCATTGTTTCCAGAAGCAAGGTAAATTAAAAAAAGGCTTTCAAATGCAGAGAGTCTTTTCCAGGCTGGCTGCTGGAGGGAAGCAGTCCAGTATTTCTGGAGCCCTCAGCCCTGTTTGCAGGGCTAGATACTGCCACCTAATTCCTTTCACTGCAGGGGCTGATATGGAGGTGCTCTGTGGCCAGAGCCTTTTGAGAAGACTAATGAGGCCCCTCTCTTATTAAAATGGCTGGACACTGGTGTCCTGCAGGGCTGCCTGACTTAGCACTTGTTTGCAGTACATGTCCCATTCTTTCACTGAAATTTGTGCTCCTAGAAGCTGGGATGCACAAGTGTACAGTTGATGTTTCCAAGGCTTTTCCCAAAGGCTCAAACTGAATCTGTAAATAGGATTGTTACCTGAATTATGTGATTCAAAGGGACTCAACATGGAAGATAAACTTTCACCTTCAATACGTGTTCAGGGAATGGTTAGTTGGCAGCTTCTGTTGCATACAACAGCTTCCCAATGCCTACTGCTCCCATTCCTCTGAGTAAACATCAGTTAGTCCTTTACAAGGAACTAAACACTCAGACTTCCTACCTGTCTAGCTGCTCCTGGTAACTCTCTCATTGGTCCTCCAGTTTTACTTTAATATGCCTACAACATCCTTACTAAAACAAAGAGTCTTAATAAAGTAGTGGTTTTCATCTGCCAGTAATTTCTTGTTAAGGAATGATGGCTATTTCTCTGTCTGGGCTGATACATCTTTCAGAAAATGGTTTGTCTGAAAAGAGGTAAGTTTTGATTGGATTTTGGATATAATTCTTGTCTATTTTTTACTTGTCTTTTCCCTACTCTTTTGCTTTTCATGCCTACAGATACATGGTATAGTTACTGTTAAGATGCTGATGTTAAAAAAATACAGGTGATGCTGTTATTTTATTTTATTTTCTCCTTCAAAGATGATTTTGTGCTATATATTTAACAGTATCAGTTCACAGAGGATTTTGCAAGTACAACACAGTTCTGGAAAATATAGCTCTGGATTTTCATAGTTGCAGTCTGAGAAGTCATCTAATCATACTACTATTATTTAAAAGAATATTGCAGTTTAGATTGAGTCAAAAAGTGTTTGAGGCACGGAAATAGTTGTGACTTGTAGGAGGAATTTCAAAGAATTAAAAAATCCTCTTGCCTGCATGAATGCAGCAGATCACATCTGATCATGAGAAAGGATGCAGGAAGCAGGACAGTTTGAGCATGTAATTCCTAATTGGTTTCTCATCACAGAGCTAACAGCACACAATTGGTCTTCACACCCACTGAACCGGTTCTGGAAGCAGATATTTATTCAGCCACAGACTTAACTATCTTTCCCAGGCTGGTGTCACTCGTGTGTCCTGGCTGACAAAACCTTAGTAAGCCCCTTGTTTTTAAGGAGAATATTACAAGGCCATCAGCAGCACATGCATGCTAATTGGCAATGGGCTTTGGGGAAGTTCCCACAAAGCCCCAATTAAAGCAGTGATGAATCAAGAACAGTGAGTAGTACTCACATACTCAGGGATGTTGTTTCCCAGCACTGAGCAGATGAGGGCAGAACCAGGCTCTAGAGGATGTGTTTTGGTAGCTGAGGGCTTGGTCACTATAATAAACAAAACTTACTTGCCGTGACATTGGTTGGACAGGGATATTAGTCATTATCCTGCTACAAAAAAAAAAAAAGGTGCCCTGGAACAGAAACTATTGCACAACTTTATCTAGAGAGACCTGCTTCCACTCCTGCTTGAATACTTTGTGTTTATCCAGTCCTTTCCATTTGGAAGAAAGTTATACTGCACAGCTCACTCCCAGATGAGCATTAAGGACTATCTGCAGATATAAATGGGCACTGTCAGCACTACTTCGTAAGAGAGGCTTGTTCAAGACCCCAAAAGTAACCTGTATTAGCCCCAGAAAACTGATAGATCACAGTTACTGGGCTTCAGGGTTCAGCCTCTTCAGTGTGCAGTATGTCTCCCTCTTTCAAAGACTGCTTGTTTCTTAAATGTGAAATTCAGCACTTGGCATTGCAAAATGTCTGTAAGCTCATCAAAATTTCTTCCCTGTGCCCACTGAAATTTCAATTTATGGCTGCATATTGCATGTTTGCCTGTGATTTCATAGGCTCTCCCCGGGCTGGGCCACTCTTCCAAGTTGTTGAAATTTACTTGTTGGCTACCTTGCCTGTACTTGTCCTCTCCTTTCTCCAGGTTCCTGAATGGGACTGGACTCCAGCAGCTGTGACCCTGGGACTGGGTGAGAGGGAATGCTTTCAGATTTTGTTATTTTAAAGATCAGAGTGTTGCTGTTTTGTGCAGTTCTTCAAAAGGGACTGGTTTTTTTCTGGTTAGAATGTGTTTATTCAGTCATTTTTTGTGGATCCAAGTGGCAGGCGGAGGAAAGAGTAAGACACAGATATAATTTAAGTTACAGACATTTACAGACCTGCAATTTAAATTATATATTGTATATAATATTTACTAATGATTTTTATTATTATATCTAATAGAATAATAATTATATCTAAATTATAGTACTGGAGTTAGGTGTAACATAAGTGGAATTGAGATACAGATAATTAAATCCTTACTCCATTGAATTTGCTTAATTTTGCTTTTGAGCGTAACGGGCCAGAGGTTTTAACTCAAGCATTTGCTTCTCCTGTTTAGACAAGTCACTCCAAGGAGCGAGATGCTGCAAGTTGCTACTGTCCCCCCATGGGTCCATGTTCACAAAGCAGAGGATGCAGTCCTAGAATTCAGGAGGACTTTCCCTCAGATCAGATCTGAGAACATCTCTGTTCAGATTGCTTCACGAGGACTCTTGTGACAGAAGCTTGGCCTTGGCCCCATGGCGTGGGAGCAACTAGGTGCCCCTTCCCCTTCTCACCTAACCATGCTGTAGGCTGCTTCTAAAAAAAGGTCCCCACAGGGTGTTATGAGAACTTATTAAGTAGTTTGTCAAGCATTAAGAAACTCCCGGATCAGAGAAGCAGTTGTAAAGGCACAATGTAATTAAAGCTTGGCTTATTTTATTATGTGTTATTAGCAGGGCTATCCATCACATGTTCTGCACTTTGTAGTTATTAAATATCATCTCATGGTCACATGTGAGAAGATGCTCTGTGGTCTGAGGGTGGCAGGCACCATGGCTGTGAGAGGCAGGTTGAGGTAAGGCTTCAATATCCTGTGGGGAAGAAGTCCTCCACTGCTTTTTCATTCCCTCTTCATCAGCTTTTTCATTCTCTGGCACTGGGAGGGCAGAGAGGTAGCATCACCCACCTCCCCAGCTGACCCACTTGGGGCCCTGGGAGAGTATTGCAAAGACAGATTAAGACTTACTGTGACGCTGTATTAAGTTACGATTTTCACATTCCCATGCATTTTCCCCTGCCTATTGCATTGTTATTTTAAAGTTAAGTAGGGCAGGCCCACACAGAGAACACATGGTCTGCATTCCCCATCACAGAGACACAGCAGACTCACTTGCAGCAAGGACACACTCCCTTATGCAGTGCGCTTGGAATGTTGTGCTTGTTTCTGGCTACCAGTATCTTACAAGGTAGCTGGGGCATGTGGTTGTCCAGCCACACAAATACAGTTTTGTCACTTGGTCAAATGGCTGAAAGCAAGCTTGTGGTATTTGTGAGGTTGCCAGTCTTGCCACAGTCAGAGCAATCAGCCAAATCGGAGTCGTAACGCACCTTTTGTTACATAACTAACTGTGCAATTTTATAATTTAGTATGTGAAATGCTGATGGCATTTATCATGTCAATTAGGATGAGCATATGTTTAGGAAGCCCTTTAGGAGTCAATCATAATTGCTCACATAGCCTTGCTTCAGCCACATGATTGACTTCCTTTGAGTAGGTAGACCGTGTGCCTTTCGGCAGCAGTTACCCACAGCCTGCCCATTTTGCTACAACACATCTTTGCACTTGGAGTCTGAGCATGTAGTTCTGGCATAAGCTGTTGGTCCAAGTCTGGGTTTACTGAACTTTGAAAAAAGCAAGACACAGAAGTTGCTACCTCAACCAACACAGTATTTGACAACTAGAGACATGCCAGCAACAAGTTTTCTCAGAAATACTTCTTTCTACTAAGGTGAGTTCATTCCTAGGACATATTCCTGGTACTGTGGGTAGGTTAACATGTGGATATGTACTGTCTTATTCAGATCTTCTCTTCGCTCAAATCTTGTCCAGCTGTTCCTAATATTCTCAAATTACTTCTGGGCTTATTTTTTTCCATTTTAACATGCTGAGTAAAGTTCTGTATCCATGAAATTGTCAGAAAGAGCAATTCAGGTTTGTGTGGGCGTGCGAGAGACAGACAGACAAAAAGGCAGAATGTATTTCCATACATTCCTAACAGACATTTCAGCTATGTAATTCCACAATGAAAAGCTTTTTCCAATATTGGTTTATTCTGAAAATTCCAGCATGAGCAACAGAGAAAACCACTTTTTTTCAAACAGTCTGGTTCTGGTTTGAGAAGTTGTTGTGCTTGCAGGCACAGTATGCCATTTCTGTTAGGTTTCACAGCTTGAGCTGTGAACAACTTAAAAAGGTGGAGTTATTCACCTACTATACTGTACCACCGGATTTTTCTATTCAGTTGGAAATGCCTTTCATCATTAAAGGCTCTGCAAAGTGCTTTGATTGTTATAAGCTATGAGAAGGACTTTTTGACTAACAATAACTTTGAAAAACTAGTTGTCTTAAAGGTGGGACCAAGCAGAGAAGTAGTTTTGGAGCTCCTATTTATTGTCTCAAAGGCATTCTGTATTGACTGTGCTGAACTTTTAAATACAATTTTTTTTCCTCTAAGACCCAGTTCTAACAGTCTTTCTTATCCGTCTTAAAAGCCAAGCTGAATTCTTATCTGCTAAATCTTTATCTCCAGGATCACCAGCTATCCTCCAGCTACTGACTTGCTACCTGGAGGTATGCATCTCGCCTCTGCCCACAACAAATCTCCAATTAACTACACCTTAGGCAGAAAGAAAATGTTGTGACTGTTCTTTAGTTAGAATAGATTTAAAAATAAGTGAAAAGGGAAAAGAAAAAAAAAAGAAAGATATACGTAGGAGGATAGCTGATCTCAAGGCATGATGATAAGATTTTGAGCACGTTAGTGTTTTATAACCTTCCTTCAAACAAAGTTTCAAATCTAGGCAGACTGACCCACCCCTTTGGCCTTTAGTGCAGCTATGCCAGAATTGGTGCAAATTATTACATAATATTTTATAGTCAGATCTTTGAAATGTGAATCACTGCCTTTTTGAATCTAAAATACTGTATAATACATATTATTGGAGTATGGGTCACTCTATGTTCTCCACAACTGTTACATAGTATCACTTTGAACAGTAAAGTCAGTGTAATCTGAAAAAAAACTTCATTTGGGTAGAAGTTAGTGGTACAAAACGTGGTAATGGGAAACCTGGGAGGCCTGTTACCACGGAAGGCAGTTTGATTAAAGATAATAAATTAAAACAGTTAAAATTTTACAAAAGGCAAACAGTTTTGTATAAGCATTCAACCTGATACTTCATTATAAAGTCCTGAATATGAAATAAGTGGTGTGATCTCATAACCCTGTGCTCTAACAGGAGCAGTAAGGTTTATACCCTTTTGAGTATGGTCACAGCTAACCCTGTGTAACCTGAGGGCTTTGTGCTTTTGCTTGTGAGGGTGAAGGAAGACCTCTGTCCCTCCTTCCTGGCTGTGATCAACTCTTCTCCCCAGTGTGGGTGAGCCACTAGATGGGGACAATGCCCACATCGCCTAACCTGGTCAGGTCTAGCCACTGGCAGCTGGGCTGATGCTTCATTAAAGAGCTAGTTCTGTAACTGTGAAAGCTACAGAGCCTCCTAACAATCTGATGTGGGTACTTTTTAACATTAGAAGCAAGATGGCAGTCTCCAGGCTCTCAGCTGAGTATCAAGGCAAGTGTTGGTTGCAGCATGCTCACAGGTAGAGCGGTGAAAGGAAGGCCAGGTTAAAGCATCTCTGGAAGAATAAGGAGCTTCTAACTTTACTTGGCAGTTGTTGCCGTGGGAGTTAGGTGCTGAAAAAAATCTCCAGAGCAGTTAATTAGGGGTGAGATAAGAAAGGGTTTATTATGCCAAGGCAAAGATGTTACAAGACGCGTGCAGGCCGTGCCTGAGATGTTACATTTTATAATACCATCCATCCAATCCTAGATGTGTCCACCCTGTGGCCTTTACTCTGGACCGCCCCGGGTCCACCCCCTGAAAATGGGTCTGGGGTGCATTTCGGGACCCCCTGTTCATCCCATCTTCATCTTCATCAGAGCACAAAGGGTACATAGTCACCCAGTTTTTGATCGTGTTCTGTGGTTTAGGCCCTGATATGCTGTTCTGCCAATAATCTAGGCCTTGCCTTGACAAAAGACTAAACATTTCTGCTGTATTCGGGGGCAGGGGTGATATAGGGAGCATAGAATGGGGTAAGAGGGTTAAGGAATGTGTAAACGACGGTGCTAGAGGGAAAGGGACAAGGGACAAAGGAGGGAGGGTTGCTTCTTTTAAAGTCTACTTATAAAACTTATAAGACTTACCAATATTAGAAAAATAAAAAAAAACATTAGGGGTTTAAGGCATCACAGCTGACAATGCCGCTGTGGCAGAGTGGTTTCCTTGCATGCCTGCAGACCAGCACCATACAGTGTCATGCTGAACCACATAAATGGATGGCTGTGACTCGCTCAGGGATGCACATTCGTAGGAGATAACAGCCCATGCAGGGGCTGGGGGAAGGATGCAGAATGACTTTGCTATCACAATTTAGCTAAGAAGAGCACAACACCTCAGTAGTACCTCCACCTCCTACAGGGTTGTACAGCAGAGAAACAGGGCATGAAAAAGCATCTGCTTTTAATGAGCAGGTACAGGATTTGTTATGCACACACTCAAAGTTCAAAAATAAAACAGGAGCATTAATCACTTAAACACAGAGAGAAAACCAAACCAAACAAAAACACAAACCAAGTCAATCTTACTGTACTATTCAGAATCCCTTTTCCTTTCATGTGCTCCCACCCTTACCCTTGATTAAGGATTTCATTACCACCAAGCTATGCTACTTCATAGCCACTGGGGCTAAATTCCTCTAACTATTCTGCTGCTCATCTGTGTTGCTCCTCTGTTTTCCAGTGATGCCTGCTCAGTGGCTTGTCTTTCACCATTGGTGATTTAAGCCAGTAGCTGCCCCTCCAGGCCCTGCGTCACTGTTTCTCTGGCCTTTAGGCAACTAGTTTTTCCTTCCTGTGATAGCCAATTCCTCAATATCTTTCATCATTTAAATCTTTTCCTTTCAGCCTCTGTTACTCACTTTTTACTACCTGAAGTTTCTTCCATTTTGTGCCATGCTACTTCCAAGTGCAGCCTCCTGAACAGCTGGGTTAATATTTGATGGTGTGGGTGGGCAGAGGCAGTGGGGTTCTGCCTCTCTGCTTGGCGAGCCCTCCTCTTGCTACACTGCTGCCAGTGTAACTGTCGTGGTAAGTCAGTATTTAGGCTTAAGATTAGTTAAATGCTTCTTGGATGGGACAACTGTGGGCTTGGCTACTCTCCATGTTTACTGTCCATGCTTTTTGTCTGGGTTATTCTCTTAAATGCTTCTGGTGGCTGCAAGTTCCTAACCAGTGAAGAGCAGTAAGGTACAAACTCTGTCAAATCAGTGGAGGCTATTGGGTAACTTTTTAAAAAATACATTACCATGATAGTGGTTTTCACTGTGGTCACAGCCTTGGGGGTTATTTCATGTCCTGATGTGACCATTCTCTTTCCATCTTGTGGCTGAAAATTTAGCAATCCAGATGACAATGTTCTTCCTTCATCATTTGCACTGTGCTTCAGGTCTCTGCCATGGACTGAAGCTTGATTTACTGCAGTGTCACAACACTGACATTCTTACAAATCAGTACTTAATTTTCTTTATCCAAGACAAGCTGTGCTAGACACTGTACAACTATGGGATCTGAGCTGTTGAAAACTACCTTCACAGCAGCAAAGTGGCAAATGCTGGTGATGTCTGATTAGGCATGGTACCACCACCTCCTCTAAAATCTCCTCCTGCCAATCATCCATGCAGCAACCAGTTTCTGTCAATATGGCTTTTACTGTAAGAAGCATGAGACTGCCAAGGTGGCATCCACGCTCTGCTGAGGCTGCCAGTGGTGGTTGTAAATGAATGTAGGATTCCTTCCCTCTCTTTTCCCCTCTCCTCTTCCCACAAGAAGGGGCCTTGAAGAATAGAAGTTCAACCCGGTAATAATTGCCTTTTTTTTTATTTCACTGGGGTTTGCCATTTATCTGTACAAGTTTCCTTGCTTAAAGTGTTTTATTCCTCTTATTTTTTCTTAGGTAATAGAAGAAGTAGAAATAAACTCTGGTAATCAACAGGTCAATTTTAAATTGCCTTCCCCCTCTCTTCTACACCATTCAAGAGGAATTAAGGCTTTAATCTTCCTGAAAGGACATAAAATTAATTATGTAGATATTATGACAGCACATAAATGTTATAAATACAAATGACTGTAAACATTGCAAACAACAATCTGTGTGAAAACTCTGTCACATGTCCTCTATGCTAACCTTTTTGGTGGTATAATCACCCTCTCAAAGATGGCAGTAATTTCATTGCTTGATATGTCCAGCAGTTTATGAAAAGGTTCATCATGGATGAACATGGACTGGGTTAGCTAGGAGAGGCTGAGATTTTTTTTTTTCAGAATTTATATTATTTATATTATTATGTGGTCTAAATTTTCTAAATAAATTATTAATATGTCAGATTCATAAAAAGTATCTGTAATGTTGCCAGGACAGTGAGACTTTGCTTCCTCTGGGGCTTCTCTGATCATTTTTGCTGCAGCAGGGCATGGCCTTAAGGCAGTGATGCCTCTCTGTTGTCATTGCAAAAGTAATTGCAGTCACTTTGGAGATGTAGCAACATTTCCAGCTGTACCTAATTTGTATCAGGGGAATTGATGTGTTGTACATGTGGGAGCAAAGAAGCAGTACTTTCAGGATTAGGGCACAAAGTTGGGAAGGGGCTGTTTGGATGCCCATGCTCCTGTTCCTGCAGACTGCTCCCTCCTCAGAGCAGGGCTTCAGCTTTAGCTTTCAACAGGTTTGCTGATGGGAGCTGTATGTTGGGTCTCCTGCCAGCAGCAAGCAAGAATTTCTGTCCTTGTGAACATCCATGAGGCAACAAAATGTTGGGGTTGGTTGTATTCTGGTGTATGGTGCATGGGGAGAGCACCCACATGGATCTACCTGTGTATGGTGGTACAAGAGAACGTGGTAGGGGAGTGGAGGAACAGCATGATAATGCCCACATCCCTGGTTGCCCCAGGTGCAAGGTCTTTTGACAACATAAGAAAAAACAAAGTTCATAATGCAGTACTATTTTTGTCATGCTTTACCAATTTTTAAATCATTTTACGACTATTTTTAAAGCCACAATCCTGCAAGTTCCCAAGCCATGTGTTGCCGTTCTTGCAAGCAGTCATGTTGATTTGAGATGGGCTTCCCCTGTGAGTGAGGGATGTGGAGAGCAGCTGAATGCTCTCCTTCTCTTTTGCAAAACACAGCTGCTGGTAGATCAAACACCAAATTGCAGCTACCCCACTGCACTGAGAAGTTGTCTAAGGGCTTCCTACTTGGACCCACTTGCAGTGCCCAAACAATCCCCACCTCTTATCATCTTTTCTCTTGTTTCATTTTGCTGTGTTTCACCTTAATGGGACCAAATAATAATTCCTATATTAAGATAACAGGCAGAGCTGCTTTCTGCACTATGGAGAGATGTTCATTCCTTCACAAAGGGCTGTTCATAAAGCTCTCATGAATATCTTTACAAAAAGAAACATTTGACCCAGTATAGAGTATTTTAAATATTTGCAAGGGTTCTGATTCCACTGAAGCTACTGCTAATCAAGAGACAGAGCTTATGCAGAACTTAGACTTGCAAGCAAAACCTATTATTTTGCAGGCACTTAATGTAATTGCTGTATAAGAATAAGATCTAACAAATCACTGAAGTGAATGTATGACATTTAATCATCTGGTAAGAGTTAGTGGAGGTATTATTTTACCTTCATGTCAGAAAAACCCTGCCATGTTAAAGTTTAATCTCTCAGGTTTAGAGCCCATGAGCTTTGCATAAAAATAAGGTTTTTATTTATATGAAAATATGCTCTGTCATAGACAGACTTCTTTTATTATTCTTTCCCTCATTTGCCCTCAAACGTGTGTGTCTGAGGCTGACACATTGTCTCAGCAAATTAAGTCAAGCTGGAAGCAAGGGTAGAGTGTTACGGCAGAGCACCAAAAAAGATTTACATTTTCAAGCAAGAGCAGTAATTAGGCCATTGCATATTTTATATCTTCATGTTTATTTTCAAAGCAGTATAACAAAATAAGCATTGATATAATGAGACATAAGTGCTCCAACGAGCAGTTGGGGTTCATCAAGTAAAAACTACAAATTACTCTTCAGTTTTGCTGCCACCCACAGAGTTTACATCTCTAAAATACCAGCAGACAGGTGCTTCGGCCAGAGCTAATTGGGTTTGTAGTTAGTGACCTACTGGGTTTCTGTATTACAAATTATGAAGGGAATAGGCCTGTTTTTTAGTGATACAGTACTTGGCATTGTGTTGTCCTCTTCAGTATGTGAGGTATTTGGTGCTTTGGGAAGTAAATGAAGTTTTGAACTGATTATGCTAGTGCAGATGGTTATAACTGCTTGACTTCAGGCAGATAAACTTTGAATGCAGGGGCCCAGGTCCATTGCTACTGTGGTATGAGGATGGTCTAGAGGGTCCCGAGCTCTAAGTTCTCATGACCCAAATTGTCTTCTCTCTGGCTACACATTAAGTGTCTGTATGCTTGTGTGCATTGGGTGAAGCTGCTGCTCTCTCATGCTGTGCTGAGCAGGTGGTTTGGGCAGTAACCATTATTCTTAACTATATTTCTTTCTTCTTTCATTATTTCTTAGCTACTTTATTGCAATCTTTATCTACACACAATGCTGCTTTTCCAGCAGAAGTAATGTGGCCACAAAATCAGCTGATGGAACTGCAATTATATGCTAATTTAAGGTTTTCAACTGTTAAATGCCAGTAGTATTTCTCTCTATTTTGACATCTTCCTATACACTTAGAGTATTTGTGTAAATTGAGCTAGATTTAAGAAAATAAAGTCCCTGGAATTAACTCTCTCTTTTTCTGCCCCCCTTCTTTGCTTCACCCTCCTATCCCAAAGATGCAATCCTTCCCTAATACCTGCTAAAATACTTCATAGCCATATAGATACTGCAAGTATGGTAAGAGAACACAACGCAGAACATAATTCTCTGGCTTTTCTCCCCACAGATCTGATGGCACTCAAGCCTCACTGCAGCTCTAATGAATAGAAAACAGGCTGGGTATTCCCACCTGCCCCCTTTTGAATTGCATCAATTCTGATTATGAGCCAGAAAGAAGAAGAAATGGAAGAGAGCTCCCCGCCACTCTGTGTCACCTGCGGCCAAGCACATTTACCTGAAGAAAACCACTTGTACAGCTACACTGAAGAAGTAGATGATGATCTGATATGCCACATTTGCCTGCAACCTTTGCTTCAGCCATTAGATACACTCTGTGGTCACACCTTCTGCACAGCCTGCCTTACAAACTTCCTTGTGGAAAAAGACTTCTGCCCCATGGACCGCAAGCTTGTGATTCTCCAGACATGCAGGAAGTCCAGCATACTAGTGAATAACCTCCTGGACAAGCTAATGGTTAGCTGCCCTTTCACAGAACACTGCTCAGAGGTCATGCAACGGGGTCACCTCGAACAGCATTTCCAAACCCAGTAAGTTGTTGTTGATAGACCTTTTTTTCCGTCTTTTCTTGAGTAGAGGAAAAAAACATCATCAGTTAATGCTGATCAAAAGAAACAGTTAATGTAAAGAAAGATTTGTTGATTTCATCCCCAATGAATACCTACAGTATCATTAATTTAGAGCTCAATTTAGTCCATTATATGACAATATCTCACTCTTTTCTTTAGAAATAAATGCATTCAAGGTACTTCATGCTATAGTTAGCAGTTCTGGGTGGATATCTTGTGGTTAGCTACATAATGGAACTGTGTATGTAGTCCAAAGAGATCTGTGAGTTTTGGGAAGCTGAGTTATTATAAATATTTTAATAGCACATTAAGAGTTTTATAATTGCCCTTTCTTCAAACCTTTTTTGAATCACAAATGACCTATATGAGAAGTAGAGCAGAAAATATTCTGGTTTGGTATTGGTCTTTGGAGCTGAGTGCTCTTTTCTTCCAGGTGAGCACTTACCCAGGGCACTGCACCGTGGGGCTCACAGAGTGACATAGTCTGGAAAAGCATCCTGGCTGAACTGCCCCTCCAGGCTTACCTTTCCTGGTGACCAGGATACTCTCCCTCCTGCCTGGGGGAAACATGCCCCCCCAGGGAGCAGTTTGGTTCCTCTGCAAGGAGAGTACTGATGACAAACGATTCTCTGTTTTGCAGAGTAAAAGCATGTGCTGCTGCTTTTGTCTTTCATCTTCTACTTTTTTTGGAAAGGAGTAAATATGCAGGGCTGTGATTTCTGATGGCAGACAAATGATTTGGCGTAATCTGGGTAACAGCACCTCAGGTTGAAGGAGAGATGGGGTCTAAGAGATGCTCTTTTCTGTGGTCTGTATCTGTTGTCCAGTGAAATTACTTCCCCTGTGGTTTGCAGGTATAAATCATGTTGCTAGGTGTGTGCTTTGGTGTGTGCATTGTGGAGGAAGCCTTGAACAACCAGTGCAGGGCTCCAGACTGCTGCTGGGAGCACATTCCTGCACAGCAGGCTGGTGAACCAGAGAGCAGAGATATGTTCACATGGCTGCACACTTCACAGTCTTGAAGCCCATAATGGGAAATGGCTCTGCAGCCTGCCATTCAAACATGTCCCCATTTGAACTGGAGACCTCATTTCCTGAAGCACCTGAATTCTCACTAGGAATTTACTCATTGAAGATATTCACTGAAGTTACAGTGTTTTAAACAACAAAAAATGTGACCATTTTACATTACTGAAACCGGAAAAAAACCATTAGCAACAGGTTTATTGACTCCTTGCAAAGATCAATAGACCACTTTTCACATGCTAGAAGCTTGGTGTTTGTGGATTTGGGTGCCCTTGGTGCACCCATTTCGGGACCTGGCTTTCCTTGTGAGGGTGCTGCTGGCTCATGGCATGGCAGCAGGTCCCAGACCAGGCCAGCAGTGCTCTGTGAGGTTAGTTGTCTGCTACTAAGGGTAAAAAATAGCAAAGTTAATAATAATTTTCTGCCTTTGGTCAGTACTCCTCTGACAGGCCTCAAATGCTAATTTCAATAGTAACACAGGTAGAGGGACTGTCAGTCTTCTGTGAGCTGCTGTCACTGAAATCATGTTTCTCCAACCACAAAATCTTGAGGCCTTAATGCAAATGTCCTTTCCCTTTGCTATACATATAGCTGACTTTAATGTGTTTTAGATCTTCCTGTTTGTGTTAACTTTTTTTGACATGATAATTCTGTGGCCATAAAAGTAGCAGGACATCCACCCCCACCTCAATAAATAAACAAATTAGAACATTGGTTTTTAGATGGAAGCCACACAACTAGCATAACTGATTTCTAGTGTTGATTCTCCTACATGGACATGTGCAAGTCACTGCAATGTCTTAGTTTCTCCTCCTTAAGGTAGTAGTAAAGGCACCCTTCACTACATATCTTACAGAATTGCATGCTATACACCATGATTTGGTCCTGTAAAAGCATGACAAGTTTTATTCTAGCACTTCTTATTGAATGCCAGTGGCCTGGATCTTGCCCTCAAGATCTTCAAGATCCTATGCCTCTGGCTTCTTGGCCTGAGCCCAGTCAGGGTTAGAAAGAATTGTCTCAGTAACATGTTCCCACAGTCTCTTGGGGTTCCCCCTTCCCTATGTCAGGCTCCTTGCACGAAGTCCCAGCTTTGCAAATCCAGGGAGCAGGAGATTGGAGAGATTCACCAAGGGTGGTCTTAGCCTCTGAGGTAGTTTGGTACAGAGCATTGCTACATAGGCTGGATGTTTGCTTTTTGCTACTCGTGACATAGATTTTCCTTCCTCAGAGTGGTTGGGAGGGCTGAGCTACCTGAAGAGACAGGAGAACAGGAAACCACAGGGAACTTCTGCTGTTGGGGGTTTCAGCTTTCTGGGCCGTGGGTAGTGCAGCCTCACTGGCATTCCCACTTGATGGAAGAAACAGGAAGGAGCATTCTGAGTGACCCCTAAAGGTGGACTTCTGCAACCTTGTTCTTGCAGACACTGTGCAGTACCATTATTTTTTTTTTAAACACAACATTAATTAATTATCACCCAAGGTATCTTATGCCTCTGCCTAATTTAATTCTTGGAAATGCAGAAACCTCTCTTGCCATCATCCCACCTCCAGCTCATGGCAGGGCAGGAGAGAAGGACACTGTGCTCCGTCATGCCCAGGGACAGATTGAGCAGACTGAGCTGACGCTGTTCTCTTTAACTCTGATGAATCAACAGAGAGGAGACAAAGTGTGGGACTTTGCTAATAAAACTAATACGATGATAATCATAAACAACCAGTGCCTGTGGTGAGAACAGCTCAGACCCCATCTGAAATCTTGACAGAATGTGATCTGTGTACTCAGTGAATAAATTAAAGTAGACTCTGCTAGAGTTACTAGGGCAGTGAAGTCCTCGCATTTCTTGCATGATTCAGGTTCAGAACAATCCTGGTTTTCAGAAACAAAATCAAAGTTTGCCCTGATCAGAGACGAGGTCACTGATGGGACAAGGTGAGCTTGCTGTTTTATGCTTTGTAATTGACAAGAGAACTTTATAATTTTTTTTAAACACTGGTTACCATGGAGCAGTCCACTGAAAGCATCCTTATTTAAAATGTTTGCTCTTGTATCCTTCAAAAAAACCCTGAGAAGGGACATGTCCTTGGATTATTACATGATTTATGTTTGTACAAAAACATCTGACTGGATTAGGGGAATTCATACTGAGATGCAAACAGCCAGCAGTTGACTGTGATCTTTTGCGGTGTTTTACTTTAAAAAGGTGTGGTCTTCTGATATCGCCTGCTACAAAACTCCATGGGGGGCATTTTTTTCCCCCCTTGTCAGACAGCTACACCCTTCCGTGATGCAGTTCAGCTCGTAACCCATCTGCTTGTGGGCAGTGATGTAAACATACCAGCTGCCTCTGAAGAACCACTCTGAATCCTGCAGGAGGCAGGTCTCTTCTCTGAGCATCGCTCTCCTCTGCAGCATAAGTCACTGTCTCGCCAACCACGCTGTGCTGTCCCTAAACCCTCACATCTACCCATCCGAGAGTCAGATCGAGTAATCCTCTTACAGGTCAATGATTTTTGCAGTGTAGCTTCGCTTAAGGGATTTAAGCTTGATTCATAATGTGCTACCATTGCGTTGAAATGGAAAGGCTTGCTTAGAAGGGGCTTGGCTGGCACAAAAGCTTCTCGTTGTGTGTCCCACCAGCACAGAGAGACGGTGGGAAGGAGGAAATCTAGCAGCAGTGCCAGCACTGCACTGAAAATGAAGGCTCTCCTGTTACTGGTCCTACCTTGGCTAAGTCCTGCAAACTACATAGACAATGTGGGCAACCTGCACTTCTTGTACTCCGAGCTGTGAGTACGCACAGTCGCGTTGGCGTCGTGCTCTCTGTCTGTCTGTCTCACCCGAATGGCGGGAAGGGGCTCACCATGAGCATTTTGGGGCGTCTGTCTGTCTGCCTGTGTGTCTGTGCCTGTGCATACGTGCAAAGAAAATCCTGCAACATCTTGCTAACAGCTTTAAACCGTGCTGCTTC
The DNA here is from genome assembly GCF_001715985.3 of Manacus vitellinus. NCBI lineage: Eukaryota > Metazoa > Chordata > Aves > Passeriformes > Pipridae > Manacus > Manacus vitellinus. Next base: position 21,610,264 of record NW_021938789.1, on the reverse strand, counting down.
CCATCCGGAGGGCTAATAATAGCAGTACGTCCCCATTGCTTTCTGCTTTGGAAGCAGCTGAGACATACTGAGTGAAGCTGCTTTTTTGCGTATCAACTTGCTTTTCTGTGCCGACGATTTTGGTGGTTGTTGGGTTTGCCTTTTTTTTTCCCATTTCCAAATCTGTGTTTCTTCTTTATTTCCTGTAAATAGCTTTGCAGGGAGCTGGGCAGAGAGAAGGGCATCAGGATAGACACCCCCAGTAGAGCACTCTCTGTGTGTACATGCATAATGTTCTGTGTGTAAAGCTGCATGCCTGTAGCAAAACGCTGAGAAACCTTTCACCAGAAATAATTCACTTGAGACAGGAAAGAAATTTCCCATATTTCTGTTTTTGCCCACAGCAGAATGTTATTTTCTCTGTAATGCAAATTTAAATGTAGCAATCCATTCATATATCTTCATGCTTTAACAAAACCCACCTCAAAAAACCCCATAGCTCATCTTTCCTACCCATAAAACAAATATTCTATGGTATCATCTGTAAATGTTACAACTTTAATTTGTGCTTGAATGTTATTGTACTTAGTTAATAGGGTTTTTATGATTAGAAATAGATATTTGTTCCAATATGATTTCATTTATTATGTTTTGTTTGTGTTTTAACAAATTGTTAACTTTCAAGATCTTCATTGAGATAATGAATGAAATGGCTAATTCTTCTCAAAAATGAATAATTACTGTATTATGCCTACGTAATAGATAATGTTTTAGTAACAGTTGTGATTAGTACCAATGAGAGTAATTTCCAAATGACTTTGTCTCCACAGAGAGACAAAAATAGCAGTGTTTTTCAGAAACACAAAGTCCCCTTTTAAAATTCTTGTGTGATGTGCATGGCAACTATTAATAATTTAGTCACACTGCGTACAACAGCTCAGGATTTCTGTATGCCATAGGTGTTTTTAAACATTTAACAAATCTGGTGTTGAGGGTTGCAGCTATGCCCTCATTTTAATTTGCTGGGATTTTGTTTAAGAATAATAATTTAAAAAAACACAAACAACAAAAACAAAAAACAGTTAAGCCAAGCAGACTACAGGAGCAATCAAGCTCAAAACAGAGCAGATGAACACTTATAATGGAAACAATGGCATCTGGGACATCTAGTTTCCAGGAAAACAAACCAATGAGATTAATCAGAGCATAGGCGGAGACACAGCATACTTGCTTTTCTTGGGGAATTCAGGTTCACTGATTCTGCCAGGGTAAAAGGCTATGATGTACGGTAGCTATTCATCTCTTATTTATTTAGCCTTCTAACCCACAGAGATGTTAGTCGTGCTGGATGCTGGCAGTTGTTCTTAATGGAGTGGGTGTGGACTGGGGCTTGGACGTGCATCTTCAGCTGTCAGCAATGAGAGGTGCACATCCCCTCCCCAGTGCCCAGCCCAGGATGCTACCTGGCATCTTGGTGCCAGGAGACAGTGCTCAGGACCTCCCGCACCACTCTGTCTCTGGCCAGGGCAACAGAAAGCAGGATTTGCGGAGGCTGACATAATCCAAAAGGGCACCAGGCAGTTTGAGCTCATTTCAGGAATTTCTCCTCCCCTCCACATGTATTTGGTGCCTCTGGCTGCTGCTGGATGCTGCACAAGGCGTTGACATACTAATCTGTGGGATGGTTTCAAGGTCCTTTTTAATAGCAGCAGTTAACAGAAAAAGAGAAATCCCATTTTCGGTCCTGTTTAATCAGTTTATACAAATGTTATGACCTACAGGTTGCTACTTCAGTTGCTTGGGCACTTATATGTGGGATGTTTTTAATGCAAAGATTTGTGATACCACAGCCACCAGTGGCCCTGACACAGGGGGGCACAGGTTAACTGCCACAAACTTTTGTATCCCAAACCCCACAGAAGCAGCTTCATAAATCTTTCCCCACAGCCAATTGAAGAGAACCTGCTGTATGTAGTATGGCTTGCATCACAGCTCAAACTAGACCTTAGGAGGCAGAAAACTTTTTTTTATTATATTATCACACTGTCTTTGGTTGCTGGCCAGTAAAAATACTACCCTCAGTCAGGACTCATTATTTGCTTGGCTGTCAGCCACCAGAGATACCAGCCGAGGAGGAAGAGGGGGATGACAGGTTTGCAAGCAACAAGGGAAGAGCTGGAGGACTGTGGGGGATGCAGTTACCATCACTGGTGCTGGTGCAAGAGGAAGAATAGAGGCACTGGGATTCATACTGCTCTCCTTCTCACACAATCCATCTCTTCCCTTCAAACAAAGGTTATGTTATTTTCGTTGCATTGTTGAGGTTGGCTTTGATTCGAAGGCATTTTTGTTCCTAAGTGCAGAGTGGGCAGCTTGGGGAATAAGGATTACACTATAGCCCAAAATCCATCTGGAGATGCAAGCTCTGGAATCCATCTAAGAAATAAAGAGGAGATTTTAGGAGATTTGAAGAGGAGAAATGAAGTTGGGGAAAGGCTGTGCCAGACCTTTGCACTTTAGCTGGATGCCACATGGGTAGGAAAGAGAGGTGTGTGGATGTGCTGTAGTGGCACTTTATAGGACAGCTTATAGGTGCCACTATTTTTAATTTTCTATTAGCAGTCTAATAATTATAGACATTCTCAGCAAGCAAATACATACCTCCTGATATTGTCACCTGCACTAAAACTATTTCCCTGGTCGTTGCCTGTTGTCCCTCCCTTGCCCCCAGCAAAGATATTGGCACAGATGATGTTCTTGTCCTTACTCTCAGTCGAATCATGAAGAGCAGCACGTGGTAAGACAAGGTCCTCCCTCCTGAGGAGAAGCCCATGGAAACCTCTGGCAGAAAGACAAGAGAAACCTGTGAGGTCTCCCTTGTGAAACCTCTGAGAAGGGGGTGGGATGTAGCCACACCAGCCCAATGGCTCTCAGCATTGTAATGATCTACATGGGTGTTGAGAAGACCCCATCCCAGGGTCCATGCCTTCTTCTTTATATCCCTGTAAAGTGGCTTTGACAAGCATCTGCTCTCTTTAAGATATCTTCAGAAAGAGAATACTTGCCCAAACATTCTTTTGTGTCAGGTTATGTTATTCCCTCCTTTTAAAAAAAAAGATATATGAATGAAGAGGCAGTCTGTGGTCACTGTAAGAGGCTCTCCTGACTGTGAGGGCCTGGTGGCACTGCTCACACCGTCACTGTCCCTCTCACTTCATAGCATGAGAGCTGTGTAGCAGAGTATTTCTCAATAGCAGGGTTTTCTGCACCTTGAGCTCAAAGAGCCACTTAGAAATAAAATTGAGGGGAAGGGAGTTGCAAGCCTAGGCAGTGACTAACCTCACCTTGTCCCCTCAGGGACCTCAATCCCATGGAAAGCATAGGTTGGTTTTCAGCCTGATCCCAGCTGGGCACGTGGCCATGCTGACCGAGTGAGTGCCTGGGAGGGCTCTGGGCATCGCGTGTGCTCAGCACAGGTCGAGCACTGGGGAGCCTGTGGCAGCCGCTCCTGCTGGCACTGCTTTTCTCCAAGGATTAAACAGCTCCTGGCCTTCGTCCTCTCTTGTAATACACCAGCTAGATCTATCCCACTAATCTGAATCAAGCCATTATTTTTTAAAATCTGTTGTTTGTCTGGGGGAGATGCATAACCTACACCCTTGCGCAGAAAAAAGTACTTTTTTTTTCTTATCCTTCTGGAGTTTTACATGAAACAGTCAAAGGAATCTCACCAAATTAACTGGCTCAAGTTTCCCCATGTAACTTTTATATGATAACTACTCTCTTAAATTTCAAAACAGCACTTTGGGCTGGAAGAACTAGTAAAATTTAGTTTCTCTGTTCATTCAATTTGAAGAGATGCAAGTTGCAGCTGTCTTCTAAGTGTCATTGAGCACGCATTTTTTATGGTAAAAACAATAAGGTGCACCCTCCAGCCCCCTTCCAGCACTGAGCTGAACTGTGCAGCAAACTCATTTGATTTCTGTTCAACTCAGTGGGGAAACTTGTGTCTGACTTCAAGTCTGTCCTTGTGAAATTAGCCAAATGGAGGCTGGAGAGCACAGGACATGCATTATTTGTGACAAAATTGATAAGCCTGGAGCACCTTTTGGACTCATTTGTTAGTCCACTGCAAAAGCCACGTATTGGCCTCCTTACTCTGTGTAAAGCCGCGTATATGGAAATCTGTAGCAGAATTAAGCTGTGAGGTTAATTAAAGCTGAAAGTGCTGGAAAGCAAGGCTTGAATGGAAATATTCTTGAATGAAAATATAAATGAAATATTTAGGATAACTGCATTGAATAGGCAGGACAAAACACACAGATAAAATTCAAAGAGTCTTTTCCAGGATATTAGAATTGGATGTCTCTTAGGGAAAGCAGAACTGAGATGAATTAAAGCAGAAAGGCATGAACATGTCAAGGACTACCCGTTAGCTTCACCTCTATGCTTCACAGAGGCCAGGAGGGAACCAGGAAGCTGGTTTGCCTCAAGAATTCTGAGCTCTCTCCCAAAATTTCCACCAAAGAGCCACTAGTGTCCCTTTCCCAGCCTGTTCTCTCACTGCAGTTTGTCTGACCTCACTCCACCAGCCCTCTCGCTTGCTCTTCCAATCCTGTCTTCTGCTTCATACCTCTTCTGGTCCTCAGTTTTGTTTATTCCCCTCATCTTTCATGCCTTGATCCTGCCTCTGTCATTCTCCTTTGTATTTCCAGCCTTTAAACTTGCACAGGAAAGCTTGAGATTTTAGCATGAATAAGGCCTGAAAGCCCCCAGGTAGAAGCCGATATGTGTGAACTGCAAATATGCTGTATTATTGTTAAAAGTATAGGAGGGATTGTAGTCTAAACTCATAGTATTGAAGTGCCCAAATTGAATTTTCTAAATACACTAAGTGTTGTATTCAGGAGTGCTTGATACAGACTGTGCAGTTAGCATGGGACGTGCAGCAGAAAGTAGTCATTTAATTGACTGAACTATCTGGGTCCAGTCATCCTCGCCAAAGACTAATTGCCCTCTGTCAAATATGCAGAGCCTTCCCCTAAGCAGCATGGCGGGGTCTGGATGTCTCCCTCAGTGTCTGCCACCCTCTTCCAGAGACAGTACCTTTCCCTACCCACACATCCCTCCTGGTTCCATAGCTCAGGTTAAAGAGTACTGTGTTTTTGTGGTATGAGTGTTACTGGTTAGCATCTTTTTCCCCAGCACTGTGATTCTAGGTGCAGAAATAAATTCATTTGGAACAGCTCCAGAAACCAAAAACCCTTTGAGAACATTAAGAATTTGTTGATTCTGCCCGGGAATTTCGTGTGTCAGGAAAGTTGGCATTTCAATCATAGACTGAGAAAGATCTCCTTCATTTCCTTCTATTCATGCAAGAAAGCCACCTTTACTCCATTCACAGCTACCTACACATACCTGAGATCAGAATTAGACCTTTTATTCTTCTGGAGTGTTTTCTCAAGGCTTCTCACACCTTTGGATAAGGCTGACATTGGCCAGCTTCAATCTCAAAAAATATATTTTGTTGCCAAAATTAAAACCTGAGCCAACCAAAAAAAAGTGAAACTCAGCCAACCTGGAAATGCAATGCAACAATTATGGTTGGCAGAATGGTTTCTTTCCATTAATGACTTATGTCTCAGTTATGTTTGATTTTCATGTAGGCTGATCAAAAGAAGTGTGCTTACAAGCTTTGCCTGTGTAACAGGAACACAGAGGGGTCAAGTCTTATTCCACTTGGAGGTGGCTTTACAACAGGAAATCCACTTTGGAATGGGGACCAGAGAGAGCAAAGCACCAAAGGTCTGGTGGGGTAGGAGGAAGGAGTGAGGTGAGGGGAGTTGCAGGTGGTCAGTGGTTACTCACAAGCAGCAGACTCTCATTTCTTGTCTGACATTAAGCCACACAGGCCGTATGCTGCAAGTTTGGCCGACCTCCGCATCTCTCTGACAATTAACCTAGTTTAACACTGGCACTGGCAGCATGACAAGGATATTTTCCCTTGAGCTATTTCTCTGACAAATCTGCCAGAACTGGGCTGTCCTGCAACGTGAGGATAAGCACTGCTCTTGCAGAGCTCTTATGCCTGTCATAGCTTAAATCCTGCTCTGAATACTGTTTGGAGATCAGCTGCAACACAGCTTGTTTCACTGTAGGGAAGCAGACTAGCAGATCTGAGGGTCTTCTTGGATTTTTTTAACACTCTTGACCTTTTCGGGGAATCTGCCTTCAAGGTCCCAGGTCCACAGAATAGCCAGCTGTGTTTCATGACCTTCTCCATGATAAGAGCTATTGTTCGGGAGCTAGAGCTGATTTTCTGCATCTTGGCATGTGACTGCATGTCCATACTGCCTCCCTGAGCCATGCAGTGACATGTGCACAAGGATACCAACAGCACAGGATACAAAAGCAAAGGTTTTTAAGTCACATTAGCAGCAATGCTGGACTAATAACAGCCTGTATGACAGCACATGTATGACTTCTTGGGCCTTCTGTTTCAAAAGGAGGGTCCAGGCTGTCCCTCTATGTTGAACTGGTACCTCAGTGGAGGTATCTGTTGGTCAATGACATGTCTTATGTCATGACTAAACCCCCACTGCCACCAAAGGACTCCTGGCTTGGAGCTGAACTCTCGGGATTAAGAATGTGAACTTCTTTCAAAACACGTTAGAAAGCTGAATACACCCATAAGCCTCAGCAAAGTCGCAGCTGGTGAAGACTGCATTTTATGAGTGAATCCTTGGGCTCTCTCTGGAATGTGCTTTATCCATTAATTTAATTTATTAATTGACAACTGATTCTGAAAATAGAGTGAGGCGAGTTCAGGAGCAGCCCAGTGAAATGGCTGGAGATTTCAACAGATGCTGTGCAACTTTTTCATTAAAAAAACCAACCAACCAACCAAAACTGTAAAGCATCCATACATATTGTACAATATATCCTCCCACTATGAAGGAAAATAGGCTGACTGTAGAAGTGGGCAAGTCAAGTCATATTTCTAGGAAGTTTCTTTCTCGTTTCAGTTGGATTTCTGTTGGCAGCATCCTCAAACTTTATTGATAAGGTTATGTTCTTCTCAGCAGAGCTGGCAGACAACCAGATTTGTAATGATCACACATTGCATTGACTGTATCTGCTCTGGTATTCATTCTCTCTTCTTTTTATCAAGACACTGAGCTGAATATAGAAAATACTTGGGTGAGGAGTAAGAAATCACAATTGAATCCTCTGTCTTAATGGAGTTGTCTTGCTCCATGACACTGTCGTGACACATGGCACGAAGTAGGCTAAGACAAGATGTTTGCAGTTGCTGGAGCCATGCTTAATTTTTATTTGTTCTTCTGCTAATTCACTGTATGTTGCTAATTCACTGTATATTATTTACCTGAATAATGTAAAATAAGTGAATAAAATGTCTTTAGAGCTATAAATTTCATCTAAAAAATTCAGACATTAGTGTATTACTTTGGAAATTGCTTTTCCCTCCTCCACTCTCTTGAAATCATGTTGGCAGGAGGCAAGCATTTTAGATCAGCAAGTCATTTCTTGTGCATGTATTGGGAGGCTTACACCTCTCTTTATATTATGCATTGCAGTCCCATCATTTACTAGACAGTGTGTAATATATTCTTAATATAGAATCTCAATAATTTAGTAATCTCTTACTTAGAGGACAAGGGGAATCTGACATGCTCCATGGGTTGTATTTTCCTCTCTCCTCTGCAGAACTTAGTGAACAGAGATTAGTAAACTGATGGTCTGGTTCTGTTTTGTGTTCTATCAAGAACAGACGGTACTAATTTTAAAATTCAGGTATTTTCTTTTCTCCTCCCATATGTGATAAGCATTACTGCTAGACATCATTTTTAATATTAAGCTAGCACTAGTGATGTCCCACTGTTTTTAACTTTCTTCCCATGTAAAGGGAGTAGTGGAATGGTTTCACAGAAACATCCAGAGAGGCCTCTTTGCTTGTGTATTTTATAACTCAATAGTATGAAAGGTCAGAAAATATCCCTTGTGGAGCAGGCTTTAATGGAAAGGAGATGGGCGTGATTAACCAAATCCATCCTGTGATCCATGGGAGAGCACTGGAAGCAGAGACTATGCTGTGCTGCTGCTATTATATGAGGATGTGTAGGTTGATATGGATGAGCAAGGCTGTTTCGCTTGATATGTATAAGCACCTCCTGCCAAGCAGCTAAATTACAGTCAGAAATAAGTGCTCTGTATGAAAAGCACATGTTGCAACCCAGCCCTTTGCCAAGCAGGTTTTGCAGTGGGAGTGGGAATCCCAGGAGTTGGTTGTGACTTGCCCGTGTCGGCTCCCAAAGGAACCTCACCAATGGTTCTGGTTTAAACAATTGGCACATCTCTCCTTCAAGCATTACTACCTGGTTTGTATTTACTGCAAAACAAATAACAAATAAATAGAAAGTGCAGTATGTATATACTGGCATTTCTTTTTTTGTTCTTGGTACTGCTGTGCTTACAGTTGTCTTCAGGATCTGTTGTGGGGATGAGCAGAGTTGAAACTTTGAGTTGAAAGTTGCTGTTACTTTGCTCCAATGCAGCCTGTGATGAAAATACTGATACTAACAACATTAGTAAATCAGTTTAGATATGCTGAGAAGATCTTGCTGTGGATGCCCAGTGGTATCTACTGCAATCTATGCCATCCTCGTGTCCCCCTACCCCCCCTCCTATGCCCTGGCTTAGGACTAGCAGGGTCCTGCACATCCTGCACAGCCTCCAGTGTTGGAAACATGCTGTATTCTCCACATCTGCTTTACACCTGCACTGTGCTGTCGCGGGTCAAGGATATGGCCAAACAAATGTACTTTTCTTGGTGCCGTGTCTGTAGATTTTCTCAGTATCCATTTTTAAATGGCATTTAAATTTTGCATATCTTGATGATTTTTACTGGATTGAGTGTGTGCTGTTTCTAACAAACATGCCGCTTTCAGTTTCTTCCCTCAGAGGAGATTAAATTTCGGTACACTTTTATTTTATCCTTCCAAGGCATGAATGTAATGAAGTTGGACAGTAATGGTTCCTGCATTTCAGTTTTTTTCTGCTCTTTCCCCAGTGGCCTAAGTATCTGTAAGTTTGAAGGCACTTACAGTTATGGTCTTTGAGTTCAAAATAAATCAGAGGAGAATAGACCAAAGCAGGACACAGCACTTAACAAGATATATTGTGTACATATAAACTTGCACTTAATATGTTGAGCTGACAAAACAAACAAATGCAGATTTGCCTTTTTTATAATCGAGGCTTGAATTAATGTGACCTAAATGAACAAAAGAAATTTATGAGGGGAGGTCAAGAGTGAGAAATCCTCTTCTAGAACTGAAGAACTGTAATCCATACCAGACATTTTCAAAAAACATTTGCTCCTATTCCACCTATTTCACAACACCATATCCTCCCCTTCCCTGTCCTCTCCTCCCCTCCCCTGCCTTCCCTTCCCCTCCCTTTCTCTCCACTCCAGCACACGCTTAATTACATCCTTTGTATTTTCGCTAACTCAATATTGGAGAGAGGTTAATAGTCTATTTCTTAGAGAGAAAATGCATTTCACAGATTTTCTTTTTGTTAAGGGCTGATAATTGTTGTTCAGATTTTCCCGTGCTTCATGTCTTCTCTGTTATTCAAATCCCCAGGAAATAGCAGTTGACAACTAACACAAAAAATACCATAGTGATTTTGTGCCCTGTGGTGCTTTACAACACCAAGAAAACTCACAGCTGACAGCATGAAAGTTTTTTTGCCTGTGACGAGGGAGCTCGATTTGCTTGTATGTTGGGTAAAAATAAGTTTACTCTTAAACAGGTGCTTATCTTTATGCAGAGTTGTGTAAACTTTCTTGACACTACCTGCCAAGCACATATAGGTTGTTTCTGCCCTATTTATATTTTGAGAGAAGATTTATGTTTTGAGAGAAGATGCAGGTTTGAAAGTCTTAAAATAGGTTTTTCTGTTGGTTCCCTTGACATGACTTGTAAAGCTCATTCAGTCTCTGTCATCACCAGTGCCAGACCGTGTTTTGGTTTCTTTAGCCATTTTCCACCTGACTGCTCCTGGCTACTCTAAATCTTTGTCTTTCCTTTGCTTGCTCTCAATTCCTCTTTTCTTCACACCTCTGCCCTTGCCTCTTGCCTCTCCCACACGTCTGCCCCACTGGGTCCAGCAGTACCAAGAGATCAAGGTTATCCAGGAAGTGTGGCCTTGAACACACACAGCAGGACAGCAACATGTTTCTTTTCTCTGGTAAAGGCAAATGGAACTGGTTTAAAAACACAAGGTGCTCTTGGACTGAACTGTGAATAGAGATTACACAACTGTAATGTTAAAGTCATGTGAAGTTGGTAAATTCAATTAATCCATTGATAGACACTTCTGCCGGGGCTGCACAAGCGCTGTGGTGGAAAGACCCTGTCTGCTCCCTTCTTTTGTCTCCAAACACCTGTCTGGTCTGTGAAACAGTCTATGGAAGGGCTATTCCCTTGAGTGTCCTGTCTTGTTCAAGGAGAGTAAGAAAGAAAAGGAAAGAGAGAAACTGGCTGATTTGATCTGTTAAAGGCCCTTGAGGTTGACTCCAACAATGCTGAAAACACCAAGCCATGTGTCTTCCATCACTTTGCACCATTGCAGCACTGCAAAATTCTGAGCTGGTTATGTTTCTTAATTTAAATTTATGGATTATTGTATGAGTAATGTATTGTGAATATAAGCTTCAGAACTTAATTTCAGCAAAACATGTAGAGCTGAAGGCTAAAAACAAGGAAACCTGTATGGACTGACCAGATTTGGTGAGACTCTCTTTATATTAACTTCACTTCAGCAGTCTTGGTGAACTCTAAATATTTATCTGTTAGACTAAACATAGGTTAAGGCAGGCCATGAAAATAGCTCAGTTGAAGAGCTGACATCTAATCAGAGTTTTATCAACTGATCTGCTGCCTAAATTACCGTCTGGACTGAAATTCTTAAAAGAGTTGCAAACTGCCCTACAAAACCCACTACAATTGGTGAGAATAAAATAAGACAAAAAATAAGGATTGTAAGTTCTCTCCCTATATCATTCAATTCCTCTTGCTTAGTCGATTTGTTTGGTTCAAGAATCTCGCTCTAGTTGTTCTCTGCCTGCTGTTCCAGTACCTAGACAGAGGACAGTATGGAAGAAGTAATGAAAACAGAGTGATATCAATGTGCTTGATTTTTTCCTCATTTAAATTCGTACTATACAGATATTATCCCATTGACTTCAACAAATTACTCTCTTGAATTTCATTTGAATGAATTTGGAAGAAAATAAGGTTTTGCATACATGGACAAACTTCTATTTTTTACACCTATAGAGCAGAGAGATGGAATAATAGAGATCAAAAAAAATATTTTTGAGAAAGGAGCATCTAACCACACTAATTCACAGCATGCAGTTTTTAGCAGAAACAGCAATTTTAAAAAACAGAACATCCCTTGAGGGCATGTGGGTGAATGAGTTGAAACAATATGAATAAAATGTCATGGACTCCAGCTTCTGCAATCTCTGTGACAACCTCTCCCTCCCTCAAAAAATACACACCCCTGTGTGGGAGCTTTGTAAAACCTCAGACTGCACTTTTCCTATCCCTTGTGACAATGGTAGCTGTATGACAACAGATCTTAAAAAATCAGGACTTTTCTCATGCTTTCTTTTGTTGAAATTTATCTCCCTGCATTGACAGACACAAACTCTGTGACCTTCGCACTGACCAGAAAGTCCCTTTGGAGTAGAATATTTTTGGGAGAGTAGCAGGATGGCGATAAAACAGTGTCCCATTGCTGAATGGTCAGATCTGCCCCTTAAGGGCAAGGGTGTGAAAAGGTCTCTGTCTCCAGCATTGAAGCTTGTTAAGTCCTTGTAGGGGTCATCCACGTCACTACAGATAGCTTCAAGGGGTTTGGGGGTGAACAGGTCTGCTGCACGTCTCATAAGCTACTGAAGAAGCTGAACAGCATAGTTGTAGGCTAGGGATTAATCCTGCCCCCCTCTCACCAACCCCTCTGTTTGACTAGAATGATGGGGATGAAGCAGAAATCATTTTGACTTCTCTATTTCACCTCGGTGTGCCAGGCACAAGGAAACGGAAGGCCCAGGTTTGGGGTTTTTTTCTGTTGACTGAAGGGAAATTCTGGGCTTGCAGTTTCTTCCTTCAAAAAAACCTCAGTGTGGTTTTTTTCCCTACCTCTTGGCAGTGCCTCAGGGTGGGATAGGTCTGGCACCATATGGCACACCTCCCTCTGTCTGTCCCTGTCCTCCTGCCCGGGGAAGCCCTAGGCATCGAGGAGGACAGGAGACAGCCCATGTCCATCTGAGACCTGCTTTGGCTTGCTGCATGGGCATACATCAGCAGGATTTCAAAACAACCTTGAGATAGTGTTTTGCCTCGGAAGGTGCATGCCTTCCCGCAGAGCCCAGGAACAAACAGCATTTCTCTGCTTTCTGTGGAACAACTGGCCCTGCATGGATCAGGTGGCTTGCCAAGGAGGTGGATGAAGGGAGACAGGTAGAGCCATGGGTATGATCCGAAATCCTCCTACTGGCATTCTGTAGGCATGACTGTGACTAAGCAGGAGAGTGCTGATTTAGGGCTATCTCAGCTGCAACTTCTACACTGAGACATGCCTGTGTTCCCATTTGTCAGAGAGAAACAGGTAAACTGGATCCTAAGTGATTATATAGCTTACATGTCCGTTTTTCAAGCAACTGTTTGCTATTTGGAAAGTTAGTCAGTCTTGGTCTCCCTGAGCAATGTTTTCAAGAAAAGATTATGACTGTGTGAAGCATTATTCTGGAATCACATATTGTGCTGTCTGCTGATGACAACTCCCTCGGCACCTTTTTTTTCCCCTCTCTGACATTTCCAAAAAGAACAGCTGTGCTGCTTATGGTCCCCTGTGCCAGGGAAGCAGTTGCTGATGTTATTCTCCCCTCCCTTCTGGCTGCTTTGCAAAGAGTGCTTCTTCCAGGTCTTCTGAAATTGTCACATTGCAGAGAAATGGTCCTCACCCTTGCAAGCCAATGGTGAGTTGTCAGGTACAGGACTGAGCACAAAAATTTAGATGACCTGTGATTCTGCATCTTTAGAAACACATGGACATTTGAAATCCCACCCTCTTTTGTGCTTTGATAAGGTAGATGGGTGTCTATTATTTTCATTCTCCTCTCTTCTTTTTGCTAGAGATGCTGAGGAGATCCAATGGAGAATAAAACCTTCCTATGGTTAGGGCTCTATGAGACTGTTTTTATTCTTACTCCTTTTTGTGCTATGGTAGTTTAAAGAACCCAAAAGTGAACCAAATCCTGTGTTGTGGGAGACATTGAACAAAAAACATTGTAAGCAGTAAGTGTTTTTTATTACACATTAAATAAGGTTAACCTGTAATTTGTTTTCAAGATGTGGCATGTTGAGGGGTAGACCCTGGCTCTCACATAAACCCAGACATTGAACAATGAGACATTTGGTGCCCAGAAGAAAGGACAGGGAAGACGGGACAGAAATTATCCCAAAAAGATGGTTTAAACACACAGGGAAGTTAATCCATAATAAAGTTTGGTGACGTGACAATACTGTTCTTACTCTAGGGTAACTTCTCTGGTGAATACTCTTACTCTGGAACAGGCATGTCTCCTGGGACGTTATTCTCAGATGCATGTGTCTACATGTATAATACACATAGTGTACCTAAGGTGTCATTCCACAACCACTACAGTAATCATGTATTTCCCTGTTGCAGACAACCCCTTAGGAAGCAGCACCATCTCTGGAGACTGAATGTGGTTAACCTTTGCAGAATAGTTTGTGCTCAATTTTGGAAGGTCGTCTTAATGTCACTATCTAAGTACTCAGAAAACCCTCCAACATGATGCTGTAACAACTTCAATTAGCTTTTAAAGAAATAAGAACATAATTTGGCACAAGGCTGTTCTGTTTACAATCACTAATTGTTAGGTATTTATTTCCCTTTCTTCCACCTTCTCCTTTTCTCTCTATATTGCACTCTTAGAAGCACACAGTTCTGAGTGTCTGGCTTTGCCCTTCAGGCAGCAAACTTGTTTTAGGGCAGTTAAGGAAGTTCAGAAGCTGAAGATAGGTAAACCACCAACCACTGGTCCAAGGCATTACAAAAAATTACTAAAACAGAAATCCATGTCTCAATTTCTAATATAAATATTTAAATGCACTATCAATTTTGTTTAGTCTGTCTACTCATTTTTCTTTAATCCTCAGCGTCCATGTCAGGCTGAGGCAGATATTTTGGAACCAGAGGAAATTTTCTCATTGTGTCTGTAAGACTATTCTGTGTTATATTGCTTGTTGAGCCATCTGCATTGACAGGCTGTTGTGGTTACATTTACGTGAAGTAAGTAGGACTTGTTTTATATATGTTTGAATCTGGGCTGCAAACATGTCCAATGCCCCCAGCATGCTGCTGTCCACTGGACATTGGTGTAGATGTCCAGCTGGAGATCTTGTCTGTTAGTGATGGCTTGGGTCACCTTGAGTGATGCCTTTGCTGTGAAAATTAGCAGATGATGAGGCATGGCATGAGCATGCTACTGGAGGTTAGATTGCCAGCTGCCTTCTGAAGGACCAGGGTCATCTCAGTATGAAGAAGACAAATGTAATTATCCCCTTCTCAGAGCTGATAATGAAATGACATCATTTCCTATGCCACCTTGGTTTTCCTTCAGGGAGTCCATCATTACTGCTAACAAGACCCAAGTCTACTTAAATTGTGACGTTAACAAAATCACAGCCTGCACTGGAACAGCCTCGGGCACAGAGGCTGTCTGAGTCACCCAGATGCCACAAACTGTCACAGAGAATTCACGGTTTGGATTCATTTCAGGACAGCCTGTCGCACAGCAGCCCAGACCCATTTTGTGGGAGCAGCAAGGTCAAGCAGGATGTTCCCTCTCCTAGGATGGTAGAGGCAAGGCCACTGTCGTGGATAACCCAGGGGAATATAATTGCAGCTCATGCTTAAGGTTCAGTACTCCAAACCTGCTGCCCAGGTTTTCCCACCCTGTTCTAGGTGCCCAGTTGCATGCATGATGTTTATATTTTAATACTGAAAACAAAAATAGTCATTAGAGCTTGAATATTGGAATTTTCAAGGCTGCAGTGTTGTAAAAGGGGAAGGAAAGAGCAGCTTCCTAAAGAACATTTTGTGACTTTTTTTTGTTTCCTGTATTTTAGTAGGATGAGCACAAAGTTAATGTGTTTTGTAACAGGATAGTATGAGATGACGGCCTCTTATCCAGAACGTTTTTAAAAAAATTGGAATAATTAAAGAAAAAGAGTGTAACATCCAGTATCTGAAGTATCTGAAGGGGGCCTACAGGGAAGTTGGAGAGAGACTCTTCATTAGGAACTGTAGTGATAAGACAAGGAGTAATGGGTACAAATTAAAAGAAGGGAAAATAGGTTAAATATAAAGAAGAAAGTCTTTACTGTGAGGGTGCTAGATAATCTCATCTAGGCGTCCTCTCCCATAAAAGACTGGACCGCACTATCTCTCGGAGTCCCCTGCAGACTAGGCTCTCCTATGATTTTACAGTACTTGTCTTTGTTAGGGAAATACACTTTGTGTTGTTGGTAATGTGGTACCCACTTCTGAAGGCATCTTTTGTAATTAAGGAGTTTCAGGGTTGAATTCCTGTTTGCACCCTAATTTGTGTGTTTTATTCCTTAATTCACTAGTTATATCTTGGTCATCTAAGAAAACAATACACAAATTTACAGAGAGGTTCTCAACCTGTACCTGAAGCCTCTAAGGACATTTCTTCAGCTTCAGATGGACTTGTGTGCCTAGATGGTATTGCCAGGTTTTTCCCGAGAGACTGGCTGGACGATGAGAGGGCTATGCCTTTTCTTCTTAAGAACCTCTCCCAAATTCAATTGAAAAACCACAGCAGACTTTGAAGCAGGTCTCAGTTTCTCCCTCCGCAGGTGACAGTTTTTCATTTGGAGGCAGCATTGGACTCCCTCTTGCTTAATATACTTCTGAATAAGCTTCAGCAGGAGGAGCAGAGATCAGCCTTGCCCCAGCCTGACCTGAGCTTTAGTGGTTAGAACATCCAGAAAACTGAAGTGTGAGGGTGCAAGCTCTGTCAGCCTCTCCTGCCACCAAGAGCTGACAGTGGTCTGCATACAACAGGAGGAAAACTGCACCCCTGCCTTTTTGGATGCTTTCCATGATATTGAACTCAACACTGCCAGTAAGTACCTGTGCAGGGATAAGGGTGACCAGATTGGGCTTTTTTTAGATTTGGTTAAAGGAACTCTGTTTAAAAGTATCTCTGATAGTTCTGTTAAAAAATGGTGATCAAAAAAAAGTATTTTTCACAATTTTTACAGCATAAGTGAGCATTTCCTACTATGTGAGCTTTCAGAAGACTATAAACAACATTCCAACCATACTTGTGCTGCGGCTGGATTTAGGCTTTCTAAAGCCCTTAAATGCTTTTGCAATGTCTGTTTATTTTAATGGACGGGTGAAATATCTCACTGAAATATCTCATATTCAACTGGGTGGAACCCACAAACAGTGAAGATTTTTTCATGTCCAATGGTGCTGGGGGTATTTGTTCAGTAAACTGGCTCATGATGTCCCTCTGATCCATCTTCTTCCAATCATATGTGCAAAAGAGAAGACTGCAGAGCTAGGAGAAGTAGAAGCCAGAACAGTGTTTCTCCATCCAAATGTGCTGTTGGCTATGTTATCTTCACACACACACACACACACACACACAAAAAGAGATTTTAGTCAATAGGGTGACTTATGTACTCCTTATGCCAGTGTCGATACTCATTCAAGTTGAAACCCTGAAACTGAGCTCCGAGGCACACCAGGAAATGTTGTATTCTTTCTTCCCCACCCCTACAAGAAGCCCATGTTGTTTTAGGGTCTTAAGACACAGTGATTCATGAGTCACATGCAGTTTACTTATAGGACTGATTTGGGGTCCTCGTTGAATATTAGACATTGGATTTGATATGATTATGGGAAACATATATGACATTTTAAAAAGCTACTTAGTTGTACCAGCAGAGATGTTTGCTCAACACTCAGATGGGCATCTGATATGGATCTCTGTGGTTTTTCAACTGCTGTGGTCTGCTGAGATCTCCTTTTTGTGATCTTCCCTATGAGGAAACAAATATGTGTTTAGAGCTTGATATGTACTAAGATGTGATAGCAATATAATTTAGATACCCACGCTGACATAAAACGGATCTTACGTGACTTTTGTGTCACAACGGTCAAAGAGAACTGCCACAAGAGCTAGAGCTGTGCATGGCTGTCTATAGCATGTTCTATGAACCAGACGGTCTGAAGACAGAATTAGTTATTCACTGGCTGCAGCTCCCTTGTTTCCTATAATTTCGGATTCCAGTGGAGAACATAGTAATAAACCCAAGGGCTGGGTTGAAAACATCTTGAAATTGAACACAGTAGTCCCTTTTTATTATTTTATATCTAGAGATTTTTGTGCATGTGTAACTGCTTTGTGCCAACAGAAGCCTCAAACCTGCTTTCAGGAGTGCTGGCCTGTTGAGTCTGTGACATAACAGATATTGTAGTTAGTTTTATTTTAAAAATAAATGTGTGCTAAGTACATGTAAATTCAAAGTTTCTCTCTGTCAGGTTCTTCTGTCTGTAGCTGCAAGAACTGGGTTACACTGATCCTGTCAGTCTTGTTAAAAAACCAAAGACTGCTTGCCCCATTGCAAGCATATTTTGCTCACTGCATCATGAAGCTTTTATAGTATAGGTGGGGATAGTAGGAGGGGAACACAATGCTGAGATACTGAGTTCCAGGAGACTAGTTATACCTGTTGAATATAATCCAGTGATCAAAACACTGAACAATAATCATGAAAAGCACATGAATCAACAGACTGCATGCTTATTCTTAATGTTAATTATATGTGTACCTGCATAATTTGAAAAATATGGTATATTGGATTGTGTGGTACTATGAAGAACAGCATTGCAATGGCTTAAGAATTTCTTTTTCCTTGCGCTTGTTATTTTTGTCACAGATAACTTGATTTTAGCAGCATTAATATTTTTTGAGCTTTTGTGTATATATGCTGTGATTTTCCTTAGGTTCATCTTTTTTAGTTAGTGTTCTAAATGATGAATATTTTAAGTGATCACTGCAGCCTCATTATGTGCAGTCTGAATTCCTACTGTAAAAAGGTTGTGTTATTATCATTTTATTAGTATAAGGCAAAATCAGTGGTCAATATTGCCAGCAGAGTGCTAGTGCTGTTCTTTGAGTGGTCTTGGATGGGCTTGAAAAGCAGATACGAAGCTGAAAGCTGCTGATGGCAGGTCTTACGTTGCTTTCCAAATACCCAGCTGACACATATTGCTCATGATTGCTCCCTTGTGCACAACTTCAGTAGATAAAAGAATGTACAAATATTGAGAAGTACTCAAACTTTTCATGAAGAAACCTCTCAAGGGTCTTTTTAATTTGTATTCTCACTTTCTTTTGGAACAACATTCAAGTTTTACTCTTCTTCAAGAGTGGTGAAGGTTGGAGGCTTTAGGTATCTTTTATAGATAATGATGCCATTCTGGAAGGTGATGAAAGAACCTGGTAAAGTTTTCATCAAGCTCCACTTTTGCTGAAGTCAAGAGGAGTTTCCAGTGCTTTAATACAACACTTGAACAGGATTAGTGGGTTTAAATTATGTGTTATATGTTGAATGCTATAAGTACTGGAAGCCATTGGCGAGGTTTACAGGCTCTTACCAGCTCAAAAATGCTAGCTCCATGTGTCTTATTTTTCTCTCTTATTTTGCTCTGAATCTCCTAACCAGTTACTCATAGATTCCTTGCTGTGTCACTAACAGAGCACCTACCAAGAATTAGAGATAGTGTGCTGCCTCTCTGTTTTCCTTGTTTGTGTCAGCTGGTGTGAGTAGATTGCATGAGATATGTAGATCACTCTTAGGGAGCTTCAGTCTTTAATTAAGTTCAGTATAAATAAATACAGCTCTTGTTTTGCCTCACACAAAATCACTCTGGTTCTGTACTTCTGGCCAGTAACTTCCTTGTGATGACAAATGTTTGTTTATAGTAATCTAGGAGCAAATACTAGGCTGACTGCAGTCTCTTTCACCCTGGTTAACTCCTCGCTTTTGTTGCTCCATGTCTACTTGTGCTCTACAAGCATTACATTTAAAGGCAGCATTGGAAAACAGAGAAGCTCTAGGAGCAACTCAAGGCTATGCCTTATGTGAGCAGTGGGAACAGGCTGCTGGTATGCCTTTGTGCATTCTGAGAGCATTTGTGGCTTGGACACAGGTGGGGAAGGGGCAACAGAAGGCAAAACCACAGAGTCAGTTGTGAATATCGGCTTCTATAAAGTAGTGGTTATGTTATGCAAACACAGAAGGTGTGCTGACCCATAAAAAAGAGCTGTCATTTCCAGCCTGGCTACTGACTTGCCCATCTCAGCTCTCTCTAGCAATTTACAATTCCATTCTCCTCTATGTTAGACAGCTGCAATTTGTTGGAGTATTTTTAAGACTAGAACTTGAAATGATAATTGAATCTTGAAGAGAAATCAGTACAGTTGTAGTTTCAAAATCATCAGTGACAGAATAATGGCCTCAAATAAATGTCAGGAGAGACAGAGAACATGTTCTGGACCAACAATTTTTACATAGTCCCAACAACAACTGGGGTCATTGCACAATAATTCCAGACATGATTTTTGCCCACAATTGCAGGCGACTAGTATTGTTTACCTATTTCTTACAATTCCCTGTTCCCATGATAGATGTTAATGGTCCTTTTAAAAGATTTCATAATAGATGCTGATGATACTGGTTGAAATACAAATTTTTGAGTTTTAAAGAGAAGGGAGAAAAAAACTTAAACCACATGTTACATGACACTTTGGTAGAATGTACATGAAATCAAAACTCTACGATTTATTTAAGATTAAGAATGTGTTCCAAGTTCTTTCAGCTCTCCTGAAATCTAGTAGGAAATGTGGAGATTCCTCTTTTCTCTTGGTATGAGCAGTCAAATTTGAAATAGGGATTTGGTTTCCATTGAATGTTTGTTCAGTTTGTGCCTGGCACCAACTTTGTCTGTTGGTAGTTTTGGAAACTCTGGGGTCTGAACTCTGAACTGCAATTCCATTCTTCATCAATGCAAGATACTTTCAAGGACCTGTACCAAAATCACTAGCCATGCTTACTCCTTCTCAGCAAACAAATCACAGAAATGGGAATATGTCACTGTAGCTGAGGACTAAATTGTAATTATAAAAAACGATCCATATTTATTTTCCTCATATGCTTAGAAAACCTTACTTTTTTTAATCTATGGGAACTGTGACTCGTTTTTCTAGTGGTGGACCCAAATTTATACAGAGTAGCTGATGTGGAAATGTAAGTACACAAATACTCTTGCGCACGTTCCTTATGTAATGCACAAATATATTTTGTTTGACAGCATCTTAGTGCAAAAGCATTGTGAAAATGACAGCCCTTCCCTGGGGTCAGATCTTTACAGACAGGACAAAGCACAACTTTAGGCTTTGCTAGTAAGGTAGTTCCAGAGTTTATTGAATTGTGATGTCTTCATTAATACAAAAAAGTGTGGAAAAAAACCTTGGGAAACCATAATAGGAATAGGCAGAAATTAAACTGAAAAAGATAGGTATTTGAGAGGTTTTTCCTATATTGTGGGAAATTATTTAAGCTTAATAACTTTAGCTTAAAGAAATAAATGTTATGAGGACCTTTATAAATATTTGTAGAGTAATAAAGCAGAAATATAGAACCACTAAATCTACTCCTTGTTTATACTATAGCAAAGGGCCCTGGCTGACAATAGAAAGCAAATAACATGAGAAAATCTCTCTGACAACTAGGCAGATAAGCCATTTGCCTCATCTTAGCTTCTATCATATCTATCTCTGTGCTGACACCAAAAAGAACAGTGTTTATGGAAGTGTAGGAAGGAATTGCTGATCCTCAACCCTCTGGAGGCAGCGGGGCTCATGCCACTGGCCCATGCTACCCTCCCAGCTAGCCCTTGTGCCCCAGGTGTCAGGAAGCTGTCTCTAAAAGGCTTTTGTTTATAGGGTTATTGAAATGAAAGAGCAGTAGTAACTGGGACAATTTCCCACTTAAGCCTCTGACACTGAGAGATCATCAGGGACAGGATACCCAAGTGCATCAATGCCAGGGTACAGAGGGCACAGAACAGCAGTGGTAAGCACTTGGAAATGTTGCTGGCATTATGGAATTCAAGTGCAGGTGCAGAGAACAGCCTGTTTCTAGTTGCGTGCTTAGATATGTTTTTTGCAGCCTGTCTTTCAGCAAGTGTCCACTGGAAACTGTAATCCAGGACTTTAAGCTTTGCTTATTAGATGGTTCATTCCCTTCTTTATCAATATTGAGGAATGTTTAATGCGGGGAGGACCTTTCTAGACATAGCTGATGATTACAGTAGCTTGAGGAATGCTCTTGATATTCTTTAAGAAAAGCAGAAAAAGCAAATGCATTAAAAAAAATTAGATACTTCTTTATGAAGCTTTTTTTCGTATGCAGCATTCACACAGTCGTTATTCCTTGCAAGAACTCAGAATTATCAAGGAAAAATCATTGATGTTAAGCATTCAGTTCCAGGATGGATTTCCCTAGAAAAAAATACAAGAAAAAAAAAAAAAAAGAAAAGAAAAAAAGAGACATTTTGCACATAGGATGAGGATTCACAGAAGCCAGTTTTCTGAGCAAGGATGATATAACATCATTGGGTGCAAACAGCAGCAGCGTAGTGGTCACCTTCACTGCTGAAGACATTGATGTCTCTGGCCTCTTCAGCACCCATATAGTTGGTCCTGATGGGGACTGTGCATTTGGTGCATTTTAGCTTAGAGCTGTAACATGGGATTTGGCTGGAGTTTAGATGCCTTGCTCCTTTCTCATTTTTGGCTACATTTCCTGGTGCACAGTTGGCAAAAGTAAGAGCAGAAGAAGGATGTCATCCCTGTCTGAGAGCTGATCCAGTCACTTCACTTCCTCATGATGGAGTTTCAGAAAACTTTAGAGTTTAGGTGTTTGGCCTGAAATCCATGTGGTGGGTATTTGGGTTGTGTCAGTCACTGCTGATGCACACATGGTGAGAATGGTTCCCGTGGGGCAGGAATTGTCAACACCATCTTGTGAGTCAGGCTCTCCAGTTCAAGCCCCCCTCTCCTTTCTTCCCAGGCACAGCAGGAGCCTCTCACCAGGGTCTCACAAGTGAGGTTAATCAGCACCAGGTTATCCAGGACGCTCCTAGCTGATCAGCATTGGTTGCTCCCTCAGCCTTTCCACTGAATCAGTTCAGGGGTACCAGAGCAGTAGGGAGCATTTGTGTGACAGGGGGTAAGATACACACTGTTGGTACTTTGGATCCCAGCTTGTGTCCAGCCCAAATTACACAGGGATGAGGCTGCTTGCAGTGAGAGTATAGCTGAAACATACTTGTCTACCCTGATCAGGGTTTAGTTTTGGATCAGCAATGACAGCCCATTATGCAGTATTTTCTTCTGCTGGGCAATCGTAAGTGCTTTGTATATATTATTTTTAATTTCATTCAGACAATATGTCCACGGCTGCTGTACTAAAGCAAAATAGCTCCAAAATATGAGCGTACTGGAAGTGAGGTTGGGAAAGCACCACTTGAACTGGGCAGGGAGGGTTCCTGCTCTGTTTATTTGTGTCAGACCTGGCTCACAGGCGCTGTGACTCTTTAGATTCACTTTTTTGCCCTGTTTCAAGTCCGAGACAGGAAGAAAGAGGGATAGCCTGTGAAGTGACACAGGAAGCAGGGTATTTTTAAGAAAAAATGCATTATAAGTCATGGAATCATAGAACAGTTTGGGTTGAAGGGACCTTTAATATCATCTAGTTCCAATCCCCTTCCATGGGCAAATACATACATGGTTTTTACCTGTGGTATTGTTTCATTTCAATCACTAGAAGAGAAGCAAAAAAATTCATGTAGTTGTCCTTGCTTATGTTTTGGCTTTACATTTTGTCCCTATGTCAGCCTGGGTAATTGAAATCCTTGAGGTCAACCTCATTTTCAATCCTTCCTTTGCTGTGCAAGTCAGGGATGCTGCAAGGAAAAATCTGTTTTCAAACCACTGTTTTGATTTGAATTTCAAATGATGTGAATATGTTTCTTTTGGCCTTGAGTTTCACTGAAGGTTGTTTTCACAAATTATAGGACCAAGTTAAGGCAGCCATGGTGTTTTGGATCTCCTTGCTCCAGTACTTTGGATGTGCTGCTCCTGAAGCCTGGAGTGCAAAGCCTCCCTTGCATGTGGAGCAGGGTGCAGAGCAAAGATTGCCCTGTGGCTGCTAGTGTTGATACTAGCCAGAATTGCAGTCCTGGGTGAAGTTTCAGGAGCCACCACTGCTCTCCACTGCCTAGTGGTTAGCTCGTATGGCCAGAATTTCAGACAGCACATTTCTGCTTCATGAAAGAGGCTATGCAAACAGAAGAAGCTATTTTCTCAATTTCCTGTATGCACCTAGTGACACTACATTAATGACATGAACTGCACAACACACATTATTAATGTCTGTTTATCTCTCTCGAGTTTGGCCTTCAAATTGTTTCAGTATCATACAGCTGTATGGATGTACTTGCTGTCCAGTGCGACCGAGAAGGAACATAAATCTGTAGTTCACCTTGGCCTGCAGACAGTGTTGGGTTCACTTTCTGACTGGCCTGTGTTAATCAGGTATCCTGCTCCTCCAGCTGTAAATCAGGCATTGTGATTAATAATCACAATGAGAGAGCTAATTAGTACTGGCATGTAGCTGTTTTATGGATTCCTCTTTTCTGGGAGCCAAATCCAACCATATGGAAAAATGTAGCTGAGACACTATAAATATGATTCCACTTAGACAGTAATTTCTTCTGTTTTCTGTTATCACAGCAGTGTCAGCATAAGCAAAACAATGAAAGTGAAGAGATGCCGTTGCAGATTTTATTACAAGTTTGAGGTCTTGGGACTTTTTTTTCGTCTTCAAGGACACTGTGTTAATCTGAAGAAAGCAGGCTTGATTTGTATTCATTTATGCCTGCCACAATTATTTAAGAAATAGCTCCAGTGCTCACACTTGAAGAGCTTCGGTTCTCTTTTAACTATTTCTGGCAGAGTTAGAAAGATATGCTTTGTGCTTTGTGTCATGACAACTTGTCTTCTCCAATAAGCCACATCTTAAACTGTGTCAGTCCTCTCTACATTCAAAGTAACTGTCTTCTGTTCATTGCTGTTGGATTGATGCTGTTGACTGAGTGTCTGCAGTGCAGCCAGCAGCAGCAAGTGAGGATTTCCACAGAAAGTGAAGTCTTTAGTAGTAAAGTGCAGATGGGCACCAGGCAGTGGTTGACTCCAGGTAGCCGGGAATCCTTGGGCAGAGCCACTTCTGATCTTCATGTTGATCTTCATAGAACCCACAAAATATAAAAAATCATCTGTATTTAAGGATCCATTCACAAGGCTGCTGTTCTAGTATCAGCTACTGAAACTTTACTGGCATGGTGAAAGCAGAGGCAAATGAAATAAAATGTAGAGGAGTAGGAATATCTCTTATACTCTAAATCTTTACAGGATCACTGCAAAGCAGAGACTGTCTTCTGAGAACAAACAGTTCTCCCCAAAGCCAATTCTTTGTGTTCACTTTGTTATGTTGTGTTTTTAGACTATTTTTAAACTATTTTGTCCAAAATTACTAGCCTGGATCAGCAAATGTGACTTGACTGCAAGTGGGAGATGTCAAGGATGGGTTTCCAAAATGCTGCATTGGAGAACTTTAGATAAGCAGCAAGAGGGAAAGGCCTTTGTGCTTCTGCTTCTTGTGAAATCTAAAGGAGAGCAACCTGCCACAGTGTAGGATTCTGGGGGAGTGAGGAAGTCACACCCTGTTTTCTGGAAGGAATAGAAAAATACCTGCTGAGGGAGAGGCAGGAGAGCTCTTCCTTTCTGGTTTACATAATTATTTTTGCAGTCTTGCCTTGCAACAGGTGCCTCAAATAGCTTTTTTTCAGTCTTTTGCAATAGTTGACCAACCTTCTCTTCCATAAGAGTATTTTCTTCTGAGATTCCTCATTTTGCTTGTGAAAGGTTTCAGAAACAACTTCTGTTACAGCCATTCCCATCCAAGCCTTAAAGTATATACAAAGCCCTTACATAGTTGCATCAATATGACACAGTTTGCTTTAGGGCTTTTTCCCCTCTTTAAGCTGAACATTGTCAGAAGTGGTATGAGGTAAATGATGGTAAATCATAGTTTAGTGCCAAAAAAGGTTTTTCAATTGTCTCATCAAAAGCCAATACCATAGGAGAAATTAAACTGCTGCTCTAAAGCTAATACAGAGAGCTCTGTGACTTCTTCTTTCTTTCTGTCCCAGAAACTGCTACCATAAATCATTTCTCTTCCAAGGCTTCTGTTCAGTGTACTACTTCTTTTCGTGACACTTAACCCACTAGCATTGTGTACTGCATGTATTATGCATTGCCTTTTGTGCATGCCATATATTACGAAGAGCTTTCTATCCCTAAGGGTTTCTACATCTATTTCTGTGAGTTTGCCCTACAGGGTACTTTCATGAAAGTCATCAGTTAGCCTTTGCTATGAAGAAAGAGATAATAGTAACTGAAAGTAGGTCAAGCTCATTAGATTATGATTAAAAGGCAGATTTCTTTTTCTAATGCGGTGAATGTGGTTCTAGTGGGTGGGCACTGGGCAGAAGAGGTGCTGGAGAAAAGTCACAGGTGCTGTGTCCTTGGCCACTCTGTATTTTCAGTTATTTTATAGCTTTTGTTGAATACTGACTCATAAAGAGTACAGCGACCTTCAATTTCATTCTAGCGACTTTCTTTAATGCATCTTAAAAAAGAAATGCCACACATGGTCCTGCCTTCACGCTCTAGGATGAATCTAGAGCAGACAGTTGGCACCACCAGTAAGTTGGTTTCAAAGCAGGCTTGTAATTTGCCTCTTATAATGCTTTATCTTCAGCTTTTTTGGGAACATGCATGTCCACCACAAACAGAGGATTTTGTCACTGTGGAGATCGAGTTAGGATTTAGGATTTGGATTTTCCTTCAGAAGTATTTTAGGACCTGCCTTGAGCTCCTCAAGCTAATGAAATCCCAGGCTGACCTTGGTCTGAGGTCTGAGGACCTACTCTCAGTACCTTGGTGGGAGCCCTGCACTCCCTCCTTGTCACTGGCGGGGCTGCAGAGGAAGTGGGACACACCTACCACCTCTTGCACCTCTTCCTCTGTCAAGGCACTGACCTCTTTATTTTAGTGTCTCAACTGAGCTGGAATAGCATTGTTGGCAACCTCGTCTCTGTGGCTGAATTTGAAAACAGTTCCTCAGGTGCAGTTCAAGTAGTAAATGGTCTGTATGGGCACCTTATGGGGAGTGGATTCCCGAAGCTCTCAAGTGTTGAGCTCCCACCTGCAGCTTTCCCTTCATTGATTGCACTGGTCTCTACAGACAACAGTACTGTGCTTCAGGTGTGACTGCCTTGGTGACAGGGAGGGTTTTCAGGGTGCAGGACTGGGTAAAGCACCTTTTATTTCACCAGCCTCTGATTTAATTAGCCCCCTGCTGTTCCTGTTCTCCTGCATCTGCAGTAACTGTTTATACACGTGAGACTACATGCCAGGCTGAGGCTCTCTATTGTTCATTGATCAGCAGTAGTCTTTCTATGTAAGATGTTAACTCAGCTCCTTTGAAGGACAGATTTCCTTCTTTTTGATTCTGTGTAACATGACAGGGTTGGCATTTTTCCCTCTTGTTAATCATCCATGTTTCACTGGTCACCACAATCATCACAGTTTGTTCTCCAAGTGATTCCTTGACACCAGATAATTTCCATAAGTACGCAGCATTTAAATGCAACTTGCTATCATGTGTCTCTTTTCCTCGCTTGTCCTTAGATGTAAAGGAGCATCTCACTATGGCCTTACCAAGGAACGGAAGAGGCGTTCCCAAGACTGCTCTCCGGACCATGGCTCCAGCTTAGCGGTAGCTGCCCTGGGCCCTGAGCTCTCAGCAGCTGCGGCCATCGCCTTAATGACAGATGAGCCAGGGCTGGTGAACCCGGCCTTCAGCCCCACCTCGGAGGACAGCCAGCTGGGCAGCAGCCCTGGAGACCTGCACCGCAGCAACCGAAACAGAAGTAAGAGCTAAAAAGGTGGCTTCAGAGCCTGGTGGCCTCTTTCAACATTGATTTTTCTGTGAAATATAGGTTGTTGGAGGATTTAAAAAAAAGGGGGAGGATATCGAAAGCTTTCATTTTACATGGTATATCCAGTTGTGTACTCAGTGACCAAATAGACTTGAGTTGAAAACAAAATGGCTTGGCCAGGGGCAGCATCAAGCTGAAGATAGACTAGCTGTACCCATGCAAACTGCAAGTCTTAAGAAAGATTATTTAGACAAATCAGCTCAGTTGGAAGATTAAATGTTATGTATGATGTGCTGGGGAGATGGTGTAGCTGTGTAACGGCTTCACCAGAGCCTGGTGGCCCAGGTAACCCCCATGGATGTGGACACATACCCAAAAGCCTGTTTGGCAGTTACCAAGTATTCGTAGGAAAAATACACCTTAAGAATTGCCTTACGATCTTGGGAGGCGTCTGCCAGCTTCTCAGGAAGGTGCAGCTCGGAAGAGCTGGTCCTGCTGAAATAACCACAGTCAGTGACAAGTTGCGTCAGGAAATCTTGCCTTGATCTTTCACCCTGTGACACCGCACTCGTCTCTGATGAGTGTCATATTTGAAAAGCATGTCCTGCCACAGGCAGACTCAGAAGTGTTAACTGTGAGTTCAAACTGCGTATTTGAGGATTCTAAAGCCAAAATGGATAGCCCACCTTGTTGGACCAGTTGTGTCTTGAGAGAATTGATAAAGGGCTGAAGAAAGACCAGAAAATGAGCAGTGCTTTCTTCTTGTGTGCATGGAGCTGGAGGGGCGAGGAAGGGGATAATGCAGGAAGAGAACTCCAGAATCTCAATAAATCCTGTCAGTTTTATTGAGTTTAGAGGCCACAGTCTGGTTTAAGGGAATGTTGTACTATTAGATTACAATGTTTGGCTAGCATACAGAGCTGGAAGAGACAGAACAGCAACTGCCATGAAGATGTCTTTAGCAGGATGGAAAAGAGCAACATGTTTTGAAAGTATTATGACTTTTCTTTTGTATTGCCTTACTCAGGTCAGAATATGTGACATATTTGATCCTTCCTACCTGATAATCCTTGAATTTTTGACATGAAATTGTTGGCAATCGTTGGTGGCTTTGGAAGCCTTGCAAGGTTTTGAGGCAGTAATAGTAGTGGGGATTTTTTCAAGAAGAGTTTTTAACAACTTCCAACCTTTTTTTTGTCACACTTTTGTAGCTTGGGAAAGGCAGTGCTTCTTCCTTTTACTTGCATTTTTCACAGGATTTATGCTGAGATTTTGTCTTGGCAGAGGATTATTCTTTCCAAGGCTACCACACTCACAGAAGATGTCTCTTTGTGGCTGGCAAAACAGACTGGGAAGGAGGCAATTCCAGGGTATAGAACTGAGGTAGGGTAATTGTACCCAAATTCATGTGGGTGCAGCCTTAGAGTATCAGCAGGACTCAGGTGGGAAGGTGAAGTGCAGGCAGCCCTGTTGTTGATGTTATAGCCCATCATATGCCAAGGGCTGCAGAAATGCTATGGTTCTATCTCAGAACTGTTGAACTATATTGATTTGTTTTTTCCTGCTGTTGCAGCTCGACACTTTGAACGTTCCACTATAAGAAGCAGATCTTTTAAAAAAATAAACAAGGCGTTCAGTGTTCTTCGAAGGACAAAAAGTGGAAGTGCTGTTTCCAACCAGACTGACCGTGAAAGAGAAACTGTTGGAAACTCTGCTGCTGGAGAGGAAGGTAATGCTTTGTTCTCCTTGTGTTATCACTTAAAATGGGGTAGGGGATCCTATCCACATGGGAACCGGATGTCCATGACTGACATGCCTTTCATGTGGTGGACTGTGTGTGATTAAAAAAAAAAAAACCAAACAGAAAACTCAATCTTTCCTTATTTTTTATTTAAAAAGATGTAAGTGACTAGCAGGCAGGACTGTTGCTGGGATGTGTGGGACCTCATGTAGGGCTGTTCTGGTAACAGCCTGAATGCTACAGCCAGCCTAGTATCTAGCACACAGGATGTGGGATCTGATGTCTATGATCTATCACTGGAGCTGTCATTGACTTGCTCTGTAATTTTGTTCAAGTCTTCATCAGCATGTGCCCGTCCCCCTAAAGCAAATGGATCACAGTGATCATACTTTATAGGAAGTTAATAAGTTTTGGCTAATGTTTATGAAGCACTAGGAATTTCCATTGGGAGGATGGTATGAAAGTGCAAAGTACTGTAATTATTCCAGCATTTCTGTGGGATCCTTGGTGACAGACTTGTATTACCCAACCCAGGCTGGTGATGAGGTAAGAATGTTCTGTTCTTAAACGGGGGGAGAGGCAAGTTTGCCTCATGCATGTCAGGGATGAGGGTCTGGCAGGCAGTAGCACTTAACATTTGACATTCTCAAAACAATAAGCAAATGTTACTAATCACTCTGGACCATAATTATAAAACCAACATTGGCATTCAAGCATCAGTAGGACGTGATGAATGAGTGGTAATCATTGCCTTAATCAAGGTCTTCAGTGAGCTTATTATTCCTTTGCTTGAGACCTCAGGAACTCATGTCTCTTCCCAGACCAAATGTCCAGGATACAGGCTTTAAGAAGACAAAATATCCAACTTCTCTTTGCTCTGTATTCAAGTTCTCATTGAAACCCCCACAAAATAAGGACAAAAGGCCACCAAATGCTACTTTTAAGCATCATTGTTCCTGAAGTGGTGAATTGGGGAACCATGTTCAGTATTCTGCTTTATTTGCTTATTCTTTCAGGAGAGTTTCACTATGTTACTGTGTTTGTGGTACTTACTCTCCTACCTCACATACTTGCTGATGTAGCCAAAATAATACGTGGTTATTCAAAACTGTGAACCTTTTCCATAAAAGGAATGTGAATATCCTCCTTGACCTGGAAACATTATTAATAACTTTACTGTCCCAAATATTTTATTATGTTTCTCCAAGTAAAATTTTGCAAATAAGTTGTTTGTATCTCTATATAGGCAGACAGGTATATTTCTCATTCCCAAGCAACTCTTCAATCCACTGTAAGCAAAAGTTTGCCTTTCTTCAGAAGTGGAATTCTGCATGTCCCAAGTCCATACTTTTGAAAAAACACCTCTTCAGGATGGGACACAGTGATTTTAATGACCGCTTTCTGCCTAGACATATAGTTGACATTAGTAACTCTTCCACTGAAAGCTTGGTTTCATGTCCAGAGTGTGTGGATGATCTGGATGTCAACAGCACCTATGCAGTAGCCCAGTGTAGTCCAGATATTAACAGAAGGAGGTGTGTACTCTGACACTGGCCTTTACATTTCCAACAGAATGAAAAGTACTGCTGTCTCAATTTTAAGAAACATATAATGGGGCCCTGAAGTGGCAATCACTTCAGGGTCCCACTGACAGTATCAAGGTTGTCCATTCTCTCCTTGGCTCTGCTTGCAGTTTCATTCCTCTGTACCAAGCATGACTGTAAACTTGCAAATGTATTTGGCTGCACTGGAAAAACCAGGTAGGCATGTAATTACTTAATAAGCAGTTACTCTTAACTATGAGATCACAGAAGCTGGGTACCTAAATTACTTTATTAACTACATTTGCAAAGAATGCATTTTGATTACACAGTTCTGGAATTTAATCTTAAAAAAATGCAAGCAAATAACTTGCAGCAATACAACTTGAACAAAAATCTCTATTCAGTTCTTTGCAACAGGTGCTTTGTGTAATGTCATTTCAAAGGCTCTCTCTGTTTCTTCTTGTTGGAGGAAGAAATGAATGTACTTCTTTCTGTAGCAGTTATCCTGACAGCTGGAGGCTGGTTTTTTTCTCCAGCTTGTACATGTTCCTCTTTCATTTATTTTTTTTAAATCCTCAGTTGCTCTGAACAGTCTGCTGTTGGACTTCTGATTAGAGCTGTTGGTCAGTCTTTAGGGATAGCTACAGTATGCTCTGCCCTGTGCTTGCTGCAGCTCTGGTCCTAACTCATCGAAGAAAAGGCAGTCCCATGTGTCTGTCTCCCCATTGCCACTCCACTTTCCCAGGCATGGAGATGCTTCTGTGGTGGTGAATGGAGATGGTTCCTGAGGTTTCACAGGTTCATGTTTGGGACCACCTGAGACCACAACTCAGCTGTGCCTCATTGCTCGAGGAGATTGGACAGCACTTCACCAACTTTCCTCACCAGGCTTAGTCAGTGTATGTACACAATAAAGCTGTGACTATGCCAGCCTCACAGTGGGCACAGAGTGATGTGTACCCTTCTTGCTGATAACTTCTTATTGATAAAGGAGCTGTCAGATCATCTGGCAAAGCTCAAAGTTCATCTGACCCCAGTTTTCAGAATTTCCTCATCTTAGTTCAGATGTCTCTGTTTGATCTGTGTTTTGCCCATATTTCAGTCGAGGGAGCTCTGAGAATGAAAACCATAATGAGTATCTATGTATTGACCTTCAGCATTCCACTGCAGTGTGTGTAGGTGCCTTTAATTTGAAGCTACTATGTTTATTGGGCCAATGCTCAGTTGCAATATGACTGTCAGAGTGCAAGACAAACTAATCATTTCCGATGTGGAAGAAAAAATATTCAAATTCTGCTTAACTTGAAGCTGAATGCAGTACTGGTTTTGGAAAACCCCTTTGATATCTATAGACATTGAAAAATATGATGTATAATGTCAAATGTGTTTCTGTTATAATTACAGCAGAGAAATAGTTACAGTCTAATGCTATCTTATACCTGGAGCTGCTAGCAGTTCTGCACTGTGAAGATTAGTTCCCTATTTATGTTTCTAGTTCGTGGTTTGATTTGTTTAATCAATGTTATATGTGCTATTTTGAATTTAAATTATTCAGGCTTTCTTTGTGCCTCTGTTTAAACATTTTTGTGACATTTTCAGCAGAGAATTGTTAAATGTCCAAATCAAATAAAATGTTAGATGTGAATGAGAAGTGCAAACACTGATGAGAAAATATTTGAGGGAAGGAGTTGTTAAGATTTTCTCATTTTTAATAATTTGGTGTTTATCAATAACCCATGCAAAATAATATTTTTCTGTAGTGCAGCACCCAAGCTTGTGATATCTACCGAAGAGTAATTTTATTAATAGCACTTGCAGCTACAAATAGCTTTCCAGGACTGAAGTAGAAATTCAGAAAGTTTAAAAGAGGTGGTTTTATTCTGAGACATGAGGGAAGGTGACAGGGACATGCTTACGGCACTGATGCATTTAAGATGTAATATCCTCTGACTGGATCTAGTAGTGTAAATGACCTTGACAATCTACTTAAATGGTGAAATATCTCCAAGCAAAGACTGCTCCAGCTTTGCTATGCTTATTTGTATCATTGTGCTCTTAGCTTGGCATTACACTTTTAATTCACTTCCAAGAAAGACTATAAACAGATATACTCTTTGCTTAAACTGATCTACAAATACAAGTTGCAAACCAGCTAATGTTTTAGGAGGAAAGAATTTGCAGGTGCAACTGAAAAAACCTCTATACAATTTTACAGTAAAAGAGAGCTGTTTCTGGCTTTCAAAAACATTGATTAGTTCCATTTTGCAGTCAAGCCATTGTAAAAGAAATTGAATTTATGATTGCTTGAGGATGACAAATGTTTTTCAAAGTCAAACTCATTCTTAGTCTCATGGTAGGTGCAGTTCTACCACCTCTTATTGCAGCAGTCAAGACCAAGGCAGCCTCAGCAGGCACTGGCAAGACCACGGAACAGTTCAGTTCAGTGGGAAGCCTGTATTATATATATATATATATGTATATATATATACACATACATATATATGATAGATAAATGGATAGATATGCTTCAATATTTGGAAAAGTACATGAAGAAAAAGAAGGTAAGTGAAACACACATGGTATCAAGCATTTCATGACATTAAAGCTCTCTATGTGCAGAAAAGAAAGTGGTTTATTGCACCCCAGTACAAGACAGTGCAGCCCAACTTCTGCCTCAGGAAGGCTGCACCCCACAGAAATGCCACACTGTTTCTGTTTTTCCCAGATTTGATTCAGTTGCGGTTCTGATTTCCCAGAACAGCTGTACAGAACTGGTTCAAAGTGCTCTGCTCCGGAACGATGAGCCAGGCAATTTCCAAAAGAAAGGGGTTGTCTCTGTAGCATTTCCTCTGCTGCAGACTGATAAATTTTCCTGCTGTAAATAAGAGAGCCACAACTCTTTTGAGACACATTCAGCTCTACAACAGTTTAATTTTAGTTATTTTGGGGCTCCTTTGTTGAGAGGAATGTCCAGAAGGAAGAAGAGATGTTAGAATTGGCATCGCCTTCTACCTGCCCCCTCTATCAGAGCAGCATCCCTGGAGAATTAGTGGAAGGCATTAAATCAAAATGATGGCAAACCGCTGGGAGAATGAAACGCTGCATGAAAATCCATTGGGAAGGAAGTGTTGCAGAATAAAGTCCCACACCAGTGCAAGGGCATGTGACATTCAGAGACACAAGAATTTTCCTACAATAAGTTACACAAGCTTCATTTAAATTCTGGTGTCCAGATGCTGGGAAGCATGAGTGTGTGTCCCTGCAGACAGCATTATTTGTGGCGATGGGCTGGCATCTCACATCAGTCAGGCCTTCTGATCTAAATGAGGACTTGCAAACACAGACACAAGTTTTGTTTACAGTGACCTTTGATTAATCTGGACTCAAGAGTCACAGCAAATCTTACACAGTGCTTTGAAATACCAGGAATGAAGACAGAAGTTACACTCATGGCTGCACTATCGGAAGGAACGTGGTACGCATAGAAGTCAGCTGAAACCTGAGCATTGAAGGAACACTATCATTAATTATTATAAACTGTGGGGATAAAATATTAAGCGTAGTTAAAATTTTGTAGTACTATCTCATGGCCACTGTACTAATGAATGTTTGGTGTCCTACATTGTGCCAGACAAGCGGAGTTTACTTTGCAAAGCTGGTCTCTCCTATGTTATTTGTTACTGTAATGGGATGTGTGAAAATATAAATAAAATTGCACACTATTATAAGGGAAATATTTTTTGAGGAAAAAGCTCACACAATCTTTCTGAATGCAGATGACATTTTATTATATTGACAGATTCAGAGTCCTCCATACAACCCCCGGTGACAAAAGCACAACACTCTGTGGGAAAGCCTGCAAGAATCACCAAAAATGAGACAGAAAGTCTCCTTTCTAGATTCAGCAGCTCTTCGATATTTAAGGACTGGAAATATAAAATGGTAAAGAAAGGTATGCAATACTCCTGGGTTTTCCAACTCTGGAAGACCTGGCCTAAGATAACGGAGAATTCCAATAAGACTGTAAGGGCTGGAAAATGGAGTATGTGAAAAATGATACTCCAGCCTCACAACAGGCTGAGTGATGCAAATCCTCAACCCAGTTGGAGCTGAAGACCCTTAAATTGGCCTGCTGAGGCCCCATTCACTGTACACAACCAGATACCATATCCACCTTTTCTGGGCATGGTATAAACATTCAAAAATTCAATTCAAAGACATTGCTTTCTAGACATGGCATCATCTTATAATAGGTGTGGTAGGTTTTGATCAAACTGCACACAGTGAATGCAGGCTTTTTGGTGAAAAATTATTATGAATTCTCTTATTTTAAAGAAATGTGTATTTGTGTATTTTATACATTTAGTTTGCCAGATGTTACTGTTAGTTTATCAAAATAGACATTGGCCTTTCATTTACAGCAGTCTAGGTTGTTGGCAATACAATGTCTGTGTATATGTCTGGAACAAAAAGAGGCAAGTCTTCAATGAAGAGAGCAGAAATTAATGGATCATGGAGTTATTTTCGTTGCTTAGCCCATCTGGAGAAAATGGTTCAATTTATTAGTTATATTTGATGGAGTGCACAAATCAAATAAAGACAAGAAGTAAGACAGTACAGCCTG
Organism: Manacus vitellinus; assembly: GCF_001715985.3. Taxonomy (NCBI): domain Eukaryota; kingdom Metazoa; phylum Chordata; class Aves; order Passeriformes; family Pipridae; genus Manacus; species Manacus vitellinus. The sequence continues at coordinate 21,575,076 of NW_021938789.1, read as the reverse complement.
CTAACTATAAAAGAGAAGCATTAGAAACTTGTAAACTGGCAAGAAAAATGTCTTGAGAAGGTTTGCTCTGTTGTAGATTGCTCACTTCAGAAGGAAATTAGGCATTAAAAATTCCTCTAAAAGAATCTCCATAAACTCATATTGAAAGTCATCCAAGTGCCACTGCAAGACTTAACAAACCAGTTAAGGCATTGTTCAAGATGCAAAGAAACTTATATAAGTTTATACCCTATGTAAAGATATATGTAAGTCTTGTACAAGTGTAGAGACTTGTTCACTGCCACGTTGCCCTGATTTTGCTCTGGGATTACAGACTGAAGTAACATGAGAGTGTCAATAGCTTGTTCAATGCACAGTTCTCCATTGACAAGAATTGTAACTGAATAATTCCTTTAGAAAAGTTTTCAGATTGAGCTATGGGAAAATGAGTGTCTGAGTCAAAAAGCACAGTTTGCTAGGATGTGAAGTGAGTCATGCAGTGGGAAATGGAAGTAGTTCTACTATAGGAATGTTTTGGTCATCTTCAAAATATATATATATACACATATATAAATTTATGCTATTTGTGTTCTGAGAAGATCTAGGTATCCAGATTTTCATTTGCATTTTACACATAGCTACCTTTGTAGCCACACTAAGAATGTAAAATTTGCATGCTTATTCTGATGCAGGGATCAGACCACTAGTGATTTTTGAGGAGTACTTGTATCATCTGACTTAAAGCACCCCACTGAGATGCCAGAGTTAATTGCCTCATATTTCTTAAGCAGCGGTGGATAACATTTGGCACTTCCAGGGGTGATTTAACAGTTACAGGGGTATTGATTCCTTTGAATGCCTGTGCACTATAAAGGAAGTCAGAGCAAGTGGATCACCAAATTGTGCATTTGACTTAGAGGCCTGGATTTAGATCAAGTGAATCCACACTTCAGGCTAGAGAGAATTGAACAAATTATAAGCTGAGCAATAGCATTTAGAAAATAGAAGAGTATGGGGAAAATGAAGCACCTTCTGTTCCTGAGACATTAGTTGCATGCCAAACTTAAGTAAACATGTATTAGGGCAGGAACTGCTATTACAAGAGTATAAACTAAATGAATACTTGAGTATTAGGTTGGAAAAGGCTGTGTAGTTATCTAAATAGACTTTTATTGCCTGTCAACTCTTGTAAAACCACAAAGTCGAAGTCTGTGCTACCGGTAGGTGCTTTTTACAGATGTGGAGGAGGACAGCTTCCCACCCCGAAGAACATATGATCAAAGAAGTGGTAAGGGATGCAACATGGTGTTTCTCAATATTTTTTTCCTGTTCTTTCTTCCCCCTTGCTCTCTCCCAAAAGGTTTTGGTGCCTTGCTGGTTTGTTGCCTGCTAATTCTGTACTAGCAAATATTTATTCTATCTCAGATACTGGTCTGTTAATTTTCATTTTACACTTAACCACTATTCAATAACAATTACTGTACTTTCATTTCTAAAATAGGTTATTGAAAAAATACTAGCAGTTAATTTTTTGGTTTACAGGTTTTTCATATAAGCACTGGATTGGACCCACATGCAAAAAATTCAAAAGCTTTCTCTCACCTGTGAGGGATTCAAAATTATTGAAGGCTGACACACCTGTGCTGTAAAACTCCTAGGTGCTTTTACTTCAACATTGCTCACTGCTGAGTGTGGACCTAGAAGGAAGGAGAGTATTAGTGACATGCTGTGAAATCAAACAGGCCAGTTGAAAAGTGTTGTTTGGAGGAGGATACTCTTATCCAGTGCATTATAAATACAAAAAGACCTCTGCCCACCATTAGTCCCTCCTCCCCACAGCCAGATTGCCACGGCCAGCAGAGATCTTTCCCTGCAGGCACTTTGAGCATACCATAGTTTTAACACAGATACATCACAGTAAGAGCCAGTCATTCCTACTTCCTGGAGCTCAAGCAGTGATGAAAGGAGAGGAATCTGGTAGGGAAACTACTGTATGGTTTGGATTGTCTAAGATATCTTGTCCTTCTGTTAGCTGAAGATAAATAAAATGCTTCCTTGGATGTCACAAGCCAAGCACCCAGTCCTCCACTATGGCATCAAAACCAGAGAACAGCCTGGGATGCTACCAGTGAGACAGAGCGTACAACCCAGCACAGAAGGGATGGATGTTTGTTGAGGTGCCCACGCCCATCTGCTCTAGGGCCAGCAAGGAACTGTGGTGTGGTTCTGAGGTGTCTCTGGGGACTAAAAATGTATTTTGTTCCCCTAAAATGTGTAACAGTTTTTAAGTACATTTCATCTGTCCGGATTACATCAAAGGTTTAGGGCTGTGTTTTGTGGGGGGAAAAAAGGAATATATTAATTGTGAAAAGATCCCTTCAAGTCCACTCAGCAAGCATACCTATTCTTTCCTACCCTCTTACTATAAATTATATCCATGCATAAAACCTAGTTTGGCTAACTGGCAGGTACTTGAGCTTGTGCCATACGTATTTCAACAAAGTAAAGCTGTGATGTCAAATAAATACCTTATGTGCGTTTCCAGGTTTTCCCAGGTTGTATCACCTGATTCCAGATGGGGAAATTACCTGCATTAAAATCAGCCGTACCGATCCTCATGAAAGTCTGGCCATTAGGATTGTGGGAGGCAGTGAGACTCCCTTGGTTCACATTATTATACAGCATATTTATCGAGATGGGGTAATTGCCAGAGATGGAAGATTGCTGCCTGGAGACATGATACTAAAGGTACAGTACTGTGGAGGTACAAGATAAAAATATCCTAACAAAGAATAAGGTTAAGTCAATTATAATGATAATTGCAACATTGCATGCAGAAAGACATTCAGTTCCTCTACATGCTGTAATGATTTCATTAATTTCAACAGTTTTTGAAGTTCATGGATTTGTTTCTGTTTCCTAGTAGCTGACAAACCACTCTGATTTCTCCTCAAACATGGTGGATCCAAAATGCAATGTAGGACAGTAGACTGTCGGCATTTCTGCCCCAGTGGTGCAAAACTTGTTTCTGTCAGTAGAGACTGGGCTTTTTGTCCAGGTTGTTTCCACTGAACTGTGGGCCTAAATCTCAGTTGGTGAGGGTTCCACTGCCTCATATTCCACTTATACCAGGATAGGTGACAGGAGGCTGATGAGTGTTATTTCAGCATCTAGCTCCTCTGTATGATGTGTTCAATACCACAGGAGTGTTAGACACTGCCCACTTTATTTTGTGAGTGTTGCTCCACCAGCAGCCCCAGGTGAAATCTTTAAGAACAACTTGAGCGGTCTCCAGGCATTAGCTGTTGACTGCTATTTCTGCTCATACTTCTGTAGAAATGTACAAGAGATGAACAAGAATTGGGCCAGATGGTTAAAGATCATATATCTTTACATCTTTACATCCCATCAGCAACAGCTTTTGAATGGGAACTGCACTCTCAGTTGCCCCAGTGACTTGGAGTTCAGCGAGGGTGGTAAATTATATTAATACATCAGTCTTTAGACAAAAAGAGTGACTACAGAAAATACTAGTTCCTTCCTTGCTTTGATACTTTGATGATGTGTATTTGGAGTGCACAGGTATATTCACATTGCAAGCCAGAGGTATGGCTGCAGCTCACCCAGGTTTTCCAAATTAGAATCTCTCACATTTGAGAGCAGGCTGCTTTGTTCACTGTAGGCAGGTCATACTGCCATGGACAGACTGGTACTGATGCCCAGGCTAACCCTTGTGGCATTAGCTGGGATAAGGCTACAGGAGCTGGAAGTTGCATGGACTGCAAAGATCTGACATCATATCTCTGGGCTGGACTCTCGATGTCCATCCCACTGCCTGCTCTGGCATGCCTAGCTGGTAGAGTTAGTGAGTAGTTCCCCAAGTCCTACTGACTTTTTCTACTACATATTCCATATGAGTAATTACTAAGGATACAATCCTCTAAAGTTCAGAGCACCACGTATAAGCCACCATGCTTCCCTAGCTTTTGTTGACCCCAGTGGTATCTGAGGACACTTGAGGCATGCCAAGGTTGTGCCACGCCTTCTACTTCATGTCGGACAGACCCTGGCCAAAAAGGTTTCTCGGGATCACAGTGTGGACATACTTCACTGTAGTAGTGTATAAAAATGCCTGGGTGTTAGCTGGATAAGTGCCTTTCTCAGTTGTGCCTTTCATGGAGGCTTTTTGTCCTGGTGCCAGCACAGAGTGGCAGAGTTACTGGCACCACTGAAACAAAACTGTTCCTGCAGTGCGCATCCAAACTGCACTATGAAGCTGTGACTGTAGCATGGATGGGCCCAGCTCAGCTCTCCCCAGCTGTGGCTCATTGCCCAGGGATTTACTGAGGATTCTTAGGAATTTCAGCCCCATCCTGCTGCAGCTCATGCTGTTTATGGTACCCAAGCTGGCAACTTTTGAGGTGTGTCTCTCTGGGTGCAGACCCCCCCACCAGACTGTAGCAGGGACAGCCCCATCATGCCACACTGGCAATCTGCAAAAGCAAACACCAGCCAAATGCTTTTGTCCATGCTGGGGACCATTTCTGTTACATTTTGGAGACATTTCTTAATATTTAAATGGTTCAATCTGTACAGTGTAAAACTATGTGGAAATAACTTGTCTGATTAGGGTTTTCCAGCCAGCAGTGAGTTACAATCTTGCAACTGGTTTTTATTTAGCAATATAAAGTGCAATGCCTAGTCATTCTTACACATATGGACATGACAGGATTGACTGGAAGCTCTTTCTTTTCACCATCCAAATTAAAAAAGTAGTAGTTGTGCAGTTTTACTGTCATCTGAGTTAAATCTTACCTGGAAAACACTGAGAAACTTTAAAAGTCTGATTTCTGGTGTGGTAAATCATCACAATTTCTGGTAAATATCCAGGGCATTTAAAGTTCTACTTGAGGTTCTTTTCTGCATTTTAATTAGAGATTCATTACTGGGAAACATTTTTTTTCTTTTACTGTCCCGAGAACAGCTGGGAGATAATGAAGGGGAGAAACAGGATGAAAGTGGTGTGAGTGAAAGGAAAGGTTGGCAAGGCAAGTTGAAATCAGAAGCTAGTGGAATAAAACTAAGATCTATGAAAGGATATTGAAGCTTGGGAAGAACAATAAGAAAGACGGAAAATAACATGTATGTCTGGAGACTATCAGGGAGAAAAGGGAAGAAGGGCAGAAACTGTCTGTACAGCACATCCTTTCCTTGGGGGAAAGGCTGTTCTACACTGCAAGCTTGGCCTCCTGCTTGACACAGTTTGAAATAGCACATGTCACTTTGTATGAAGACATCTGTGTAAATAGAGCTGCTGTTTCCAGTGCCAGCTCGGAATAGACTGGCTTCCTGCTGCTGATTTACACTTCTCTCTTCCAGGTAAATGGCATGGACATCAAAAATGTGCCTCACAACTATGCCCTGTCAATTCTGAAACAACCCTGCCACGTGCTCCGACTGACAGTGCTCCGAGAGCAGAGGTACCGATGCCGAAACAGCGGACTTTCCCTTGATGCTCACTGCAATAGGGATGACAGTTTCCATGTTGTGCTAAACAAAAGCAGTCCAGATGAGCAGCTGGGAATAAAGCTGGTTCGCAAGGCCGATGAGCCGGGGGTATTTATTTTCAACTTGCTGGAAGGTGGCATGGCTGCCCGTGATGGACAGCTTCAGGAGAACGACCGGGTGTTGGCCATCAATGGGCATGACCATCGGTACGGCAGTCCAGAGAGTGCAGCCCAGCTGATACAGGTTTGTCATCACCACTTTGACCACAGTTTTTGAACTGTGCAAAAACCAAGCAGTGTGTTTTCACCATCCACTGCAAAGCGGGACCAAACATTGAGTTTGTGTGTTTGGAGGAGGGAAGGAGACATTCAAGCTTGGATGAGAATTTACTCCTCTAAAAGCTCCTTGGTTTCATTGTGTCTTCAAGGGTGAATGTGGGCATGGACTCTCATGTGTCGGGTAGTGGTGCCTGCTACCATCAGGCTTTAGAACATACAGATCACTGTAAACATCTCTATCCTCTGAGCATCATCAAAGCGTGATGCCATCTGCCAAAAGGCATGCCAACCTGCACCCTGGAAGCACTGGGTCCGGTAGGATCCTAACTCCTCCAGCTCAGAAGGAGTCACAGTGCTCTCTGGTGCAGCCCTGGAGCAAACCAGAGTAGCCTAAGGCAATGGATGGCAAGTTTCAGAATGAACAACACCCTCCCAAACTCAGTGATTTCCCATGGATGTGTTTTACAACTGAAGGTAGTCCATTCCTTATAGGTATTTCTTACCTAAATCCAGCATATAGAAATCCAAATGTTTTGGAAAAATGGATTTGTAGCTCTAGTTTTTATAAATCTCTATTTGGATGCTCATGGAGAATTAAAGGAATGCCTCTGCAATGCACTAAGCAGTCTTAACACGAAACTGTCACAAAAAAAAAAAAAAAAACCTGTGCCTTTCTTAGCTACAAAATCAGTCAGCTTCTGCCTTATTTCCCCTCCAGAACCATTTTCATTTGTTTTCTCTGTTTACAGACTATGGGTTTTTTTAGAAAACTTCAACATAAAAAGCAAAGCCAAGAATCTTTTGTTGCTTTTATCTCGTATTTATAGCACTTATTATACTTGTGCATTTTTAAGTTTCATTTGGAGGCATGTAGAGTGTTCACATATTGAAGAATTTCATGGGCTTCAATAAAAAGATGTCAAATCAGGCTGGCTGCTTCCCCTTTTCTGACAGGTATAATCAGGGTGATATAAGTCGGACTGAAAGAAGCATTCAAATGCATTCATTTTGTGGAAAGGATTCCTCTGTTAGCATAGAATCACAGTTGGTTGTAGCTAACTTTTATTAAGAAGTTTATAACTTAGGTAAAGAAAATGTCATCCCCTTGCATAATGCCAGTTGTTGAAATTCTGGTCCAGCATCTTTCTGGATTACCTTATGTATCTCACTAACTGGGAGCAGAAGGCAAAAGGGGAAAGGTTTAAATTCTCTGAGGGCAACAAGTCTGGAATGAAAAACTTTCTGAAAAAAATTGTATTCTTGGAACAGTTCTTTATGGCTACAAAATAAGGCAAAACAAGGCTTCATAAGCAAAAAACACATGCAGCCTACAGATGAAATGGAAAAAATTACTAACGAAATAACCATTCACATACAAGTATTTAAAAACTCAGCTAAAGCCCTTATTGGGGTCCAAAGAGTGGATGTTATTCATAATAATGCTTTTAATACACACCAGTTCCTGGGAATTTAAACAACATGCCCATCAAAGGGGAGATTCAGATTTCCAAACAGCCAAGATTACATTGCATTGGTCTGAGCTCTATGAATCACATTTGTCTAATGCAAAATTCCCAGAACCTGTGTCTTTTTTGTCATGTTTTTTCATCAGTTATCATTTGCCTTTCCTGTTTCCATGTTATGCCAGAGAAAAAACGTTATACTGAAGCCACAAATGTTTTGCATTTGCTTCTTACACGAAGGGGATATTTCACTGTGCCCTCTGATTTCTCAACAGCAACCTGGCTGTTGAGACCTCAGCGTGTCACTTGCGGTACGTTGAGGTCTTCTGATTTGTTGTGGTGGAAGCTACAAATACACCATTGGTTTCTTTAAAAACAGAACTAATATTCATTAAAAGGTGGTGGCTTTTAATGTTGGACTTTTAAAGTTGGACTAAGTACAACTGGAAGAACATCAGATTTCTGTGGAATCTGATAGTTTTGACTTTTAAATAATGAATAATTGAGACAAGTCTTATTCATCAGGCCTATAGCAATTTTACATTAGCATATGTGAAGCAGTTTTTATTCAGTAGATTAGATGTCTGGCTGTTTATAAGCTCAGTCACAAGAACTGAAATGAAGAAAACCCGTAAGTGCTAATTAGGAACGTGCACGCATCTAGCACGTGGGAGTTTGCTGCTTCCCTTTTGTCACGTCATCTTTAGTCATGGTCTTGTGTCAGAAGTGGCACTTTTGATCTAAATAACATGACATTCCACATCTGTTTTCCATGAGAGTGACAAGAAAAGGAACAAGGTAACAGGTCAGTGGGTGCTCATGTGAGCACATCAAGCCAAGCTGCATGGGTTGAGCCAGACTTCACTGACCCCAGATGTTCACCCTCATCTCTCCCTCTTTCCCTTACCGCAGTTCAGAGCACCTGTGGTGGACTCATGAGCCCCTCTTCATCACAACAACTGCTTCTGACAAGCAGGTTGTGATGTGGAGTGTATCCACGTTCCATTGTCCCCGTTAGAGATGGGGCAACTTCTGCTGGAAGCAGCACCACTTCCTCTTTTCAATATGCAGTTGCCTACTAGATGCTCAGAAGTTGCCACCATGTCTCTGCCTTCCTGCTTGATTTGCTTTGGCTGTAATACAGATTTCAATTATAGTCGATTGTTTCAGCTATTACTTGTACTCAGTCTCAAAGTTAATCTCTTTTCTTTAATTCTTGCTCCAGCATAAAATACAGAAAAAGAATTGTATAAAAAGCAAGGGGTAAGAGAGAGAGAAGGATCAGAATGAGTCAGTAATGAATATTCTGATCAGTAGAAACATTAATGGCTTTTTATTTGTACGTAAATACAAAAGCTGGTCTTATTGTTTGGATAACTTTTTAAAACACTCTGGACTTCTGAGAAACTACTCAACTTGACTGACCTGGAGACAAATGTGATATTGCAATAGAGACTCTTGTTGAACTTCTGCTAGTTGTTCTATGAGAATTAATCACATTTACAACCTTTCTCTAAATAACCAACTTTGAGGCTTACCATGTGGCAGCAGATGAGTTTTAAAAAGAAGTTGCGTTAAGGTGAAGTTGTTCATTTTAGAGAAAACTGGATTTTCATGGGGCCACGTGCCCTTGGGAGGTTTAATCTTGTGTTGTTTAGTTCCATTTCAATCATATTACAAACTAGGGACCAGGATGGTTTCCTTTCTGACATGATACAGCAGTCTGTTTTTGGGTACCAGTTGAGTTCAGAGTCCTCAAATTAATATTCCATAAAAACAGGTCTGGTAAAAATATCCAGAAAATTATTTTGAAATACATGTGTATGCACCAAATTATATATTATGAAGCTGTGGAGATTTGAGTTTCTGGTGAAAAAAATAGTGTTCCCCAAGATACGGGGAAAGCAACAAAGTGCACATTTTTTACATTATTGGAATTAGCACAGCCTGAACATGCATATTGCAGGCCTGAAGTTAGAGATTTAGGAGAAGTAGATTGCTTTTTCTTAACTAAAATTACATTTTTCAAAAGCTTTTTTTAACTCTCAGCTACTACTATTGAATTAAGCTCCAGAAAAGACAAACCAAGCTACAACCCCCAAAATCCCAGAGGCTTTCTCTGGCTTCTGTTAGTTGTCTGTGGGAGATTTGATTTCAACAGCGCAACTGGATCTGGGTTTGGTTTCCAGCTGCTTGCTCAATGCCATCTCTCCTTGGAGCTCCTCCCCAGAGAGCAGGGCATGTCACTGTGCCAGTGAGCGAGCCAGGAGGTCTGATGCCTCCGGAGCTGTGGTACCAACAAGCACTGCAGCTGCAGCCCCAGGGGGATCAGACCTCCAGATGTGCTTGTGTGGGGGCTCCACGCTCAATATACTGAGCAGTCCCTTGGATATAACCTGAGAGCAAGCAGGCAGGAGTCTCTCTGGAAACTGGTCCTCAAGAGCCCCTCCTGCCTGGCACAACACCAAGGTCTTTAGCCTAGAGGGGAGGAGATTAGAGGATTCATTTTTACATCCTCTGAGTATACTTCTAGAGCGTTGAGGTTATTTCTACACTGCTCTTCATTTTAGTTCAGTATGTTGGTTTGCCCCTAAGGCTGACTTCTCTGATTTACCCAGCTAAACCCCAGTCTTCTCAGTTTTATCTTTGTAACACTGTTGTTTTGAACAGATTCATGTGAGTCTTACTGAGGGGTGAATAAAGCCATTTGCTTCTAGGGATACAGTGCTGATTCAATAAGAGAAAAAAAAAGCCACCTGTACACAAAATTAACACTGATATCAGGCACACATATAGCACCCTAAAAATAACACACAAACACAACTCAGTAGAAGCACTACAGCATCTCTCAGGCACATAAGTATTATGACTGCATTGTGCAAAAAGGCCTAGAAGCACTTTGAGCTTGGGTTAATTGTTTTTGAAGCTATTCTTCCAAGAATAAACTCCATTACTTTGTGTGCTTCCTTGTGCCCTCCCTCTTTCTCCATGCTCTAGTGCAGTACGATTTTATTTCTCGAAATGGTTGCACATTTATTTCTTTAAGCTTCCTTTCATTTGTCACACTCACTGCGTGCAGGTGAACTTTGTTACATTGTTTAGTCCCCATTTTCACCAACCAAGGCTTAAGCATGTACATCATTTCAAGGTTAGTTGCATCTTTCCCAGCTTTCCTGTCTGTCAGGCAGCAGCAGCTCTGTTTGTCTGTCTCTCTGCTGTGGCAGGTACATGCTGCTTTGCAGTGCTGTATAAAGGTGTATGTGAGAGCTGTGGTGCACTGTTGTGGATTACTGCCTCCAGCCAAACTTGGGGCAGACAAGAAGGGGTTTTTTGAGTTAACACCAGATTTTCAAGAGAAATATAAATGCCTGGCAGGAAACCTGTATGAACTTTATTGACCTGAACTGATGCTACTGCTTTATGTCATTGCAACATTAGTGGGAAATCCAAACCGTGCTTTGATGGTACCCACATTTCACGAACACTGTGGTGCTGAGGTGCAGGGGTTTATTGACTAGAGCAGTGCGATTCACACTGTACCTCCTCCCACAGGCCAGCGAGAAGCAGGTGCACTTTGTCGTGTCGCGACAGACCCGGCAGCAGACCCCCGACATCTTGCAGGAGACGGGCTGGAGTTACAGTGGCAGTGGCCCGCAGCCCTGTCCCTCCGAGAGAAGCAACCCCAGCAAGGTGAGTGCACGGGCACTCATGTGGCTTCTCTGCCATCCATGGGACAGGGGAATGGGAGAGCAGCTAGTGTTTGCACGTCTCAGGGTGTTGTCCCTGCTTTCTATCACCAGAAAAACATGTCTCGCTTCACAATGGAAACATAAAAGCTGTGCTCCTCATTATTTATCCATTGATTCTGCCCTGGCTCTGTCTGAGGTGGGGAGGGAAGGAGAAGGCAATGGGCAGTGGTGGGGCAGGGGTTGGTGTGCACACAGCATCCTGGCCATGGGTATGGACCTGGCCAACAATGTGAGCCAGCACAGGGCAATGCACTCCAAGAAACAGAAGAGGTTTATCTAAAGTTTCTTCATCTGAAACAAAGTCTTCAGAGAAAAACCTTTCATGTGTTGGCCTGAAAGATTCACATAAGCTGCTTGAAAATTATGGTAATTACTAGTCTGTTGCTCATTTATTAAGATACCCTTGCCTTGACTTGGCTGATGGTTTGGTGGCAGGGTGCAGCTGTGGTCTGCCTGGCCGCTGCAAGCACGCTGACTTTCTGTGGAGCTTTGGACCCAAAGCATCGGTTCTGCTTCAGCAGCAGCTGGAACTTGCACATTATGAGGGCTGTGAGGGCCGGCAGTGCACAGCATGGCTGGACCCAGGGACACAGCACAGAGCAGCCATCTCACCCAGATATGGCTGTGGTTACCAAACTGTCCCTCCAGCTGCTCCTATGTACCTGGTTACATGTGCTTAGTGCATTTAGACTTACAATATGCCCTCTGCATAAGGCAGAGAGATGCTGATGGTTAAACATACGAGGTTTTAAAGTAGAAACCAGTGTAGCTGGAGCTTTGAAAATATGTTTTATGAGTTTACTCAGTGTTATTCTTTGCACTTTAGACAGAATAAGGCATGTCCTTGCAGGAACTGAATTTGTTTATTTCACTGAATTTAAAGTCACATGCCTGGCTAATTTGCATTAATTGCTCTGTATGCCACCACCTATGCAAACCCACGCAAGCTCGACCCTGGCCATCCGTGCCAGGGGTGCATCAGGGAGGTACACAGGTAGGGTTTAAATTCCTTCTGCCTGATGGGCAGCCAATTCTGTCCTTACAAGGCCTTTGGACCAGACGCTGGGTGCACAGCTGTCACCAAGGAGGCAAGTCTAGCTCTGGATTTACAAATGTTAAAAGACACCCATTTTTGCAGGTTTTTTAAAACTACATTGTTCAGTGGTTTTATGTGTTAAAAATGCTAATGTATATTTATTTTTAGCTTTCCTTTTCCACGAAGTCCCAATCACAGCCGTTGTTAGGTAGGACTGGATCAGCAGGAGTTAAACCAGAGAGCAGAGTCAATGCTCAGTAGCTGCTACGGGGTAGCAAGAAGTGCCCAACTAATCATGCATCTGCAAGGCATTATTTCCTAATGAAGTAATGATGTCCTTGGGGAGATATGTGTAGGAAAGCAATTAGCTTGTGTTGCTACTGTATAATTTCTATGGAAGCTCCAAGCACCTGTTAGTTCTACCATATTCATCCAATTAATTGATGCCACATGGGATTATTTGGGAAGATGATTTGTCTTCCATAAATGGCCTGAGATTCTCATTTTCTCACCCTGTACTGAGAGGCGTTAGAGGGGAACTCTTGGTAAATCTAACATTATTTTGGGTAGCTGTGAGATTGAAGGCACAATGTTGACTTTGCAACAGTCCTTTAAAGACTAAGGGTTTTAAAGACTAATGAATCATCTTTTGTTGGATAGGCCACGGCTTTTAGGGGGATTTCCAGTTTGCCACAAGAGATGAGTACTACATAAGCACATAAGTGGGTGTGCTGCTGTGGGCTTCTGTTCAGTGCCACCATTTGGGCACTTTCCAGGGAAGATCGCCACCAAAAAAGAAAATTCTGAGGTGTTTCTATCTCCCTTTAGCTTCATGTGTGTGCAGTGGAGAAAATGCTCTGACAGTAGATCAGGAGAGCAGTACACCCAGTAGACAAATGAGCTTCAGGCACTGTGGGCTTTTGGTTGCCCACATTAGTTGCCCTTTTACAGGGCATGAATGTGTCAATTTGAATTTCTCATTGTTTTTTGCTGAAGGTTTAGCTGAACACCATTTGTAATTCAAGATGGTTAAACTGCAGGCTTTGGTAGACTTAAAATGTTATTTGTTTTAAATAGACATTAGTGCAGGAGCAATGCTTCCAAGCCAAGGGGCCTGTACAGTGTCCTCAATGCAGTGCCTGCTCCTACCCAAAACCAGGGTAATGCTTGTTGGCTGGACTTCACTCTCAGAGGAGTTTCCTGAGTGTGGTTAGATGAGTCTGCTACCTGCTGCCATCAGTGGGATTGCTTTATTAGGTGTGATTAATAGAGATTGCTAGCTGACTTGAATTCTGGTTAATTTTAAGGTGTATTTTGTCCCCTGAGCTTACTGTAGGAGGTGATAGTAGCAGGTCAGGAACGCTCTCTTTGAGGGAAACTGCTCTTGCTGTAGAGCATATACGTAAACGTGGGCTGAAGTCGGCTCTCTATCCTTGGCTGTATTCAGCATCAAGAATAAATTCTAGCTTCTAGCAGCCGCCTGGCTCACACAAGGGCCCAGGAACTTCTTTTGGCCATGATGTTGGCCTCATGACAGCCTGCCTCCATCTCTAAGCCATGAGGAGGTGGCTCTCTTTCAGGCCAGTGGCAACCAGCCATGCAGCCCACAAGGCGCTGCATGAGAGGAGGTCATTGTGACCATGTCCTTCTCTGGTGGCAGTGATGCTGGGTGTATGGTGTGCCAAGAGATTGGTCCTGCACAGGGTTTCAGGGATCTGTTTTCCTGTGTACAGAGTAGGGGAAGCACAGCCCAAACCTCTTCTGGCTGCTGCCTGGATTCAGAAAAGAGGAGATGTCAGAAACACTTTCTTGTGCAGCTGAGTTTGCAAAGCCAGGCTGTAATGCATAAACAGGCCAGATTCAATTCCTTTGAAGTCACTGGGAGCTTTGCCATTAATTAAACAGCACTTGTTTTTAATTGGAACTGTTTTCTTACTCTTTTCTAACAAATTGTCTAGTATTTAAAGCAAAGAAAATGTTGCTCAAGCAGGCAGTGTTTCCTGACCATATGAGCAGGTTAACCTTCAGGTGAAGTAGATTTTCCAAACAGACACAGCTATGTCTTTTGCCTGCAAGACACGTGTCATAGCTTCGATGTTGAGATAATTTCCTGTAAATATTTATTTTCCAGTAAATATATAGAAAAGGAAAAAAAATAAAAAGAGGAGGAGATGAACTGTTATGTTTTTCTTCTCCTGACCTCCAAGGTTACTTCAAAATGACAGAGGACAATTGTTTAGAAGAGAATGAATTGAAATGCAGTCACTGATAAACACTGCCTTTTAACTGGTTTACTCACTATCAGTTGTACCTCCAAGCAAGCTTTACGTGTGTTTACTAAAAAAGGCTTTATGTTCCTTTCATCACTGCCTTTGTCTCAGTCAAGTCACCCCAATTCCTTTCTATCTGCAACCATGTAAAAATGATATGTGGAAGAATAGCTTCAAAGAAAAACTGGTCTTTCGTGGTTGAGCACACAAGTACTTGTACCTTTATAATTCTTCATTGAAATGTAACAGGACAATTTGTTCCCAAGCACTGCTTTGAAATCTGTTTCTCCCTGTGATGATTCCTCAAAAAATAGTGATAAACTAGCTAATGCTCTAATGGTTTGGTTGTCTGAGACTTGATGGATAAGTAACAGGACTGCCCTGTAACTTGGAGCCCCAAGTAGAATTCCAATGTCATGTTTTGCTACAGAATTTCAGACTGCAGTTTTGTGAAAATCAGAAGTGCCCCTATCCCACATGCTTCAGAAAGTGGCCTTTTCCTGATGAAAAATCATTCCTTTCCAAGGGAAAAAGGACATTTTTACACAAACATGGATGAAACATTAAGTTTAGTTTTCATAAAGATAGAACTCTATTTTTAAAACATTTACACCTTAAAGACAAAAGTGAAAGGTTAAAATCATCTGGATCAGAACATTTATATTCTGAAGGTTTTAAAATCTTCAGAAATTTTTAGATTCATTTGCAAGCCATGAGCCCAGTTATTCTGACACAGTGACTGCGTTCTGCATGGACCAGGTCTGATATGTCCAAAAAACTGTGTTTGGTTTTTGTCCTGGTGACAGAAAGAATTCCTCTTTCCACTGAACTCTTTGCCTTTTTGTTCCTGGCGTTCTGTGGCAGCCACTGTTCATCTGCTCAAGCATCTAGATATCCTTTGCTAAGCTCCTGAACAGTCCTGTGTTTTGTTGTCAATATTGCATCACGGAAATCTTGATACGGAGTTAGTTCCACCAAACATACCGTTAAAAAACCCACAAATCCAAGACATAGCCTGCCCTAGTCCCACAAAGAATTCTTGCTGTAATCTTCCATGTCCATCATTGTCACTTACAAAAACATTGTGGACTCATCTGCTCCGCTTTCTGTGCTGCTGGCCCAGGAAACAAGGTGAAATGTCTTAATGAGATGTCAGATTTTTAAGAAGAGATTAATTTGGCTTTGAGTTTCATAGATTATTTTTGCATATTATGAATGTGAGGTCATAATATGCAAAAAACCACTTGTGAATGAGACGGTGGGTTTTAATATACATTTGAAATGTCTTTAGAGGCGTGGTGTTATATCTACATATGAGCCTGGAATGGATGATGCTGTTCCTGCATGAGAGGCTGGGATTGTCAGGAGCAGATGCCAGGAGTACTGCTTATGAGATACTTAAGGAAAGCAAAGCAGTGAACACTTAAATCCAGATTTTATTTGTCTTTTGAAAGTGAATATCTATCTTCTAATATGTCCTCAATAATTTTTTTCCTTACACCCAAGAGAACTACTTCTCACTAATTATATAGATGATGCACAGACTGCAAGCAGTAAGATAAGAAGCATGACCTGATAGTCAAAGATATCCGGATGACTAGTGATATAAAGAACTTTTTTTTTCTTTTTAAATCAGGTTCCTTATTTACATTTCAAAGACCTGCTTGTATTGCCTTAGCACTAAAGCAATTCTGATTTTGGTGGGAGTAGTGCCTGATTTTAACTATTAAAGCACAGTTATCTTGGTGGTAGCTCTGACTCTACAGATGCCTAAGCCCCGCAAAGAATCCTGAGTGCCATCAGGAAGAGTGGCAGGCATCTGGGAAGTGCTTTGATATTCCCTTGATGAATATTTGTTTCGATAGAAAATGCCTAAGTGTCAGGGAGGTCACCATGCCCACTGTGTTTGTTGTTGCTGTTTTCTCCATCACAGAGCACCCTTCACACTGTCACTTGCCATGAGAAGGTGGTGGCTGTCCGGAAAGATCACACAGAATCGCTGGGAATGACTGTAGCAGGCGGAGCATCTAACAGGGAGTGGGATTTGCCTATCTATGTGATAAGTGTGGAACCTGGAGGAGTTATCAGCAGAGACAGCAGGATAAAAACAGGTAAAATGAGGGGATTCTGAAAGTCTGCTTTAAATCAAGGGTTTCTTTGGAGAAACAGAGGGATAGTGAAAGAGCATCACACCCAGTTCACTTGCCCTTCATTCCCTATGCTCAGCTTCAGTCCAGTCACCACCTGGAAAGCTGGAGGGAACTTCTGAGTGTGAGGGAAGGGAAGGCACCCAAAAATTGGGCAGAATAGCTGCAGCCCAGCTGGGCCCCACAAGCCTGGGTCTCAGTGCCATCACTGGCACACATGGGAACCTCCCCTTTGTGTCTGCTCATCAGAACCCCTGTGAGAACATGACAACAGGAGCAAAACAGCAGGTTTCCCCTTTCCTCCTGCTGGGAAATGACTGCCTCTCAGTGGGATACACTTTCCAAAAACTATTTATAATGAGGTATCACGGAAAATTTAGCCTAGTTAATTTGATAAAATTTGAAACAAATGAATATGTGATGTTATAACAGTGCAACAAGCCTCCATGGCTTAGAGCAGCTCTTAGGCAGTTGTCCTTCTCATTGGGGCAGACCACAAGAAGAGGTTAATGTTCACATTGCACTGCCTGGACTGATGGGGAATACACCCCTACCTGGAGAAGCATTCAGGCCAAGCACAGAGGGCACCCAAAGAAGCCCTGGTGTGAGAGCCTGGTGCCAAGGGTAGCAGAGCACTTGGTGCTGTGGCTGCTTGCATGACATTAATGATGTCTTTATTGTTCTCCCTGTAGTGATTGAGGTCATCTTTGCATTTTTCTCTGAAGCTGCTGTGCCTACATTATAAATAAGGCACACAGAAAGAAGTTTTGGCTTCAAACAGGCATTAATATGAAAATAATAACACATTATTCCCACAAAGCAAACTTTACAAAGAGCCAGCTGGAGTGGCAGTCCTCAGCTTAGGGAGAGCTGGGAGAAAAATACCTTTGAGCTGCCACTTTTCGAGCCCAGGTTGAGTACAACAGTTCTTAGCTGGAAGTGGACATCAGAGATGTGGACTAGCATTAGGTGCCAGTACCAAAGCTTGTTGGTACAGCAGGACCCTAGCTGTTCGTTTGGCTCTGGATGCAGGATATGACATGGCAAGAAACCAGGACCAAATCCTCTGTCCAGCCTCTCAGTACTCCTGCATACAGGGACCTAGACCCTTCCCTCATGCCTGTGGCATGTTTACTAGCATATGCTTCACATCCACGTTAAACCATAGGATTAACAAACAGCCTCATCAGGCAGCAAGTTCTTGGCCATGGCTTTGACTCACTTGTTTGTGGGGTTGGGGAGCAGATCCTGGAAACATTTGCAGGGGTTTTTATCATCCGTTTTATTGGTCTCAGGTGACATCCTCCTGAACGTGAACGGGATTGACCTGACAGGAGTCAGCCGGAGTGAGGCCGTCGCCCTGCTGAAGAACACCAACTCATCAGTGGTGCTCAAAGCCCTGGAGATGAGAGCATGCGAAGCCCAGGAGGAGCAGGATCACCTGCCACCCCCTGAGCCTGCACAGGAGAGCAGCAGCGAGTGGTCACCATCCTGGGTTATGTGGCTGGGGCTACCACGGTAAGTCCACAGATTGCATCCTCTTGCTGAAGGGGAGTGGGAGGAAAGATTTGTATTTTCTGGCAGTTCTTTCTTTTCGTTTGATTCATTGCACTGACATGTTAATTAAATCCAGGCTCTGTCACACACTTGATTCTAAATACCTTTTGTAAATGGGTACGTGTACATGGCAAAATAGACATGCAGTTCCCCTTGCAGGGGAGGATAGGATCCTGAATTGTTTGTCTTGAAAACATATCTGGCACTTCGTGAGTGAAAGAAAAACCTTGCAGAGATACAGGACCTTTCTGGGGTCCAGGCTCGACCACCCTGCAGAAGGCAGACACCCCTCCTGCAGCCCTCAAGCTTCACAGCCCCTTAGCCAAATCCAGCTGAATTGTTTGACTTTACCCAGATGTTGCAAAGTGCATGAAGTTGGCCAGTATCTGCAAATCACCTCTTTTAACCCCACCCCCGGCTGAAAGAAGTACATTTGTCATACACAGGAAGCAGCTGTGTTGTCATTTCAGTTAGGATAATAAAAGCCACATCGCATGTCTTGTTCTCTCAAACACACTTGGTGAGCAGAGCGTACTACAGCTTCCTAGACATTTTGTAAAGTATAAATGAGGACGTGAGTCTGTGAATATGCAAAGTTAGCATCACAGACTCGAAACTGGTATTCAACTTTAAGGAATGCAGAATTTTGCTTACAAGTTTCTCTTGTCTGTACTCCTAAACCCTGGCAGCAATTCTCTTTCTCTTTTGCGGGAGGGCACGAAAAGAGGGTTTGCAGAACAGGTGGGCTTTTGCTCTAGGCACAGTTTCAGGACTCCTCCTCATTTCCCACTCTTGCATAACGGGTTAGATGCTTTCCCTCCTTCTAGCTGAGCCATTTTGAGCTCATTCACCTTGCAGCAAGGTCTGCTGTGAGGGACAGATGTTTTTCAGGGCTTGATCTCAGGCTAATGATGGTATAACATGTGCTGAAGCACTGTAAGAGCAGAAGGCAGGCTGTGTGTTTGTCACCCACAGGCAAAAGGTTCCTCCTCCAGTGGAGAGGACTATGTACTTATTCCCATGAAAGAAAAGCAGTAAAAAGAAAAAGGATTAAATGGATGACCCATAACTTGCTACCCCAGGCAATGGTAAATTTTCCTCACCCAGTCTCTCTGGAGAGAGGAAGCCCAGGGAGGTCCTCATTCTTGCTGACTTCTCCTGCACCTCTGAGCTTGACCAGCAGCATTGTGAAGGCACTAGAGTATGGGTGGTGCTCCCAGCAGAGACAGCAACAGACTAGTGGCCTTATAGCTGCTGTAATCTACAATGCCATGTCTTGCCTTCTGTCACCATCCATTGCTAGATGGACTGAAACAAGTGCACCCTGCCTATGCCACCTTCACTGGGCTGTATAGAAAACCTTAACTGCCTGGCCATCATCTCCTACCCACAGCTACCTAAGTTCCCATGTCCTTAGGAGGTGGTGGAGATGAAGAACAGAACTCCACAGTACTGCAGTCTTGCATCCAGAGTTCACATCAGTCAGTTCCACTTTGTAGTTAGGGAAAAAAAAAGATGGTTTTCCCATTTTAAAAAGAGTCTCTGAGTTCACTCTATCCTCCCCCATTTGAAGGATGCATTGTGTGAAGGCATTCTAACCCTTTTGGTCTAAAGGAAAATCAGCTCCAGCGTCAGCAAGGCTGAAGACAGGAATTCATTGTAACTCTATCCCCAGCTGCAGTGCTGTGTACAGAGCACAGCATGGCCCTTCTCCTTCAAAGAACATTGGTATGCTGAGCGGGTACACTGCTCTGAACATCAGACTAGGTCCTGAGACAGGGACCGACGCTCATTAGATGTACCAGTAACAAAAGGTGCACTGTATCCTTACTAGCAGCTGGTTGGTTGAGTAGGGGCGTGTGAGGATCAGGTTTGTGATTGATCATTAGGTACTATCAGACCTTTCAGTCTTTTCCAGCATGAGTGCACTTACCCTTTGATTGAACTGATTCTCCAAGGCCCACATAAGACATCTGAAGTCCTTCAACCAGTTCTCTCACTAGGACATGTATCATGTTAACTCGTTGCACTCCAGGCTGAGCATTTAACCTTTCCCTATCTAGCTTTCAGTTTGCTTTTGGCAAGGATCACACCTTACTAGATATTAAGGTACTGTCACCAGTCTCATGACATTTTCCAGGCCGTCAGAGAAAATTACTCTCTGTCCAAATAGACATCCGACAGGTCTGTCTTGGCAAAAGTACCCAATGTGCTGCTATGGGGCAAGATGGTGAAGAATCACCTACTTTAATTAAAACCATTTATTGGAGGGACTGCTCCAAGATATGCGAGTCTAAGAATGTTTAGTACAGCAGATGAAAAAGTAGAAATCTCAAAATGATGATTATAGAGGACCATGCAAGGCACTTGGGGAGATTGGCAGGAAGGGCACACCTACATAAGACAAACTGAACAAATAGAAGAGGTGGTAAAACTAGTAGGCCAGGAATAGGCATGATTTAAAAAGGAGGAGGCTGGATGGTGGATTATTTAAACTCTGTTGAGAAGGTAAGGATGTGGCTCTAGACAAGCCCTGGCAGTTCAGTGTGTGTATCTGTTCACAACAAAAGGGTGGAGAGAGCAGAGGCAGCCTGACCTCATAACTTAGAGTGGCAATGTTCAGGCTCAGGAAACCAACAGGAGAGGGTCTTTCCTTCTGTGTTCCAAAAACATGAAAATCACTTGAATGGTCCCATAAAAACGTGCTGAGTTGAACTAAATACTAGAGCATGTCTACAGACCTCTGCCCATGACTGATGAAGTTGAAAACAGGCTAACATGAAGTTGAAAACAGGCTAACATTAGTAATAGTTACATGATTACATGATTAAGAGTAGCTTACTGCAAATGCCCATTTTTATTAGAACAGAACTCTCTCCTTTTCCCAGGGACTGCAGGCATATTACAGAGATGGTCACAGACAAGAGACACAAATAATGAGAGTTATAGAACTATACCATTTTTCTATATCAAGTTGGTAGCAGCAGAATCAGACAAGTTATCTGATCCCTCACACTGAAGTTCAAAGACTTGGAAAAGCCATCTTACATAATTTAACATTTGTGGATCTCACTTAAATTTCAGTCCTTTCCTTATGAGATATTAGAATTGGCTTTTGTTACTTTTGTATGGCTTAATAATGCATAAACAGCTCCTCTGTTCTTTTTGTAGCACAGTCCAATATGTGGTGGTTATAAAATAGATGCACATGTGCATCTGACATCTGTCAAAACTTGGCCTGCATGCGAGCAGAGGGGCTGTGGGCTGGGCGTTTGAAGGAAAGAGTGATGCAGGACCTTAAGCATTCCCACCTGAAGACTTATTTCAGGGTAGCAAATTGAATTGTTTGTTGTTGAGGAAGACAGCTCTCCTTTATTGGTAGAGGGACATGGTGTTGTGAAGCATACAGAAAGGAAATAACGGGGAACAGCTGGTGAAAAATGTTTCTCAGCTCTGTGATGCTGCTTCTACTCTTGCTTGTTTTCCCGCTCTCCTTTCTTTGCTCTCCTCACGTTTCCTTCTCTCAGCTAGCACTTAAAAATACTTTATAGATCATCCTGTCATAACATTTACAAACATTAGTACTTCACGAGTGCTTTTCTTCATCTGCAAAGTGAGATGAGAAAGATAGGAGGTGGCCAAAGTCATTAAGCAAAACAGGGGTAGAACAGGAGGTAAACTATGAAATTAGGACAGAAACTCCTCCAAATTAACTTAATCTGGGTTCTAAGGCTCTGATGGACGCAATTCTCAAATATTACTATACTCTACCACCACTTGTGTACTGTAACAGGACAGGGGGAGGGAGTTACGCTTTTTATAGCTGCTATTGCAGTTCTCCTGCAGTTGGGCTGGTTTGCATTCCCAGAGCATAAGGCTACTCGCATTTCATGAAAATCAGCAGGGAATCATACATTTAACTATTTGAAAATAGGCACTTGAAAATTCTTTGTGCATCAGTAACTGATGCTCAGTCATAGTATTTTTTAGGATGGGACCCTGTGGCTAGACACTGCAAACTGCCAAATCTCTCTCTGAGACAAGTTCATATGTAAATTATTCCTTGTTCTCATCTTTTGGAGTGTTTTGGAGGTAGAAGACTGCGAGCTGCTCTCTTCTAAGGCAGAAGGGGGTTCTCTTTAGTCTGGTTGCAGTTTAGTGGGTTATGGCAGTTTGACTGAGTCAAAACACACAAACTGGGGCTTTTACTACCACAGAGAAATAACCTACTCAAACACACTGTGCATCTTCAGATTACAAGTATTTATTTTATTTTCTCTCTGTGGCACTTTCTAGACTTGTCTTTATGATTATACAGACCCAAATGAACTCACTCCCTTTGGGCTGCTTTTTGCTCAGGCAGAGCAGGCATCTCTGCTTAGGCACTGAACTGTTCAGAGCAAGCAGTACCTGCATTACATGCAGCTCAGCTTTGCACATCCTGCCTGCCAGCATCCTTTTCACATTTCTGACAGTGCTAATAAATACTTGATGGATGGTGCACTGCCATGCTTATACTCAATCCCAGAGGATGGAGATAATTAAAAATCAAGTTAAAGGTGTAAACACCTCCTAGCCACTCCTATTCTGTCAAGAGTCATCTCTAGCTATGGCCAGTGTAATGGGTTGCATTTGCCTGCACCAACACCCACAGCAGGACGAGAGAAAATAGGAAGAGTGAGAGAACTCAAGGGTCACCCATTACTGTTGTGGGCAAAACAGACTTGGCTTAGGGAATTTTTTTTTTCATTACCAATTTGGGTATTGGAAACCAAAGATGGCAAACCTGTAAACACTTCAGAAAGCTCTTTCCTTCCCTTTTCAGAAACTCAGCATCACACCAGCACCTCTCCTCCTGATTTCCTGGTCTCTGCTGCCTTGTTGTCACAGCAGGTTATATTCTGTCCCTTTGGCAAGGCAAGAGGCAGTGCAGGGCCTTGGAGTCAGGATAGAGTATTGCTCTGTGCTGTTCCTTGTTTCCCATGTGTTTCGTCTTCTCTGGCAGTGAGAACAATCCCAGTGCTAGGATACTGTGTCTATTTTACTTAAATTCAGCATACACCTTGACAGCAAAGATGTATTTATGCTTTCTGGACTGATGGAGACCATGCAACTGATAACCTTACAGACTGCATGTACAGAATGCACATAAGACTTGTTTGGCTTCATTGTGTTTTCTCCTTCTGTCTTTACCTGCTTGTCTATTACTTTTCTATGGCATTAGGATTCAGCCGATCACCTTTCCACTTCAGGAATGTACTCCTTAAGGCAGTGAGTGTAGAACCAGGCAGCAGAGACCCCTGCCCCCAAAAATCAACACTGAGTTATAGCACTAATGGCTGAATCCTGGCATCACTTGGTCATGACCTTGATAAGTACCATCAAACATAGAGGATTTAAGTGATTTTGCACATTGAAGAAGTCCACAGATGGTAAAGTAATAATGCCTAGCTGCTGAGGAAAGAAGCACATGTCACCTGTTTCGTACATTAGCGGCCAGTGAATTCTTGTGCAAATATTACATACCTACCATCCTGGCAGCAAGCAAGTATTTGTAGGTCCTGGGGGACTAATCTAGTATTACTATAAAATGTTGCTATGAAAGACAGCAAATGCACTATTTGACAAACACAATTTTAAAAAAGCTAGACATATTGGTCTTTAAAGGCTATTTGTCTTTCTACAGAAGTGTTAGCTGCTTCTTAGAAACCTAAAAAGTCTCTGAATAGAGCTTGTAACAGTTGCTTGCTGTAAGCCAGCCTATATTTTCAGATAAAGAATAGCAAATGGATTTTCAGCCTGAAAATTCAATCATTCCTGGATACATTGCTAATGATGAGCGAGTTAAGTACTATGGACAAAAGTTTCCATCGCTCACTCTGTAACTAATGAAATTAATTTGGTTAAAAAAAAATGTAACAGAAAAAGTACTGAAATGAATGTACTCAGAGCAATAGGCAACATATAAGAGTCTAATAACACTATTCTTGCTTTCCCCTATTCCTAGTTTCAGCTATGCTTTGACTCAGCATAACATACAGTATCATAAAATACATTCAAAAGACAAATGGAGGGAGAAGTAGATTTCAGCTCTGTTACTGTAAAATGCTGTGTTAATCATTACAGTGAGGAGAAGTTATCTTGAGAGCAGACTCAGTTCTCCAAAGCACTGACTGACGTGGATAAGTTTCTCCCATCTTCCATGCTGTGACTTACCACATTACTTGACAAGAAAAACTCAGGATCCCTTCTTCCACCAATACTTGTCTTTGTGTCATCTCTGTCATTTTTGTAATTCATTCCACTGGCCTTAAAGTTATTTAGGTTTGATATGCACTACAGTAGTAAATAACGGACCACTTTGACATAGTTAATCGCATGCAGGCTCTTATCTGGACAATAAACAAGAAATTGGACTGTACAATGTAAGTGAAATAGAGGTTTTTGGATTGCTGATTTATGAACATGAACTCCAGTCTTAAGTGCTGTTCTCCATCACACCAACTAAATAATTTGCCTAAAATTTTACCGTATAAACCAACCAATTTAATACTTTAACCCCAAATTACTTAGTAATTTTACTTTCAGAATAACTGGTTGTGGAAAGCAGAAACAGAAGTGTAAGTATTTAATACAGTGGTACTATGGTGCTATTTTGCACCTTCAAAACACTCTATGGGTGCACAAAAAGGCAGATTCATCATGAATGGTTCATCAGAATCTGAAGTTAACTGTAAGACATTTAATTAGACTGGTTTGTTTCAGGTATTTGTACAGCTGCAAAGAAATCGTATTACGAAGAAATACATCTGGAAGTCTTGGCTTCAGCATTGTAGGAGGTTATGAAGAACTTACTGGAAACAAACCATTCTTTATCAAATCCATTGTTGGGGGAACACCAGCATACAACGATGGCAGAATTAGGTAATGATAACTATATAAACAAAAGTAGCATTTAAGTAAGTTTTTCTTCTCGGTAATTTGTGTTTTTTTCTAAAAAAACCACCATGTTTCATGAAGACAGTGGGGGAGGGGGGAAAGGACTCATTGATACAGAACTAACTCTGACAAATCTGGAAACAGGACATAAGTATCCTGAACTTTAACAGATCTGCCTTCATAGCAGAATGTTTTCAGATATCTAGTAATCACTACTATATGAATAAAGATAACTCAGTTTGATCTCTGGGGTAGTACAAAGCATGCCAGCACAAAGAAGTTTTCCCACATACCCAGCTCTAAAAAACCCCAACCAAAAGCCTTCCCTGCAAACACCAATACAAATTTAAGAGAATAGATGCACAATTATGGTGCAAATTTAAATCAACTAACAAGCCTTAAAACATAAGTTTACTCAGAAAATGGATCATTCCAATATCTAAAGAGGGCCTACAAAAAAGGTGGAAAGGGACTCTTTACAAGGGCATGCAGTGACAGAACAAGAGGGAATGGCTTTAAACTGAAAGACAGCAGGTTTAGATTAGATACTAGAAAGAAATTATTTAATGTGAGGGTGGTGAGGCACTAACAAGTTGCCCAGAGAAGTTGTGGATGCCTCACCCCTGTTCAAGGACAGGTTGGTTGGGGCTTTGAGCAACCTGGTCTAGAGTAGAAGGTGTCCCTGCTCACAGCAGGGTGGTTGGAACTAGATGATCTTTAAGGTCCCTCCCAACCCAAGCCCTTTTATAATTCCATGATGATAATTCCCATCTGAAAGAACTATATCCTGTTTTCTTTCAAATATGTCTAATTAATTATAAATTTGTAAGAAAACCAAACAAGTGAAGTATTTTTCACCTGCTTTATTATTCCCTTATTCATGAACAGTAGTTAGCCAGAGAAGAAACCATTGTACTCATTTCTACCCTTTCCTCCCAGCTTAAGGACATGCTTTGGCAATGTTTAAATTTGCAAACATTTAAGATAAGAAATCACCTTGTTTAATTGTTATCTTGCATTTGCATTTGTTTTTTCAGATGTGGTGACATCCTCCTTGCTGTCAATGGCAGGAACACATCAGGAATGATGCATGCCTGCTTGGCAAGGATGCTCAAAGAACTGAAAGGAAAAATTACTCTCACAATTGTGTCCTGGCCTGGCACTTTTTTATAAAACAAGTCTTTGTGGAGAGTATGACAAGTAATTTAACACAGGGGGGAAAAAAAAGGAACATCAGTCTTTGCTTTTTGGGGGGCTCAAGTATGTATTTATAAAGAAAAGGTTTGTGAAACTTCAACCTGCATGTCAAGAAAAGTCAAGTTTAGGCAAAGCAGCAAAACCTGTCAGAAAGTCACTTCAGAGTGATCTAAGCTACAGACTTAACTCTTTCCTTCCCTGTGTTCTTAAGGGTTTTTTGTTGTTTTTTTATACATATATATATATCTATTTAATGCATTATGATAATAATGAAATTTAAGGAGCAACAGCTCCTGCTCACCCACTCTATTTTGATTTACAAAAAGAAATCCATGAATAACTTATGGAAAAATTTCTTGCAATTTTTCTAGTTGCAATAATCAGGTGAAGGGTTTTATCCAACACATTAATAGCACTTTGATTTTGTGTACCTTTTCATGGTCAGCATGAAAGCTGGTATTTTCAAGACTTTCAAGTACTGTTTGTTAGTCTGTAAAACTGTGAATTAAATTTCTAAAATAATTAAAAATAATTGTAACTGTGTACTTGTACAGACATTATTTTCATCCAAAACCAGATGACCTCATTTCCCTGGTATGTTTTGATTAATACTATTAAATCTGGGATTTTTATATAGAATTACTGCTTTTAATGAAGTACACTTCACCCTGCTATTGTCATGGAGTAAGTCTTCTAGATAGCGCCCTGACTGGGCAGTACAACTTTTGCAGGACCACCATATCAATCACACTTGATACTGTTCTGAATGAAGTAAATCTGAAAGTGATGATATGTCTCTTAAAATAGTTCTTTGTCTTTGAAAATTACCCACGTTCTACAGTCTTATTTTTGACTCACAAGCTTGCACTGGGAAGAGGATACGTTTGTTAATCTTTATCATGTTAAGGACAGCTGTTCCCCTAGAACAAAGACTAAAATGAACTTTCTCTTAAGCCACTGAAAAGCAGCAGGGATGATTATCCAGCTTAATTCATCCTTATGCACCCACACAAACCAGACATAATTACCAAGTGTATCATCACCACATTTAGTGTTCCATTAGACTAAGAACAATCGGCACCTTTCCCACTTTCCCTAATTTTTTTTTTGTTTCACCTTAATACAATACAAGGTTCTTGAAGAGTCTGCAATTTCTGCCTGCCCCCGTAGTAACGGATGATGTTTCCAAATAGGACTCCAAAAGCTAACTAAACCCACACTGTTCCAGATGTTGGCATATAATAAAATGAATGCACACTGTTTCTAAAGTCAGTAAAGGAATGACCTTCCCGTTGGCTTATGGAAAAAGGAAACAATTTAATACAAAGAATTTAAGCCCTACTTATATTGTAAGAGCATAAGCCTCTAGCTTTAAGATGTTTTCTCACTGTTTCTTAAAAGACAAAGTCAGTCCAAGAATCTTAACATGAAAAATTCAGTCTTTTATTTTCAAAAAAAACCCAAAGTAACCTTTGATTTCAAACTAACAGAACAAGATTAAGAGCAAATTATTATAATTCCCAGAAAAATAACAAGATTTATAGTAATCTATTTCTGGCACTAATATATATGCAAGTAGGCAAAAATCACACAAGCCTATTCCACAGGGGCAGCTTCAGTGTTTTCCTGTTCAGGAGCAGGTTCACCACTGGCTTCTTTTCCTTCTTTGCTTCTTTTGGATTTTTTGTGTTTGTGCCTTCTGTGGCTGTCCCCTTCTTCACTGTCGTGACGACGTCTGCTGTTACTAAATAAAGAGAGAGAAAATGTGCTTCAAACACTTGACACTTCAGGCCCCATTTAATTACAAAGGACCAAAAAAACAGCTTCTGCATTCATATTTGAAAAGTGGCACCTGCTCCCATTCCACCTCAGAGCACTTGGATGTGAGTGCCAAACTGAATTTTTCATTAAGCAGTACATACATCCACCAACCCTGTACTTTTTGTTGGGAAAATGGAATGATTTTTCACATTTGTAACCCCTATTCTAATAGCAATACTTTTAAATAATGTCATGTCCCTATTGGCATTCCTTAACAATTTGACATTCTTGTTGACCACATTTCCTGGAGATAACCTTAGTTTCTAACTTAAAATGGATCATGTAGAAAAATTTCCATCAAGTGACCATGAGGGATATTTTACTAAGAATCACTGCTGAGTTCTTTTGTTTATGCACTGAATGTCAGCTTCACTCCACCTCTTTCTGACCAACCATTTTTACCCTTCTTTCCCCAAATTCATAATTTCTGTTCACCAACCAAGACTGTCACATACACCATTCAGTACGACGTTACCCAGGGCCAATATTGCTTTTTGTCTGTCCCCATTTTATATGGCAGATTTGTTCCAAGCAGCACACTTGAGTGTTTACAGTCTTTCCACAAAACTCCAGTTTGTTTGGGGTTCTTTTAAAAGTATACTCTATTTTTTTTAAACTGGGCAACTCTTTCATATCTTATTAAAAAAAAAAAAAAATCAAACCTTCGAGATGACTTATGTCTAGTCTCTTCTTTCTCTCTGTGTCTCCTGTCTCTGTGTCTGTCTTCTTTCTCTCTACTTGTTCTATGGCGGTCGTACCCTCTTTCTGCATAGTCTCTGTATCTGTAGCGTTCTTCATCACTGATTCAAAAAGAAGATATTTTCAGGACAGTAACACCAAGCAATACATATATATTAGAAAAAAAAAGAAATTTTTACTCTCAAGCTACATGACTGGAAAATCTTAATATTGTTTCTAGGTGTCTATATGAGATCCACAATGCTCAAAGGACATTAAAGCTCTTCACCTTACACAGTAGACTTCTGTAGTTAGTGCAATTTTGAAAGGAAATTGTTCAATAAAAACAAAAGAAAAAAGAATACAGCAGTGTCCCATTATGTTTGTACAGGAGTTACCAAGCTGTTAGCTTCAACCTGTATCTAACTGCAAATGAAATACAATCCTGCATAAACTTCAGCAATGTCTTCAGATCAGTGTATGTAACACTCAACACTTATCAGCATACTTTTTGACTATTACACCATTTGGGTAAATTAGATTAAATTTTGATACACTCGATCTATTTCCTTACATCAGCTTCAAGAAAATGAAAAGTTGGATACAAAGAGACTGACAGTAAAATATACTCAGTGGTTTTGAGTTGCTTTTAAAATTAATTTTTCTCCAGTGCCAATGCCATCTCTACTTCCACTCCTCTGTTGGATTACCTTGACTGCTGTCCTGACACAATGCTGGTAAAAACCCCTAAATATTGCAGGTTAGGCAAGATTTTAAAGGCTTTACTTAAAAACATATTTTCATATTTTGACTTGGTGAAAAGGGTAGTTCCAAGAGTTCAGTGAAATTTAAAAAAAAAAAATTATAAGAGCACTATCTTGGTTAGCCAACATCACTCAAATCCTACATTAGCATAGCTTAAAAAGGCATGATCATTTAATCATTTCTCTACTAAGAAAATCCTACCCAGATAGTGTCCAGCATCATTTAATAGCACGACCTCAATGCAAATGAATTTAGCGTAATTATTTATATATATCATGTGAAGTCTTCTGTAACCATAGTTTGGCAGAAGATCCCCAACAAATCCTAAAGAAAAGCACAATGCAACCAGGCTTTCTGAGCCAGTAATGAAAACAGGAAACAATTTAGATACTATCAACTTGACAAAAGGCAAGTGTTTTGTCTTTGCCAACATTTACCATTAAAGAAAGTATCTTCCTGCAGTCCCTGACAGCAGCAGAACAGATCAGACAGATTACACAAGGAGAACAGCTCAAGTCTAAAGAGATTTCTCATGTCCTGGAGCAGTGAGAACTTAGATCACACCAATTTTATCTCCCATAACTTGGATCCTCTGGCCGTTTCCCAAGTCAAGACATTACATTAATGATTACCACAGCTATGCATGAAAACTCAGAGTGAGAAGGCAGAATGTCTGAAGCAACAGCACTAGTCTTTCTGTGAAACTGTATAATTATATCATTAAGCAAACTTCAAAAATTAGCAATTTAAGAGACTGCAGAGAAGCATCAAACACCCCACAGTAAATCTTGCTTTTCTAAGGGACACAAAATTATTCACACAACAAAATCAGGAAAACTACAGCTATTACAGAACTCAAAAGTTATGATTTGCCACTGAGTAATACAACTTCATTGATTTTTATAACGCATTTATAACTACAGATCTGAGAGTAGGCTGATCACATCCTGCAAAGTACATTTGTGACCAGATGACACAGAATCGCAGACTGACTGAGGTTGGAAGGCACGATTGGAGGTCATCTGGGCCAAATCGCTGCTAAAGCAGGGCCATCAGGACAATGTCAAGACTGGTTTTGGATATCTCCAAAGATGGAGACTTCCCAGCCTCTCTGTGCAGCTACAGTTTCCTCTCAGTATCTGATATTGCTTCCCAAAACTAGTATTTTGACAATCTAATTAAAAAGTTAAAATCTGAATGTGTAGCACTACCTTCTGATAATCTTGGCATAAGAAATCAGATGGCTACTTGTAGACTTATGGCTTGGTTTCAAAGATGAACCCAAAACCTTTAACGTTAACCCACAGTCTGCATCTGTTCTGTTACACAGCTATTTTAAAACACTCTAGAAAAGTTTAAAAATATTATGGATGCTCCTTTTTAAACCTTATTTTGGCAATCTATGAACAAACCATGACACCTTGTTAAGTGTATCCGAAAATAAACGACTTCTATAAGTAAAGTAAAAAATCAGTTTGCCAAGATCAGTATGTTGGGAACTTTCAGGAACACTCTAATGCTGCTCAGTGCGTTTTGACCTTAATCACACACTGATCATGGAGTCTCTTTCAATTTGCTGACTGTCAGGACACCAAGTCCTATAAAGCTGCTCTCTAGTCAGACAGACCCTTATCTGCTCTGCTGCATGGGATTACTGGGCTCCAGGACCTTAGAAATACAGTTGCTCGGGTTTTAGTTTGTTGTTTTGGGTTTTTTTTTTCATTTTTCAAATTGCTGAGGAAAAACCACAAAATGGTAAGATATCAATGAAATCCCAAAGTCTACGTTTTTAGTCATAACTAATTGACTAAATGCACACTTTCCTCTGAGGATAGCAGGGTAAAAGCAAAACAAAATATAAAGACAGCTGGAAGTTCAGCTTTTTAAACCGCATTTTGGTTATACTAATAGAATAAAAACAATTCCCATTTTTTTACAATTTTAAGAAATGCTGTAGCACAAACACAGGCTATTTATCTGGAAAACAAATACTAAAACCATTGAAAGCAGTAATTTCTGAGCAGTAAAAGCTAAACATGATGCTTACTCCAAATCCCACGAAAGTATTGCTTGATCAAAGTTTAAACAAAGAGAATATAAATAAAAGTTATAAATCCGTGCAGTCTCTAAAATAGTTCACATTCTCTTCCTCACAGCTCAATTCATTTTATTTTCTTAAGTGCACAGAATTGAAAATCAGCCTTCCTAAAAACATTATGTCTGCATGTTCTTTCTTAAGCCTCTCCCACCTTTTCTGTGATTCCCAAACCAACTTATCCTAGTTAAGGGCCTCCCATTTTCTTACACAGCCATGTGGCAACAGCTTTGCTACAGATGGTGGATAATTTAGTCACACAAAGTTGAGGCCTGCTCTTCCCCCTCCTTTACAGATAACTCTGGCAGCAGCACAGAGATTTCTCAAGGCCTGGAAGCTATTAAGGTTCATTTCAAGCACCCTTGAATGACCAGGGTTCTTTCTGGCCTTCAATCAAGCTGTCTGAGAAACAGATGATTAGAAAGGTCTTCAGTTGTCAGAAACTGACCCTGGAACATAACACATGCACACGGGAGAGGACATCACCACACTGGCATACATGGAAAATCCCCCATCTTGCAGTGTGCACCCAGCTAACAATCATCAGGCAAAAAAAGCAATCTCTCAACCGAAGTAATGTTGACTCTGGGTGCTCTCATTCCTCACAGCATAAAACCACTGGTAAGAACAATCTGCCTAATAGCTAACATATATATTCTGCAAAAATTAAAACTTAAAAAAAAAAAACCACTAAAAAAAGCATCAAATATTTACCCCAAAATGCTTAGCAAATAACAAGCAGAGGAAATTTAGAAAAATCTGGCAAGCCAACAGACCTCTGCTCTATGGAGTCATAGAGCATCGAATGCTCAACATTAAATGCTTTGTACTTGTGCACATGAATCACAGAACAGTTGCAGCTTTTTTTTTAAAGCCATTAGAGAGTTGAAAGCTGAATTATCTGCCATGATTTTAATCATCTGCATGAAAACGAAAAAAATTATTTCTTGACCTTGAAATAATAGTTTTAAAGAAGACAGATTATTATCCAGCCAGTTTTAACAACTAAATTAACCATTTTAGCAGGTAATAACAACATTAATTAAGGTCAAATGTTGCAACACATTGCTCTTTGCACCAAATCCGCAACTAAAATTCATTTAGTACATCTACAGGTTTTTTCTAGACCTACTGATGTCAGAGATGGGTATCTTAATCATTCTCAAGGCTTAAATCGCACCTTTAAACTGTAAAGTGCTACGACCAGTTTGGATGTTTACTGTCCATTTCTTTCACTTCTGTTTTACATTTAGAAATTTAGAATTACAGTTTCCAAGGGAAAAGGGTGAAGGGGAGGAAGCCACACCCTCTAGCTCTTTGGAATATACAGCTGAACACTACATTTTAATGTTGAAGTACACTATTTAAAACAGACAAGGGTTTTGAACAGAGTTACAGTATGGTTAAGACATTTCACTAACCTGTTGAACGCACTTGAAGATGGACTGTGATCTCGGTCCCTTTCCCTGTCTCTGGTACGTTCTCGATCTCTGTCTCGGTCCCGGTCACGATCCCGATCTCGGGATCGCTCTCTCTCACGTTCCCTATCTTTCTCTCTTCGTGCATAGTAATCCCATTGCTTGCTGGTGTCTAGAAGACTAGACCACGAAGGTGCAGAACCCGCAGGGTGTGGAAAGGTGACTAAAAAGAGAGATGTAGGTATTAGAAAGAACAAAATTAGAAATCATACAGAAATTGCAATACTACTTATGCGCGAAAACACAGAGGTTTGTCAGCCTCCTCTGATGACGTTTTTCAATTTTCCCCTTTCAAATTAGAGTTAATTCTAAGCAAACACCACATTTTTTCTATGATGCTAATAAAAGCCTCTGGCCCTCATTTAAATACTTCTTATGACGATGTATAGAACCAGGATATATACCCCAAGGACTGCCTAAATACTTTTGGAAAAAAAAAAAATTAAAATATTGTGCAAAGATCTTCTGAAAGAATCTGATTTTATGTGGTCAAATGGCTTTGTTTTGGGGGAGCAACAAAACAAAAATAACCACGAACAAAACTGCATTTGAAACTTAGTTGTTCTGAAACCACAGTTCAGAAAAAGAAGCAAAAAGGATGCTTCCAACTTTATATTTAGATGCTACTATTTTTATCTTTCCCTCTTTAATATCACTGTATTTAAAAGTGATATACGTTAGTTATAAAGTTCTCATTCACTAATTTATATTCTATACTGTGCTTTGTCATGCTTTTCTGATTAGAGATGTAACAGGAGCTTTAGATATAAATTTAATCTGGGAGAAGAAATAACATTCCCACTTGTGCTTTGTATGATGACATTTCTGATGAATACTCAGGACAACCACCACCACTAAAATATAATAGTTTAAGAAAATTAAGCATAGTCTTAATCTAAAAGATGATATGCTTAAGAAGTTAAGAAGGAAGACACAACACTGTCTCAAAACCGTTTTTTAGGGGGCTAGCAATGGGAAGAGAGAGGGAAGATGCTTCTTTATTGCTTTCTGCCAACTCCAATGTAACACATAATTACTATTCCTAATGTCCCAATTATTCTGTCCTGCCCTCCCTCCCCAGAAGTCCCATGAATGCATCCTGTAAAAAAAATAACAAAGTCTGAGTATTTAGCTGGAAACAGCACTCTCTAGCGGACTTACAGTACTGAGGACTTACTTCTCCCTTTCTGTTTATCTGCCTTGCTAGCTTTCCTAACTTTCAATAAATCGTTTGTTTTGAGCTCCACTTCATCATCTATAATATGAGAACAATATTTACTTGACTTCATGGTGTCACAAAGAGATTAACAGTACAATTAACATAAATATTCACTGAACAATGTAAAGTGTGTTACTGATACTGTATTTAAGACTGTTGAGTTATAAAACCAGTGGCTTCTGCTGACAGCTATGTTCAGGCTGCCTTGCCTGTAAAGTCTGAGATATTCCTGCCCCAGAAAGCTTTGGCAGAAGCTTAAGACAGCAGTTTGTCAAGCATCCAGAGGAGGAATACAAAAGACCTTTTGAGCAGGCAGCGGAGCAAGAAAAAACATTTCATTGTTAAAACACGTTTGCAATGAAAAGTATTATAATTCATTAAAAAAACATTTATACAAGGTTTTGCCACTAATAAAATGCTTGACACTGTTTAGCTCCAGGTCTACAGACAAAATGAAGGGTTAACAGAAAAAAATGCCCAAATACAATATTATGCTGTTCATTATATTGCCGAAACCTGAAATTCTTCGAAGGAAAGCAGCCAGAAATAGCAAAAAGACAGCTGGACTTTAAAGACTGCTAATTTCCTTGACTTGCCACTATGTCAACAACACATGTATGGTCTATGAGACACTGGCTGCCAGAGCATTCTGATCTAAAGTTTAAACTTAAGTTTAACTTTAAATCTATACTACAAAACAAATATTAATGATAGTATAAACTTTTACAATAAATTTTGGTTACTGCACCACATCTGGAGTAAATCTCATCAGAGAAAAGTATGTTATTTCCACCCCAACAACATGACATAAACCAGTAATTTGACACTGCATTTTTTTATCTAGATTTTCACCAGGAATTATTCACAACACACAAGAAGCTTATTTTTTAATATGAATTGGTGTTCTGCACTTACTATACCAAATGAAGTAATTTGTCACTTCTACTATTTTTACATGGATTATTCCAATAATTTCTGCAAGAAAATAGACACTTGCAAAATTTAACATTGATTTTATTTTTTAAAATAGGAAGAGAGCTTTGAACAATTAATAGTTTTGGAGACTTGAGTCCTGTTTTGGAGATTGTTTAAAAATTTAAAGCTTCACGCTGTCACAGTGTAAGGCAAACTGTTTAATGCATCTTCTTTGTGCCTCAAAAAATACTGACTCTGCAACTGTTTCTGTAACATTAAATGTCTTACAAGTTCATAAGATATAAAGAACATTTAGAGCATGGAACAGAGAATTGCTTGAAAAAAGACCAAACAAGCATACAGTACAAGTTGCTTCAAATGCAGCTCAGTAAATTTCAAAGATCTGACAGCAAAGGTAGCACTGAATTGTGGAAGATTTAAGAGCAAACTGACAAAACCACATTGATGCAGTGGAAGAGCACAAAGACAAAACAGACGTTCTTGAAGCTGCAAGTTAAGAATGTAACCTTCCTCATGGGCTTGCAATGGGAAACATGCCTTTTCTAGGGAAAAGACACCGAAGTATGAGCTGAGGAATTTGTATAGGCAGAAGAAAGGCTAGAACATTCCATTTGCTCATCTTCCCCAACAATTTCACCAGGAAAACTAGGAAATAACAGACTGTCAAAGATGACAACAGGTTGGAGATTCAGCACTATCATCCAAAGCAACTATTAAATAAATATACTTAGTGATTGTTAATCACAATGATCATCTGTACTCTACTACACTGCTGAGCTCTCAACATATTAAGTTCTGATGCACAGAGAGCACTGGCAAAATGCTGACCAGTGACCACACTGCGCAACAGGAACAGTGAGAGTATGAAGTTGGCCAGGAAAACATCTTTCACTAAGAGACAGCAACAGCAATAAAATGTCACTGAGCCTCTACAGATCCAGAAGTCCATATGACAGGGACAGCTTAGAGACAGACAATTTGCTTTGTGAAGCAAATACAAAATTTTACCAGGCTGTAGAAGACTGGGAGAAGACTGGGAAGATAGGAGCAGACTGTGCTCCTTGGTCTCCATAAACCACATAAAAAGGCAAACATAATTTTTTAAATCCTGCTGAACAAGTTCAAATTCAATGTTGGCATGACCATGATAACAGTTATCTTTTAAATATCAGTGCTGCAAAAACATAAGCATGCCATCACCTCTGAAGGTCAACATAAAACTTGGAAATATTCTCATGTCCCTGACAATACTTGACAGAATAGAAAATTCTAACAAAAGAGACACCAAAGTGGAAAACATTCTATATTGGAGACTAAATATTAGATGCAATATACATACTAATGACTGTAAGACTGCTTTCCTTATGATACTCTGCATGGCCTTAGTTATATGCCTCAGCTTTACCTTTTTGCTAAAACTTCAGCAAACACAATTTAATTACTGAAAAAATAGTGTAAAGGAGCTGTTTACCCACATCAAGAATTCTTGAAAACATAGTAAGCTTCTAATGCATGAAAGCAAACATTTGATAACTGATAAGAATCCCGAGAACCAACAAAATACCACTTGTTACTCCATAAACTGTTACAAATTGCAAGGTCACTGCATGTCATTTTGTATATCCATGCTGAAGACTTAGGAACATTCAGGAGACAGATGTTCTGAACATTTGATCTGTGCTGAACATTATTTATCCCCAGAAACAGGCAAAACTTTTCCTACAATTTCTCCTCCCAGCAGTTAGAGTTCAAGGGAACAAGGAGCAAGGCAACAGAATTCAGCTGAAAGAAAAGGGAAAGCCATGGGGCTGGATGGCAGATGTCCGAAGGGAGACAGAGGTAGTGACTGGCAACATGCAAGGTCCTGCAGCTGGGTAGGGGCAATTCTCAGTGTCAGTACAAACTGGGTGATGAATTAATTCAAAGTAGCCCTGCAGAGAAGGGCTTGGGGATACTGCTGGACAAAATATTAAATATGAGCCAGCAATGTGAGTTTGCAGCCCAGGAAACCGCTTGTATCCTCGGCTGCATTAAAAAGAAGAGAGGCAAGCAGGTTGTGAGATTCTGTCTCTGTGCGCTCTCATGAGACCCCACCTGGAGTACTGCATCAAGCTCTTGGGCCCCCAGTACAAGAAAGACATGTTAGAGCAGGTCCAGAGGAGGGCCACAAAAAATGATCAGAGAGCTGGAACACCTCTCCTAGGTTGCTTAGGTTGTTCAGCCTGGAGAAGAGAGAAAAGACTCTGGAAAGACATTACTGCAGCCTTTCAATATTTCAAGGGAGCTCATAAGAAAGCAGGACGAAGAAAGACTTTTTACCAGGGCCTGTTAGTGACTGGACAAGGTGCCATGGTTTTAAATTGAAAAAGGGTAGATTGGACATAGGGGAGAAATTCTTTATGATGAGGATGGTGGTTGCCCAGAGAAGTTGTGGATGCCCCATCATTAGATGTGTTCAAGGCCAGGTTGGACAGGACTTGGAGCAACGTGGAGTAGTGATTGAAAGATGTCCCTGACCACGGCAGGGAGGTTGGAATGAGATAATCTTTGATTGTTCCTTCCAACCAAAACCATTCTGTGATCTTTATCTTCCCATTTTAACTTTTGGCACAAGAAGCAGAGCTGTGCCAGGTAACAGTTCTAAACTCACTGTAGGTTCTGTGGATGCCTGTGATGAAGCTTGTATTTTAGTTCACTCTAATTGGAAGAATGGAAAATGAAGGTTTTCAGCATCAGATTTTTTTTCCATAACAGTAATTAAAAAAAAAAAAAAGACTGACTTTGCAACAGGATAGCTGAAGACTACAGTGTCTTAGACAAACAGCTTCTCAAAGGAGAGGTACATCACTCAGGATTTTTCAAGGACTGGTCCTGCTGGTTCAAATTCTGATGATATCTCAACAGTACTTGTTTTTCTGCTTCAAAATCCCACCAGTTCTTGAAAAATTCTCCCTGATTTGAAGTCAATATTATGGAATATAATTTTGCAAAATCACAGTTCTGCAAAAGCAGCAGGAAAAGATATACAGTATACAAGTAAGCAAAACAATAGTATTCAACAGGGGTTATATTTGCAACAGCATGTATCTATTTACAATGGTCAGCAATGAGCTTTCATAATGAACTACTGACGGGACCTGTTTAGTCTTCTAGCTAAAATCCTCATAAGTATATCAAAAGATTTGATATAGCACTAGTCAAAATTTTCAAATCCAGCAACCTTACTTACCACTGCCATATGAAAATGCGCGAACAGAACGACCATCATAGCCAGAAGAATGTCCACTGTTGAAAAGAAAATACATATAAAACCCCAGTTTTACCATCAGAGCTACCTCCATCAATAAATACATACTTTTGATATTCTTGCCACCAGAGATGAAAACCCAGCATTTGTTACAAATGGATTTAAGTTCTCCATTTTGAGCATTACTAAATAAGGAAGCTGTCTATCAACACAAATAAGTATATTTCATGTTTTACTACAGGAGGTGAAAACAAAAAATTATGGAATTTTAAAGAAAAATATCTGTATCATCAGTTGCTCTCTTTATATTTTCAATGAATTTCCTATTTCAAATGTTTCTCATATCATAATACATTTCTGCACAGATACTGAATTTAATCTACATTTGCTTGAAAGTGCATAATTCCTGAACGAAGCTGTTCTCATTTCTTCTGTTAAAAAGTACAGGTGTGAGTGTATCTAAGAACAGGTGGACTTAAAATGTGTAGTTCTATAAATAAGCTATTAAATTAGCTACACATTTTCTAGAACAACTTCTTCCAGTGGCAGTCAACTCAAGTAGGTAAAAACCAGAAGGGTTAAAAAAGATAATACTCACACAGGACATAATTCATACATACATAATTCTTTCATGACTTTCAGCACTTCCTACATGAATTATCTTTGCATATTTAACCTAAGTGTTAATTCTGTTCTCGAAAGCACTTCACTACTGAAAGTATGTTTTGGGTTAGCTTAATTCAAAAAGGAAAAAACCACCAATGGTAATGAAAGGCCCATGCAACATCTTAACATTTAAAAGTATGAGAAATAGTTCCCAGGTTCCATAATAAACTTGATTTTTTCACATCATGTTTCAAAACTACATAAATATTCACCACAAGTAAAGGCAATGACCACTGCTTAACAATGAGAAGCAGCACTCACAGCAACTGTCAGTATGAAATAACAAATTTACTTTCATGCACATAAAATGCCTCCAGTTACGGTTTTTTCCTCAATTAAATCAGATGAGAATTTTCTCAGAGATTTACATCATCATCCCCTAGCATATATGTTAATAGAATTTTCAATTTCAAAGGAACAGTTGCAT
This sequence comes from Manacus vitellinus, assembly GCF_001715985.3. Taxonomy (NCBI): domain Eukaryota; kingdom Metazoa; phylum Chordata; class Aves; order Passeriformes; family Pipridae; genus Manacus; species Manacus vitellinus. The sequence continues at coordinate 21,535,621 of NW_021938789.1, read as the reverse complement.
ATATCTTCCTTTGGTGAGATCCAGAGGACTGACAAGAGGCTTGTACCATCTTCTTAAATGAGCTTTGTATATGACCTGGTTTTGGCCTTTAGCTAAAGACAAATACTTTTCAAGGACTGTCCTAGCTGATTTTTTTCTTCTTTTTTAGAAATTTGTATCTATATATATAAATACATGTATGCATGTACATATACACGTATATAAAAAAGAGGTATTGAAAAAGTACAAGGAGGCCTATCACAGCTAAACACTTACAACAAACAGAACAGAAATACAAATTTGTATTCTGTGGAACTCTGGAATTTCCTGTAATTTTTGAGGGCTTGAATCTGTGGCCAAATTGTTTGCGTGCATCTATAGAAAAGGATATGGGAGCGGAAAATTATAGAGTTCATTTAAATAGGCCTTCAGCTTACTAAAGAATACTTTAACAATCATTTACCTTGATTTTGTTCTTACGTCTTGGCACTGATATACTGTCAAAACTATAAGTTATACTGATACAGTGCCATAACTAAACTAGTAAGTGGCCAAGTAACCTACTCAAAGAATAGGTTGACAGGTGAGACTAGTAACATTTCTGTAAAATTACTGTAAAAATCTGAAACTGTCTCCCCTATCCCAGATAAAAATCCATAAAGCACTGGCCAGTGTAAGAGTGCTTACTCATTTATTTTAGTTACAGAATACTGATATATTGCTTTATAAGATTTCAAACAGATAATCACCTTTCTATTGTGGGTATGAGGGACGGTGGAGGACCGCCAGGTGGTGGTGGAAAACCTGTAACAATAAATAAGGTAAGGGGAGGGGGGAAGAAAAAACTACTACCCATAAACACATAGAAGAACTCAGCTAAGCTTACAATAACAAATGAATCCCAGAGAGAACAATGCAAAAATTGTTTCTGTGTAAATGGGTTTTATTTTGTAAGACTAAGAACGACTTTCCAGCTTTACAAAGGTAAAACATTAAGCATGCATTATGAGCGCTTCAAATAAAATATTTTATCATTATTAGAAATATGCTAATTTAGAAGCATAGAAAAATTCCTGACTATCTAACAATACTTAATGTACAGCAATCAAAATTACTTAATGCATAGCTGAGAAAAAAAGATTTTAAAAAGAAGGAATATACATCTGACAACCTGGCTTATTAGGTCCACCAGTCAACAGCATTTTCACACGTTTTGTCTTCCACCTGGCATCAAAATAACTGAGCCTACATATATACACACAGTTTAGTATTTATGACTGTTTATTTGTATAATTAAAAGGAAGTTGATAAACTGCCCACCAGTTTTCGTCTCTTAACCAAATGTGGAAAAAAAATCTAAGCAAATTTACCTGGTGGTGGCACTGTTATTGGTATACCTAAAAAGACAACAAATGATATATCAGATACAGTAATAGTTTATGCTTATTACCTGTAGATCTAAAACCAGATTGAGCTATTACTACATATATGATCAAGAAGAATGATAACATATTTTCTGCATCCTCAGATGAAGATCTCACACTAACACCAATTGTTAAGATTTTATGCAAGCTTTGTGAAATCCAGCTTTTAATTTAAATTCCTATTCTTTAAGATCTTATTTATTAAGAGGCAAAAATAATGAAGAATGACTCAGGATCTCAAGATTAGCATTAAATTCATAAAATGTTTACTATACAGAAGAAAAGTAACATCCCACAGACTACATTTGCTTTATTTTATATTCCATGGCTAGATGGAAGGAAATGCAATTGGCTTATGACCTTTAATAGCTTGGCAGAGGAAACAGTAGGTCCACATGAACAAAGTATTCTAGCAGCAGTAAGTATTACGGATGTTTGAGCCAATGCTATGACACTGCAACTAATCATTGAATTGCTACTTGGAGGGAAAAAGATTGTTTGGTTCTCTATTTTCTTGTAAATATCTGAAAAAGAAGCATCCTTTAACAGAAACATGTGCAAGAATTACTCTAATCTGGTGTTCAGATCGACCTTAGTTGTTACGAATCTAACTAAAACTTGAGCAAATTTTTCCCAACTAAATTAGCTTACCTAACAAAATATACTGCCTGAACATGTAAACCTATCTTATTGACTATGAAAGGAATGATACAAGATAAAAATAATCTGTATACTTTATAGGACATTACCTTCTAATGCTTTGCAAAGAACTAGCTTTACCTCAACCAAACACACAGAATTGTACTACATGAAAAAAATAAACTGGGCTCAAACAATATTGTCAGAAAATAGACTACTTCACCAAGCATAAAGCACTTTTAGTTATGAATGACTCTGCTTCCATTAAAAAATATGTATTTTCAATCTCACTTTTCACTGCAAAACTTTGGGGAGGGAAAGAACAGAAAACTTTTGCAAGTGCTTTCATCCATTTTGCCATAGCTGCATAAACATCCAGACATTAGTACTGGTCACCGCATGATGAAATTTTTATTATTAGTTCAATATTAGAACTAAAAGACTATGGTATGGCACCATCATTTTACTAAATCTACATCAGGAAAAGCCAACTGCCCCTAGATTGCCTTGGCAAAAGGACAGAATGAAGGAATATGCAAGCTGAGGAAGAGTAATCAATATCAAAGTTCACTAATTGCTGGTGATTACACCAACATGAATTCCTACCAGCATTAATCCTACAGGATTAAACAAACTGTGAAATACAATTGAGGTTTCAGGCCAATCCTGAAGATTTAAAATCTAATCTCTCAGCCAAAATGTAAATCTGGAGGCAGTGAGGTCCAACAGCCAAATTTCTAAACTGCATGAGCCATTTTCTCTTCACCAGGACACAAGGTTTCCAGTGTGCATTATCATTGTAAAGAACACTCGAAATCACACCATAAAATATTTGACAGTGTGACATTTAAAACACTAAACAATCCTGCTGAAAATTTCTGAAAGAAAAAGAAGACTGAGAACTCAAACTGTTGCATAGGCCAAGTGTTTTCCATTAATCTTTTTCATTAAATTGTTCACATGAATAGATTCTTCACGAGCCTACAATATAAAAATTATATACATAAAAATATATAAAAAATACTTCTTAACAGCTTCTTACGCTAAGAATGTAAGCTAGAAAAATATCACTTCTCTCAAATTGATTTTTTAGCTCTATGCTTGAAAAGATTTTAATTGCTGCACTAAAACCAATATATTGTTAGCACTGAACATGGCTTTCAGCACTATCCAGAGAACTGCCTGGAAAACCATCAGCTAATACTCTTTACAAAAAGGAAAAAAATCTGATTAAACAATTAATATATTCCTCAGAATTTTATCTTGTGCAGAAATGAAAGTAAAAATATCATCACAAGACTAAAAGCCAAATGAAAATTTTAATTTGAGAGCCATTCAAACAAAACTAGGACAAACTGAATACAACTAATATCCAGAGATCAAATGTCCACATAATTTTAATGAACTGTTTTTTGTGGTGTATTATACAAAAAAAAAATGGATAAAATATCCATTTTTTCCTCCAAACCTTTAAGAACATTTAAAAATTCATGATTAATGCTTATATAATTTTTAAACAGAAGCTAATTTACTTGAAGGTATAACAATGGAAAAAACATTCTACATTCCAAGTTAGCAAGTAGTAGTGAAAGATCTAAACAAACGTTTTTCATCGCTTTCTTCACTAACATACACATGTGACACAAAACAAGAAAATAGTTAATGGAAAATTGAGAATTTCGTAACTCTTCACTCCTTTGCCTTCTACTAAAGCAATGTATGAAAATATACTTGTAGTGTCATCAGCCAATTACTTCTTCTGAGAAAAAAGACTCTGAAATATTGTGTAATCTCTTGCAATGAAGGGACTAAACTTGCTTACCAATGCAAGAAGGTGGCTTAGTATAGACCTTGTCACATCCCTACAACATGTTGTGCTGCCACAAAGACACATCAAGCCTAAACCCAAATACTCAGACTGGTGTCTCAAAAGCAATCCAAATGGCATTAGTGCAGCATTTTACCTTATGTGCTCAAAACTGCTTTCAGGACATTGTATACCATCCTACTAATTCAAGGCTGGCAAATATTTACAGAAAATATTTACAAGTGGGTTTTACTAAAGAAAAGCAATGCCACATGTACTCTGCTTGTGGAGTAAGGAATCAAACATGATCAATGCTGCCAGAGTATAACAACATACTGCAAATTAGCTGAACTGTGTAACAGCCCACAGAAACGTAATATAACTCAACTTGGTGTAAAAACTTCTTTTGCCATAGGCTAAATTACGTCAAATTCCCTCTATCACAAAATAAAATGTACACACTCAGGTTGCTGAGGCTGAGAGGATGTACAGTCATTTGCCAAATCCTGGTACATATTGCAAAACCCTGGTAATTATACAACAGAAGTTCAATACTTAAGAGGAACTTTTTTTTTAATATCACCAATACATGGCACATTTTAACTACATGCTTAAACCAAAGCATGTAAACCAACTTTCAAAGCCTGGGGAACAGGAGCATCCACGTTCTTCTTTAGATGTAAATTACCCCAACATAGCAATAAACCAAGCAAACAAAAACCAACACTTTTTTGCCACAGCCAGTCATCTCCTAGGACTATTTGAAAATTTTCTGCATTTGGCCCTTTGAATCGTTCCAGGACTTGTTCCTCAAAAAAGATTTAAATCACAAGAGTGAATGAATACAGGACAAGAGATCTAACTTCAAAGCAAGATCCTTTTTCAAAGGCACTTTCGGAGGATGTTTTATATTTGGAATACTTAAATTTTCTGGCAAGTAGTCCTGGTTTAATATTGGTTAAGCACAGTTTTTTTCCTCCTCCTCCATTGAACCTAGGAGGGATGGCAGAATCTATTTTAGGAACAGCTTTGAAGATAAAGAGCTGGCAACTGCACAATTAAAACACAGGCCTGAAGAAACCAAATCCACAGTTCTTAATCGTTATTTTCTAATCTACTCAAATGACGGAAGGATGTTCAAGAAGACCTTCTGAGTAAGTGTATGTCATAAACCTGTCTGTAAACCATAGGACTAAAGCCAAACCTGCTTGCTAGATCTGTAACACATGTGGCTTTCTTTCACCTTTAAAAATTCAACAGGTGAGAGATTTCGTAAGAACAGTCCAGTACCCGCATGTGACATTCCTGCACCAAATGTGTCTGGGGTGTCTGTGAGGGTTCTCATTTTTTTTTAATAATATACAACTTAGATCACCTTTTCTGAACCACAATTACAATTCAAATAATTACTTTCTAAAAGCTTGTCATGCATCAGAAAGGTTTTAATGCAGCTTAAAACCACAGTGAGCATTAATGTCACATTCTTCTCCTTTCTGTCCCCTCCCTGCAGTAAGAAAACATCACAAAATTTCCAGAGCAAAGTTTTTAAAAGTTTTTAAAGTTTTAAAATTAGTAGGAGCAATTGAAGAAAGCAACTTCTTCTATGAGGACTTAAACCCTAGGAAGGTACACACAACTCTCAAATAATAATGTTATTTCTTTGCTTATACATAAGGGTATTAACAGAGAACCTTTTAGAAGATTCGCTGTGCAAGAAGAATAGCAAAGAAAATGCTAAGCATGATTTTCAGAACAAGTAAGCAAAAGAATGCAAGGAACAGACAAATGCTTCACTTTCCTACTTAAATACTCCACAAAGTTTCTCCATCTATTTTAATTTCTCACTGACCAATCTTCTAAGTTCCTTGCTAAATCCTTTTGAACTTACTGCCTAAAAATTACCAACACTCAGGTAACTGCACTATTTGTGCAAATGCCCATGATACTTCTCCCAGTAAATTTCCATAAATATCAAGTTCCAACAAACGTTCAGGAAATACCAGTAAATTTAAAAACAGATTTAAAAATGGGAAGAGTTCTCAAAAAGCTTTGATTCCTCTAAGATTCACAGACACAGAACACTGGAAAAAAACATCAGGAGCTAATAAGACCTCAGACTGAAAGAAAGGCTACAGCACAAATCTGATACTTACCAAACTTCTGGGAATTCATACATACTGTGAGGGAAAAGGGGAATTAGAGCTTCTCTTGCTGCTATGACCTTAGACATCAGAGAATCCAACTTGTGACACAAATTCATGGTATGCTATACTTTTAGTTTTGTAGAATGATTTGTTAACATGTACTTCTCAATTCCGTTAGCACTTACTGAATTACAAAAACAGCTTCTCACTTCAAACATTTTCAAGAACACAAGAATGAACAGTCTCTTGGTAATTATTTACTATTTGGGATTATGTGGAGAAAATGAAGATAAAAGTTTCTGTTTCTGCCTTAGAGATACATTTAAGAAAAGAGCAGAACACAAAATTCTGAAATTCTGCACGATGCACCTCAAACATTTGACGTTAATGAATCTCTCATTATCCACATCCTATGTAGTGCAGGACATTTACCTGGTGGGGGAATCAGAGGTGGAGCAGTACTGACAGTTGGAGGGGGTGGGAGGAAAGGAGGTGGTGGAAGGTGGGTAGGTGGAGCTCCTGGAGGGAAAAATGGAGGTGGCTTGGTAAAATTGTCTACTTCAGGATTAGAGCGTTCTGAAAGAACCTGTAAAATATCAAACTCTAGTTACAATTGCTATGTGAAAACGGCAGAAAATAGGTTTCCTCTCTTTCCCGTTACTACAACAGGAAGGTATCACTTCACACATTAAGAGCCATATTCAGATGGTTTAAGTTCTACCTGCATACCTATGCTCAATGTCCCACAGTTGCCAAGTACCTTTAAAGGTCTAAGAGCAGTCAACAGGGGACAACAAACGTGAGACTTCAGAGGGAATATAAGCCATCTGAATATGGCCCAAAACACCATCTTAAATTTATATAAGGGAAAATATTTTAAAAATCAATATGAAAAGCATGAAAAAAACCAAGACTATAAATTACTTAAACATTGTGAGATCAGATGAAAAACACATGGCAGCGTTTTTAATATAAGCACTACAATCCATTATTATTTCCACTGTTTTACCTTAACCTAAGTTAAGTTGCATGAAAATGCAACTAGGACACCAAGCAACCTTGATTCTTCTCTCTGATTCTTCAGGAGAGAAGAAGTGTATTTCCTCTTAATAAATTTACTTGCTTTCTTAATATAATACAAGTCTAAAGACTAAGATCATAAACACTCATCTTGCAATTTATGTGGTAAAATAGTACAATATATTTAAAAACAATCTACTATCAACTATTTATTCCTTCTCAACTTATTTTTAAAAGACTGCATTTCTCAAACTACATATGAGGGGGCTTTCACTTTCAGCATTAGTGTCTGGCGCGAATAGGGGACAAATGAGCAGTTTAAATATTTATCTTTGTCACTCAGTAAACAAAACCTAATCCCATGCAGATCTAGCAGAACCAATGCTGTCTCCTGGACTGTAAATCTGCAGTATCGCTCATTTCCTTTCAGTAAGAGGCATACCAAAATATTTATCTTTTGAAATTTATCAAATGTTTCATCTTAATATATTTCAGTAACTGCCACAACTTTATTCCTGAACTTAAAGCTACTTATGTGTTACTCATTCATGCACACTGACATGTTTTAATCAGAAGCTATGGGGAAAGCAAAACTGTCTTTTAGTCAAAGGTAGAGTGCAAATGTAGAGTATAAAACCTGTATGTTGCTGTTTTCATTAGCACGCCGTCGTCCTTCCACCCTGCTGATAGTGATGCTCTGTCCAATCACATCTATTGTGCCAGATATTCGCCTGCAACACAGGACAAGCCAGATCAGCAAGCAGAATAAGAAAAGGGGAAAAAAAAAAGAAAAAGAAAAGAGAGAGAAGAAAGCCTTAAGGACTGCTCTCATTCCATATGTCAAAGTTCCTTCTCCTGTAGAAAACATAAAAGACTGTTTCTGAAAAACATTAAATGGGATGCGTTTGCTGAAGTATGTGAGTGTATAGGACTAAACAACGTAGCAATAAAGACTCCTGCAGGAGAAAGGCTGACTCTCTAACACTCTCCTTCCACCCCATACAAGATAATAATCTACTCTTCTGTTACAAAAAAAAAAAAAAGAAAAAAAAGAAAAAAAGAAAGAAATCCCAAAACTTCAATAATAAAGTAATAAATTATACAGAACTTCCACAAAAATCTAATGTAAGATAGCTATAAACTATTAATTAGAAACGATTTCTAAATTGCATGAAACCACAATGAAGAATTCCATGGAAGATCAAGTAAAGGTAAGATAGAAGGCACAAATAAACATAAGCAAATCCTTCCATGTGTAGTATTGATACTGCAACACATATTGAACAAAATGAGATGCTACCTCTCTTATCCTGGAATACACAATCTTATAGAAAGTATATGAAACTAGTAAACACTGACTCCCAGACTAAACCTTCAAAAAGAATCTTAGACCAGCCATTCATACTCCTTTTCCTCAGTTTTTTTCAAAACACTAAGTCTCTCTCCCTCACACACCTCTAAAACATTTCCATGATTAAGCACCACGTTCACCTCCTTTAAAGAAACCAGCAGTAGAGCAGCACAAGACCCACCTCAGTCTCTCTCACAATCTAATCAGGCAACAACAGAACACAATATAAATTAAGAACACTTACTTTAGAAGTAATTAGTAATGAATTTTTAGAGAAAGATGACAAGAAAAGCGACACATATACACATTCTTTCCCCCCCAGTTTCTGCCAACTTGCATTTGACAATTTCTTTTGAACAACACTTTTACTTTTGATCTCTCAGAGAGATCAGTTTCGCCTGTTTTTTTGACTCTGTGACTTTATTTTTTTTTACTTTTTTTGACTTTAAGACATGATGGCATTTTAGTGGATACAAACAGTAAAATTCAAAGCATAATCCATATCTGAAAATCTTCAGTAAATCAACTACATGGGAATATACTGACACTAAAGAAGTCCTCCAGGTACCAGACCAGAAAATATAACGAGGATCTGAATGTCATCTAGAAAAACTAAAACCTGATATCTGTGACAATGGGAATCATTATTTTGAAGAGAGGAATAATCTATATTATAGAACTTTCCTATTTGCAGCCCTAAAACAAATGAAACCTAGAAACTAAGCTTTACAGAAAATGTATAAGTCTTATGCAGATAGAAAAAAACCTATCTGCACAAGAGTTATAAAAGCTAGGTTGGATAAGGCCTTGAGCAATGTGGTCTAATGGGAGATGTCCCTGCACAAGGCAGGGGGGATGGGACTAGATGATCTCCAAGGTCCATTCCAACCCCTTAACATTCTATGATTCTACCTGATCCACAGTTCATTGCTAATTTCTAAAAGAGATTAAAAAGTAGGATTCACTTACATCAACTCCATTAGAAAATGAGGTACAAAATTACAATACTAATAGTTGAGAAAAACAAAGGTATATCTGTGCCTCACCCATAAAGGAAACAATAGCAGAGAAAATTGACAATATTTATTAATAGTATGATATATTACAGATAAAAGAAAGATTCAGAAAAAAAACATAGAATTTTTTTTCTAGTTTTAGAAGACATGTTCTTGTCTTTTCTGCATATAATGTACTACTAACCACATGAATACAAATAGCAGGGACTACAGCTGGAAGTTGGAATTACAGGCTCAAAGTTCTGCCAGACCAATAGCTCTGACTCCAATTACTCAAATACCTAGATTCCAATGCAGCTAAAAAAGATGCAGCAGACACTAGGGCATGAAGAAACAATTAGATCTCCCAGAGATAATATGAAGTTCCTTGGCAGACTGCATACTGAGGATGATCCAAATGCCTGTCCTCTGAGCTTTTCAATATCTGGGTTTAGAGCTTCCGCCTGGATTTTAAAGCAAGTTTATTAAGCACAATACTTCGGAGTAAAAAAAAAAAAAAGAACTAAACAGTCCAGTGGTACAAGAGTCTGAGAACACAGCCACAAAATAGAACATGTAGACTATACAGCAGCTGCTCCAATGATAACACAAATTTAAGAAATTCTCTGGTCTTCTCATACCCCATCCTAGGAGTTAGATTATTACACTCTAAATTCTGAAATAATCAACACCTGCTTTCCTAAACCTCCCCAGTGGTCTTGCATGGCATTCCAGCATTACTATACCTTGAATTATTATTCTGCTTTAAGTAATTAAATGGAGAACATAGGTATTATAAAACAATTGTTAAACCAATAATTGTTTTCACTGTCTCAGTCTTCACTCTGACAATTCATTTGGTTTTAGAGTTCTCACACATTTGTACTTCCCCATCACTGGTATCTTAACTATCTAAACCATATCCTAGAAAACTCATTTTACCTAGCTTTAGTCCTTGTGTATGATAGATGACACTATTCTACATCAAGAAGTCCCCGCTTGGCTCGCTCCACTGATTTACAGGGCTTCCACTTGGGAGTGATGTACACAGCACAGTCAAGACTTTTTCTCTCTTGCACTGTCTGCACACTGCCAGAAACTCTTGGAATCAGCACTGAAAACACACACAGTGACACCAATGCAAGAGTACTGGTATCAAAGCAGTATGTGCCTCAACCATACTACAAGAAGAATTTTGGCTTGGGAAGCAACCCAAATACACCACTGCACTACCAAAGGAAAGGGCTCAGAAAGTGCACTGCCATATCTGACTTGGCCGTGCTGATCCTCATGGAATGAGATGATCATTTTAAGGAACTTGGGGGCACAACCTAAATGTTCCAAAATCTGCCACAGACCTTTCCTGCTCGCAGTATCGAAAGCCTTGGTGAGGTCAACAAAGATTATATAGAGACCTTTGTTCTGTTCCCTACACTTCTCTTGCAGTTGTCTGAGAACAAATACCATGTCTGTGGTACTCCTGTTGGCTCTGAAACCACACTGGCTTTCAAGTAGAATTCCTTCTGCTATAGCAGGTATTAGTCTGTTCAAGAGTATTTTAGCCAGGATTTTGCCAGCAATGGAGAGCAGAGTAATACCAACCAGACGTGCCTGTCTCGTATCGGCCTTTTTAGCCACCAACTCGCTTGTAACAAACGTGGGTAAAGCCCTTCCCAAGTCTTTGTTTGCGAAGCCCAGCCATGGCGATGATGATGATGACCAAAGGAAGCAAATCTAGACTACCAGTTAGTTGGTTCCTAGACATCAATTTTACTGAAATGAACGGAGCTTTCACTTAATTTTTCTAGATTCTGAAGAGTAACACCTATGCTCCCTCAATCTCACTCAGCTGGTGCTTAATAATTATTATTTAAATAACGTTGTATAGTGTTATGTCCATTGTTCTTCCCGACAACTGCCAAGAGATTTAATTTTCATAATGATGGATGACTTCAGGAATTTGCCATCATACCTTGAACTTCACAAATTCCCTATTTTCAAGACTCCAATAATGATTTCATTATGTACTCCACTAGAAGAGCTTGAAATTGAACAAGAGGAAGCATATATTCTGTTGCAGATGGAGCAGCAGATGACACTACTGTCAAAAACATAAACTGCACAAAAGCAGGGGAGGCATCTGAGTGTCAGAATTTAAGTTTGGCAGTTTTTGTAAAAGGGCAAATCTGACACCTTGGATCGTGTTTAAGGCACAGCAAGCTGGCACATGGAAAAATTATCTAGACATTATCTAGACTAACAATAAGATGTTAAGCAGGCATTACTAGGTTTCTGTCTGTGCTGTAAGCAAAGAAAAGGAAGGGTATGGTTTGTCTCTTACACAATCAGGGCACCTGGGATACAGATGAATTCCCAATGGATACACCCAAATAAAAAAGGCAGTCCACATGTGTGGGATGCATGTGAACCCAAAACAGAGTTCATACAAAGTGTATCTTGAAAGGAACATTCCAGCAACTCTGAGTTATTTCACTCTAATTACAGAATGGTTATTTATGAGCCATTTGCACTAAGAATACCATTCTCCATGGAGATTTAATTCAGAAAGATAATCTCATTTAGCAAGATGAGTTTATTTAGGTTCTACAGAGCAAAGAGAAAGAGGGGAACAAAGAAGTAGAAAAAAAAAAGACAAACCTAATTATTGTCCAAGTTCATAGCTTCATATCCAAGTTCATATCCTTACCACAGATAATCTAAATAATCTGCTTTTTGGAATATCTCCATACCACTTTTCAGAACTCAGAAATAGTCTAACTACTGGATGTCACATTTATTCAGCAGACTTATAAGATAGTCTACTAATTATAGAATTATAATGCACTTCAAAACCCATATTTAATATGTTTTTCTGTTCCTTCTTGATTTGCTTATGTGTTTTGTTTTATTTTCCTCCTCTTGAGGACATCCTCAACTCTGCTGAGTTCACTTACCACTGACTGATATAAATCAGAAGCAGATTTACTACAGAAATCATTATTATAGAAAATAGACTTTTTTTTTCCAAATAATATCTGAGTTTCCATCATTTAGTCTTGCAAGGTTAGTTCGTGAAACAAGAAAAACCTGTATTTTTCACAGTAATGACAGATCACAAATCCATTTTCTATAAAAAATCTGCTTACAGAAAGGCCCAAGCACAGATAAAGCTAATAAATAGCCCACTGCACTGATGGGCTAATTTCTCTGAAACTCATTTAAATGTAATGTACTCTTTATTAACTGTAAAAGCATAAATGGAGGTTAAAAACCAGAAAACTTCTGACAGAAAAAGTTTTCTGATGGAGAGCTGTTCTAGGTATTGCTTTAATGAGAAAATATCAGCTTTTGAAGCCAGCTTATAAATAAAACTTCTACTTATTTTTCTACTACTAAAGAAAAACTCTCTCACAGTCCTTGAAAAGTGACATAAGGAAAAGCACTGGTCTGAAAAGATATAAGATATTTCTATGAAGTAGCTGGTTAGGACAGGTTTGAAATACATAAAATCCTCTTCATGTTCTAGAAAGCACAAAAGTCAAAAGAGGTTCCTTCATGATTTTACCTTAATTGTGGCTATGGACACAATAAATCTTTCATTAACTACCTCTAGAGAACAAAGATTTTACTTTATACCATATTGTGTGTATGTGATGTCCATTCACTAAACCATTTCCATTATGAACCTAACTCATCCTTCAGGGCTACACTATACTTTATGCTACTCAACAGCTCTAAGTATTACAGAAAAAAGGCAAGAAATTCAGATGTCATTTCTAAACAACTAATATCTTAGTTATAATTAAGACAGCCATTGTTTATAAATTCAAGCAAAATTTCTCAGAAACACATTACATGAACAAACACTGAATTTTGCTTTGAATTACACAGTTAGGATGCAATTCTAGTGAATTAGTAACACTGATTTGCTGGTGAGCAATAATTCTGTTTTGTCACCTACAACTTCCATATTGGCAGGGAGTAATATCACTGCTAGGCCTCAGAGGTTTTTGAATTTTTTTGAGAAATTCATCTGCAATTATATGCAAACATCTACTGTACTCAAACCAGAAAGGTAGAAATAGTAAGCAAAATTATTTTAGTGTTTGTTTACTAACAAATGAAAGAAAGCAAACCCCACAATCTGTTCCCAGACTTGCAATCTAAGAGCAATATGTAATGCAATATCCATATGTAAAATCATCCATGAAGGAATGCTGCAGCCCTGAGTAGTAAGTGCTAGTAGTAAGCAGTAATTTAACATTAGCATCATGCCCTGAATTTTTTTCCCCTTTACCTTAATTACTGTGATTTATCCCTCCGGTATTATTCCTCCCACTTTCTGATGCCTAAACTGGCTTTTCTGGAGGCAGTGTTTGTCTGTGACTGAGAAGAGCTGCTGCTTCTTCCAGTGAGATAAATTGCCTAGGTCTTTCCTTCTCCTTACCAATGCTTCTATACTGAGCTGCATCAGCTTTCCCTCCTTTTCATGAAATGTATCAAACTACTGCTAGAAGCCTAGAGAAGTTTTATTGCTACATGAGAAATGCTTCCAGCAATCTCACAACAGGGCTATTGCAAATGCCTCATGGTATAAAAGCAATTATTTTAAATTATCAAAGAGTTGTATTGCTGAAAATTTTCTGCCTACCTATAATAAACTCTTTAACTAAAGAAGAAAATAAATCCAACCCCACAAAACACTGCTTGGATATAAAGAAATTAGTAATATAGGCTTTCATATACAGAAAACAGTAGCTGCGTTAAGCAAGTCATTCAAGCAGAAAACTTATATGGATTGTATATATAAGACATATTCATTCACTGAGCCAATCTCAAGACTCCTGGGCATACAGTTTTCTTTCAAAATCTCTCCTGATCACTTGGTAGAAATACTTCTTTCTTTACAGAAGAATCTATTTTAAGCAAATGTATCCAAAGGAGCAGGTATTAAACATGTTTTGCTATTGTAACAACTTACAATTACCGTATTCACACTAAATGTACATAAAACAACCTACTCCAACCACTGAAATGCACAAGTGATACAATTGTCAAAGTGACATGTCACAATGTGATACAGTTGTCACAGCAATTGTATATTTCACACAATCACAGAATCTATGCGACACATTGTTCTACAACTTTAAACTTGACTACATTTTTTAACATCCTGGTTACTAATTACTTCTTAAAGCAGTTTAGAGGTTATCTGTGCACCAGTGAGATGAATAAAGAACTGAAATCCTGTAACAAAATCTGTGCTAGATACAGATTAGGAAGCTTTACCCTGTGAAAAACACATCCCAGTTTGAGAACTCTGTACAAGAACAACACATATCAAAAACAATTCAAAAAAGAAAATTACAAAAAATAGCTATAGGGTTTGCATAAAGTTTGGAAGACTATTTTTGTTTCTTAGACAAAGAAAAACAGAAAAACAAAGAACTAAAAATCCACTAAATACAGAGCAGTACAACCTGATAGCTCAGAGAAAAATTTAGGCTACCAGAAGGAATATTCTAGGAGTGAAAGAAAATTGCAGGCAAGGATATGAAACAAGCTTTTTTTCCTGCCCAAGAGAAATACATTTGCATGTTGGACTGACTCTTACAGGATGGGATAATTGAACACAAGTGCCTCTAAATTAGTCGAGGTACTCATGGATGCAGCACTAAAAACAGGTCATAGCTCAATTTTAACAGTCAATGATGAAAGTGTACAGTCTGTTCTACCTCTCTTACTATCATTTATAATACAATGGTTTTTAATCTGCACAGAACCAAAACTCTTAAACAGGAACACTAAATAACTAAAGTAAAATAAAATAAAATAAATAACTAAAGTAAAGAAGCAGCACAGATTCATCCTAAGCCAAGTGCCAGGTATCAAACAGCAGTAGCTTAGATATAAAAGACAGAACTTCTTAAAGCCTGGGGCTGGGAGAAGGAGGGGAAGATACCTAGTAAGGAAATAATTTATCTCATTTCAAAAAAAGTATTATAAATTATTAAAATACGGAGAAGCTAAAGCTACCTTACAGGAAAGAGACTGGGTTCCAGGAATTCTTCCAGTTGTTGAAGTCATAACTGTTTGATTCCATTTTGTTAAAGTGAAAAGGTGTATTAGCTAATACTCACAAAAGCCCAAGCTAGAAATATTTTGTTGGACAATCTAATTCTACAGAGAAAACATGGTGTCATACATCAACAACTGGATTTTTATAGCTGTCTCGTTATTTGGTCCTGCTGCTTTTTCTCCCTTTTCCTTCTACTTTCTCTTTCCCCAAAAGCCAAGAAGGTAGCACAGCATTCATGTGTGATTAAGCCAAATGTGATTAGGGTATCTCTTCCCCTCATTTCTACCTGTTACAGAAACATATTTCCCTTTTCTTCCTACAAAAATCATAAGTTTCAAACTCACAGATGTAACAGTGGAGTTTTTTGGGTTTGAGTTACAGCTAACTGACCTGTTTGCTGGAATTCCTGATTTGAATAAGGCAGGCGGAGATGTGAAATCAGGTTTGGTCGACTGTACTGCCAACTCTTTCTCCAAATTTCCAGTTCTGCCCTGCTGTACCTTCAAAATAATGTTTCATCATTAGTTCATCCTCAGAAGTGTAGTAGCTCCAATACTCAACATAGAACATAGCCAACACAAAAAGAAAGTAAGTCCAACTTTACTTGGAATTTTAAACAGTTACCTCTGCGCAGCTAACAAAATTACGTATTTGTAAGGATATACTACTTAAGTACTGTGTTTAATAGACATAAGAAGCAATATGCCAGAGAGTGAATTATCACAGAAGATTAGATAGTTTAAATATTTATTTTCCAAGCATTTGATTTGTACATCAACAGACCAAACTGATTTTCTTATATAATTTCCTGTATGAAAAAAATAACACCTTTATTTTTAAAAGAAACAAACAATTTTAAAAAAGATCTTCATAATCTTAACAGAGATATCTAACAAGCCTGCTATCCAACAACAAACCATGAAACAAGAAATTTGAATGGATTCTCCGTTTGCCTCACTGACCATGAGATCTAGTAACCACTTAATTTCCAAGTCATACCAGGAAGTCACCTCATACTTGAGGTTATGCAAACTGTAAAAGATTTTTCATTAACTCAGATTGAATACTTCAAAAACATCCTACTGTTTCTGAAGTACTGTAAAATTCCACCGACACTTTATTAAAACTACACAAGACCTTTAGTGCAAGTACTTCAAGTACTGTTTTACTTCAGCAGCAGTTATACATGAAAGAAAAACCTACACTAAAGACAACTTTGTGCTGAGTCTGTTTTTAAAGTCACTCCCACTGTACCAACCATGAAGCTACATCACTCTACATAGCTAGTTCACTCATGCTATATCATCAGATGAGCCATGATCTCACAGCTTCTCGTAGGCAAGTGAACTACTAGGTTTCTGCAGAATCTCCCTTCTAAACACAGTCATGTCTTTCCCAAACTCACAAAAATGAACATAAATAGTTAAGAGCCAATAAAAATCTAATTAATCTTTTGTATCCAGAAATATGAGAGGGGAAAAGGTACCAAATAGGTATGGTATAGGTTTGATATATGTATTTATCTGAAAAATCTGTAAGACTTCTATTAATTAATGAGTAACTGGAAAATGCAGGAGACAGTCTTGCCAGTTACAGGAGACTAAATCAAATATATCATGTAAATTACATGAGACTTAGTATTACAGAAGAGAGGGAAAAAACCTCATAATTATACGTAAACTCCTTGTAAAACATACTACAAACTCTTACAACACAATTATCTGTACTGTTTGATCAGCACAGTCAATACTGAGCTAGAAACAGGCAAAGTTTTAGTTTGGACTATTTATTCTTCTTCCTTTAGGACAAGAGTTTAGAGAAGTTTGAGAGTTCAGTCAGATGCAAATTTTAACTTCTATTGCCCACTATGTCTAATGTCCCACAGTATTATATTAATGATAACTGAGGATGGCAAAAAGCCCCAGAGAGCTTCTGATCTGATAAAATCAAAATAACTCAATACCCTCAAGTAGCACATGAGGGAACACAAAAATACCTGTCTGCAATTGACACTTCTGTCACAGGAATATACAGAAGAAAGCAACAAACAGTTCCAAGTAATTTTAAAGACAGTTCAAGAATAAAAATTACTGCATATTGAAAATCAGCAAAATAAATAACCTTTGGATTTTAATTTCAACTCTAGTATCAAACCAATGAGTAAATGAGAAAATGAGAAGTTGAAAAGAAAGTTTAATCCTTAGGATAAATCCTATCATATAGATTCTTCTGCTTTCTGAAAATCAGCATTTCTGAATGGAAAAATTATTATACATAACTTGATTTATTGCCTTCTAATCCCAAATGGAAAACAGAAAAATATGAAGGTTGATTTTCATATCTCAGAGTTGTCAAGGATAACTGTTACAAAACACAGTAAGAGCTAAAACAAAACAGTAAGAGCTAAAACACCACAGGAAAAATAAACATGCCATAATCTACAAAAGCTTCCCAAGCACATCTGCACAAGCAAATGCACTGCAACTAAAAATAAATCATCACATAAAGAAAAATTAGTTTCACTGGGAAATTTGTTAGTTTACCAAGCCACTAACTCACATGCTTCCAGAATAGTGACGAACAAAGCAACACTTTTTAATCCGCAATTTGTGACATACACAGAAAGTCACTGATGTAAGATGAAGAGTATGAAATAATGGCTGTGTCCATTTCAGTTGTTCTTCTATCAGTCTGTGGTGGCATGGGAAGCAATACTCAAGAAAAATGAGAGCAACCAACAAAAGTTTACTAAAATTCACCTTAAAAAGATGGTATCTGCCATCGAGAATCTCTGCACTTGGTCTTACTTCCATAGCTTTGTCTTCAGCCTAAGTTAAATAACACATTGCCCATTAAGAAACCATACAACTCTTAAGTGATGGGCCACAATCTCAATAAAGGTACAGATGCAATCTAGCTGTAGCTGTCTGTCACACTATCCAAACAACTGCCACTGAAGCAACACACTAATACTCAAGGTTCAGGGTAGGGAGTCAGGTGCAAACTCTAACAAACACACTGAACTGGGCAGAACAAGCTTACAACACACAAGCAGCTTTACAGGTCAAAAACCCATTTACAATACCAAAAAAGTACTATTTACCGTAATTTTATTTGTGGTTGAGGTAACTGGTAAAATTTCAAGACCCATTCGTATTCTCTTTTGTTTTTCACAGTAAGCTTTCCAGGTATCTTCATTGAAACCATAGTTAAAATAATCAGAGAGATCAGCCCCTTTAAATACAAAAGCACAGGTTTTTAGAACATTACGAAGTTCATCTTTTCTTCACTGAACACACATACACCACTACTGATAACAGCAAAACTGATTAGGTACTGACCTAAAAACACACGACTGAAATGGACAATACATCAGTAAGCATAAAGTATTCATGGCTATGATTATAAGAACATTCAAATTTAGTCAGAAAGAATATCTTGCTTAGCATCGTGAATTAGGGATCAAGAGTAAATACTTAGAAAACATCCTAGGATAATTCCCTATATCTTTACAACAAGATAAATGTAAGATCTACAGTTTTGCTGTATGTTAAGTGAAGAACCACTCCCTTTTGCTTGTTCATTACATTTTGCTTGTTTGATGCCATGAAGTATTTTTATTTTAAGAGAGGGACTAAACGTAAGTCAAATGCTCAGAATACATTTCAACAGTTCAAACACCAGATTATCATCAAAGACTATTTTTCCTATTTTGTAGACACCATTTGCACCGTCAAAGCCATATACAAACACTGGAAAAAAACTATACACAGCAGCAAGATGTACTTCTACTAAAAACACCAACCAATGCTGGTATTATTAGACAAGTGTGGACAAATCACTTGAGCCAACGAGATAATACACAGAGAAGACTTATGGAAAGCCCATGTGGAAAGCCACAGTTTCCTTCTTCAAGGTTTATGGATGTCTATGCATGAATACAACGCAGCACAAGCAGCTACGTTTCACCATTCTTCCTGCTCAAACCTGCTAGAACTGTTTTCCATTCTGCTTTACCTTCTGTCCCCTAGCATAGACCAGTGGCAGTAATCTCCCCAGAAACACAGATTTCCAAGGAAAGTTCAGGATATACACATACCATAAAAAAAAAAAAAAGGGCAGGTCCTACAGTCTTTTTCCTAACATATGAGCAGGATGAGTACTAAGAAACATGGCACAGCCACACACTCTCTGGCACAGCAGGAAGGCAACAAGTAACTTAGTTGCTTTTTACAAGTTAGACTGCACAGCACCTTCTAGGGATAGGGCAGGTGGCACCTGTATGCAGTCACCAGGATTACTATTAAAATAACCTACTGAACACCTATATATCAGTTAACATAAACCAGACATTACCTGGTTTTCTCCACGGTTTATCTTCAAAAGAATCTAAGTCTACTTCCAGAAGTGGCACACCATTAATACTCCCTGGTGCATCTAGATCCAGTCCTTTAACTTTTGCACCTGTAAAGAAAAGTTACCAAGTTAGAGCCTTCTGTCTCTACTAAATGGAATTTTAACAGTTGCAATATGCTTCAGAAATAATAACAGAAAGAAAAAGCTAAATTTATCAAGAAGTTTTGGAAGTTAAAATTATTTCTTTAATCCAAAACTATCCAATGTTTGGGGTTTTTTTGCATTTTTATTAATAGTACTGTGTAAATTTTCTTACCAGAAGATCCATAAGCTCGTCCTCCTGCCTTAATATTGAGATTCACAGGTGCTGCTCCATAACTTCAGGAAATTAACAAAAAAATGAATTAGATAAAGGAAACTTTCAAACCAGAAGAAAACAAAAAACAAGAGATAGCTAGATCCAGAAACAAATTGGACCCAGGCTCAATCACCATCCTGAATCTCTAGCTTTCCAAGCTGGCAACACTGTAAAAGTAAAGAGATCAGCCTAGGAGGAAGAGAGAGTACCTTTCTATGCTCAGTAGCAACTTCTCCAACTAATAAACAGTTGTGAAGCAAGTCCCATTCACTCCTCCTGAGTTGAAAGGATAAAGACCTTGATAGAAACAAGAATGGACAGAACCAGAAGAAGAGAGAGAGAGGAAAAATGCAATTCATTTAGGGATACAGATGACAGTCTGGGGATTAGAGTAAAAATAAAATAAATAAAAAAAGGAAGGGGTTAGATGGATCATTTTCTCTCTTCATAATCATTCCATTTAATCTGTACAGAAGTGGAAAATACAAGCATCTCTCTAAAATGATTGAAATGCTGTCTGTTTTAAAGTGCTTCTAGCAATCACCTATCCCTGTGACCAACAGAAAAGTACATAACTTTTCACTTTCTAAAATACTTGAGAGTTTTCTTCATAAAAATGCAGTCAGAAATCTAAATACTGAACAGATTTAACTAGTTTAGGAATTACAGTACAGTTAATTTGTAACATTAAGAGCTAGCTTTCATTACCATTTATGTGCATCTTATTCTCACAGGTGACTCATAACATAATAAGATGAAAATATAATTAGAAGGCAAGTGCATCCACTTCTATGCAGTTTTAGTTTTCATTCAAGGGCTAGAACAGCATAAAACTGATACAAAACATTTAACCTTCTGATCTGCCATGCTGTATTTGTGCATGACTTTGTCAAACAAATCCAATGGGTTTTTTTTAAACAGCAGTGGACTACTAAAGGAAAAATCATTTAATCCTATAAAAGAAACTTGTCTACTGGAGTTAAAATGAACAGCAATGCTCAGTTTGTTTTAGATTACTGGCCTTCCATGAATTTTCTGTCCAATTTGCCCAGAAAAAAAGGTTTTTCAGAAAATAAGCATTTCTATATAAAACTTTCTACTCCAATTAAATTCAGGATCATCTGCTCATTGTCTTCTGTATTCATGGAAAGAGCACCAGCAAATCCACGGAGAATACAAATCTAATTTTGCTTTAGTCTCATAAAATTTGAAGCCACTGCCAACATCACAAGAATACTGCAAGTTATTGAGAGCGGAAAAATAAAGAACTGAAAGAATTTCTATTTTTTTAAATATTACATTGATTTGCACAATAATTTAGGATATGAAATACTGAAAGTTTAAAAATATCGTTTCAAATGGGAGTAAATCACCTTCATTCCAAAGTTAAGAACATAATGATATATATGAGTCAGACCTACCTGCAGACCTGTCATATTTCTATTAAGAAACAGCACTCTAGTAACTCTGGTTTTAATAAGCATAAAAATATTAAGATTGTCAAGAAAAACAAGCAAGCCACTTTTCTCAGAAAGTTTCCATGCAATGAATAATACTATTTTATAATTTTGGGTAAAAGTAACACTGTTGAAAAGCATTCAGAGAAAACAAGTTCTTTCTCAAAAGCAGAAGAAGTACGGGGCAATAAAAGCAGCAAAAAAATTCTCATATGGTACAAATACCTAAACCATGAGCTCGAGAAGTAACCTCTAGAGACTGGCAGCTCCATCCTGAACTACATTAAAATCTTATTTGAGGACATCAATAGGAATTGAAACTACAGAGGTCTAATTAGAACTATATCCACTATAAACAGGATGACAGACAAATATCTCATGTCTTGGCACCCAACCCTTTGCAACCAAAACGTCACTATCACAGTAAGAACACCAAAAATGCTATATAACATAGCCATTCCAAAATAAAAACCAACTCTCCTCTTTACAAACTTAATACAAAATCTGAAAATACAACTCATACAACAGCTCTTCCTTGTACTTCACTGATTTCATTTCACTTTGTTATCAAGTCATCTATCATTAAAAACATTGCTGAAAAAACTCCTAATTAACACTTATTGCACATACAATTTGTCATTGACAAGTATTAAAGAGACTAAGTTAAAAATTAAATACAATCTTAAAAGTGCTTGCAAATAACTTACCTAAACTGTGGAGCTCCTGTTTTAATATCTCCTATGGTGACTTGAACATCATCTTCATCATCATCACTATCACTATCACTATCATCCTCAGCCTCTGCCACTTTCTACAAAAGAAAAAGTCATTGCTTAGACAATAGGCAGTCACCTACCTTTAAAGTGGAAAAATAATCCAGACAAAATTATCTGCTCTAGAAATCTTTGAAAGAAGAAAATTCTCCTCTTCCTAGTCCTTAGAAATGAGTAGCATTAACAGTAAATTTAGGAGGTTACAAGTATCTGAAACATGACATTTCCTAAATAAGCATAAAATAGTTTCCACTATCTAATATCCTTCTTCCCTCTATCTAGCTCATACACATTGGTTCTACTCTTACCTTGTCATTCAGGAAAGAACTTAGAGATATGCAAGACTAGCTTCTTGCCATCATCAATTATATATCCAGAGTAACTCAAATACATGTTTTTCCAGTTGATTACAAACACTGCACTTCAGAGAAATCTATTCATTCCTAACATCAGTAAACTACATAAAATACTTCAGATACAAGAGTACACTTTATGTGTTCTGTCCCACAGCCTTTAAGCTTGCTGGTATACAAAATAGACATGCCAGCTCACACCAAGAGTTCACCTCGTCCACTATTTTGGGTTTGTTAGGTGTTTTGTTTTGGTTTCTCCTTATAGAGACCACAGAGGAGAGAAAAAAATCCATATGATGTTCCTCCCTAACTCTTTCAGCTGCTGATTATTATAAGCTCGGGGCACCTCCTAAGCCAGTTATGGTTTGGTTTTTTCAGGAACCCCCAATGGATCTTTCTCTCAAGTACTTGTCCAGACTTTCCGCAGACTCATAAAAGGTCCCAGCAGTGACACTCTTTGGCAAGGCATAAAGATCCAACATATTTTATTTGTTTTCATTCTGACTCCTAAGACCTTTATTTAGCAGACACAGTCCTCATATGGAAGAGACTGTGAGGAGTCAATCCTTATTTATAGTCTCCATACGTGATTTTGTCAGCCTCCATCATATCCTATGTATGTCTTTCTTCCCAGCTGAGAAGTCCTTGGCTACTCAGCCATTCCTGGTATGAAAACTACCTCAATTACTTTTGCTGCTCTTCTTCTCTCAACTTTTCCAGTTGTAGTAGCCTTTATGACAGGAGGGGAAAGAACAGCAGTCAGAATTCAGGGTGCAACTGAACCATGAATTTATGGTATAATGATATCTTCCATTTTGTTCTATATTCACTTCCTGCTGTATCACACGGTTTAAGTGCTTTTTAGACTCCAGACTAGCACTTAACCATCAACTTTGTGGGTCTGTCTACATATCTTATTGTGTCCCTAAGTGGTAATGATCAACTCAGAGACCATCATTTTATTTGTAAACCTGTTTTTTCACCAATGAACATCACTCTTTCTATACAGAATTCAATAGCTGTGTATCATCCAGTCAGTCCTTGCTCCTACTATCTTGATTAACTTTGTAACATCAGAAAACTTGTGATTTCACAACTTAGCCCTTTTCCAAGTAAACACATTAAACAGCACAGGTTATGCACAACATTCCAGAGAATTCCCACTGGAGGTGACCTTCCTTCACTATGAAAACTGAACCTTGACTTCTACCCCATGTTTTCTATCTTTTACACATTAATTATCCATCTGGGACTCATTCTATAACTGCATAGTTTTCTTAAAATCCTTTGGTGAGTAACTTCTTCAGAAACATAGTGGAATCCAAGTGAACTTTATCAACCAAATCACTCTTATTCATGTACTGGAATCCTTCAGGAAGAGGCTGAACACACCAAAGCCAAGCTGATTCTGCCCAGGCAGCCTGCAGTTATCCATGCACAGCTGACCTCTAGCCCTTATCTATTATACTGTTAACTTGCCTGGTACATAAATTAGACAAAAATAAGCAGCTGCTTAGAAGATAAGATGTTGGAGTGCAGTTCATCCTTGCTATACAACATTAACATAATTTACATAACAATGATGAGTCTAGTCATGGGGCAAAGGCAACCCTTCTCAACCAAACCCCATTTCTCTTATAATGAATGATTGCTTAGCTTCCTCCTCACAGAAATATTCCCTTTTCCTTATTCAACCAACTTGAACAACACCCATTTTTCTAAGTTGCTGCTGAACCTTCATGCACACCATTTACCATGAAGTTCTCAATTTTATGGAGATATGCTAATGATATCCTAACAATGCTAGGCTTTATATAAGTGAAAAATACAAAGGTATGCAAGTACGAGGAAACTGCACCTATGAGGATTTCCAGAAATACTTTAAAATCAGCAAGTCCAAAAAAGAGTATTATTGTTGCCTTGTATCTAACAGACTAAATTTACCACCCACTTACAACATTAGCATCACACAAAACACCTTTGATGTACTTTCAATAAATATCTTTTCATCTTAAACAACCAAAGTAAGTTTTTAAGTTTTTATAACTTTTTTCCCCCAACTTTAAATTTATAAAGTTGTACTATCTTTCAGAAGAAGTTATTGAAAAAAAATACTTTTGAGAAGCCAGCCCTTAAAACTTACACAAATATCATGATCGTGGTTTCTGCATCATTCAAAAAAAATTCTTGCAAGACACAAGCTAAAAATTCCCAGTTAAGTAAAACTACAGTTTTGTCATAGAACATATTTAAATTGTTCCAATCACAGTAAACTGAGTCCTCTTATCAACACTGCAACTGTAAATTTAATTTCCTGGTCCTTTCCTTCATCACACTAACACTGAAATTGTAAGACACACTAAACAGTGACGACTACTACCAAACAAGTCTGTTATGTTGCCCCTAAAATGCACAGGTAATTCATCTCTTGATCCATATTTACACATAGTTCTGCAAATAGTGATTGTTTATCCCATTCAAAAAAGAAAAATGATCAGAGGATTTTATTTTCCTATCCCTGAGAAAAAAAACGGAGCATCATTTTGAAAAGGACAGCTTGGATAAAAGACAGCTCTCTTCAAGCACCATCTTTCCTCTCCCCCTCAAAAAATATAAGTACTATTAAATTTATTGTCTGTAAATTAGATTTAAAAAGTGGAGCACACCTGGAAATTTGACTTCCTAACTTAGTAATTTCTACAGTTTCTGCAGTCTGCAAACACCTTCTAGAAAAAATAAAATCAAAGGTGTACACTTAATCATTAATTCATTTAATTATAGGTCCTAGTCAAATCATGAATTCCCGATAAATCATAGAATCAAAATATATTAAAGCAGTATTTCAAAAACACATTTAAAACTACCGTTTTCACAACGCCATTTTCTGCAGCTTCCTCTTCACTTCCAGGTGGGGGTGGAGCACTTAAATAAAAACAAACAGGAAAAGATGAAACTAGGTATTTATGCATGTATTATTTCACATGTATCAGCTGCTGATGAAAAAAGCTTTGCTAGATCATTCCAGATGAAAAGCCAAAGCTCCAGCTGTCTTCTGCACTAATTAAAAAAATCAATTTATTAAAAAAGAAAAATCTATATTATTTAGCTATCGTACTAGCTGGATGTTTGCAGAATAGTTGGAAGTAATGAGGCATTAGACCCGGATCCTCTTTTGAAATCAAAGTGAAATATTTCATAATATATGAAGGGAGAATAACAGGGGTTTTTTTCCCTGTAGACTGACACTTTTCAAAGACATAATGGAAAAACATTTAAACACCCACAAGTAATGTTGCACTGAAACAGAATTCCCATATCTGCACTGTGAAATTTTCTTCAACCATATGGAATAGCTACAATTCAATTATTAATTCAATTATATTTTAACTGTAGAATGAAAACTGTAAACATTTTAAAACTACCAGTCCACCAAAAATGACCAGACCAGTTCTGTCAAACCCATGCAAATAAGCTCACTGAGCCTACCTACTGCTGTTTCTTACACAGCAATTATTTTAACTTCCATAGTTCCATTAGCTATTAAGAGCTGCACCACAACAGCGGAGTGAGCAGGTAGCCATTTAGAAACAACATTCTTTCACTGAAAAGGTATTTCTGAAATGAGTGAGCAACTGCCAATTTTTATGGAATTGAATTATTCTAATCCCATATTCTGTTGGCAAAATACCCACTCGCAAGTTTTGCACCAAAACCCAACACAGCCCTGGTATTGCCTCGGGATTCAAGCTTTGAGTTCATCACCTGGTAAAAGGACAGATTAGCTACAGAATCTGAATAACACCTCACAATTTTTCTAGATATGAAGAATACCAAAACTGATAATATTTGTTATGGTTTTTTGTCCAAAACTATGTACTGAGGCAGCCAAAAGTCAAGCTAGACACTATTGACCAGAACATGGAATAAACTGTTTCTAAAGATCATTCTGGTCACCATGCAAGTAATTTTCTTAAATAACACTAATACTGACAAAGATGCCAGGTCAAGAACATGAGGAATCAACTGATAAGGAATAGCTTCTAAATAAAGAGCAAATAAATAACTAGAATTCTTTGTCTTGGAAAAGAGATGGATTCAAGACAAATGCAACAGAGGTCTAAAAACTTGTTAAGTGACAGAAAACAACTCTGCTTCTTATATTACAAAACCAATGGGAATCAAATAATTACATCTAGTAGCTGCTTCACAACGATATCATATATAGTCATGTGGTGGAGGTCATTACTGCTTTATCATTCTGTGCCTGTCAAAAGTTGACATGAGTTCAGAAAAGCAACTGAGCAAGCTTAGGAACAAGCAGTTCACCAAGGGTAACTAAATGCAAAAGTTTGCACTGAAAAATTGAAGCATCTATAGAAAATAACAGTGAATGCTTTCATGCATTGGCTTTCCTTTTATTTGTTTAATATATCTTGACAATCAAAAATTTCCATATTTTACCAATTGTGGGACTTCTTCATTCAGCATGAGCAACTGATTCCCATTTCCAGTCAGTCCTTGCTACTAATCTTCATTAACTTCACTAGAAGTTAATGAAGCATCTTTGTGCTCTACTACAGCTCCTTATAACTCAAGCAGGCTCCCCCCAAATAATTCCAAAGCATTTTCAATTTTTTTTTCCAATACTGTCTTACTAGGGAAAAAAAACAACCCCAAAAGCCTAAGCAGATGTGATGTTTAGATCCACCTATCTGGTAACCTTCCACTGCTTCCTTGTATTCTTTTTGCAACCACACAGCAAACTCTTTGGGAGACAGGCTGTCTTTTAGTTTCTAAATCATCTTGAACAAATGAAGTCCTGATCCATTACTAAGACCACAAAGCAGAATGATTACAGAAATAAGAGACCTGTTGACATTTTATGAGGGGTTACTGTCTCCATACAGTTAAAACTTAAAATAACTTTCATAGTCTAGTGACCTAATTTCACAGAAAAGCCAAGTCCAACACACTATCTTAAGGACATTTTCAAAGACATCAGAGCATGGTCAGGTGCCACCAACTTTCAAGCAGCTGGGAAGAAGAATGTAAAGAACACAATTTTTGTGCAGCCATGCTGCAGGGCTTCCAGTTGCCAAGATACTCACCTAGATTTTTCTTCCTCTGCTTTCTCTGCTTCATTTTCATCTACCATAAGAGAAAAGAAACACACCACTTAAGAATAAAATCACCTGAATATCAACTATGACAGATATCTTGCTATGCAGATTGGGTAACTCTTCAGATTACTACTGAAGACGTGTTCTTAACGTTTCAGTTTTGAAATTAGTCGAGCAGACCCTCGAGCCCTCAGAGTGCTCTACACCGACAGGTCCACCACATAGGCAAGGCTTAGTTTACAGGTTTCATCACCATTTGAACGTACAGAAAGTCCCTAAAGTTGTAAAAAAGTTTATGTATAAAAGGCTAAGGCTGTTTCAGTACTGCAACGCCGGGACCCCGGCCAGGGGCCAGCGAGGGGACGGGAGGCCGCCCTGGGGGTGCGTGTGAGGCGCGGGCGGCACGCGGGGCCCCCGCGCCCAGGCCCAGCGCGCCTCGGCTGCGCGGCCCGGCGGAGGGTCGCGGCACTGGCAGCGCCCCGGACACCGGGCAGGGCAGGAGGCCGGGAGCCGCGGCCGCCGGGGGGCTGGCCGGGAGGAGAGAGGGGACTGAGCAGCCACGGGGGCGGCGAGACGGGGGAACAACTGCTCAGCGGCCCGGGAGGCGGGCAACGCCGGGCCCTGCGCACCCCCGCAACGGCCCCCCGCCGCGGCCGCGCCGGAGACGCCGCGCGGGGAGGCGGGCTGGGCACGGGGGTGGGGAAGGTCCGTACCGCCATAGAGCCACTCCTCCTCCTCGTCCCCCCGCGGCCCCGTCGGCGTCCGCCGACAGCCGCTCCGCCTCGCCGGTAGACATGGCGCCTCCCGCGGGACGCGCGGGCCCGGCCGGGCAGCGCCCGCCGCCGCCGGGCGGCCCCGGCCGCGCCGCCCGGGACTCTCTGGTCGGCTCGGGCCGCGGGAGGGCGGCGCTCGGACGGGCGGCTGCGATGCCCAAGCCGCCCGCTCGCGAGGACCGCCGCCGCCGCCGGCGCTTCCCCTCCCCCGCCGCGTGAGTGACACGCACAGGAAGCGGGCCCGGCCGGCCCCGCGGCGCCCCGGGCACGGGCTGCGGGGGGCGGCCGGCCGCCGGCCCCGGCACTGCCCGCCCCGCAGAGCCGGCCCGGCCCGCTCTGTCTGCTGCCGGACTCACCTCAGCTGCGCCTTCGCCACCCTCCCGAGGCGTGGTGTGCCTGCGAGAGCCGCCTTCCCTGCTTTTCGCTGCCCTGTGCTCTCCTGCATCCCTAAACGCCCGTCCGTGCCCTCAGCAGGGATCACGGGCAGCGTGGCGACCTCCTCCTCGAGAACATCCTTGCCTGTCTCCAGAAGCAGGACTGGGCTGAACACACGTGCCGTGCTTCTACTGGCGGCTGATGGCAGCTGCTGGGGGAGCGTAACCACGGGGTAAACACGCTCCTGCTTCTACTAGTGCTGTCCTAGCTCTCAGCTTTTCAAGGGACTCTCCCAGCTGGACGTAGTACTTTAGCTTTAACAACTCTTGGAGATTTTTTTTTTCTCCACAAATTTCTTGATTTTATTTTTAGCTCCAGTAACAGTTTAGCATTCGTAGTGTGCTTTGAGCATTCTAGAGTGTTTCTATGCATTTAATGAAGAGATTGCTCAGTTTTAAAAGCAATGGAAGTGGCAAGCCATTTTTCGTGATTTTCTCACTTTACATCTGTGAATGCTAAACAACAAGTGCATGATTCATTAGAAAATGTAAGTACCAACAACTGTCAAAACAAGTTTTGACCAGTTGTGGGTACAAATGGAGCTTGTGGCATTTTAGGATGTTTGTGAAAACTCAAACAGGGAGCCCGTTTTTCACAGCAGGTCAGCTTGTGAGAAGTCAGACTAGAGGGTTTGACTGTAATATAAACTCATCACAACTCTCAGTGGGGGAAGCTTATTCAAATTGCCTGCGTAGAAAAGCTTGTTCAAAAGTTTCATGACATTTCACTGGAGTTCAGATGAACAACCAACCATCTCAAAAATTTTGTCATATAAAATTTAATGTTTGGGTATCATATACAGGTACAGATTATGTGGTGTAAATGGGTATGTTTTCATCATGCAATCTCATTTTTTATACATACAGTAGTGCAAAGGCATTTTTCACCCCAAACATTTCTAGACAGTTGTTTCTCATAAGACAAATCTGAATTATAGTACTTACTATTAGACATCAGTGTCTGAATTTTCATTCCCGTTTTGTTTACTTGGTCATTTAATACACTTCTGGCTGACATTAAATGACATGGAAGAACTCAAATAGTTTCCTTTGATTGCAGACACAAGGAAGAAGAAAGAAAATCACATTTGTGAAAAATAACACAAATAGAAACCAGGAGTATGTGTAGAATGTAAAATCTCTTAAAATACATTGGTGGAGATCCTCAAAGCAGTTTTCCTCACGGAAACCTTCAAATAGAAATCACACTGAGCTAGTAGTGATGTAAAAATCCACCTTGAACAGCTTGAGCAGCTTCAATATTGAAATCTGACCCAAGCAGGCTAAGTCTCAAAAGTAGTTGCCAGCCTTCTACTGCTCCCTGGGAAGATCTTTACTCACCTCTGGCTCTGGTTGGAGAGAGGGTGCTCAGAATCTGTTTCCTGCTTTGTTTCAAAGGACAGAGGGCTGTTTGCCTATGTGGCTTTTTAACTTCTGCCCTCAAAAGTAACAACTCTCACGAGTCCCAGCCTGTGGAAGGGATCTTGGTGTTTCTCCTTGCTGCTTCACAGAGGGAGAGCAGCAGCTGTGGCCTGTAGAAACTGCTTCTGCTAGGGCCCTGAGTAGCTGAAAGCTGAAGTTAAAAGAATACATCTTTGCAAGCTGCATAAACATATTAACTCACAGGTTACACTCCAGAAACCCACAAAAAGATATGAAGTTTATGGGAAACTTTTAATACAGTTCTTTTTCTAACACAATAGTTGTAAATTTGCACATGGGATAAAATAAGCTGTAATAAATACTAAACATAATAAATGTAATAAAATAAACACATAATTTATTTAATAATTTTCAAAATTTCATAATTACTAGATAATTTTATTTTGTAATTTAACCACTATGCTTTAAACTGATTAACCTCATTTTGTCTTCTGGATAGTAAGCCTTTTTTTCAACATTGGCATATGCAAAACTAGATGCAATCAACATTGTATTTATAAAGTAAAAAGCTATTTACTTTCTTAAAAAAGCATCTGATGTTTTGACAATATGTCTCAAAAAAACCCGTCAACCTTTAAGAAGAGATTAAAAACAACTTTTTAAACATTATAAAACTAAAAAAACCTTTTAAAATAGTAGGGAAAGCCATAATATATATATAGATTTTGCCTATGGCACTCAACCATACAGCAAAAACTCAGAGATACATAATCTCTGAAGTAATTCAATATGAGAGGAGGATAATTCTACTTGTGTAAAAGCTTAGGGGCCCAGTGGTTAACCATCCCTTCTTGGCATCCATTTTTCGAATCAAAATAGTCAAGAAGGCTATTAACTTACATTTTTTTCTGGCATCATGAAGTTATATGCCCTAAAGTTAAAATAATAGGTTGGGGTTAGAACAGCACAGAGAGAGAGGAGGTAAGAATGCATCCGTGTGGGAATGTGCATGGAGCACAGTGGAAGGAGAGGATGTGATTTAATTACTGGAAATCTGGTGGTTCTGCATTACTCGTGTTTTTCAGTGTTCTGCAA